>NC_140562.1:18094723-19294723 GCF_057381845.1 Rhamphochromis longiceps
GTCCCCACTGCTGTTCTGCATAGGCCTGAACCCCCTCAGTGAGATCATTAACAAGACTGGCTACGGATACCGACTACGGAACGGAGCAGTTGTCAGCCACCTCCTGTACATGGATGACATCAAGCTGTATGCCAAGAGTGAACGAGACATCGATTCACTGATCCACACTACCAGGCTATACAGCAATGACATTGGAATGTCGTTCGGACTGGAGAAGTGTAGTCGGATGGTAACAAAGAGAGGGAAGGTAGTCAGAACTGAGGGGATTGAACTACCAGAAGGCAACATTGCAGACATAGAGGACAGTTACAAGTACTTGGGGATCCCACAGGCGAATGGGAACCATGAAGAGGCCGCTAGAAAAGCTGCAACCACCAAGTACCTGCAGAGGGTCAGGCAAGTCCTGAGGAGTCAGCTGAATGGTAAGAACAAGATCCGGGCCATCAACACGTACGCCCTGCCCGTGATCAGGTACCCTGCTGGGGTAATAGGCTGGCCAAAGGAGGCGATAGAAGCCACTGACATAAAGACAAGAAAGCTCCTTACCATGCATGGAGGGTTTCACCCCAAATCCAGCACCCTGAGGCTGTACGCTAAGCGGAAGGAAGGGGGCCGGGGACTGGTGAGTGTCAGCACCACAGTCCAGGATGAGACAACGAACATCCAAGAATACATTAGGAAGATGGCCCCAACTGACCGAGTGCTCAGTGAATACCTCAGGCAGCAGAAACCCAAGAAAGAGGAGGGAGACGAGGAACCATCATGGAAGGACAGGCCCCTGCACGGTATGTACCACCGGCAGATAGAGGAGGTGGCTGATATCCAGAAATCCTACCAGTGGCTGGACAAAGCTGGACTGAAAGACAGCACAGAGGCACTAATCATGGCAGCACAAGAACAAGCTCTGAGCACAAGATCCATAGAGGCTGGGGTCTATCACACCAGGCAAGACCCCAGGTGCAGGCTGTGTAAAGATGCCCCAGAGACAATCCAGCACATAACAGCAGGGTGCAAGATGCTAGCAGGCAAGGCATACATGGAACGCCATAACCAAGTGGCCGGCATAGTGTACAGGAACATCTGTGCCGAGTATAACCTGGAAGTCCCGAGGTCAAAATGGGAGATGCCCCCAAGGGTGGTGGAGAATGACCGAGCTAAGATCCTGTGGGACTTCCAGATACAGACGGACAAAATGGTGGTGGCTAACCAACCGGACATAGTGGTGGTAGACAAACAGAAGAAGACGGCCGTAGTGATCGATGTAGCGGTTCCGAATGACAGCAATATCAGGAAGAAGGAACACGAGAAGCTGGAGAAATACCAAGGGCTCAGAGAAGAGCTCGAGAGGATGTGGAGGGTGAAGGTAACGGTGGTCCCCGTGGTAATCGGAGCACTAGGTGCGGTGACTCCCAAGCTAGGCGAGTGGCTCCAGCAGATCCCGGGAACAACATCGGAGATCTCTGTCCAGAAGAGCGCAGTCCTGGGAACAGCTAAGATACTGCGCAGGACCCTCAAGCTCCCAGGCCTCTGGTAGAGGACCCGAGCTTGAAGGATAAACCGCCCGCAGGGGCGTGCTGGGTGTTTAGATTATACATACACACACACACACACACACACACACACACACATACACATATATATATATATATATATATATATATATATATATATATATACATACATACACACACACACACACACACACAGTGTTGGGGAGTAACGGAATACATGTACCGCCGTTACGTATTTAAAATACAAAATATGAGTAACTGTATTCCGTTACAGTTACCGTTTAAAAAGGTGGTATTCAGAATACAGTTACTTTGTTGAAATAAATGGATTACACTGCGGTACTTTCCTGTTTCATTTTGTAGCGGGTGAGGACTGTTTGGGTTTTGTTTGACAGCTACGTTCTGTTGATCCAGGTGTTCCACTGTAACGGTTGCCATGGTTACAGGGTGACGCTCTCTCTCTGCGTGTTTCCTGGGTGAGAGAGCGCCTTTTTGTTGTTGTTGTGCTAAGCTAACAGGCAGAATGCCACAGGTATAGCTCTAAAGAATGTAGCCTCATGGGCAGTGTAGTCCGTGCTGCTGGGAGAATGGACTGCCATACCTGTTATGTGTCTGTGAACGCGAGGAGGGAGAAAAAGGCGAGTGGAAAAGTAGGAGTTGTTATCAAGCAAAAACGGGAGCTGGAAGCATGTAAATATAATAATAACCACTTCAGCCAAGAAGAGTGCCTGACGAGCCCAGTTGTAAGTAAGCTATTAAGACTCGACTGTGCGCTGTGTTCGTGTTTTCCTCCGAAAACAATAAGTTCCGTTGGAGCAGCCTTTCAACGCCTCTCTCTGTCTCTCGCAAGAAAAGTTGACCCACACAACAAAGTAAAGCTATTTTTTGGTTACGAGCCCGACGTGTTAGCCAGAGGTCCTTTTACTACGGTTCGGAGCCGCGGACCTTCAGTAACAGTAATAAATCACAGCAATAGTACATTCATGTAGTTGTAAAAAGCATGATAATATATTGTGTGATCCAAAGTATTCAGAATACGTTACTCTCATTGAGTAACGTAACGGAATATGTTACAGAATACATTTTGGGGAATGTATTCTGTAATCTGTAATGGAATACATTTTAAAAGTAACCTTCCTAACACTGCACATACATATATACACTCAACAAAAATATAAACGCAACACCTTTGTTACTGCTCCCATTCCCCATGGGATGGACGTAGAGACCTAAAATTCATTCCAGATACACAATATAACCATCCCTCCCAAACAGTGGTCACAAATCAGTCCAAATGTGTGGTAGTGGGCACATCTGCTATATTGAGATAATCCATCCCACCTCACAGGTGTGCCACATCAGGATGCTGATCTGACATCATGAGTAGTGCACAGGTGTACCTCAGACTGCCCACAACTGCATTGGATACTTGCAGATACTTTTCATACTTCTTTATATTAGACAGCATAAAGTTGGTAGGTAGGTGAATCTAAGCATCATCATGTAACCTAATCCTGAACACCACAGCCACTATGTCACTGTATGATTTACTGTACCTAATGTGAAAACAAGACCCTCAAAGGAGACACAAAGAACAGTGTTGTGTTTTAGTTGATGATCTCACTTTTGGCAAAAGGAACAGAAGATAAAACTTCAGAAGCAAAACTAGGATGAAAAGATTCATTACAGACATAATTATTTGCTTTGCTCTGTGAAAAAAAAATGTTAAAGCTGTTTTGCTCCATTTTAAATTCTATCTTCCAACTTGTTCTTCGTCTTTACTTCACCATATTAGGCTTGAGTCACTCAGGCATGGGGTTAGGAGAAGTCTTTACAGTCCACTACACACTGTTCCTTTCATAAGTAGCAGTTTATGTTTGTGGAAAGGTGTACACACTGTTTATACTTCAGGCCGCTGACTTTTTAATCTGCCTTGTTTTTCCTTGTCTCAAGTGGAACAGAGGCTTCAGTGGGTGTTTCAGTGGATGCTATGATTGATTTTCCCCTCCCTTCATCATTTCACAAGAGATTGTGGAAAAATATTTGGTGTCATGCTGTTCCAAAACAGGATGTTCTTGTCAATCTGCCATACTCTTTTAATGTAAAACAGTTTGAAATTAATCAGGTTCTTTAAAATACAATAAATGTGCATATGTGTGCCATCTGTGCTGGAATGGGCTTCAGCCCTCCAACTACCCTAAAGTGTGTAACGGACAACCTGGTCCACAGTGTCCATTTCACGCTTTGCCTCTCCAAAACGTGAAATGGACACGCATGCAGAAACTGCATTAGCAGCAGGAGGAGAAAATGTATGTAAAGCCACAAATTCTGTAGTGAGCAAAAAAACATATTGAGTACATTACAGCATCCTTAATCATCAGAAACGTTTAAGCTAGGCGGCTAATATGTATATACATGTAAATGTGTTAATAATGTCTACTTAAAGGCTTTCCTGTGATTATTTTCACGTTGGCTTGGAATAAAATATTTTCCTCTGCTGTTGCTGCAAATTCTGCATGTGTGTACATTTCACGTTTTGGAGAGGCAAAGCGTGAAATGGACACGGTGGACCGGTGTGTCTATTACACGCTTTGTCATGATATCGGGCTGGATTAGGTGATAAGTGATTAGGAAATAGATGAATGAGATATATATTTACGCTTTACCAGGTGTTAAAGGGTCTGGAAACAAAACAGTTCCTGCTTTTATGCTCTTGTAAATGTCATCAGTGATGCCACGAGTGAAGACACCAAATACACATTTAAGCAGCCGTCATGTTACAGACACTTTTTTTTTTTTAAACAATGTCATAGACTAATATTATTTATGTAGGTATGTTGCAAGAAAAAAAAAAGAAACAAAAATGGTAAGCTGGACGTTAAAATTCTGACAGAATTATGTGTATTTATACTGTTCCAAATTAAATATTGGCTATGCATCAGATGTCTTTGAAGATTTATTTTTATCTTTCTCTTTGTCAGAGAAGACATTACAGTTTACAACACTTTTTCAAAGTCCCTTATGCTAGCGTCAAAAAAACTCTAAAACATGCTTGCACAACAGAAACAAGTCCAAATCAAACACAGTAACTCATAACATCTCTCATTGTCATCACCAGCTCTTGGATCATGTGCACATAAGATTATTTTGCGGCTGCATGCATCCCTGCTGGTTCTGACCTACAATGCCACAGTCATGGTCATGTTAGCCCTTACACATTTTACCATTATAACCGTAGTTTACATAGATTTTTTAATTTAATAAATAAATAAAAAAATAAAAATGTGGCAGGGTGTGGCTTGGGCGCGGCTTGGGCGCAGCTGGAGGGGAGGCTGAGACACACTGAAGCTCCATCAGCTCATCACGCCTCCCCTGTTTAAAGGAGTGTACCAGGAGCCTGAGCTGAGAGAACCCCTGACCTGAGGGGTTGTTGTTGTTAATTAGATTAATTAGAGTAAAAAGCAACTGAAATAAAGTGTCTAAAGTGCAAGTATGCAAGTCAATCCTGTTACAAATTTAAAAGTAATTTTTTATTTAATTTTTCAACCTTTTATTTAATGCAAACGAATCATTTTTAAAGACTATATGAACTCACACATGAAGTTGTGATGGAAATGTGTAATTTAACTTTTTGATTATCTCTCAGGCGCATCATTTTCTTGGAGATGATAAGGACAATTATCTACCATGTAATTCACCCTAACTGGATACACTCAGGCACATAGTGTATAAAATAATTTTTAAAAAGCATCATTGTTCAAATACCTACCTGTCACGGCCGCCGGGGCGAGCAGTGTGGTGTTGGAGGAAAAGGATGCAAAATGCAGGCAATGACTGATGATATGAGTGAGAGTTTATTTACAAGTGGCAGAGTGACAAAAACAGGAAATGAGAAGAGAGAAGCTACTGAACAAACCTAAACTGGGAAACTAAATAACAAACGTGAGATCATAGTAAAACGGGGTGAAGGGCAGAGACGCAGACTAAGGAACAGAACACCATGAAACGCAGACAAGCCGACAAAGAGCACAGACCGACACCCACTATATACACACACACGCACACAAGGAACCCAGGTAATCACACACAGGAGGGAAGCACAGCTGATCTTAATACACAAGACGACTGGAGGATACAAGCTGAACACAGTGACAACAGACACAGACCTTCAAAATAAAACAGGAAATCCACAACACGAACAGGGCACAGGATACCAAAATCAGAATAAACTAGAACAGAAGACAATAATCACACTAAACACAAAACGCTGGGTCAACAACCCAGCACCATGACATTACCACAGTGGATAATAAATCAGCTACATCTGAGCCTATATAAATGAGGCACTATACAAATGACTGTAATTCCTAAACGTTGGATCATAGCTGAAAGCCTGCCCCTTAATAATATATTGATTTTTTGATTTAAAATCCACGGCAGTGGTGAACAGAGGCAATAATATGTTCAAACATATAGACCTAGTACCAATAATGCTGATAAATGCATGGTTGCATCCACAGTCATCAAAAATCAAAAGTTAGGAGTTCATATTGGTTTGAGATAAACAGCTTCTCTTTGTTTTTCCAGCATGCCACTGCAAACCACTGCAGAACAAGGTCATGTAATAAAGAATGGAAACATGTAATTCACCCTTTGTTTCATGTATTCATTTGTGTAACTTCACAGTCACCTTATCTTCCTGCACAGATGGATGCTTTTGTCTGCTGCTGTTTTTCCTCTCACTTATGGAGCAGAAGCTTCAGCAGACATTTGGGTCACATGCTTCTTATATATCATTGATTTGCCAAGTCTCTTTTTATTGCCCTTCATTGGATTTTAAGGAGGCGCTGAGAGCTCTACACAGACAAAATGCATGCAAATAGACAAAACACCTTCACACATGACAACACAGTTTCCACATTTTAAAAAAAATTGGGTTTTTTTTTGCTTTCTTGAAGTGCTTGAACATTCACTTTGAAGTGAAGGTTCTTATTTTCCAACACCATTAACTGAACTGACTTTTGTGAGTCATGAACTCCTTGCAGGAGCAAGCGCGTTCGAGTTGTGTCCGTGTGTCACTTGTGCAGCGAGAGCAGAAATTGGGCCAGTGTCTCACAGGCAGGTTGGCAAGTATTCAAGTAACAGAAGATCGAAACAATTAAGAACTGGACCAGCAATCTGGAAACAACATCGCTCGTGAATGTTTGAGTGACACTCAGATAACTTGGAACACAGAGAAAGTTTTCCAGTGGGTGGGTGGATCTCTTTCACTCACGTGACAAGAGACACAAGTGAAAGAGAGACAAAGGCGAGCTACAATACATGACAGCATGTATTATGCGCTATTTCAGTTAACTTCAGCATTTGTTTGTGCTGTATATTTGCAGCTTTTTCAAGCTCACTAAAAGTAAAATCTTCTGAATAAAATGAGGAATTTCATCAAGTGTAAGAGTCCTGCAGCTCTTAAATTGACCAGGTTCATAATCCAGCTTAGTGAAGCAGACCTCAGGTATAGCTTTTTCTGAGGTTTTTAAGCCTTCTCTTCCTCTCAGCAGTTGATGTCCTGGAGTCATAACCATTGAATCTCATCACATCAATCATTGCCCAAAGTTGCACTAGTTTTATAAAATGCATAAATAACCCATTGAAAGGCATCCACTGTTGGAGGGCATCTACAAATGAACAGCATCAAAATCATCCATCCCTCAGTCCATCTATTTTTTTTTTGCTTATCCAATTCAGCCTATCCCAGCAGTCATATGGCAAGAGGCAAGGCACACCCTGGACAGGTCACCAGCCCATCCCAGGGCCATGACAGAGTGGCAGACCACCATTCTCACTCACACTCAGCACCAGTTAAGCTATCGTTCAATTTGTTGGACTGTGGGAGGAAGCCGGAGTGCAGCCAGAGTGAGAGAACCCACGCAGCCACGATGGTGGGGTGGTTAGCACCATCACCTAAGAGCAAGAAGGGCCTGGGCGTGGCCATCTGGAGGCTTTCTGTGTGGAGTTTGCATGTTCTCCCTGTGTTCTTCCCAGCCTCCTCCTACAGCCCAAAAACATTCACATCAGGTTAGTTGGTGTAAAAATGTTGTGAATAAAAAACAGTTATATCTATGATGCAAATTTATGCAAAAGAAGTACTTCACTATGCCAAGAATGTCTGATTAATCCTTGCATTGTTTGTTGAAAAGCTCTTTGGCTTCATCTGTACAGTCACAAAACAATCCATCTGTCCATTTTCTTAACCACTTCTCCAACCAGGATAAGTGGCCCAAATAATCAGTTAGCACTGAGAATAACACAAACAGCAACAAGCTGAGGATGCTGCTGAAGGGCTGTTCAGAAATGACAAGATATCCAGAATGTTTTGCTTTTGTGGTAACCCTGAGAAAACAAATGAAGTCAAACAAATCAGAAATGAATCAGGAAAACATCTTTATTAATTTAGCAACACAGCCACAACATTTACTAAAGAAATAAAAACAATACTGCAAAACACAGGCCACTACCAAAACAAGCTGCATACACATAATCACATATGTAAGTGGCAAAAAATACAGAATAAAGTATGTTTTCTTAATTTTGCCTGCACTGTTTCGTCTGTTTGCATGTGTTTTCTGAAGCTGGTCTCAGTGCCTTCATAATCATAAAGAGTACAGTAGGTAGGGAAGGACTGCATCTAATGTTTAATGTACATTGCAACAATATGCAACAACTTCACAATTTAATTTTATGGAAGAAAAAACTTCATGTGAAAGAGGCTGGCTCAAACTGCTGAAAGCCTGTGCTGGAAAGTGTTCCACTACATTAGTACTACAAAGTGATGAAGAACAGAAGGAACATATTCATCACCATTATGGCCAAGATGCATAATGCTTGATTGTTTCCCCTAGGATTTCAGGGGAAAAAAGAGAAGCTAATGTCCACATTATGTTACAGGTTCTGACATCTTCTCCAGCATGCATCCCAACTCTACTTTTCTATTATTATTCTCGGTTCATCCTCCTCCCCCCTCTCTTCGCTCTGATGAGGTCCATATCATTCTTGTGCTCGAGCAGAAACCAGAGCTGACATGCCCTTCTGGGAAATGGGGTAAAAGGTATGTGAAAATGACTTCCATTAGTGGATGAAAGCTGGGAGATCTGAGAAAAAACGGAGAGAAAGTGAGTGAATGAAGCAAGAAACAGAGTAGAATATGAAGTGAAAGGGCTTCCTTATAGTTTTTCAAAGAAGACAAACGCCTTTTAAGTGGGTCATTGTAATGCTGTTCAGCATACTTAACTCTTTGCCAATGTTGGAGGACTGATGCGTGGTCAAAGTCTGATATGAAAATTTACCCAGAGCTATGTTTTGTAGAACTTTTGTGACACTTTTGCATGAAGTTTTTGCATCATCCAAGCCCCTTTAACAGTCTTTTCTTACAACATGGCATTGTCATGGCAGTTTATGCAGGTCAGAATCAGGAGTCAGGTGTCGTCATCGTCATCATCATACTATAATGATCACAGCGAATATATGCCTGCAAGTTTGTTCCCAGACTCCTCCTGGAAAATTGGTTCAAATCTTGGTAAACCGTAGCCTAGAAACTACCTTAGATACCAAGATTTGTAACATTTATATTGTGACTGATTAAAATATTTATTTCAAATAAAAAGTATAAAAAGTTTCTGTTTATTTGTATATACAAATCATGTGACTCCTCCCTTAGTTATGCTGCAATAGACGTAGGCTGCCGGGGGATTCCCATGATGCATTGAGTTTTTCCTTTCCAGTCACCTTTCTCACTCACTATGTATTAATAGACCTCTCTGCATTGAATCATATCTGTTATTAACCTCTGTCTCTCTTCCACAGCATGTCTTTTATCCTGTCTTCCTTCTCTCACCCCAACCGGTCGCAGCAGATGGCCGTCCCTCCCTGAGCCTGGTTCTGCCGGAGGTTTCTTCCTGTTAAAAGGGAGTTTTTCCTTCCCACTGTCACCAAAGTGCTTGCTTATAGGGGGTCAGATGATTGTTGGGTTTTTCTCTGTATCTATGAAGCGCCTTGAGGCAACTTTTGTTGTGATTTGGCGCTATATAAATAAAATTGAATTGAATTGAATTGAATTGAATGTGACTGAGGCCAGTTTGTGAGCAGGTGTGGACGCCCATTCCTTTCAGGTAAAGTATAGCCTTAAATTGCTGATGATGACCCCCCAGGGATCAATAAAGTATTCTGATTCTGATTCTGATGACCTGCTCATCTTTACTCGTCCTCCTTTTGTGATTCTTTAATGTTATTTTTCATTGAGAAACTTCACAAAATACACCAAGAACTGGTTTCCGAGGTTCCATTTAGCTCTTCCTGTGTAATTCATCTCCCATCACACTGTTTTTCTGCTTTCCAGCTCCCCTCGGTTACTGATATTTCAGATTTCATCTGTAAGTCAAAACCTTCTACTTGTCAGCTAGACCCCATTCCTACAGTTTTGGTTAAGACTAGGGGTGTCAAATTATCGCGTTAATTGCGATTAATTAATTACAATGCTATTTAGCGCGTTATGTTTTTTAATCTCGTTAATCTAATTTTTAATCTCTTGACGTCATTGATTTTGTATGAGAGTTGCTATGTTATAAAATCCGTTTTTATGTGCTGGGCTCCTTGTGCTTGACTTGTTGGGGGTGGAGTCACGTCGTGAGGTCAAGGTGAGAAGTGGTGATTAGCTTACAGTGTGGATATGGAGGCGCATCTGAGAGTTGTTGGCCCAATGAACGGGAAATTTGTATTTCATAAACGCCCCGACGGCACCATTGACAAAGGTAAAGTGGTCTGCCTAGAGTGTAAGAAGGAGTTTGCTTACCACCGAAGCAGCTCAAGTTTGGCCTATCACCTCAACGCAAAGCACCCAGCCGCGAGTGCAGCAACAGCTAGCAGTGAAGACGTTAGCAATATAGCAAGCCAGAGCAAAGCTTTTCGCCAAACAAAACTAGAGAATACCCCTCGTATGAGCAAGTCTGCGACCGACAGGCTGACTAATGTTATTGCCAAGTGGATAGCGATGAACTGTAGGCCGATAAATATAGTAGAGGACGAAGGATTGACAGAGGTGTTGCAAATTGCGTCCAATGACCCGTCATACAAGCCGCCGTGCAGGACTACAGTAACGACCAAAATCAGCAAAATGTACGACGGCGAAAAGAAAAACAAACTTGAGATTTTGGCGGAGGATTCTCCCAACTGTGTTGCTATAACCGGAGATCACTGGACCTCAGCTGGCAACCACAGCTATTTTGGGGTGACTGGACACTTTATTGATAGTGAGTGGAACCTCAACTCATTTGCACTGACCGTCATGAGAACAGAAACCAGGCACTTTGCTGATAAATGCGCCGAACAGTTCCTCAAGGTAGCAAATGACTGGGGTATTGAAAACAAGATATCCACCATTGGCACAGACAGCGCAGCAAACATGCTGGCTGCTATGAGAGCACTTCCATATGAGCACATCGCCTGCAATGCTCACATTCTCCAGAGGACCATCACGGTATGTCTCGATAGCAGTGGTTTTGTCGGTGTACTGGCAAAGTGCCGCAAGATTGTTGGTCATTTTAAACAAAGCCCTGCGAGTACCACAGAACTTAACCAACAACAAGTAGCACTCGGAAAGAAGAGCGATCAACTTATACAGGATGTACCCACCAGGTGGAACTCGACTCTCGCAATGGTCTCACGCCTCCTATGTAACCGAGAGGCTGTCCAGGCTACGTTGGACCAACAGAACCACAGGTTGGTCTTGCCAACCGAAGCTGAGTGGGCGAAACTGCAGAGGCTGGAGCTCCTGCTTGAACCATGCAAGTAAGTTCAAATAAACACCTTCCCATTTTAATTATATAAACTACTGTTACATGTGTAAAATCAAAATTAATGAACATAACAAGGAACTTTTAAGGACAATTAAATTGGAAATCAGTTACACTTTGATTTAAATGAATCCAGCTAGGTTTATTTAGCAAACCTCTCCACCTCTGCAGGTATGTGACAGAGCTGCTGGGTGGTGAGGCCTACGTCTCTTGCTCTGTAGTGCTGCCTGCTTTTCGCCATCTGTACCGTGTCATGGACATTACTGATGATGATCCTGCCTACGTGGTGAAGTTCAAGAATGCCTTCCAGAAGGATCTGGCAGCACGACGAGCTAATGGCAACGAGATATGGTTCGAGGTGGCCACAGCATTGGATCCACGGTTTAAGGATTTGAAATGTCTTCCAAGAGAAAAGAGGGAACAGGTAGGACAATAAGGTTAAGCTGGACTAATGAGTCCAATTCATTATCAAATCAAACTTTTATTTATTATATGGAACACAAAGTTCTTTACAAGATTAAATAAAAAAAAAAAAAAGCACTTAGTTTTAATCACAATCATTCATTCATTCATTCATTCATTCATTCATTCATTCAGGTGTGGACCATTCTGGAGAATATGCTCCAGGCAGCAGAGCCCAGAAGAGCAGATAGTCTCCAGCCCTCCACAGAGGATGATGGACCAGCTCAGAAGAAGAGGAGGAGCGAACTCCTTCTGGGGTCTGACTCTGACTCAGAAGATGGAATTGAGTCTGGAGAGCTGCAGCGCTACAGAGCAGAACCCAGCATCAGTATTGATGACTGTCCCCTGCAGTGGTGGTATGCTCACTCAGGAGTCTATGAAAAGCTGTCAGTCCTAGCACAAAAGTACCTGGCCTCCCCAGCTACCTCTGTACCCTGTGAGAGACTCTTTAGCCTTGCAGGCCACATAGTGCAAAAGAAAAGGGCAGCCTTGCTTCCAGAAAATGTTACCAGGCTGGTGTGTCTTAGCGACTGGCTGAGGAAGAAGAAATGAGACACATGTGGTCAGCATAGCTGCTGTGTCATTTGTAGCCTACTAGAATAGATTGCTTGATGTTCAGCACTTTTTTTTGTGATGGAAGAATACTTTGATGTGCTAACTTGCAGCACTGCAATGTCAGTTTTATTTTTCATTATCTGAAGCAGAGGAATTTCAGTGCTGTATTGCTCAGAAAAGAGCAACTCTGATGTGCTAACTTGCAGCACTTAATTTATTTGATTTTATTTGTATTTATTTTTCCACTTATTTTACAAAAGAATACAACAGTATGTAAATGGTTGCATCTGTTTAACGTTTGTTAAACAATAAATGACTTTATAAAGTCACTTTCTTTGTTATATCAGTCTTTTGGTCTGCCACAATAAGTTGAGGGCTTTCCTCAGCTATTTTTAGGTGAGATTAAAAAAGAGATTAATTAGATCAATTAATTAAAAATCATAATTAATTAATCTCTATTTTTTTTTAATCTCTTGACAGCACTAGTTAAGACATGTCTACCTTCTTTGCTTCCCCTCATATCTGCTATCATCTGCTCTTCACTTACCACTGGAACTGTTCCTGCTTCCCTCAAAATTGCCGCCATCACCCCAATATTGAAAAAAAAACTGGTCTATATCCCAATAATTTTGAGAATTTTCGGCCTATTTCCAATCTACCATTCCTTTCAAAAATTCTTGAGAAAATAGTTGCCACACAACTCCTCACATTTAACTAATAATAATCTGTATGAACAGTTCCAGTCTGGTTTTCGCCCCTCCCATAGCACTGAAACAGCACTTGTAAAAATAACCAATGATCTTCTTATGGCAGCTGACTCCGGTTTACTTTCCATTCTTATTCTCCTCGATCTGAGTGCTGCTTTCGACACTATTTCTCACTCTATACTTCTCAGTAGGCTAGCCTCTATCAGTCTCTCCCATACTCCACTAGCCTGGTTTAAATCATACCTGTCTGATCGCACTCAGAATCGCACTCAGTTCATTCAACTCAAATCCTTTACTTCTCAGCCCTTCCCTCTGACCACTGGCGTGCCCCAGGGATCTGTCCTGGGGCCCCTTCTTTTCATTATCTACCTTCTACCGCTTGGACATATTTTCCGTAAATACAATATACATTTTCACTGTTATGCCAACAGTGTTGGGGAGTAACGGAATACATGTACCGCCGTTACGTATTTAAAATACAAAATATGAGTAACTGTATTCCGTTACAGTTACCGTTTAAAAAGGTGGTATTCAGAATACAGTTACTTTGTTGAAATAAATGGATTACACTGCGGTACTTTCCTGTTTCATTTTGTCGCGGGTCAGGACTGTTTGGGTTTTGTTTGACAGCTACGTTCTGTTGTTCCAGGCGGCAGCGTTACGGTTGCCATGGTTACAGGGCGACGCTCTCTCTCTCTCTCTGAGACGCTTTTTCGTTGTTGTTGTTGTTGTGCTAAGCTAACAGGCAGAATGCTACAAGCATAGCTCTAAAGAATGTAGCATCATGGGCAGTGTAGTCCGTGTTGCAGGGAGAATGGACTGCCATACACGTTATGGGTCTGTGAGCGCGAGGAGGGAGAAAAAGGGGAGTGGAAAGGTACGAGTTGTCATCGAGGAAAAACGGGAGCTGGAAGCATGTAAATATAATAATAACCACTTCAGCCAAGAAGAGTGCCTGACGAGCCCAGTTGTAAGTAAGCTATTAGGACTCGACTGTACGCTGTGTTCGTGTTTTCCTCCGAAAACAATAAGTTCCGTTGGAGCAGCCTTTCAACGCCTCTCTCTGTCTCTCGCAAGAAAAGTTGACCCAGACAACAAAGTAAAGCTATTTTTCGGCTACGAGCCGACAGAGACCCCGCCATATTAGTCAGAGGTCCCTTTACTACAGTTCGGAGTCGCGGACCTTCAGTAATAGTAATAAATCACACAGCAATAGTACATTCACGTTGTTGTAAAAAGCATGATAATATATTAAGTAATCCAAAGTATTCAGAATACGTTACTGTCATTGAGTAACGTAACGGAATACATTACAGAATACATTTTGGGGCATGTATTCTGTATTCTGTAATGGAATACATTTTAAAAGTAACCTTCCCAACACTGTATGCCAATGACACCCAGCTTTATCTGTCCACTAAACCTGATTCTGCTCTTCCCCCATCCTCCCTTACCCTCTGTTTAGCTGAACTAAATTCATGGTTCTCTTCTAATTTTCTCAAGCTCAATAGTAATAAATCCGAACTCCTCTTGATAGGCACTAAATCAACATTATCCAGAACCAACAGTTTCTCTATTACTATTGATAACTCACCGGTCTTCATTTCTTCCTCTGTGAAAAGTTTGGGTGTCATCCTCGACAGTACTTTATCTTTCAATTCACACATTAATAATGTTACTCGGTCTGCATAGTTTCAATTGCGCAACATTAATCGTCTCCGTCCTTTTCTCAACCCACATGCCACTGCCATTCATGTTTATAGTAGAGATGGACTGATCCGATATTACGTATCGGTATCGGTCCGATACTGACCTAAATTACTGGATCAGATATCGGAGAAAAATAAAAAATGTAATCCGATCCATTAAATATCACGAAAGCACCTCACAAAACTTGCTACACGCCGTAACTCACCTCAGAACGTTAGCACGTTGGAGCAGTATGCATCACGTGATAGAGCGGCTGTGGCATGCGGGACCTGTCGGTGGTCTGGATAGCATTTGGAGCTTCGCTAGCAACTCGGCATTTCATCTCCGACAAAGTTATCCCGAGAGAAGTAAAGCAAGTGTGTAAGTCCATCTCTGAATGTTTGTAAAGCATTCCTGCGTTAAGCTTAACAAGCGACTGCCTCTTCTTGCTGCTACTTCAATCATGAAACTGCTTAATGATCAGCTGATCGGCTTTTCTGTCGCGAGTCCGTGTCTCTTGTTTGCTTTTGGCCCACTTTGCACCAGAAAGAGGAAACCAGCGGCTGAACAACAGCAGCACGTTTAAGCTTGATAAGCTGTTGTTAGAATTTATTTAATATTACTTTCTACTCGAGGATCTTTTTCTACGTAGCTGACGGCTGGTAACTGTGCAGGGGCGGATCTAGCAAAGTTTAGCCAGGGGGGCCGATAGGGCATTAACAGGGAAAAGGGGGCACAAAGACATACTTTTCTTTCTTATTCTCATTTAAAATGTCTAGCTTTTAATAAATAATTATCCAAATCTTACACCCAAAGTTTTAATTTGATGTAAAATGAATAGAAGTCAATTACTGTATATAGTAACTATTAAGTCTAATATACCCTAGTAAGCTATAGTACTTTTTCCTTTGGGAAGGTACCATCTGTGCAGTCTGCAATTTTGTTGAAGAAAGATGTTGAATCTATTTAATATTTCTTGAAAAATAATTGATTTCTGTGCATTTTTTTTCACACTGCATCAAATTAAGGTTGATTACGTCGATTAAGCATCATGAGGTGGAGCGTGAGGGGTGGTTCCCTATTTTTTATTTATTTATTTTTGTTGTTGCTGGGAGTTGGAACCCTATTAGTTAGGTTGCTTAATATTTATGCTAAGTACTCTTTAAAATACCAGAATAGGGAGGATGGTGTAGGTTTAAGTTTATTAGATTGATCAGTATTGCTGAACTATGAAATATTTTTTTTTGCATACAGGTATAACAGAATAGCTTTAGTGTAGTTGTTGTTTTAAACTTAAGTATGAACTTATACAAAATGCAGCAAGATATTTAAAAAACAGTTTTGTTGATTAAAAAACACTATATCGGATTCATATCGGTATCGGCAGATATCCAAATTTATGATATCGGTATCGGTATCGGACATAAAAAAGTGGTATCGTGCCATCTCTAGTTTATAGCTCTGTTACTTCCCGGATTGATTATTGTAATTCACTTCTTTTTGGTCTTACTCAAAAATCCATCCACAAGCTCCAACGCTTTCAGCTTTCAGCTGCTCTGCTCCACGACTCTGGAATTCCCTACCTGCTGATTTAAGAAATATCTCTTCCTTCTCACTCTTTAAGTCCAAACTCAAAACCCACTTGTACAAAATAGCTTATCCCACATAACCTCTCCACTCTGCTATTTTATCTGTTTATGTTTTATGCTTTTATGATTCTGTAAACTGCTTGCTTTTATGTTGCTTTTATTCTACTGTGTACCGTGACCTTGAGTGTTTTGAAAGGCACTTTCAAATAAAATTTATTATTATTATTATTATTATTATTATTATTATTATTATATGAGCCATACCACATACAGGATGGGGCTGTTGCCAAGTTACCATTCCTATTGCATTTCTATATTCCATATTGTTAGTTATTCAATGTTTTCTTTAAAATTCTCAACTGTGCCGTATCAAGTTTAATGGAAGTTTTTGCTAGTAATGATAATAATAATGATCCTTGGTTCAAATCCAAATAACCTAACCCTACTAACTGCATGTCTTTTTGCCTTCTTGCTGTAAGGTAAGTTGTGGAATTACCAGAATGCAGAGCGGATTGTTTTATATACCAGGCTTCAGCAGCAGCCCCACAGGATATTCAGGCCACAGAGAAAAAGAAGCAAAAGCAGAAGAACTAAATGCACAAGTGCAATCCAAACATTCTGCTACTCCTCTGATGAACAGAAATAACAATACCTGATTAAAAATAAGTTCTGATGCTCCGTTGAAGGTCATCTCCTCGTGGACCTCTGGAGCTCTACCAATGCTGCTGCTATTTTTAGCTGTGTTGAAGTCCTGTTCTGACCACTTGCATGTGTGCATCTACAGTTTCACTGAGCAAACATCCACTTCTGTGTTATTGGGTTCTCTTCATTGGCGCCCTGCTTAATCCTGGATTGGATTTAAAGTCAGATACAATGTCCTTAATTATCAGGCCCCAACATATGTTAACCACCTTATAGCACCATTTTATCCTAGTAGAGAACAATGCTCGCAGAGTGCAGGGTTAAAGTTTGACTCCTATTCTATTTTTGGAGAGTCTGCAGCTATCAGCTCCCACTCTTGCTGAACCAGCAACCAGTCTGGGTTCAAGGAACAGTCACCCTCTGGTTCTGCTGGAGGGCTCCTGTGAAAAGAGTCCTCAATCTTCAATCTGACTGCCAATAGGTTGATCATAGGGCAGGGATGTCAAACTCATTTTACATCAAAGACCAGACACAACCCACTTTGATCTTAGGCCAAACTTTCTAAAAAATAAAAAAAAAGTTGAACTACAAAAATTTATATTGTACATAGTGGGGGGAAAAAGCAACTTCCTGTCATCTAATTGTTGATTTACTTAGACATGGAGGAGATCTTTATCAAAAGGAAAGGTTATAAACCTTATAAAGTTATAAATGAAAATACAGTAAAGTCAAAAGCTTATGCCTTCCTTCACATTTTCCAATGCGATCCAGTGGGCTGTATTGAAATCTCACCTGACCCCTGGGCCTTGTGATTGACACCCCTGTCATCGATCAGGGAGTTGTCTGCTTTGAGGCTTTTTTCAGTGAAATTCTCAGTATTTTTTGTATTATTGGGTCTTTAACTCAAAATAAGAAGCACCTCAAAGCAACTTTGATATGATGACATAAAACTGTAATTCAATTTAAGTTAAACTGACCAAACTTTCATGTCAAAGACCATGATTGTTGATGAGTTCTGGTTCTGGGTGTCCATCTGCAACCCAGTGACCAAATAGACCCTGCAGGCTCCACTACAGACAGCACCTAAGCCTGAGGATGCTGCATCGGGTCATGAGCCTCTGTCAGTGCGCCCCAGGGCAGCTGTGGCTTATTTATGAGTGTGACCAGCGCCACGCTTCCTTTTTATATACTTGTATACTTTTTTTATTAGCTGTTTTTAACCTTTACAGAGTTGTGCACCTTAAATACAGGGGCAGACTGTCAGTGCAGAGTTCTAATATAACATCATGAAGTAAAGGTAAAAAGTGAGTGCAAAGAAATCCTCAGCTGTGACACACGACATTGTGCCATCATGAACATGCTCACAGTAGATTAAAACTGCCCAAGTTTTTGGCCACACTAACAACATTTACTTACCCATATTAGCTTATTGCAACTTTGCCCTATGGACAAAAATGAAATCCAATCTTTGCAGTTTTGACTGAGTGAAGGAGACTGAGTGTGCACATTTCTCCAAATGTTTCCTAAAAACATAAATCCTTTGTACACTTTTAGAAGTGCCAAGCAGTAGATGATAAAGAGTCAAATATTCTGCTGTTGGAAAAAAAAGACATTTTAAACAATAAATCCACTGAAATAACAAAACAATGAAAAGAAAGAAAAAACATTCATTTCCCTTACCTGCTTTCCTGGAGCCTCCAACTAATATAGCATCCACTCTTCATCAAATATCTCATGTGCTGGTCTCCTTGCATAGCTTACAAACCTTTGAAATGTTTAGACAAGCCTTTTTTATACAGGGCCTACTGGTGCCACACTTGGACGTGACTCGTCCGTAAACTTTGTTAGTGTGTTAGTGTGCCAAGGATCATTGTTTTATGAATGTCTTACTTCATCTGAGGCTGCCCCTGAGACCGTGAAGCAACAGCATACCATAACATTTCCACCACCGTGCCTCACAGTGGGAAGTTCTTTTCTAGTCTTTGGTCTGAAACAAACTGTTTCTGTGGCCGAGCAGGTCTGTCCAGAGCGCGTTCTTCTAAAAGTCTTTGCTTATATGTTTGTAAACTGTCATTTTGCTTTTTGGACTGTAACAGATTTTTAGAGGAGTGCCACTTTGGCACACACAGCTGCAAGAGCTTCCTGCTGGTGATGTAACAAATCTGTGATTGTTGTCGATTTCTGCTCTTGGTGTGAATAATACTAGAATACACAGCTGTTTGAAATTTAAGCCACTTGTATATGATTAAATTTACGGGGAGTGATTTATTTCTGCAGAATTTGGATAGCTCTTCAACATAATAACCACACCTTTCAATAACAAGGAAAATACAGGACTCTGGGTTTTAGAGGCTTTAGGTTGTACCCTTCAGTCTGTATGGAGGGTTTAATTATTGGGATTGAGACTTACCGACCAGTAGCACTGGGTTGGGCAACACTGGGTTGGGCCCCTCTTTTTCCTTCAAAACTGCCTAAATTCTTTGTGGCACAGTTGCTGAAAATTTGTCAGTTGTAAATCTACAATGCAAACCTCTTGTTCCACCGCATCCTAAAGGTGCTCTGTTGGATTGAGATCTGGTGACTGTAGAGGCCATTTGAGCACAGTGAACTCATTATCATGTTCAAGAAACCAGTTAAAGAAGATTTGAGCTTTTTTGACATGGTTTGTTATTCTGCTTGAAGCAGTCACTATCAGAAGATGGGTAAACTTTGGTCCTAAAAAGATGAAAATGGTCCGCAACAATACTCATGCAAGATGTGGTGTTTAATTGATTCAGTTGGTTGTCCATTTTTCCCTCAGTTTCCTGCTCTTAGCTGACAGGAATGGCATATATTGTGCTCTTCAGCTGCTGTAGCTCATTTACTTTAAGGTTCAGCATGAACTTATGGGTTCAGAAGTACTCTTCTGAATACCTAAATCAACTTTCTTCTCCATTTTTATGCTAGCTTTGAACTTCAGCAGGTTGTCTCAACATGTCTAAATGCACTGAGTTGCTACCATGTGAATAGCTGATTAGGTAAATATGTTAATGAGCACTTAAACAACTGTACCTAAGAACTGGTGCCAACAAGTGTCACACCACATTGCTTATATTATTTTGAAGCCTGATAAATGCAGGTTTATTTGCTTTTTTCCATTAAATATCCCGTTGCATTTTGTGTTGTTGAATTCTACTTGTTTGAGTGTCTTACATATTTTTAGGCTGTTTTAAATGTTTGCTCATCCAAATATATCAAACAAGTCGACAGTTTACATGGGATGTTGGGATATTTCTTTACATGATTGACTTCAAGTCTACAGGGAGTGCAGAATTATTAGGCAAATGAGTATTTTGTCCACTTCATCCTCTTCATGCATGTTGTCTTACTCCAAGCTTTATAGGCTCGAAAGCCTACTACCAATTAAGCATATTAGGTGATGTGCATCTATGTAATGAGAAGGGGTGTGGTCTAATGACATCAACACCCTATATCAGGTGTGCATAATTATTAGGCAACGTCCGTTCCTTTGGCAAAATGGGTCAAAAGAAGGACTTTACAGGCTCAGAAAAGTCAAAAATAGTGAGATATCTTGCAGAGGGATGCAGCAGTCTCAAAATTGCAAAGCTTTGAAGCGTGATCATCGAACAATCAAGCGTTTCATTCAAAATAGTCAACAGGGTCGCAAGAAGCGTGTGGAAAAACCAAGGCGCAAAATAACTGCCCATGAACTGAGAAAAGTCAAGCGTGCAGCTGCCAAGATGCCACTTGCCACCAGTTTGGCCATATTTCAGAGCTGCAACATCACTGGAGTGCCCAAAAGCACAAGGTGTGCAATACTCAGAGACATGGCCAAGGTAAGAAAGGCTGAAAGACGACCACCACTGAACAAGAAACACAAGCTGAAACGTCAAGACTGGGCCAAGAAATATCTCAAGACTGGTTTTTCTAAGGTTTTATGGACTGATGAAATGAGAGTGAGTCTTGATGGGCCAGATGGATGGGCCCGTGGCTGGATTGGTAAAGGGCAGAGAGCTCCAGTCCGACTCAGACGCCAGCAAGGTGGAGGTGGAGTACTGGTTTGGGTTGGTATCATCAAAGATGAGCTTGTGGGGCCTTTTCGGGTTGAGGATGGAGTCAAGCTCAACTCCCAGTCCTACTGCCAGTTTCTGGAAGACACCTTCTTCAAGCAGTGGTACAGGAAGAAGTCTGCATCCTTCAAGAAAAACATGATTTTCATGCAGGACAATGCTCCATCACACGCGTCCAAGTACTCCACAGCGTGGCTGGCAAGAAAGGGTATAAAAGAAGAAAAACTAATGACATGGCCTCCTTGTTCACCTGATCTGAACCCCATTGAGAACCTGTGGTCCATCATCAAATGTGAGATTTACAAGGAGGGAAAACAGTACACCTCTCTGAACAGTGTCTGGGAGGCTGTGGTTGCTGCTGCACGCAATGTTGATGGTGAACAGATCAAAACACTGACAGAATCCATGGATGGCAGGCTTTTGAGTGTCCTTGCAAAGAAAGGTGGCTATATTGGTCGCTGATTTGTTTTTGTTTTGTTTTTGAATGTCAGAAATGTATATTTGTGAATGTGGAGATGTTATATTGGTTTCACTGGTAAAAATAAATAATTGAAATGGGTATATATTTGTTTTTTGTTAAGTTGCCTAATAATTATGCACAGTAATAGTCACCTGCACACACAGATATCCCCCTAAAATTAGAGATGGCACGATACCACTTTTTTATGTCCGATACCGATACCGATATCATAAATTTGGATATCTGCCGATACCGATATGAATCCGATATAGTGTTTTTTAATCAACAAAACTGTTTTTTAAATATCTTGCTGCATTTTGTATAAGTTCATACTCAAGTTTAAAACAACAACTACACTAAAGCTATTCTGTTATACCTGTATGCAAAAAAAAATATTTCATAGTTCAGCAATACTGATCAATCTAATAAACTTAAACCTACACCATCCTCCCTATTCTGGTATTTTAAAGAGTACTTAGCATAAATATTAAGCAACCTAACTAATAGGGTTCCAACTCCCAGCAACAACAAAAATAAATAAATAAAAAATAGGGAACCACCCCTCACGCTCCACCTCATGATGCTTAATCGACGTAATCAACCTTAATTTGATGCAGTGTGGAAAAAAAATGCACAGAAATCAATTCTTTTTCAAGAAATATTAAATAGATTCAACATCTTTCTTCAACAAAATTGCAGACTGCACAGATGGTACCTTCCCAAAGGAAAAAGTACTATAGCTTACTAGGGTATATTAGACTTAACAGTTACTATATGCAGTAATGGACTTCTATACATTTTACATCAGATTAAAACTTTGGGTGTAAGATTCAGATAAATATTAAATAATTAAAAGCGAGACATTTTAAATGAGAATAAGAAAGAAAAGTATGTCTTTGTGCCCCCTTTTCCCTGTTAATGCCCTATCGGCCCCCCTGGCTAAACTTTGCTAGATGCGCCCCTGCAGTTACCAGCGTCAGCTACCTAGAAAAAGATCCTCGAGTAGAAAGTAATATTAAATACATTCTAACAACAGCTGATCAAGCTTAAACGTGCTGCTGTTGTTCAGCCGCTGGTTTCCTCTTTCTGGTGCAACGTGGGCCAAAAGCAAACAAGAGACACGGACTCGCGACAGAAAAGCCGATCAGCTGATCATTAAGCAGTTTCATGATTGAAGTAGCAGCAAGAAGAGGCAGTCGCTCGTTAAGCTTAACGCAGGAATGCTTTACAAACATTCAGAGATGGACTTACACACTTGCTTTACTTCTCTCGGGGATAACTTTGTCGGAGATGAAATGCCGGGTTGCTAGCGAAGCTCCACATGCTATCCAGACCACCGACAGGTCCCGCATGCCACAGCCGCTCTATCACGTGATGCATACTGCTCCGACGTGCTAACGTTCTGAGGTGAGTTACGCGTGTTGCAAGTTTTGTGAGGTGCTTTCGTGATATTTAATGGATCGGATTACATTTTTTTATTTTTCTCCGATATCCGATCCAGTAATTTAGGTCAGTATCGGACCGATACCGATACGTAATCTCGGATCGGTCCATCTCTACCTAAAATAGCTAAAACTAAAAACAAACTAAAAACTACTTCCAAAAACATTCAGCTTTGATATTAATGAGTTTTTTGGGTTCATTGAGAACAAGGTTGTTGTTCAATAATAACATTATTCCTCAAAAATACAACTTGCCTAATAATTCTGCACTCCCTGTATAAGGCTTAACTACTATTTTGTTTTAATCACACTTACAATAGTAAACATTTTTGCAAAACTGGTTTGACTTTCAAAGGTTTTTCAAGGTAGGCTTGAATCCAAATGTGCAGAGACAGACATTAAGAACATATGCTGTGTTTTTGTTGGTGTATTTTTGGATGAACTGTTTTCTGTCCAGTTTGACTTATTCTATTTTGTTCCTGTCTTTTTTTTTTTTTTAAGACATGTTCAATGTATTCATATTTTTTTCCCCAGACAATATCAATTTGCAGTGATTTACTTTCTTTTCCATCTAAAGTTTGGACAGACTGCAGAACTTTGAGTGCTCTGTTTGAGTTTTTCATGGCCTCGCCATAGTAAACACCACATTTTATGGTCTTTTTTTGGACACTGAATCAGTAAATAAAGACAAGCCTAAATCAGTGACATGAAACACCTGATTTTCCTTTTCCATTTTGTTGCATCCCTTGCTATAAAAATCACTGGCCTCAGATTACTGTATGACTCTGTTTGGGGGCAGTGTAAATCCCTGGGATTTTTACATTTGCTCATCCCCAACCCATTCATTCCTTCCTACCGCACACAGCTCTTGGGATTAAACGGATTGAGAAGGGGGCAGGGAGTCCTGTGGGTGCTGGCTCTTTTAGCTCTTGCTTTGAGGATGATGGTCAGCTGCTGTTATGTAAGCCAAGTGGATTTCAAATGCATGGTTGGGCCACTCTCCTCTGCGGTGCATTATTTCTTTGTGCTCCACTAACCGGGTAGCCCACGCACACTATGCAACACGCATGCAAGTGCTGATGCATAGTAGCCTAAACTGTCCCGGCCTCTTACGCATTGCAGAATTCTTCCCACTGTGAAGGGCACAGTGAAGGGCACAATTTTCATTAGTTCACCTAAAAATTTGTTTGCAGACAGAACCTTATGAGCTTATACGTTTAACCGCCACTCATATCATTCAGACAATGCAGACAAAACTAAGCACTTGCTACATAACCTTGCCATATCATATCCATTGGATGCTTTTACAGGTAATGATGACTGTGTTCCACCGTGTGTGAAATCCCAGTTACCCAGGCAGATTTGTAGCAGAGCTGTCACACTGGCAAAAAAAAATATGAATAGAGGACAAACCAAACTACATCATTTACAGGCCAATGCAGTGTCCTGAAACAAACTGGTCATTTGAGAGGGTTAGAGGCTAAGACTGCAGCAAACAAAGTTACTGTTTAAAGCCATTTATAACTGTAACACATGATGGCCAAAGGAAAGAAGAAAACACCCCCAATAAACCAGAATTGTAGTAAAACGAGCATCGGTAAGTACACTGAACACAGGGCTAATGCAAAAACGCCGTCAGTATCAGATTTTATTTTGCATATGAATAATTTCCAATATCCATGCATACAGTATAATGAGCACATAATGTGGTAGAGACAGAGAGAGAGCGAGAGATATTGTCTTTACTAAAGAATATATTCCACCTAATGTAATGGACGGTACTGTAGGTTACACTAACACAGCAGCAAGCCACACTGCTTGCACTCAGTTAGTGTTACAGTGTCACGAATGAGGTTATTAAAATTGGTTAACTCCATTTACAAACTTGCGAGTATCTTTTCAACCGAGATTTGTAGAAATCTTAT
Source organism: Rhamphochromis longiceps (assembly GCF_057381845.1). Lineage (NCBI taxonomy): Eukaryota > Metazoa > Chordata > Actinopteri > Cichliformes > Cichlidae > Rhamphochromis > Rhamphochromis longiceps. Next base: position 18,119,618 of record NC_140562.1, read on the forward strand.
TTTAGTGGCCTCATAAAATGTTCTTTTTATTCTTTTGAAACCGGAACCTGATATATTGTGTATTTACATGGCATTTCATACAAAATAAATACTTATATATTTAATGATACATTTATATCATCATTGTAAACATGAAAACAAAACAGACATCATATATTGTTTTGTACTACAGGGACTGCAGAGTCAAACAAAAGTGCTTGATCAGAGACAAAGATGTTACGCACCCCTGTTCTTGCTGTGATTGTTCAGAGATCAGATAGCACCGTATAACTCCCGACAGAAGCTGTTTGTGGTTTATATTTGGTATTTTTCTTACTCAGCTTTTTTTCCTTTTCTTCCTCATACTCTCAGTATATTGGTTTTATGTCTCTGAGTTCTGTTTCAGACAGAGTCCACTTTGACCTGGTTGTTGTTGGTCATGAGCGGTGACGGTTTACTCTTGAGCCGCTCCCCTGCGTCATTCGAGCTGTCCTGGAAGAAGATGCGAGCCGTGCACACTGACACTACAATACGCTTGTACTCGCGCCGGAAGTTCTGGTTCAGCACGCCATACACAATGGCATTAAGGCAGCTGTTAAAGTAGGCCATGAAGTAGCTGGCCACGAACAACCACTCAGGGATGAGGGGAATCACAACCTCCGGTTTGATCGCTACAGCCAGTCCGATGAAGTTTAGCGGTGCCCAGCACACAGCAAAGAGCACAAACACCACAAACATGGTAACAAAGTTCCTAACGTCATGTGGCGTCAACTTGGGTCGATTGTCTGGCTTGACCCGTCTCCTTACCTGTATGACCAATATCCAAATGCGCAGGTAGCAGTAGGTGACAATCATGATGGGTAAAATGAAGTGGAAGAAGACCACGGCGATGGTGTACGCGGAGCTAGCCGACTGAACAAATGTGCAGGAATAAACCCGCGGGTCGTACTGAAGCGAGCCCACAAACAGGTTGGGCACGATGGCAACAACAGTCAGCGCCCAGATTAACAACACATAGCAGACAGAGTTTTTGTCGCTGTACAGTTTATCGTATTTGAGGCTGTGGCAGATATAACAGTATCGGTTGATGGCGATGCCGGTGATGTTGAAGATGGAGCCGATGACGCTGACACCCATGAGGAAGCCGCTGATTTGGCAGTGGACGTAACCCAGGTTCCAGCCATTGTGGAAGATGGAGGTGAGGACCAGAGGGTATGGGTAGATGGCCACCACAAGGTCTGCCACTGCCAGGCTCACCACAAAGATGTTCCCTATCGAAAACACAAACAGCAGAGACATGGATGACCAACTGAGAACAGACTCAACATTCAATTAAAGGAGACATGGAGTCATTATATCCAGAGACTGCCAAATGTTCCTCGCTTTAACATATTTAGTTTTCCCCACCTTTCTGGGAGTCTTGTGACTTATTATGAAGAAAGAAACGAGTACAGAACAAATATGACGGCATGAAAACCGCATCATTGATAAAGTATTGTTGATGTCACCCCTGTGGACTTTGGATTGGATCATTTAAGACATGGATAAAGCTCTGCTGCTAATTCCCATCTTTCCCCTGAGTCAGAATCTTTTAAATTGAGCAAGAACACAGAATTACAATTTGTATAAATATCACTGAGAAGATCTTCTATGTGATCATCTGACACAAGATGCAAGGCTCCTCATTTCTTACAGCATTAAAGGCAAAATCTGCCCAGTGGAAATAACAATCCTTTTGAAAATCTGAGCCCATTGCGTGTTGGCTATGATAGCTGGCCTTAATTAAAATAGATGTAATCAAATGTGCTAAAACAAAGAAGACCCCCCACTAACACAGTACTTTAGAGACATCCATTTGTTTCTCTTGCAATTTTGTAACTTAAGCCAGAGGAAAAGTGCCTCAAGGCTGGATGTTGAGAGGAAATCCATCTGTAGTTTGGTATTGTATGTGTGCATATGCACATGTGCGCTTGTGTGAATGCATAAACACAGTAGTAGTTTCCCTCGATGATTTGGCATGTGTGAACATCAGCGTACATTCAGCTGTTACCTTTTGATGTTAGTGAATAATGAAAATAATGCATATTTCTAATTGTCAGGAAGGACTCTACAGTGCGCATGGAAGGTAAGCATGATCTAAAGTGGGGATTATAAAGATACAGTCTGCAGGAAACACCCAGCCACCAAAGGACCAAGTCTGTCCCACTGGATGACTTTGAGAATGTCAAAATTGCAAAGAATAGGGCATAATTTTGCATCAGGAAGAATTGAGGAAGTTGGTATGAATCGATGTTGCCATGAGAGTGGTTGTTTAAAATTGTATCATTCTATGTAGGCCCTGAACAGTTGATTGCACTGTAACTTAAGAAAACACCAGTAAAACACCTATGGTATGAATTTTAAAATCCTAGGTGACCTCCTTCTCGAGTACCGCATTCACGAGCTTGCCCACGCCGCCCGCCTGGTGAGGTGACAACAATATCAGTTTTTTACAGCTAAGGGGTGAAAAAACAGCAATGTGAATAAAACACAGCGGAAGGAGAAAAAAATAACATCTCCCAAAACACAACGGAAGTGTATTTTGGGAGACATTAACGTGACAGAACAGCTGTGAGAGGATTGCACAGGAAGACACACTTAAAACAAGGAGCATTCATCGCTTTTGTGAGGAAGAGAAAGATACTAGGTAATTATATGAATCACATGATTCATATAACACTGTAGATACATGTTTGCTATTAGCTATGCAGCTGTTATGTTGTGACTTGTGCAGCTGTTCCATCACGTTATTGTCTCCGTAAAAACACTTCCATCCTCTTTTGTGAAATCTTTCTCCTCATTCTGTTGAGCTGTATATCATTTCTATTGTGTTTTGTGTGCTTTTGAAGCATTTTTTTTAATTGCTAGTGGTTCTTTTATAAGGTGAAGTGTATTTGACCTCTCAGGGCCACCTCATATATATCTTAGTTTCGGAGCATCTGTGGTTCCAGTGGTAGAGAGGGTCATCTATGAATCGAAATGTGATCCCCACTTCATACACAGAATTGTATTACCAGAGGCTGAAGGATGCTGGGCATGATACTGAACCCCAAGTTGCCCCTGATACATTCATCAGAGAGTGTGTGTGTCCACCTGGGTCTGGGTGCAGTTCCCCCTCCAGGGGCAAGGGTACCTAGACCCGGTTCGTAGAGTACGCTTGGGGAGTGTGATCGTGTGTACAGCGTCTCTTTATGTCTGTCTCCACCTTGGTTGAGTGTGGAGTAAGTGCATATGAGAGCATGAGGGTGGGAATGGATGTTTGTGTCTGTGTGTGCCTGTATGTCTGTGTCTATATGTCAGGTTGGGTATCAGATGCCACCTCTCTGGGGACATCTCAGGCCCTCCAAGGTTTGGAGGCCTATCTCCACCCACCACCACTTCCCCTGCCAGTGGTGGACTCCCTCAGGTATCGGTGCGTTGGTGGTTCTTTGTGTCCGGGGATGGGCGTCCAGGTACACACCGGCTCACTCCTTGGCGGCCGCTTATCGGGGCCTGGAGCCTGGGGCTCGCTCGGGCCACTTCGGAGGTGGGGTGCCCCCGGCCTCTCGGCCTGGGGCTCGGTCACTCAGGCACAGCTGGCTGCCGGCGGAGCTCACGGGCGCGTCACTGCAACTCCCCCTGGCTTCTGCTCTGCGGCTGCTGAGTGAGCCCTCATCTGGGACTCTCCTCAGCTCTTTCTGGGACAGTGGCGCGGCTGCCCCTCTGTTGGTCTTCCTTGGTCTCTTGTGTTCTGGGGGCCTCTGATTGTCTGGAGTTTTGATCTCCTCCATACCTGCTTCATGCCCTGGAGGACGGGGCTGTGGCCCCCCCACACCCTCTAGCAGATCATTACATGAAGGAACCTTTTAAAAAAAACAAGCGCGTCCATGCTCACAGGTGTACACATGGGTGATCACACCCACAAACTACACCCTTTTTGGCTCCTACCTCAAAGCACACTGTGTTCTGTTGATCTTATGTGCTGCACAATAATGTTTAACATTTAGTATTTACTGTCATATTCCCATATATCATTGTGATGCTGTTTATTCTATTACTCTTGTTCTCTTCTGCTTGTTTTCTTTTTTCTTTCTCAGCAGGTGATCCAGGTGATTGATATATGCTTTTTTTTCTGCCCGTTCTGTTGGTTTTTGTCTTTTGCCCTTCTCCCCCGTCCCTCTTCTCAGCTGTTTCTCTTTCCCTCTTTCTTTCTCCCCTTCTTTCCCCCAGTCAAGTCTGTCCCGTATTCAAGTGAAAATAAAATAAACAATAAAAGTTGAATCAAATGGACCATTACGGCAAGGCTGGGATGGTCAATTTGGTAAAGTAAATCTGTTGGGCATCTTTCTTTGCCTTTAGACAACAATTCTGATGGCAAAAGAGCCAAACGGGACAGGCAAAAAAAAAAAAAAAAAAAAAGAGAGTGTGTGTGTGAGAGACATATATAAAAAAACGTATACAGATAAAATCGCTGTATGTGTGACTGGGGGAAAGAGAATTAATGCAAAGTGCTCTGAGTGCTCAAAATTAACTATAAAGTGCTACCAGCCCATTTCCTATTAGGAAAGTTGTATGGCAAGTCAGTACCGATGGCCTGTCATACCACACCAAAGTAAAGTCTTTAAACCCAGCAGTATTACAGTTTTTTACAGACGCTAGGACACATTTCTCAATACTTAAGTCACTTTTGCAAAACTCTTCACACATTTCTCCTAACTGACCCTCAGCCTGGCAAAGCAGTTCATTTCACATTCAAAATGCACTACAACTACCAAAACACTTCATTCAGGTCTCAAATGAACACATTCCTCCAGAACACTAGCAAAGGTTGACAGCCGACAAACACACTTTGTCACCCACAAAACAATGACCTAAAAAACACTAACAACATGTAGCATTACACAGTGTTTTCCTGTGTAAAACAAGGACACATCTCTGTTTATAATTTCAATATATGTTACTGGAATGAATCAGACATCATGTATTTATGTTTATGTATTTTTATTTTTTTGCACTAAGTAATCCCAAAATACAAGAATTTGTATACACACCATCCACTGATACACATACAATAGTAATGCTAATCTACTCGGTCTTCTCCATTTGGCCACAGGTTCTCATCCACATCACATCTTATGTCATCTAGGGCAACACACCTAGGAAAGAATCTTCTGGCATGCCAGAATTGAAGGAGTTGAAAAATTGAAGGAGTAACACCTGTGTAGATGTTCATCCACAATGAGAATCAGCTGTGGCTGGTTAAACTGCATTGTTAGATTTAAAATATGTTTCAATAAAATATTGCCGTTGGATTTTGCTGTCTTTTCAAGTTTTGCATTGTGTTATTGTTTTGACCATGAGTTTAACAGTTTTGAAAACAGTATGTAAGCACATGCAAAATGTCCTGTCCGTACAAAGCTTTTTGGCAGTTGTTGTGTCTGAGTGAGAAGATGATTCATGAAATTTGAGAGATGTGGTCATTGAATGCATTTTGAGCCAAGACAATGATAACTGGTCCTCAGTTTAGCCCACATAGACTTCTGTTGTGCTCACTGTGTGAGGAGTTTTGCAAACGTGACCTAAGTATTGGGAAATGTGTCCTAGGTCTGTAAAAAACTGTAAAAGGAAGGGAAACATTTGGAGGTGTATATGGCCCATGAACTAAAATAAGTTTGAAACCCCTGATCAGCAGACTGGGTAGTAATCAATGGGATGCAAATGCTTTCTTTGCCCCAGAAATGACGAGAAAATGATATACCCTGTTAAAGAGGGACACACTTTTGCAAAATGACAGCTGACAGAAAATTACTGTAATTCTCAGCCTCTTTCCAATGATGAGCAAAAGAGACAAAAGCATAAATATTTGATGACACCTTGCAGGAACACACTCACTTGTGTGTGCAGGCACACAGCTCTGGACTTTGGCTTGAACCCCCTGTGATGACGATGTTGGAGGACCCTAAGATCAAGCCACATGGCATTCTCCCTAGCTTTCACTCGGCTCAGTGGAATGTGTTCTGCTTATGAACATAGGACAAGCCCGGATTTGCAGATGTATTGACAGCTTGTCACAAATGATAAGACGGATTCTATGTCGCAGAGAAGCTAAGGTGCATCACATGTATCTCTGCAATCACTGCAGTGCGCAAAGCAATTAAATGTTTGCACAGACTTCTGTGCAGCCAGTTACAGACACAAACCTGTAAACCTGTAGACAGACCTGTCAGTCTCACCTAAGCATTAGAAGCACATTGGTGCTCAGTGGCACTGTTATCTCCGATAAACCATGCTATTCTACTGCCAGGAATCGCATGTGGCTATTAATTAAGTTTGTCCTTTTGTATGTCTCATTGGGCTGCCCTCTATACGGAATTAAATGCACCTGCTGTTGTCACAAGATCCCACGGCTGCAAGAGAGCTTTACTATATATGTACGTGTGTGGTGCGCTTTTTGTTCATCTATCTTTGTGAGGACCTTGAGAAACAAAGTTTTTTTTCCTTTTTTTCCCCACAGGCACCTGTAGACTTTCGTGTAGTATTTTTCTGTACGACAACATGGGTGAGTATGGTGAACAATATACAAATAGTTCATGATTAAAACCCTCCACATTGTACATTTAAGTAATCAAACAGTCCATAAGAGAAAATGTGTTTACCATTATTGGAACCAGGTTTAGCTAAAGGTCTGGTTAGACTGTTTTACAGAGTGACAAAGAGAGATGATCACAGTGATGGAATTAAATCCATCTGATTGTTTTTTTTTTTGTTTTTTTTTAACAGTGACAACTAATTTGCTTCGTACACAGTTGTGAACAAACGGCCCCACAACATCTTCCCTGTTTACTTAGACTTGTATTACCTGAGTTTTGACCTGTTCAACGAGTAAACGAAGTATTTTGAACCAATTTCATGGTAACACAAGCAACTTTTTTTGTTGAGAAGTTGCCACAAAAAAGTACAAATAAATAGCTATCACAAATACAAGCAGTTGCCAGAGTTTTGGCACAAGTAGCTAAAATTATTGAAGTCTAATTCACCTAAAAATTGATTTATAGAAATGTAGAATTAATCACGTAATGTTTTATAGAGTCCAGATTTGTATTATTATTAAACTTTATTGTGTTATATTGTCCAGTGTATCTATTGTTTTGTCTCTTTCATATGGTTCAACAGCATTTCACATTTCACTTCATCCACTAAACCAATAAAAAAAAGGTTATGCAAAACAAACAGCACTTTAGTGGCATTTTTTATATGTTTGTCACACTTAATGGTTTCAGATCATCAAACAAAAATATGAGACAAAGATAACAGAAGTAAACACAAAACCCAGTTTCTAAATGAAAGTGTTTATTACTAAAGGGGAAAAATCCAAACCTTCATGGCCCTATCTCAAAGAAATGGTTTCTTCTTTACACTTAACACATCCAGCACTCACTATTATTATCAATAGTCATGTTAATGTCCAATATTCACCCTCCCTTTAGCCATGTTTCAGCCTCCACCCACTCCTCAGGGAAATATGTGCCTTTTTAGCAGCTTAATGCTTCATAGTGCTCACCAGCTGGCAGCTAACTTTGTCTGTCTACCTCTCAGTGCCGGACAGGATAGCATGCAAATACCACAGAGTGTTAAATTGAACATAATCAGAACAGAAAGATAAAAAAAACAGAGAGAGATTGTAATTTTGTAGGTTGGCTAAAAAGTGACCCCTTTCACTTTTTTAAAAAACAGAACAAAAAACAAAACACTTGATCAGTTCCTATTTATTCCACTGAGTACAGCGTGTGTGTGTGTGTGTGTGTGTGTGTGTGTGTGTGTGTGTGTGTGTGTGTGTGTGTGTGTGTGTGTGTGTGTGTGTGTGTGTGTGGAAAAGGGTGCAGTTAGTAAAACTGTGTGTACTACCAAATGAAAACATGTTTCCACGTTCAGAGAAAGTGTAAAGACAACGTGCTAACCGTCAACTTTAGTGGCCTCCCCCTCTCTTCTACAGCTACTCTTTACTGTAACAACCCTGTTACAGGGTTTTAAAGTCAAGTCACTCAGTATTAACAGCCTTGACCTTGACAAGGTGAAATGCTTACAGGCAGGTGGCTCTTTTGGCTGTTGGACTCTCTCACTCACTGACTCTGTCACTGTGACTAGTCCTGTGATTGACGCATCACTCTGAGTTTTCATTTGGCTCGAGGAGAGATATGGCCTGGTGCAGTGTCCCTTTTCCATTTCTCCAATCCCACACTTTAAACCAGTTTCTATTAGGACTTAGGCAGAAGTGAAGCCCATCTGAGCATTTTTTTTTTTTTGCCAATGTAGCTTGCAATGAATTTTGGCACAGTCTGCTAAACTGAGAAGATACACAGTTCATTTAATGTCAGCTTGACTTTTCCCACATGTTACGGTGTCGCAGCATAATCTCAGAAGCGAATATGGTGATTTTTGAACTGATCCCCAGACATGGCATACCATCTAAATTACTTTTTCAATAATCTAAGTCAATGCTAATTTTCGTAGTAATGACTCCCTTACCCTGAAACATCTGAATTTGGATTTTATCCAGTTGTTCTGAGCAGTTAGTTTAGTTCAGACAGGCTGAATGCAAAGTGTCTCTGAGCAGCTATACCAAGGTCTTTCTACATATTTTCCAAAGGGATTGAAGAGCTGGATTCTACTGGGTCATACAAGGGCGGTCACTTTTTTCTCCTGAAGCCATTGCAGTGATATGAAAGATCTACCCTCCTATCAGTTCAAATTATCCATCCTAGTTAACGTTATTAATTCAAACAGGCCTAAAACCTTAGACTCATTATAACCATGTACTAATCAGCATGTGATTGTTTACCCTAATCAGCTACTAGATCATTACAGTGGGTCCTAGCAGACAATGATGAACTCTCTGGCAGACACCAACATAAACTCTGGCCAAGTCAGAGGGAAGACCAATTACACGGTTATTGCCCATAATTGGGCATTAGCACTGAATTAAGTCTAAGCCAAGAACTCATCAACTTTTAATCAACTGGACTTTTTCATAAGCATCGTTTCTCTTGAGTGAGTTGACTCTGTGTACCGTCTGCTAGCGAACAGCACAACATAAGGCTTCATATTTGGGTGCTTGTAGACGCTTTGTAAAATTCAAATTAAAAGTTTTATAGAATAGAACATCGAAAACATATCAGTTGTTTAAACTGGGCTAAATGTTTTCAGTTTGTGAAAGTTCTGGACTGCAGGCAGGCCAGTTCAGCACCTGGACCCGTCTGCTATGAAGCCATGTTATTGTAATTTCATGTCATGTAATTTCAGACTTCTTCTGCTGGCCTTAGTCTTTGCCTCAGTCTTTCTTAAATGAGCTTTGGCCCAGAAGAAATGGTTGGGTTTCTGGATCATGTTCATAAAAGAGCTTTAACCAGCATTTGAGGATGGCTCAGCGAACTGTGTTCACAGACATCGATTTCTGGAAGTGTTCCTGAGCTCATGCAGTGATTTTCATTACAGAGTTATGTCTGTTTGTAATGCAGTGCTGCCTGAGGCCCTGAACATCACAGTCGTTCACTATTGATTTGTGGCCTGGTAGGTTGCACACAGAGATTTCTCCAGACTATCCAGATGTATGTAGATGATGAGAAATTCAAAGTTTCATAACTGTACGCTGTGGGAAAATGTTCTGAAACTTTTTCACAATTTGTAGGGTTTTTTTTGTTTTCAAAACTTTACTTCTGAGAAACTTTGCCTCTCCAAGAGGCTGTTTTTATAGCCAGTCAAGTGACTGACCTGTTGCCAGTGAACCTAATTAGCTGTGAAATGTTCCTCCAGCTGTTTATTTGTAGTAGCAGTTACTTTACCAGCCTGTTGCAATGTTTTTGAGATTTGTTGCAGCCAACTAATTCAAAATGCAAATAGTCTTAATGAAACAGTAAAAATCCCAGTTTAAACACTAGATGTTTTCTACAATTTATTTTCAATTAAATATCTGTTTAAGAAAATTGTGTTTTTATTTACATTTTATACACATTTTTTTATTGGGGTGTTATTCAGAGTGCGGGGGCCTGTTTTCAGCATCAAAACTGCTTTGTTCCAATAGAGCACTGTGTTACCTAAGGCATGTTTGTTATATAAAAAGGCTTACTGATCATTAGAATACCCTTTTACCATTATGCTAGAAAGCTAAAAAGGGTTATGCAAATGAAAGAAGCAATAAATTTGGCTGTCTTAATAATAATAATACAAAAAACAGCAGCTCTTTTTCTCTCTGTTTGGAGTTTGTTAATTTGCCCATTTTTATCTTCAACTACAAGAAAAACATTTTAGTATTCAACAAAGACAGCAATTAATAACAGACCAAAAGAAGAATTACCTTTAGCCCTATGGTAACATGATGGGAGAAGACTGCATTTTGTTATTTAAAGTGACATTTCTCTCCAGATTTTTTTTCTCTGGCCTGAAGTCTTATTTATCTAAATTGTTTAGGTAGGAGCTGCTCAGCATTGAAGACATCAGTCGCAGAGATGTCTGCCTTTTTCCAGATCCAGAAGTTTTTCGAGAAAATCACGAGCAATGTCATTCATATATTCAGAAATCACGATCAAGTTACTATAAAAATAAAACAAAATCCACAAACCTTGTTTTGAGTAACTCTGTGTAGTAAGTATTTCATTTCTAAGCAGTAAAGGACCTTCAGCTGAGCTGTAATGTTAGCTACATAGCTGTCATAAAAAACTCACTAAAACAATCTCGATGGAGAAATAGCTTTAGACCTACAAAATCAGGACTCCGCGTAAGAAGAAAAATGTGTAATTTTAATTTGGAGGTGAGGTTCCACTTTAAACATGTCATGCACTACTGCCATAGATAGTTATGTGCTTCTTTGTCATAGATACTACAGCCATGGTCACTACAAGCCATGTCCCAGTTACAGATTTTGCTATAGAGTGCAGCGACTTTACTCCCATAAGAGCCTCCTTATAAAATAATGTGTATGTGCTGAAGGTCAGCAGCAGGGGGAGTCGGTCTGAATATGCAAGCTGTATATTATGTGTCACTCTGTCCAAACTGCACAACCAAACCAGGCATTTCGTCGACTGATGTTGTGACTGAGGTCAGAATAAATGAGCTGAGAATCATAACTTATTTGTTAATGTATCATGTAAGTATAGAAATATATTTTATGTAAACAACATATAAATGTGTATATAAACACATCTTGCACTTTGAATTTCAATTATAAATGACTGTATTTTCACACAAAGCTTTTTTATTTGTATAACAAAGTTGTTTTTCCTGACCAACAAACACACAAAAGATTTCAATCTCACAAAAGTGCGAAAACAGGAATGGCAGTTCCTGAGAACACGGGGCAGCACAGTGTATGATGTATTTTTATTTGGCTGAAAACTGAGTCCGGTTTAGTGCAGCCTCACTTAGTTCTTAATAATGTGCATCTCCCAGCAGACAAACTTAATACTTCTGTAGTAGAAATAAAAAGCAATTATGAAACAGTGGCAAAGGGGGTAATAAACTCTTCACTTCACACTCGGTGACCACAGAATCTCCACAACGATACAAAAGCTTATTTGTAGTGTTACATAAATACATCTTGCCACATTGAGATTTTTAAGAATGAAAAAGGCTCCATTATCCATTTGTGCAACAATATAACTAACACAGCAGCCAAAATGGTATGAGATAAGTACCGTGGTTATCTGAAAGTATAACAGCACAAATACCTATTTGACTTGCAGAGTCAGATTAGACTGCAGCACTGTGTAGATTACAACAGGGTGTTACAGGTGGTTAGCTCAGAGTTATTCAAAAAATGTTAAATGAAAAAAAAAAAAAGGCTTGTCTAGATATCTACAAATCAGACACTGCATTAAAACACACACAGGCAGGGACAGTATCCAAAGGAATCCAACTCATATTGAGACTCATATGATACATGCATCCCGACTTGTAACAATAAAGCAAATCAATTATCTCATATTTACAAATTGTTAATGACATCAAGAAAACACCTTACATGTTACAGGTCAGTGGGAAATTAGAGCGCGTTACAACTATAGATGATGACACTTGGACATCGCAACACTAGGATGTTTGTTTTGGCTGTTACAGGGGGGTTGGGAGCCAGCCATGAAAATAATTTGACTGGAAAGTAAAAATGAGGTTCTCCAGGGCTCCTCCAAGGACAAGCATTGTTAAAAATATGGGTAATAACAATTGCTGAAGAAAATGCAGTGTGGTTAGGGACCATAGCCACATGTCCTGGAACTGCAAACATTATAAAAGTGCAAACTTTACCATATATATGTGCTATATTTTACATGTTTTATTTATGATTGCAAGAAAAACTCATTACCATTAACTGGGTGAAACCTAACTCTCCTACAATAGCTCAGTGGTTACAAAAGTTAAACATGTCGAAAAGATGGACATGACTGCCATCCCATATCTTAAACTGCCTCTGTTTATAATAGGATGGACACCTGCTATGATCTACCTGGATAAAGACGTAGTTTGATGTATTTTGCAAACATCTGTAACAACAGGTTTGTTAGTTCATCTGGCATCTTAGTTTTTGTCCTCTCTTTGTTTGCTCTTTTCTCCTTTTTTGCCCCTTTTTGCTTTGTATTGTTAAAAATGCCTTCTTCTGTTACTAGCAATTAAGTTCAGTAAAAAAGAAGAATGCATTCGAGCGCTTCTCTGATCTCTTGATGATTAAAAAACCTGAAGTGAAGTCCGGGTGATGTTAGATTGGCTGGTTGCCATTTTTTAAAGAAATGCAGCTGACAAAAACAATCGACATTTATAAGAATATAAATGAGAGGTCAACGAAAAAAATTGTGCCATCATCCTTTAGTCTACTTTAGGTAATACTGTGTGAAGAACGTATTCGTACAATAAATACACGTGAGGGTGTTGAAGTAAGGTGACACAGTGGTGGGGTGGTGACACTGTTGGCTCACAGCTTGTCTGTGGAGTTTGCATGTTCTTCAATTCAAAGTATGCCAAACACTTTACTTACTTTTAGCACAACTATGGAATATGGTACAATGCAAATTAACGAGAAGGCATTCTGTAACCTGTAGTGAAATAGCCAATCCCAATACTGGATTGCTAGCTCTTATATAAAGATGATAACTAGATGAAAGAAAGGATCCCATGTGTTCTAGTGTGTGTGTTAGCTTAAAACTTCTTGCATCTGTCACTATGACAGGGTAAAAAAAGAAATGGATTATCATGGTACTCTGTCCTGGCAGATTTAGAGTGGCAGCTCCTGGTTTTGCTCGCAGAAATGTGACAAAATGCACACAAAAACAACAACAACTTTGATGTTGGAAAATTACTTGAATTGCATTAAAAATAACGCAAGAGAAAAAGATGTTGAAAAAAAACTGTAGAAACAGAGAAGAGATGGAGGCACTCCTCTAAAGAAGCAGAGTAATTATGTCCCAGGGTCACTATTGCATTTGTGAATATTGTATTTATGAATGAAGCCGCTGACAGCCGTGAATGATGAGACTCGCAGCCGTTTTAATCCCCTCGCATCTTTTACAATGCTATTTCAAGACTCTAGGATTGGTTCAGAAAAACAAAAAAGCAAAGTGCATTAATAATAAAATATATAAGACAAAACAGTCAGTAGTGTATCAGTTGTCTTCTCCTTTGCTGTGATAAAGTATTTGCTTTCAGCTGCTGTGAGAAAAGTAGGAAAAAAGAAGCCCTTTTGACAAGGTTTTTAGGTAGAAGAGGTTTATTCCTACCCTGGTGTGGCAAAGGAAAGAAGGGATTTGCAAAGTGACCTCAAGTGCCCTCTCTGCTAAAGGAGTACCAAACAGAAAGAGCAGAGTGGAAAGCAGCGTGATGCACTGCCAACCTGATTTCTGTTTTGCATCCAGCACCAGCGCTGTTTTTACAAAGCAGTAGCCTGAGGATTATTTTTAAATGTCAGAATAAAAGTGTTAATCACTGCAGTTAACACTGACACACAGGCAGTGCAAGTTCAAAAATTTCCTCAATGACCATGGCAACACATTTTTCCTTGGTTTTATCAGACTGTTTTTAATTCAAGGTTATTTCCTGACTCACGGCATTCGAGAATGTTTATCTTAGCTTTCCCACAGGGTAGGAAATTCCTCAGCGATATTCTCGAGTAAGTAGACAATGTCCTTTGTACAGGAAAAATTTAAAACAGCAGACCTTTCTTCCTCTCTCGACAGCAACACATAATACATGTCAATGTTTTTTGTCTTTTGCGTTTTTTTAAGGAATGATCGATGAGTTCCCTTTCTCCCGTGGCACAATTAGGATGTCCGGTGGGTCTCAGTGGTGCGATGCGGCTTAAGTGACACTTTAGCAACATCTCAGATCTAGGGAGAACTGCCCAATCAACTCAAAACCTCAAACATCTAACTAAGCAGTCTCAATCTCAAATTGCTGGGCCTCTTTCCCACAGCGACCACTACAATTTTGAGGCTCATGTGTTGTGAAAATACCTGTCTGCCACACTTACTTTCCCTGTTCAGGGAGCAGAGATGACAAAACACCACGGGTGGTGTCACACTGGATGTCAGCCAGGGCCCCACAGCTGGTGGCCTGACACAGCCTGACAGGTCCAGTCACGTCTTCCAGATAAAGCCTCCAAGACAAGTTGTCCAATGTCATGTTGTCAATCTGATTACATAGTCTTCATGTGTCATGAACTAGTGGCAAATCCAGAATATAAAAAAATTAACCTGTTTGCCAGACTGGGCATGAAAATGAACTAAATTTGCAACACTTGTATCTGTGTGAACCAACATGCTGTCATCTTTAGTCACAGATGTGCTAGTATTTATTATTCCACAACTATGATCTTGATGAATATCAGGTCACTATGAACAAGATACTGTACTTGGAAAACCCCCTAGGAGTTGTAGGTTGGGTGGACCATGTGGCCACAGCTCTTGTAGCTTCTGGTGCTGCTAAGATTTACAGTAGTCCAGCTGCTCCCTAGTGAGCAAGACCTTTAGCTACAACATATCTGCATTTGGTTGACTTTTCATCCCACGATTCCAAAAAGAAAACAAAGTAGGGCAATATTAGAGTAGCCTACAGAAGATCATTTTTCAGACACTTCCAGTGTGACTAAAATCTCTTTGAACTTGCAGTAATACAAATTTAAGCTCGGTGACATCTCGATTGCTACATTTCTTATAAATTCAGGTAGTGTCATGTAGTGAGGGGCGAGTGACAGGCAAGAAGTGGACCTCGAAACGTCCCAAATCTCATCCTTCTCAAACTATACATGTTGTATAGCTATTGGCATAAAGAGATCGGTCAGAGGAAGAATGACTAAAGACTCAACAACATGAAAGCGAGCAGCGATGGAAACAATGTGCTTACAGTGATCATGACTTTGCCTCCTCCTGTGTCTTATGTTTTACGGAGTCGTGGCTCAGTGAGGACATCCCAGACTGCGCGCTCAAGCTGGAGGGCTTTCATCTGCTGCGCGCGGACCGGCAGGCCGCTCTCTCCGGTAAAACCAAAGGTGGAGGTGTCTGCTTCTACATCAATAGTGGCTGGTGCACAGATGTAACAGTGATTGCTCAGCACTGCTCTCCCTCTCTGGAATATCTTTTTATTCACTGCAAACCGTTTTATTCTCCGCGGGAGTTTGCTTCATTCATCCTGGCCGCTGTTTACATCCCGCCAGACGCAGATGCGCAGGCAGCTCAGTGCGCACTCGCGGAGCAGATTCTCCACACGGAGCGGACATTCCCGGACTCTCTCATCATTGCTCTTGGGGACTTTAACAAAGCCAATCTGAGCCATGAGCTTCCAAAATATAAGCAGCATATTAAATGCCCGACCAGAGAGGAGAGAACATTAGACCACTGCTACAGCACGATCAGCGGGGCCTATCGCGCGGTGCCCCGCGCTTCACTCGGACTTTCTGACCACGTCATGATCCACCTAATCCCCGCGTACAGACAGAGGCTGAAGCTCTCCAAACCTGTCGTGAGGACTAAAAAACTGTGGAGCAACGAGGCTGTGGAGGAGCTTCGCACGTGTTTGGAGTCTACAGACTGGGACACAATGAAGGCTGCTTCTAACAGCTTGGACGAGTTTACGGACACTGTCACCTCCTATATCCACTTCTGTGAGGACAGCATTGTGCCATCACACACCAGGGTGAGTTATAACAATGACAAACCCTGGTTTACTCCTAAACTCAAAAAGCTGTGGCTGGAAAAGAGTAAGGCGTTCAGAAGCGGAGACAGGGACTGCTACAGAGAGGCCAAGTACAGGTTCACTAAAGAAGTGGACATTGCCAAACATCAGCACTCTGAGAAGATGCAGCAGCAGATCTCAGAGAATGACTCGGCCTCTGTGTGGAAAGGTTTTAGGAATATTACAAACTACAAGCCTAAAACCCCCCACTCCACTGATGACTTGCTCTTAGCCAACACCCTTAACAACTTCTACTGCCGTTTTGACGAGCCATCAGGCAGCCTTCACACCTCCAACGACCCCAACAATAGAGGCACTTTGGACACTCATTCCCCCACCTCTCCCCCCTACATAGAGCCATCACCACCTTCAAACTGTTCACCTGCAACACCCGCCCCCTCACCCCACACAAAAGAGGATTTCACACCACCTCCTCCGACCACAACTCTTCATATTCATGAAGCAGATGTGAGGAAGCAGTTTAGGAGTCTGAATGCTCGGAAAGCTCCCGGCCCAGACGGTGTGTCTCCTGCCACCCTCAGACACTGTGCAAACGAGCTGGCCCCAGTGTTTTCTGGCATCTTCAACTCCTCACTGCAGGCATGTCATGTGCCTGCCTGCTTCAAGTCCTCTACCATAATCCCTGTCCCCAAGAAACCTAGGATCACTGGACTAAATGACTACAGACCCGTGGCTCTGACATCTGTGGTCATGAAGTCATTTGAGCGCCTAGTTCTCTCCCATCTCAAGACCCTCACGGCCCCCCTCCTGGACCCCCTGCAGTTTGCATATAGAGCCAACAGGTCTGTAGACGACGCCATCAACATGGCCCTACACTTCATCCTGCAGCATCTGGACTCCCCAGGAACCTACGCCAGGATCCTGTTTGTGGACTTCAGCTCTGCCTTCAACACCATCCTTCCAGACCATCTCCGAGGCAAGCTTTCCCAGATGAATGTGCCTGATCCCATCTGCCGGTGGATCACTGACTTCCTGACGGACAGGAAGCAGCACGTGAGGCTGGGAAAGAATGTCTCGGACTCCCGGACCATCAGCACCGGCTCCCCTCAGGGCTGTGTTCTTTCTCCTCTGCTCTTCTCCCTGTACACCAACTGCTGCACCTCCACCCACCAGTCTGTCAAGCTAATCAAGTTCGCAGATGACACCACCGTCATTGGGCTCATCTCGGACGGGGACGAGTCTGCCTACAGGAGGGAGGTTGAACGTCTGGTGTCTTGGTGCAGCCACAACAACCTGGTGCTGAATGCCCAGAAGACAGTGGAGATTATTGTGGACTTCAGGAAGCACACAGCCCCACTCCCCCCCATCATCCTGACTGACACCCCCATCACCTCTGTGGACTCATTCCGCTTCCTGGGTACCACCATCACCCAGGACCTGAAGTGGGAGCCCACCATCACCTCCGTCATCAAGAAAGCCCAGCAGAGGATGTACTTCCTGAGGCAGCTGAAGAAATTCAACCTGCCAACACGGACGATGATGCAATTCTACACTGCAATCATCGAGTCCATCCTCACCTCCTCCATCACCGTGTGGTACGCTGGAGCCACTATCAGGGACAAACAGAGACTGCAGCGTGTTGTGCGCTCTGCTGAGAAGGTGATTGGCTGCAGACTCCCATCTCTGCAGGACCTGTACACCTCCAGGACACTGCGGCGTGCAGCCCGGATCTCAGCTGACCCTTCTCACCCTGGACACAGTCTGTTTGACCTGCTCCCCTCAGGCAGGAGGCTCCGGTCCATTCGCACCAGAACCTCTCGCCACAAGAACAGTTTCTTCCCCTCTGCTGTTGGACACATGAACAATAACCACATGATTGTCCCCGCCACTAACACATGACCCTACGCTGTGTCACTGCATCATTTCATGTTTGGCACTGATCACCACCTGCACTCATGTATATATCTTTCTACGTAGCACTCATAATTCTTATTCTCATGTATATATCTCATGTATATCTCATGCACATATCTTTCTTTCTACATAGCACTTTAATTCTTATTGTCTGCACTGAAGCACCGCAGCAATTTCCTAATGTTGTAAACCTCAACATCTGGCAATAAACCCATTCTGATTCTGATTCTGATTCTGATTGTAAAAGTGAATAAAAGCATGTGTCTGCCAAAGGTTACAAGAAAATGGCTTCATTTGGCGCTGTTGTGCTGTTGGCTAGACAAGATAAACCAACCTATTGTTGATCTTTGTCACAAGAATATAAATATGTCACATGAAAGGAAAGCTGAAACAAAGAAATAAAAAAATACAAAGAAAAAAGTCTATTTTAGCCTGTATCTCGTGCCTGTCTTTGCTTTTACTCATTAAAAACTCTATAAGAGCAACTTTCAAAAGTGGTTTTATCAATACAGCTGCTTCCCAGGATGGCCAGCCTTCGTCACTTACCGAGCTGATAATCTCGCAGGACATATGCACATACTTTTAGTGTGATTCACAGACGTGCAAAACACTCTTAAACAAACAAGGGAGATGTCAGAGGTCAAAACCTGACTACATCCAACTGTTACTTTTTCTTGTCTCATATCAGACATTCAGAATTCAGAAAAATGTAGCTCATTTTGGCTGATCCTTTATTCACAACAGCAGGTAGTCGAGCATATTTTATTTGGCAGATTTTTTTAAGCAACTCTCAAGGGATTCATGTCTCCCCCACAGGGGAGTGCTTTGCTTGTGGGGGCAAATGTATAGCCCACAAGACTATAAAGCTCAAGTTAAATATAAATAATATTCACAACGGTGTAAGGCAAAGAGTGGTTTTGTCTAACGTCATACTCATATTTAACATCAGCCATCTGCTACGATCTCACAAGGAACTCCATACACAAAAACAATAACTGCACGAACAGACCCACAACTTCTGCTTAAGGTGATGTGGCGAATCCACTTAGCCAAAAAATGGATCGGACATCAATTGGAGAAACGATAGTCTTTATATAAGGCTTCAAAAAGGGGAATGTACAACAAATAAACTGCTCGACATCAGAGCAACATATAATGGCTTCCCAAACTTCTTTGCTAGCTAAAACCCAGAGTAACTTTCGTCTACCCCAAAGGATTCTGGGAAACGCAGTTTTCTAATGAAAATAACTGTTAAATGCTCCCTTTTAGCAGAAATTAAATCTATAATTAACAGCCCTCACTAAACATGTGACTAACACTTAAATCACTTACAAAATAATCAAAATGCTGTTATCAAACAAAAACTGCAATAAAGTTACAACATAAGGCACAGACAGAAAAATGACAAGAATTCATTCCTGTTATTGTTCTCAAAAATGATGCCGCGATGAAGATATAAGCCCCACTGCGTGCCTTTTAAAGTCCTTAACATCCAGGTATGGCCTCAGGTGCAATGAGCATTAGCCAGAGTATTAGTTTAAACCCTTTGTGTCCTGCTGTGGGAGGCACACTCGCAACTGCATGCTGGACCCATTCAAATGAATGTGTATTTGCTGATCGGCGGTAATTGATATTTATGGGACACATAACACTGTGACTTTAATTAGCAAAACGGCAACTTTGTTATTCATGTGGAGAAGCTGAAATCGCTTTCTCCACTGGTGGAAAATGCTCACATCAAGGTGCGTGCTGTGGTTTGAAAAGAAAGAGTGAAGGAAGAGACTGAACAGTTAATAGTCATGTATTTTCACAGTTATAAGAAACATCAAAGCCAAACTTCAGTGAGTATTACATGTATGTAAGTCATCCATATGACTTATTACTGTTGTTTTATTCTCTTCCTCCATGTGTGTATTTGCAGTCATTTGTATAATTACTGTCTGAAAGCAAGACAGCAGGTTTGGGACATGAGTCTTATCTATTTTCTTGTCATTGTGCTGATTAATGATGCGCAGCATTCTCTACCTGTAATCAATCCTTCTCTCTCCCAGCTCTGTTGCCCTCTGTGCCATAAGCTGGATCAATTCACAAAAACTTACCAGGAAAACGACAGGAAATCCAGAGTTTTGAGTTTTAAAATAAAAGACCAAAAGACACTGCATTGTCAAATTCAGAGGCAATGTCAGCATTGACTTCTTAACTGACAATAGGACGAATATTTACCTCTGCAAGCCTTTATACATCCTAGGGGAGCTTTATCTGAGAGGAGAGAAATGAGAGGCAGCTAAGCAAAGTTTCTACAACTCTGGAACACATGCAGAGACAAAAGGGAATGAGGCGCAACTACCAACACATCAGCAGGATGGAATAATATAACACCAGCAGTGGAGAGTTCAAAGACCTTGAAAGAACTACAGCTTAAAAAGTTTAAAAGAGGCCAGAGAAGCTGAGGAACTAGAAGCACCTAAATCAGGTATCATTACTGACTGTCAGACTGCTACCTCCAAAGCAATCTTCTAATTCTTAAGCATGTGGAAAATTTTTCTATGTTATGAATCAGAAAGAAATAATAAAAGCTTTAGAGGAAAGGCAGCTAGCTAAGTTAAATATTAATGATAAAAGGTATTTGGCTGTCATTGTTTAGTGGTTATATTACATCAGTAAATGTGTTATTTAACTTAGTTTTGATAATATACTATAATAACTGATATTAAGGGTAAGTTTATGACACCAGTCTTTGGAACTGATGTGTCAGAATAAGACCTAGATAATTAATACTTTAGATGAATGAATGGCATGTGTGCAACGAACTTTCAGGTCTTGACCTGATGTCACTTTGGGAAATCAGAATGACAAACATGAGTTAAGCTAAACAAAGCTGAATTTGCCAAAATTGCTTTTACAGCTGCTATCCGATGGATAGACAGATCCAGGCATCCCCTCACCGTTTGTGACGTTTTAATCTAAATATGAGCTCATTGTGGTATTTTTCACCTGGAAAGTAGGCGTAAAAGACCTTGAGAAATGTCTCATTGATATCAGATCACAAGAGCCTAATTTTGATGGAAATTCACAGCATCAGGTCCGTGTTATGACTTAAATGGGCAGATTCTCTCGCTTGCGTACGTGTTTTATTTTGACAGCTGTGACCAGAAGCTCTGCCTGAAATACTTGCTAGTTTGACACGAGCCCCTATAAAGAAAAAGAAGAAAAAAAGAAAGAAAAAAAAAGGAAAAAAAAAAGAAGTGGACCTCGAATGCAGGACTCAATAGACAGAAATTAAACTCAAAACTATTTAGCTTTGTTGCTGGCACAAAATGCAACGAAAACAAACTTCAAAACAGAGCATAGAAGGAACTAGCTGACCAACTACTGATTGACAATTAGCTGGATAGACAGAAGTCATACACACAATGAAGTAAAAAATGCAACACCGAACAGAGGGAGATGCAGACAATATGTACACAAGAAGTTGATTAAGAGAAGTGGAAACACATGGGCACACAGCTGAACTAAATCATAACTAATGTGAATGGGCAAGCAGAAATGTACATTACACACATAAAACACAAGACTATCAAAATAAAACAGCAAATAACACACACACACACACACACACACACACACACACACACACACACACACACACACACACACACACACACACACACACACACGTGAACTTGGCATTGGGACTGGGGCTAAACAGACATGGAGACTTGACAGTCTGGGGAAACAAAGGGATGAAACTCAAGGAGATGAACATGGAAACAGGAAGGGAGAAAACAACAGGACAGGACAACAAACATACTCATGGAGACAGAACACAGACAGACCAGACAGACATGGGACATGACTGGGGAGGAAGGAGGTAAACAAACACGGGGAAACTAATGGCAGGATACCGAGAAAAGACAGATAAACTGGACACGACGGGAAACAAAGATAAAATAACAACTAAGAACACTAATGCAATAGAGAACTCAAGACTAACTGACACTGTACGAAAATTGAATATAAAATTTCATAAATAAAGAGTCCAGAACAAACTCTAAAAGTCGAAGAGCAAGAATTGAGCAAAATTATGCTGTCCACAACAGGAATTGGCAGTTGGACTGAGCAATATTAACAGCTGAGGTTTAACAGCACATTTCTTTTTGATGGGTTAAGATGCTCTAGGAAGCCATCATGGTGGCCTGGTGGTTGCCTCACTGTAACCCATCAAAATGAACACTGTTCTATTTTGATGGCTTAAGATACTGTTTGAACCCTGACAATAAATGACTGGTTAATAAAGCGTGGATTACAAATGGACTACAAACAGAAACTAGAATGCTACCAAAACTCTTGTCCAGTGCATAGAGATTTCTGCAGGCTACAAAAATGCAGACGAGAACTGAGCCATATTATGCTGTCCACAACAACACCAATAACACTTTTTGCATGATAAAAATCGCTAAATCGCCTCTGATGATGACTTAAAACCTATAAAAGGAGCTAAATAAATAATGTGGAAGTAGTTAGGCTACAAGAGATCACACCTCCACCAAGTGCAACACTTTGCAAATTATTTAAGAAACCTGTTTTTTTCACACTAGAAAACACTCCAAAAGTGAAAGAATGACTCACCCGAACATCGCTAGAGCATTCGCTAGTTGGTTCCACACGACAGGAAGAGCAAACAGTGGATGGAAATCACTGATGCAGTCAGTGGAAAAGCAGAAATGTGAGTAACTGATTCTAAGAACTCGTTAAACTGGTTGGACAATTTCTAAATGAAATCTACCATTCAAACAGTCAGGTAGGTGACTGTTATCATTACAAATCCAAAAAGAAGAGTGTTCACTAAAAGGAAAATAATCATCATCAATCCATCTGAAAGGTAATGCAAGGAGTCCTTTTGGATTCAGAGCTACGGCTGGAAATTACCCTGATGAAGATAAAGCTGTTTGCTGACTTTGTAAAAGTGCATGCAGCCACCGAGCACCACAGAGCACCATTTCTAAAAATGAAAAATAAAATATTACAGTCAAAGTTTAAAAAAAAACTTTTTGCACAACAGACCTTTAACATAGATACACATATACCAACATGCACACAGCATTACAATCATCAAAATAAAGACTAGCTGTTCTGTATGAATCTGTTTTCTTTCCATTCAGATGAACAAAGAACACTTTGTGAACACACAATGCAGACAAATTATCTGGCGGAAAAGGGATTTTTCAAACTGTCCTCACTTATCCCACCCACATAAAACCTTTTAACCCCCCCTCAGTCATACCTCAGTATTTCACAGGTGATTTCAGTCTAATAGAGTAGCTGTCTGAAAGGCAAACCAGAGCACGGCAGGGGGCTGATGGGTTGACCCAGATAGAGGGAAACAGACATAAAGTTCAACCAGGACACATGGAAAAGATTTGAACACAGTGCAACAGTGGCCACTGCTTAACTGACCCTGAATCTCTCAGACACTCACTCACAGTGAAATCCAAAAACCAGTTAAGTGCCCATCTCTCCTAAAATCTGCAGTCTTTCATATGCTCATCACCTGCAACTCAACTGGGAGCAGAAACAGAATGTAATCTATCCATCACTTTCCAGATAAAGCTCTATTTCCTCAAAGTGAACATTTGTTTAAAAAAAAAGGAGAACAGAAGTCCTGTCACTTATGTAAGGAGTGTACACATCCAGCTCTGCAGACAGAAGGCTACTGTATAGATGAACAGAAGTACTGTCTGCAGATGGTCACATGGAGGGTGCTGAAACATTCGACTCTCCTCCAAAACTCTTCCGAGTCAAGAGGTGATGAAAAGAGCCTCAGGGCTTTAGACTATTAGATGGAGCCTGTTTTGATAGCTAAAATAAAGAACTGAAGCCTAACGTTCTTATTGTATGTTACATTTGATTCAGTTGTTATCCTCATGGGACCTGACATCTAATTTCAAGGGCACTGTGAATGGAGAATGTTGAAGCAGAGAATAGCTATAAAGCAATGTATGCATTGATGTTAAAATGCAAATACACAGGTGTGTGTGCTTCTCTGAGCATGTGGCTATGAATGTGACCACGTGTCACCATCCACGCAGCCAGCACAGGTACAGATGCTGGCAACTTATCCGAAGCTCTGCATAGATTCACCAACATAATTCCGAATAAACATAAATACTGAAAACGAGTAATGCATTATCTTTCTCTGTACAACACATCCTGACGTATGCTATCAAATACAATACTAGCTGACAATGTCAACACAAGGATACAGTACCACAAACTAATACAAATTCTTAATAGACACATACACAAGGTTTATTTTAGCTTTGTGTTAAGTGCAAACACAAAGCTGGAAAGTAGAAAGTTGAAAACCACCCCATAGAGAAGCAGAAACAGGTGGGGGTAGAAATTTTGGCTACAAGCCGACTGCTCATCACTGCTTTTGTTGCCTTTTGAAGATCATTCTGTGTCCTTTGCTGCTTGCTTTGTGTTAGAATGTTGTCTTTGCTAATGTTTGCATTGTGTCGATGATCTGTTACCAGCGCACCTGGGTGCAGTTTGCAGTTTAGCTTAATTAAAATTAAAATAATGTTCATACCCTAACTGCTCAAAAGTTAAAGACTGCTCCACTATTGATTGTAGTGCAAGTGCACATTTTTCTGTCCGCCCATGAAGATCGAGCTTTTGTAAGTGACAACAAAGTTGGTACTTTAGTGTGATTACTTTATTTAGTATGACGTGTTATATTACTGTGTGACACTAAAGTTAATGCAGTTACACTAATATCTTAGTCAATAACAGGCTGGAGTCTATTCTAGGTGCAAGAGGTGAAAAGTGGGAAAGAACCTGGACAGATAGGCAGTCTATCACAGGGCACCTAGAGGCAATCATTCATACTCATATTCACACCAATCTTTGGATTTTGGCATGAAGCCGGAGTCTTACCAGAAAATGTAAAGGAAATTTTAAGCAAATTTTGCTTCACAATCAATCTGTCTGTGTGGTAGACCTTGCTTTGGTCTTGACGTGACTTCAGGCTTTTGCAAAAATCCTAACAATAGCAAGCTAACTGCTATTTGTATAGCATGCTAATAGCAAGCTAATTGCTATTTGCTAATAGCAAGCTAATTGCTTTTTATAGAAGAGAATTCTTAAATAGAGGTTTTCCAGACATGTGACAGCTTACCACGTAATATTAATTTGTCTACTAAACATTATGCAGATGATATAAATTACTATGAGTAAACAAACAAGTGTATATTCTCCCTCTGAGGAAGTAAAACACTTTCATGGTAAGCATCTTTCTTGTTATGTGGGGAAACTGGGCTGAAGATGGATGTTAGCTGTGTTTACTGGTTCTGTGAAGTGCAACCCTGGCACTCCTCTAATGTAGCAATGACAGTGTCCTGTCACAATCAATTGGGAAGCTTTAATTAACCAATTCATATTTTGTACATTAGTACAAGCCTAAAAAAATAATCTTACTTGTAAGAAAAGTTAGGATGTTATTATTTTTAGTTTGGAATATGGCACATATAATCATTATTATTAGAGTGGTTATAAGTTGGGCTTTCTTGTTTTGAGGCAGGGGTAACATCCTTTTAAGAGTTTAGTACTATTCAGTCCCTTTTATAGAGGGCTACTTGACATAATTTTATAGTCAGTTTTGGAGAAATGACGTTATGACTGAACAGGCTCTCATATACATAGTGGAGTTCATTTAACCCTACAAGCAGGAAAAAAAGCTTTAAGAAATGGCTAACATCAGTTAAGATGACTTCACCCTTTGCCTATGCCTTTGAACTCCTGTCTCATAAGTATCTGCCAGAGGTGTGGACTCGAGTCACATGACTTGGACTCGAGTCAGACTCGAGTCATTAATTTTATGACTTTAGACTTGACTTGAAAAAATGTTCTAAGACTTGTGACTTGACTTGGACTTTTACACCAGTGACTTGGGACTTGAATTGGACTTGAACCGGTTTACTTGAAAAGACTTGATATTTTACCCCAAATATAAAATTTAACACGCATATTATATAGAGATTGAAAATGTGACGTCATTCACGGGTAGAACCGCAAAGGATTCTGGGAACTCGTGGCAAGAGGTACTAGCGCACGCAGGCTTTCAATTGAAATCACAGCGATAAAAAGAAACACAAAAATGTCAAGAAGCTGTTGTATTATTAACTGCAATAGCCGGTCACATGACAGCCACGGGAAGCCGACGGGTAAAGAGATCGGTTGTTATCGGATTACGTCGTTGAAGAGAAATTGTTCGAGCCATGTTTCCGAAGTAACAAAGACGCGACGGATGGCCTGGATTGCAGCCATTCAAAGATCAAATATAACGTCCCAGAACACTCCAGCTCACAGGTTAGTCTGCTCCAAGCATTTACACGAAGGTCAGTGTTTTTTAGTAGTTAATACGTCATTTTTCTTAACATAATTGGTGATATAGGTTACAAGCAAGTCTGGCGCTGAACAGAAATTGTCGCGCTATGCTCCTTTATTTATTGTGCATAAATAGTGAATTGTCCTGACACAATATTGCGTTTCGCTTCTGTTATTATGGTACATTGACAAAAACATATACTTTTATTCACAGGATAAAACAGGTTTTTTGTATCACTAATTGCCCAGTACGATTACAGCATACAGTATTATTGTCACTGCTACAGTTCTGTGATGCTACCAGAAATTATTTCCACTACTAATTAATTACCGTTGAGCTCAAAGGTCCTATTAATAAACGGTTAACGAATGTGTATTTATGATGACGATTTGTGAGACTGGTAAACTTATGATACGTACGATGGTCTTTACTTTCTACACGGTGCATTTCAAGGTCCTGTACCCATCCGTCGGTAAACTGTACCTGGGCTTGTTGCAGTGACCTGAAGTTACTAAACTTCATGAGTGTATGCACTCACTCCAAGAGCCGTATGATTATAAATATGCATATAAATATGCTAAGATGAGATAGCTGACTTCATCTAACTAGCAAATGTTGTCCAGGCTACGTTGGTGATACAGTTTTTTTTAATGTGTATGATATTTTTGTCATGCGGTTTTAAAGCCGGTCCTACAACCGCATCCAAGAATAACATGCAGCTTATCTCAGAACTGTCGGTGAAAATTATTCTTGGAGCTAGGTTTAATTGAGCTGCATTTTAAAGAGGTGCAATTTCACAATTTGTGTATATTTTCTAAGTTCACTATTTTGTCATGTGTTGAGAAAAACACAGATTTTAAAATTACATGGTCTAATATTTACATTTAGCATATAACTGCAACATTATTTTTTCGTTGTTTTTTTTTTTTAAAGACTCGAAAGGACTTGAAATTCAAAATTTCAGACTTGTGACTTGACTCGGACTTTTACACCAGTGACTTGAGACTCGACTCTGACTTGCCTGACATTACTTGAGACTTGACTTGAGGATAAAGACTTGAGACTTACTTGAGACTTGCAAAACAATGACTTGGTCCCACCTCTGGTATCTGCAAACATGCCACTTTGTGAAGCAGCGTATACTCCAAAAACTATATAGTGCAACCATAAGAACTGAAAAACATAAGTGTCAGAAGTCTGCACAAAATCTCCTTTGAAAATTCTTACCTATTCACACCCACCCACATACACATGCACACAAGCAATTACAAGGTGCCTTGGATTCCCATTTGCAATTTTTGAGCAGCTTGATCCTGTCAGAAGATTGGATTGATCCCATTTATGTCATTTAGGTCCCTAGAAAGCAAGTATTTAATGAGGAGTTACTGCCACTCATTATGAAATGAGCACACTCATCAGGCTTCAAGGTTATTGGGGTCATGCACAACTTCAGGTAAATCCACATAGTTATTGTTTTAAAGCTTCACAGGGATATAAAAATTCTAAATGAGCTGTAAACAAAATCACAAATACTGAAAAGATTTATAACTGAATAGGTGCACTGCCAAGTGCCATACATAAACCAGGAGTTTTAAACAAAGGGAGTATTTTTCAGTTGTAGTTTATATTTCAAGGAAACAATTAAGGAAACCTAAACTTACATCCAAGGACACACATTTGTATGAACACTGTAAAATTTGGGAAAGCTGCATACAAAGTAGGAAGCATGACCTGCAGTTGCAGTTAATCACTTTATATTTTTTATATTATAATTGTATTAATTCTAACCACTATAATCGTTTTTTCCTGTGTGATTAATAAAGTACAGTACGAGTCTGTGGTGAATATTTATGCCTGGAGATGAAGTTATTTTAGCTCCCTATTAAATGCATTTTACAGTTGTTGTGAAGGCAGTGTCATACATGGTGGAAGTTCAGAGCTTATCATCCTGAACAGCTGATGCTGGGCTGCGTTTGTGTGTGTTTGTCTCCGCGTGTATGTGCTGTTTGCTCCCCTTTCTCACAGCTGCTGCTGCTGAACGATTTCAGGATCTCGTCTCTTGGTAGCCTATTAGAAACCATGAATCTAGTGGGGGTTTTTAAACCATTACTTCAAAGGCTGTTTTCACAACCTTGATGCAACCAAACAGCACTGACGTGTCTGATGACTTTCATGTTCAGCTTCCCTGATCAATATCAGTAAAGCAAGTCATTTGCAGTCGTGAGCGCACAGAAAACGATCACTCGTGTTAAAACTTCAGCTCTTACATTTGGTATTTTGACTGCATGAAAGTGCTCACACTGGCTTGTTTGGTGCTTGTGGGAGTTATAAAAAGATGTTTGTTCAGATGCTCAACAAGCTGTAAATGTCAAGGTCAAACTTCAGATAAGTATACAGCTTACTGTCTTTGAACTGAGGCAGTGATACCCTATTAAAATTAAGGCTTTATGCTTATATAGCAAACATGATGTAGTACATGGCAGTGCACTAATGGCACCAGAGTCCAAACTGAGAAACACTACAAGTCTGCAGTTAGTTTAGCTTCTTAGCTCATTATTTTGGTTTTGTCAGGATGCATTGCTGTTTTATCTGTCCACTTTTCTAGCAGCTCTTTTCAAATCAAATCAAATCAAATCAAATTCAAATTTTATTTGTCACGTACACAGTCATACACAGTACGATATGTAGTGAAATGCTTGGACAACTGCTCGTGACCTAAAGAAAACAAAAAAGGAAAAGGCTATGAATAAGATAGGAAATAAATATGAAAAATTAAAAAGGGTAAATTTAACTAGGAAGGAATAAAATATAAATTAAGGTTAAAAATGAAATAACTGTACAACACAAATTAGAATGAAGGGTAAATTTAACTGGGAAGAATAAGATAAAATATATAAATTAAAGTTGAAAATAAAATAACTGTACAACAAAATACACAATATAGAACTATATAAGAATGTATGAAGAAATCTAAATAGAAATAAATATATACACAATAACAGCAGCTGTACAAGTATTAACCGGAAATGAAGAATATAGTGACCAGTGTTGTGCAAAAACAAAGTCCAGAAAGTCCAGTGTGTGTGTAAGAACTATATGTGTGGGTCAGGACTGTGTGGTGGTGTGATTGAGAGACCGTATCGCCTGCGGGAAGAAGCTCCTCCTCAGTCTCTCTGTGTTGGTCTTCAGGGAGCGGAATCGCTTTCCTGACCTCAGCAGAGAGAACAGTCTGTTGTTGGGATGGCTGAGGTCCTTCACGATCTTCCTGGCCTTGGTCCAGCACCGCCTGCTGTAGATTGAGTGCAGGTCAGGGAGCTCGGAGCGGATGGTGCGCTCAGCTGATCGCACAACCCTCTGTAGAGCTCGTCTGTCCTGCATGGTGCTGTTCCCGAACCAGGTTAAGATGTTTCCCGCCAGGATGCTCTCTATGGTGCACGAGTAAAAGTTCCTGAGCACCTTGGAGGGCAGTTGGAAGTCTCTCAAGCGTCTGAGGTGGTAGAGACGCTGTCGGGCCTTTTTCACCACGGTGTTGATGTGACAGGACCATGACAGGTCCTGCGTGATGTGAACTCCGAGGTATTTGAAGCTGTCCACTCTCTCCACTGGGCACTCGTTGATGACGGGGGTCTGGTAGTTCCTCTCCTGCTTAGTGCTGAAGTCCACTATCAGCTCCTTTGTCTTACTGACGTTTAGAAGGAGGTTGTTCCTCTGGCACCAGTTCTCCAGATTCCTAATCTCCTTCAGGTAGGCCGTCTCGTTGTTATCAGAGATCAGGCCCACCACGACGGTGTCGTCAGCAAACTTGATGATGGTGGTGGAGCTGGTAGTGGCCACACAGTCATATGTGTACAAAGAGTACAGCAGGGGGCTCAGAACACACCCCTGGGGGGCTCCAGTGCTGAGAGTGGTGGAGGCTGAGACATGTCCGCCCATCCTTACTGCCTGTGGTCTGCCAGTTAGGAAGTTGGAGATCCACTGACACATAGATGAGCTGAGTCCCAGATGCTCCAGCTTGGTGGTGAGTGTGGAGGGAATTATGGTGTTAAATGCAGAGCTGTAGTCTATGAAGAGCATTTTAACATAATTCCCCCTTCTAGTGTCCAAGTGAGTGAGTGATGTGTGGAGGAGATGAGAGATGGCATCGTCTGTGGAACGATTTGGACGGTAAGCGAACTGTAGTGGGTCCAGTGTGTCTGGTCAGCAAAAAGCTCTAACAAGTCCTGTTTGCAGCACCAAAAACATAGCATTTGAAGCCTCAGAGATTCAAAGATTACACTGACTGCTTTCTGTTAACCCATTGCTGAAACTAAACGCAGCACTGGATAAAAGGCAAGAAGTTAAAACTGGGAAAAGTGAAAATCCAAAGTATGTTGTCTTATGTTATGCCTCCCATCAGAAAAATATGCAATAAACAAGACTGCATGACAGCTTTAGGTGATGGAATGGTAGCGTAATGAGTTATGTAACTGTCCTACAGCAAAAAAAATCTTTTGTATATTTTGATATATCATGCCTGTTCCCATGGAAAATCGAGGTCAGACCAGAGCTTCAGCATCTGTTGAGCTGTATTATATATGATTAGTTTGTGCAGCAGTTATTTCCATCATTCCATCTGACCCCAATTGACCTGAAACTGCGTAACGTAATCTCCTTATGCCATTCTTCCTGCATTTTATGAACCCCATCTTTTGACCTTGTTTGCAGACTTACATACTACGAAGTTTAAGGCTTTGGAAAGATTAACTAGGTTATTGCTACGGTTAATAACTTTTAATAGCCTTACTAATACTTACTTAATGTAAAAGTTAAGACATATACAGAGCAGTCAAAGGGTCATCTTCTCACTAATCCCAGTATCAAAAGCCACTGTCATTTTTTTTAAGTCATTATTATTTTCCATATTCAAGTGTCCCACAACCTTTTGTCCTGTTCAACCTTTCCCATCATACTTAGCAATGTCTGTGTGTGGGTCTATGTGTGTATACAATCTCAGGAACATATGCACACAGAAACTGTATCTGTGTGTGGAAGGATGCTTTGCGAACCAACAGTAAATACATAAGAAAAATAAGCATTGTGTTTAAACACACAGAGCAGCTGGGAGACAAACATCAATCACTCACCCATGCTTGTCATCTAAACCCTCTCTCATCCAGTCTGTGTGTTTCACACACACACAATTATTCAGCCACAACAAGCTGGTGATAGAAAGAAGAACCAAAACACAATTAGTACCACCAGAACACATCATTCCTTTAAAATATTTGGAAAAATGGCCCTAGTGCTTTTGACTATAAATAAGCAAATAAATAATATAATCTCTCAATGGAAATAATTATTTAGTCTATATGATGAGAGAAAATAGCTTTAAAATGTTATTTGGTTTTTACAGTGTTAACAGCTGCACCATTCACTGTCTTTTCATAGTAACAACTGTTAAGATAATGTGTAATGTAAAAGCATTTGAGTGGAAAGAGAAATCCACAAAGAGTCATCACATGATTCTGCAGTTCCCTTGAGCCTCCTTGTTGTAGCATCATTCAGCTTACAGTTATAGAGAGCTGAAAAAGAGTAAACATCACTCTTACATCAGCTTGAAACACTGTGTATCATCCCTAAGTGGCTAAAATATTTATTTAAAAAATGCATGTATATATATGTATGCAGTACATATATGTGTCACGGTCCTGAGTTTGCCGACTCAGTGTTTTGTGTTTCTTTATGCTTTTGTTTATTCTGATTATGTATTCCGTTATGATTTGCCATTTGTTAGGTTTCGGTTCTGTGCCTGCCCTGGTCCCACTTCCGTGTTCCCTCTGTCTGTCTATGGCGTCACACTGTCTGCTTGTGAATCTGTCTGTTTAGTTCAGTGTCTTGTCTGGTTCTCTGTGTCTGAGTTTCCTGTTTTATTCTGAAGGTCCCCGTCTCATGTGAGTGTGTTCAGGTTACGTTTCCCCCGTCCCATCAGCTCTGACTTCTCCCAGGTGTGTTGCCCTCCTGTCTCTCATCCCCTGATTACTGCTGTGTGTATTTAAGCCCTGTGTGTTCTCCTGCCTGTTGCTGGTTTGTCTGTGTCTCTCTGCCTCTCTCCCCGGTTCGTATGTTCTCAGGTTTGTTATTTCGTTTTTCCAGTTTAGGTTTCTTTAATTCCCTGTCATCCCTCACTGCCTGCTTGCCACTACACCACCCTGTAAATAAACATCACTCGAATCATCAGTCATCGCCTGCATTTTGGGTCCTCCTTTCCTCCAACACCACACGGCTCACCTCGGCAGCCTGGACAATATGTGTGTTGACTACACAACATTTCAGCCCCTCAATAATGAACACATGCAGATCAGACCTCAGCAAGTGAGAAATCTATGCATAGACACAGATGTTTAATTCCTAATGTTCACCTCAACTTTCATGACTACGGTTTGAACCACATCAGCAAACGTATACGTGGAATTAATCAACAAAGATAATAAATGAATGATCAGTTACTCATTTAGGGTCGACACTAAGCACAGGATAACTGACTCCTGCACGTGAAAGCTGATAAGAAAAGATGAGGATAACTGAGTCTCATATTCTGCTTTTACAACAATTTGATGGACAACTCTCTACATATTTTTTCACCCTCAGCAGAAAAGCAGCTCATCATCTCTGGCAACATTATCACCCTCCCTTTACGGATGTTTACCAACTACGCATCTCAAGTTTGTGTAACTTTCCCATCAGAGAAGAAAAGTATGTGCCAAAATCTACATGGCAAAAATCTCTTTTCCATCAAATGTAGTCCAGGTTTTTTTTTTTTAACATTTCCTAAATGACCCTAAAATCAGGAATAATTTCATGGTCTATTGTTAAGTCGTCCACATGCACTTAGTTCGACACGAGAGAGCTGAGCTGAGACAAAACTCTAATTAAATTGGATGCTTTATATCGTATATATACATATATATATATATATATATATATCTACTTACTTATAAAACAAAAAGAATCATTACTTATTTTTATGTTCCACAGTTCAAATAATGAATCTGTTAGTAAGACAAGAATCTACCTCTGCTTCCCTTCTGTGTGGTATCACTGTATGAATTATTTTTCGGTCTCCAGTAACTGGAACAAAGTGATGACTCATATTGTGATTTGCTGCCATATAAAGACAACAAAATAAAGTTGCTTAACAAATACAAAGGATTGCAAATTTTGTTGTTTACTATAAGTTTGTGAACTCTTAATTTCAGCTCAGTGTGAGAGTATCTCTTTCTCTGCTCTCTGTCTCAGTGCTGAATAGTTAATGAAAATACTGCAAAGTACACGTGTGGTGCATAAGACTAATCTACAATCAATTAAAAAGAATGAATCTGTTATGCCAGCTACAGTGATACATGACTATAGTTCCACAGTGTTTCTTTAGTCCAGTCTCAAGGGATGGCTGCCACTCCCTGAGCCTGGAGCTTTCTTAAAAGAGAGTTTTTCCTTCCCACTGTCAACAAGTGATTGCTCATAGGGCGTCGTCTTAATTGTTAGGGTTTTCTCTGTCTTACAAGCTCTCTACCTTCCAATATATACCTTATATTTCTCACAATAATCAAGAGACAAACTACTCCTGAGTAATGTGAAAAAAAGATGTTAGTTCTTGCAAGTCCACTATGACTTAACAGAGTCATAGTCAGATAAATAGTAAGATAAATTTTATCATCTTTGGTTTTTGGGTCTGGTCTGTTGCTAGGCTGCCTTCCAGTGACACATGGCAAAAAAACAAACAAACAAAAACTCAAATCAACTGGCTGCTGTATAAAGCAGCGGTACTCAACCGGTTTAAATCAGGCAATACTTTCACGGACCGGCCTTTAAGGTGTCGCGGATAAATACAACAAAATAAAATGATACGACAGAGACAAACATCCTCCTGTCTGCCACTTAATGCTCTCTGGTCACTATGGTTATGCGTAAATACTTATTTAAAAAAAACACAAATACATCACAGGAAAAGACAAAGTTAACGAATAAAAACCCTGAAAACCATAAATTTCACACCTGAGCCTCAACTCTCACGGCCGGGTTCCAAACGACTCATGGACCGGTCCGTGGCCTGGGGGTTGGGGACCGCTGGTATAAAGTCAAGAAACTAACAACCTAACAGACAAGTGATCTTTGAATCTCAATTCACTGGGTGTCCGGAAATAGGATTTTGGATTGGATATTGCTTTTTGCCTGCTGCATGCTTAAGTGAGACATTGTTTTCCAACACACTTATCTTTGGGACCGTGTTTATGCTTCTCCTGTTTTGAAGTCTCCCCCACAAGTGAACCAAAATCCCTCATTTCGCACAGGCCTTGACAGAGGAGCCGATAACACTCAATGCTAAACGATTCTCATGAACAAGGCAACTTGGCACTAGCTCTAAATGGAACCAAATTCTCAAATCACAACCTTACTGACCTCATCATTAACATGCTCTCGCTGTGCACAGCTATAGTAGCTGCAAAAACACCATCCCCTCATTAGCACTTAGTCCAGATAAACAGGGTGATCCTGGCTGCACAGGATAATGGGAGGACCACATGTAATCTCTATAACTGTCCGAATGTCATTCGTTATTAACACCTACACACAAACAGAGAAAATCAAATCTGTAATACACTTCCTACGTGCCATTTTTGCGTCTCCGTTCTACCTTCCCCATCTCATTCAGCCATAATTGGTGAACAGCTTCCACAGCAAAAGTAAACTTTCTAATCTGGCACTGAATTGCTTCTACATGAAATTACAACTCATAAGATATTATGTTGACTGCAAAGCCAGCAAATGCTCCCTTAATAAACATAACCCGCTATTATATCGCACGCATCTATTTGCATTCTCAATTTCATTGCTGCACAACGTTTTTCCATAAAATGTATTAGATCATTTCTTCATACCTCAACAGGCCATATGAGTTCATTCTCATATTCCCAGAGAAAGTGAGGCTTAGATTGGGTCAGCGTGCACTAGCAGTGTGAACATCCAACTTCCTACTGCGTAATTCCCTATTGCTTTTGGACAACGCCCAAAGTACGCTGGAATGAACCCAAGCAATGTGTGAACGTGTGACAAAATACACTAATTTAGATAATAATCACAGAGAGCATGTTTATGACTCATTAAAGGAAAGCATACTGTGACCAAGAAATCTCACACACTAAGCTCCTGCTCATTAGAGGGAAGCGGACGACTCAACTAATTACTCTGTGAACGTGACGGGCCACAAAGAATGTGTCATAATCTGTCTCTTGAGAATTAGCGTCCACCTCTGCACTGCTATAATTATGGGAACAGGGCCATTCCAAAATCACTCGTAATTCTGTAGGCAAAACAAGGTATAGGTGTCACTGAGATGGATTCAAGTCCTCGTGTCAGTTATGTAAAGAGAAAAGAGAAACTAAGTTCAACTCTGGTTTCATTACAAAGATCCATTATAGTGCTAGAGATCTAAAAACAGTAATATTCATTGGTGAATATAATTAATTAAATCCCTTGAGTGGGTGCTTACTCAGACAATGACAGCAGTGGTATTTGGATAGCAAAATATGATTACGCAACCTCAAGTATTAAATAAGTGGATCATTGAGCTAACAGAGCATGTGTTTCTGGTAACCTTAATGGATATATGAACAGACAGTCTTAGCTTATGCTCATATATAGTTAGCTCCATAAGACTTTGGAAGAGGACATATATTTAACTACCAAATATTGTTTCCTGCCTTGAGATATTTTTGCAAGGCCATTACTTGCAGCCAATTTCCTGCTTGTTTTTGAGTCTTTCTGCCTTCAGTTTATTGTTCAGAAACTGAAAAGCATGATCTGTTGAGTTGAAATCAGGTGACTGACTTCCTCATTGCAGAATATCTCTTTTCTTTGCCTTAAAAAACTCATGGGTTGCTTTTGCAGTTTGCTTTGGGTCATTATCCCTTTGCACTGTCTGATCGGTTTTGCAGCATTTGGCTGAATCTGAGCAGAGACCACTTCTATGGTCTTTCATGCGTTTTGGTGTTGCTGACCTGGTCAGTGTATTTATTTTTTAAAGACTGGACCAGATTGTTGTTTGGCCATTCCTAATTATTTTTGCTGTGTCTCTGGTAGGTTAATGTTGGTTTTTCAGCCAAATGATGGCCTCCTTCAATTTTTCCTTCCTTCGTGTTTTCCGGACCTTATATTGAGAGTTCCGGTGACAAGCTTCAACACTCAGAATCAACTCCCAGCCTTTTATAAGCTTCATTTGTCATGAAATAACAAGGTAACAGGACTCACTCTGCAATTAAACGGCTTGTCATTCAGTTGCCTAATTCCTCCTGAGCCTCTGAAAATGGGCAACGATGTATAAAATGGCTGTAATTGCTGAAGAGTTGATGCACAACTTTTGTTAAACCACTTCATTTAAAACTGAAAGTCAGAAACCCAATCACATCTTGACTGTTTGATTTCAAATCCACTGTGGTGGTGTACAGAAGCAAAAGTACAAAGATTATGTCACTGTGCAAAAACCTATGGAGCTGTTTGACCATGCGCTACATGATGGCTGACAGGTCATGACAAACTGCAGCAAAGAAATCCAAATGTGAAAGAACTTGGCATTTTCAAAGTCTTCTAGCTCTATGTATGTTAATGTGTAAAAAAACCAAAAAAACAAGAGTGAACTAAACCAAACAAACTGGTTTAAAACAGAACAAAGTGGTTTCAGCTGCTCAGTACAGCTGGGGTGATCTGCTGATTTGGGTTATGAATCTCTGTGGCTAGTTTTTCACTTTTTACACACAGTCATTTGACCCATTATTAAGATAATGATCAGCAGGTAGTCAAAAATTATGGTTTCTCAGTCTAAATACCAATACTCATGTTGAAAAGCGCAGTGATTACAATCATTAAGCTCTTTATGCCGGTATCTCTAAATATTTATGTTGTCAAAAACTAATATGACACATGAGCAGGGCCATCGATACACTGGTGCATTGCTACAGCTTTAATAACTTCATTTATGAGATTCCTGTAAGTTCATAGCATCCAGTATCTGATGGGCTGTGAGCTTCAAGGGACTTTACAGTGACCTACATCTATATCAGTCACATCTCATTCTTTGTTTTGTTTTTTTAGGATTGCGAAATAGTCCCTTTCTTGGAAACATTAATACTTCCACTATGTTTGTGTCTGTCAGGCAAAAGCAAATGTTCTCAGAGTGCTTGTGAGAACAGTCAGGATGAATCTCCACTGCTTCAGAATAAAAAGGAACAAACGGCCGTCTTCATGAATGTCTTAGAAAACACAGATTCCAGTGGTCATAAAAGCGACTCTGTTTCTGTGTGGCTTACAAGAAAATCTTCTTGAACTGTCTTCCAAGTAGCACACACTTTCCGCCAGTTTCTACGTGCTCTGTAAATGGTGGCACTTCTACTTTAAAATTAAGTGAAAATATCAAACCTGTTTTTTGGGGTTTTTTTCTATTTTAGACGAGGCTTTGTTTGAACGGTGTTACTAATTTAATCTGACAGCATCTACCCGCTAACCTCAGGATTATTTTTAGAATTAACTCTGTCACTTCTTTGTTTTGATGTTACTAAAATTATATGTGTAGGTGTGTGTGTGTGTGTGTGTGTGTGTAGGTGTGTGTGTGTGTGTGTGTGTGTGTAGGTGTGTGTGCACTGTTGAACTCTTTATCTGCAGTGTGCATGCAAGAAGATGCTATCATCTGAGTGATAAACCAGGCTGCTGAACCGAGACACTGTTCTGCTACATCTGAATGGGACAGTGTTCACAGGGCTGCATCAAATGGCATTCATGTGTCTGCCATAATAATCATCATAACATGTCATTCAAGTGAATCACTCTGTTGGCTCACAGAGACTGATGAGGCGTTTTGATTGAGCTGTTTTGCTCGTTACTCCAGTGGGTAAACTGCGCCCTTAATGATAAAAGGGAGCAAGACGAGAGCGTGGCGTTGATAATGGGGTCAGTTTCTGCATTTGTCCTTTTTTTAAAAAACATTTTATGCGAGAAAAGCTGAGCTTGCAGATTTCCTTTTTTTTCTATTTTAATGGTCATACAGTCTGACGCATTCACAGCTGGAAGCTGCTGAGTTCAACCACAGTCCTCCACTGTTGTCCACTGACTAGTAACGTTCGACCAAGTGCTTCATTCAAGGGCACCTTGAGCACAGATAAGAGTGCCTCTCGTTTCCCTGTTCCGCCTCTGCTGATTCTCTCAGCTGGGATTCAAACTGGCACCCTTCCTGATACCAGCTTGCATTTCTAACCTGCTGGACCTCAAATGTGTGTGTGTAATCAAACAGTTAAGGCTCTACTGTAGGCACTCTACAGTATGGCATGTGTTATGCAGAGTTCCCGTTGGATGAGCATTAGATTTTACTTCTTTCTCACTGCCCCGAGCTTCCCATGTGTGTCATGCTGGGCTTCTATCAAGCAGAGAGACGTTTTTCACTGTATAATATTGTAAATGATTAAAAATAGCACAGGGAAGCATGGAAAGAGGGAGAGAGGGAGAGCTGGAACAGTGAATGGTGGGTGGAGTGGATGACTGAGAATAAGCTCTCTTCTATATGTATTTATAGACTCATTATTTGTTGCTTTTGAAGCTAAAATGTGCTTTCCCCTGTGAGTATATGCGTACAGAGTGCGACAGAGGAGATCACACACCGGACGCCCATTTTTTGTTAAATTCGACCGCGTCAATAACAACATTGGCCATTACATAATCTGGTATCTGCAGGGTTTGTGTGATAACCGTCTTGTTGCCTGACTGGCTTGATGCAAAGTGCTATTGGCAGAATTCCTCTACAGGTACGGGGTCTGACAACATAGCGTCCTTAGAGAACGGTGGGGGTGTTGGATCAAAGTGATGCAAACAGACAGGGTGTCATGGAATATGAAGCCTGGAAGGTGAAATTTAAGTGAAAAGAAAAAAAATGAGTGTACTGTGCGTGTTTGAGGGTGAGTACGCATGGGAGGAGGAGGAGGTGGCGGTGGAGTACAAAGACAGTGATGGGAGACTCAGATGAGACTCAGGCACAAAAACCTGGTGAGGAGAATGTGAAATGCTGTGCAGAATGTAAACCAGTAAAGAGAGAAAAAAAAACCCCACAGCTTTCTTAAAGAAAAATAAGGGGGCGGGGGGACAAAAGCTGATGTCCTGATCACGCAGCAAATGCATTTCTTGTATGTTCCGAATGGATTTCTCCTGGCAGGGCTTGTGCAGTCAGGCAATCCAGGACATATTAGAAAATGATTAAATCATGCAGATGCTGGCCCCCGTAAAAAGCAGACTAAGTCATATGAGTTCTTGCTGGGTCAAGTTTTCTTTCTCAGAGCCTGGAAGGAGGCTTAAGCCCAGCAGGACAATGTGGCACCTACTAAGACTGAAATAATCCAGTCACACTGAAACAGAAAAAAAGGAGTCACAGAGCAATTTTCCCATGATTGTTGCTAATAATGTTACGAGAGCATTAACCAACCCACACCAGCAGCAAACTAACATCTACCTCCTTCTCTTTCACCGCACGTCCAGTTTGCGCAAAAGCCTCGCACCAGCCCTTACTCCTCATCATTAACTCTACCATCATGCACTGTTGAACTCCTCTCTCACTCACTAACAACAAAAAGCTGCAGCAAACAAGCCAGACAAGGTTGGCAACACAAACAATGATAGCATCATCCCCACAATCCCAGCACTGGAACCAGAGCCCATGCACATATCTGCTGCCTAATTAGATCTGCGCGTGATCTAATGTTTGAGTTTAAATCCTTATGAGAGGCGCAAAAGCTCTCTGGTGTGAAATCTGTACGAAGTAGATCTGCTTAATTAGTAAAAAACATATAAAGTATTTTACATGTTTCAGGACACGCGGGAGGATTAAAAGGAGCAGTCAGTTCTGAAGTCATCAAGTGTAAAGCAGCCCCAGGGCGCGCTGGCAGGCGCTCCTTTATTTCCGTGTCTTGGCCGACAGGAGGGACATTAACTAATCTATACCTGCAAGTTAAGTGCCTGGTGAGTAAAAGGAGCAGATCTTTATCCTCTCCCACTCAATGTTCACTTATTCAGCTTGGGAAAACTATAAATTAACTGCAAAGTCGCAGCCTGCCCTCTGTTACGTGTCTCTGGTTTATCTGCGTTTTTTACCTGCTGAAACTTTCCGCCGTAGCGTGCCGTGCCGATGCTTATCACAGCCATCACCACAGAAACTAACAAACCCAGCAAGCAGCTCTGGCTTCTACACCATCAGCCGATTATCAGCCAAATATGGGCCTTAACTAAACAGGCAGTATTTGCATTAGTTCATGGTTTTCTTCAAATGATAACGATCTGTGGGATGAACATGCGAGAAGGTATTAAATTCACGACAAATATTTAATTTAATATGAGCAGCATGGAGGATGTGAATGACTAACATGTTTATTTTCATAAGATATAATCTGATTACATCTTGGCAAAAGATATAAAATACCTCTTATGTCAAGGACTTGGGAGCACACGTAGTCTCTGATCTTTCAAGTTATTATGGCTCTTTTAATAACTAAAACTAAGAAGCCCACTTGACATCTGCTTTGCTCTTCAAAGACCATGAAATCTCTGACAGATAAAAGTGAAACTTCAGAGATTCCCTCCATACATGTTTGGGATTTAAAGTACATTTTCACAAAAATCAGACACTTTTAATGGTAAGCATACTGAATGTTCAATAATTGTGTTTACCTTACTGTTCAGGTAAGTAATCACTACCCTGTAGGTAAGTAGTCACTAAACAAGAAGCGATGTGGTGGTTTACTGCTTGTGTGGTTTAGTTTGTTTTTCCATCTATCCAGCAGCAATGCTTTTTAATTTTATCTTGATGATCAGCCACCCTGTTTAGTGTTCTTACAGAGCAGTAATACGTTACACTAATGCTATTACAAGCACAATATCCTAAGGCAACTACTTCACATTAAAAGCTTTCATAAACCAACTTTCTGGTGAGATAATCTTTAGTCTTTTAGTAATGTGAACTAAAAACTTTTATTACTGAAACAAGGAGTTCACAGTACTTTGCTTGAAAATGTTTCCTATTTGAACATACAGTTTCTATGATAAAACATTAGATGATGAGTTAGTAGGGAGCAAAACAATGTGTGGACCCAGCAGCATATGAACGGCTTAACTTCCTAGCCACAGTTGAACGTTTTCCTAGATTCTGTCCCTCAGTGACTGTGGGTGAAACTGAAACTGTGTAAGCCAAAAGGGGCTGAGCAGGGTTTGCAAAGAGGCAGCCTTGTCATCAGAGGTGGGAACACATGATACAAGCAACCGATATCGATAGTCTACTGCTGCTGGGAGTGGATGCATTATGCAGTGTGGCTGTACAATGCCTGGACTCTTTGCAGGCACATCTTTTCAGTTTTTTGAACTCAACATCTAGATTTTTACACATCAAGGTTTTTTTTAGCCTGGCTGTGTTTGGTCATGCAGAGAATGTGTAGCTAGCTACTAGGGGTGGGGGAAAAAATCGATACTGTGTAGTATCGTGATATTTTGTTTGCTAATAATGTATCGATACAGGGACAGCAGAAATCG
Source organism: Rhamphochromis longiceps (assembly GCF_057381845.1). Classification (NCBI taxonomy): domain Eukaryota; kingdom Metazoa; phylum Chordata; class Actinopteri; order Cichliformes; family Cichlidae; genus Rhamphochromis; species Rhamphochromis longiceps. The sequence continues at coordinate 18,161,673 of NC_140562.1, forward strand.
ATATTTTGTTACAAAAAAGGTTTTTGTGCTCTGACTTCAGAGCATGCTGATCCTTTTTCTGAGCAAGAATCCTGACATTCCTTCACTGTCCAAATGTGTTTAACTTTTTTTTTGGCAGCAATAAACATGAGTTTACTTATTTTAATTTAAGACATGTTTTATTTTAATTAAGTTTAAAACTTTTTTATTTAATGTAAAATTATATTTTGTTTTAATTTACTTTCAAATTCTTCAGTTGCTGAAGGGGCTGCATAGTTTTCATAAATTGCTTAGTTCAGAATAGCTATAATTGTACCAGATGGTTGAATTCAGTTAAGTTGGACTAGACTGTAATACAAACCGTTCAAGTTTGTCAACAATAAAACTGACTGAAATGAGAGAAAGACTGAGTGTGAGACTTTGATATTAGATAAAATGAATATTGATAAAGTTTACCTTTATGTACAGAATCTGAATATCGCAAAATATTTTTAAAAAATTGCAATAATATCGTATCGTGCGTTAGGTATTGTGATAATATCGTATCATGGCATGTTTGGTGATTCCCACCTCTAGTAGCTACAGAATGTACAGTAAATAATAACCACAGCTATTCAAGCAGGAGGTGGTGCAGATGGTTCCAAAGCACAGCATGAAATGAGAAGATGAGTCATGCTGAGGATGTCTGAACTTTATGGAAAGAAAATCTTAAGATAGGAAATTAAAACTTTACAAAGAATTAAAATATAAGTTAACACACACACACATACATAATCAGCTGTTGAGTGTACACCTGTGTGAACAGAAACCTTTTGAGCCTGTTTATAAATGTATGCACGGATGTAACTAACCTTAAGTCAGCAGGCAGTTTGTTCCAAGGAACAGGACCATAGTGAGTGAAAGCCCCCTCAGCACACTTAGATTTAATTCTGAGAACTGTTAAAAGAGCTGCACCTGATGACCTGAGAAGTCTAGTTGGATTATAGACACAGAGCAAGTCAGAGATGTGTTGGGGGGGGGGGAGAGAGCCAGTGTGAGCCAAACTGACTTCAGTACTAAGTATGTTCAAGTGGAATATCTTCAAAGCCGAAGTTGTCCCACTGATGAGGTGGACAATCCAACAAATAGAGTGTTGCAGTAGTCTAATCACCCTTGAAGGCATAGACCAATTTTTCAGTTTGAGATAAGAATTTTCAAACTTTTTATAGATTGTTTACGTGGTTTTTACGAGAGATACTGTCGAAAATGATGCCAGGTTATCTGACATCCTTACTGTGTATCAGAAAAAGAGATATTAAATATGAAACAACTTTTTGGACTTTTCGGACCAACAATATACAAAAGGAATGTGCAAATGATTTCATTAACTTTCTTCTTAAATATCAAGTTAAACAGAAGACAGTTGTTATTCCTCAGTGTAATCGTACAGAGATTTGTGCAGCCCCAGTAAAGCTAGGCATAAAAGACTTCAGCTTCTCATAAAACAAGTGTTTCAAATGGCTTTAGCTCTGATGAAAGCAAAACAGGAAGCTGCGAAATCAACATCTACTGTATACCATCTACAGAAGGGGATGATCTCTTTATTAAGCTCCACAGTGATGAGCCAATTTAGAATCTCCCGACAAAGCCCACGGATATTTAGAAACCTAAAACATTCATTTTCATTTGAGGAAATTGCAAATACCCCTAATTCTGCATAATTCCTGGAAATATTCATTACACTGAGACCAATAACACTGTAACAGATACTCAAGGGGTAATAAACGATCAGAAATAACATTCTGCGGGCACGCGGCCAAGTCACGCAACGCTGAAAAAGGATAAACACTACGTCACACTCCAACACAGACAGCCCTGCTCCAATGTGGAGCTCTTTGGTTTATTATGCAGCAGCACATCCCAGCACACCAAGATATCTGTACACTTCTCACTTCAGACTGTGAACGGTACAGTAGTAAATCACCGTCTTAACTTGCCTGTTTTGCTGAGCTTGTTGTTGTCTTGAGATCAGTATGAAAACACTGGGACATAAATGACACCTTTGAGAACTAACCCTACACTTATCTTTTATTTCCATTCACAAACTCAAGAAGCTGCTTACTAAAAACACATGATGCCGCTCTGAGGCAACGAGGTCTGCTCTATTTCCACTGTTCCATTATGCTTAAAACTTTGGGTATGAACCCATTTTCACAGAATGCCAAACCAGCTCATTGTCTTTTGTAAAAATAAAAAAATGTACATGGCTCGTCTTCAAAAACTGAGGAGAAGCCCTGAGTCTTGTGCCACATTATTTAGGAAGGAAAGGAACTGCATGGCACAGCGTCAAGTTTTTGTTTTTGTTCTTATAAAGAAAAAGCAACATAAAAACCATCACAGATTATATTCCATGAGCTAATGTTCCACTTTTGTGAGAATCTGCCAAAAATGTCATTTGAGACCCTTCCTTGTTGCCATTATTTATTTTCCTGTTCAGAATTTCCTTCATCTACTGGAAAACAGGTACAGTTAAGATGATTTATTGGCATTGAGTAGAGCTCACAGCATTGATTCTGCATCCAGCCACGCAGCTCAAAGCGCTCACCATGTGTTGCTGGCTTCACGTTCTCTCACGCTCTGGCCATTTCATGCGCTGACGGAGGGTTTGGCCATGCAGAGGCAGCAGTCCTGCTGCTGCCTGCAATATGTGACAGCATTGCCTGCCAGGTTCTCCACTGAGTATATTTCATTACTTGTTATTTAATTTATCGCCCTGATGCGCAGTTTCTAACAACATTTAGTTTGTGCCATAGAAAAAATAATTCCCACTTATCTATCTATCTATCTATCTATCTATCTATCTATCTATCTATCTATCTATCTATCTATCTATCTATCTATCTATATACATATATACATATATACATATATATGTATATATGTATATATATATATATATATATATATGTATATATGTATATATACATATATATATATATATATGTATATATATATATATATATATGTATATATATATATATATATATATATATGTATATATATATATATATATATATATATATATATATATATATATATGTATATATATATATATATATGTATATATATGTATATATATATATATATATGTATATATATATATATATGTATATATATATATATATATATATATATATATATGTATATATGTATATATATATATATATATATATATATATATATATATATATATATATATATATATATATATATATATATATATAGAGAGAGAGAGAGAGAGAGAGAGAGAGAGAGAGAGAGAGATATTAAAGCACTTTCCTAAGAGGGGATGGTCAGTAGAATATGTGGTCATACAATCATTTCTGATTCAAATTCCCACAGATAAGGTCCGATAACAAAAATGCTGATTAAAGTATGACTGCAAAAGCTTTTGTCTGAATCAATATGTCTGCCAATTTGCACACAATTTGCCAATGGGCTTTGAACATAAAATTGAAAGCAGCTTAAGTTAGTCATGCACGTCTTTGAAAGTTGAATGGAAAAGTAGCAAAGGGGCTTCGGAGGCATGAACTTTGGGGAACCACGTCACTAGCTTCCAGAGGCCTTGTTTGCATTCATGGGAAGGATTTGCGAAGCGCAATTAAGCTGATGATCCTTCCTCTAACTTCCTCTGGAGATTCACGTGTCAGACTTTTCTTAGAGGACAGACGACGGATGGAAAACGGAAAACATAGCTGAAACATATGGATCATTCAAGCTGGTGTGCAACATTAAAGCTTTGAAGCGACATAAATCAGCCGCATGCTTGGTCGAATTCCTGCAAGTTCATTATGACCTCCTTACATGCAATTAGCTGTAATTAATGGAGCAACTTCAAAAGATGCTGTTTCCTAAATTTATCTCCTCTCTTGTCTCGCACTTTGTCCCACATATCATGCAGCAGAGAGGCTTACAAAATCGCACAGATGTATTTTCAGCCTGAGAGACTAAATCCACCTCAGAACGACTGTGTTGTGAGCAGCTCTAATCCAGCTGTAGCAGAGGGTTCTGCGCGCTTTCTCAAAGTAAGGAGAGCCTGTATATCCTTGTACATCCCATAGGGTCTTCCCGGCGGTCTCGATCCACATGATGGAAATCTATTCTGACCCTAACATTTCTGCAGTACGCGGAATTGTAATGTCAGGGGTGTGTTTAGCAAATCACCCAACTACAGCCTCCAAATGATGACAACCTTGGTACGCGTAGCTGCCAGCTAATGCGCGCAGACCTGAGCATGACAGGAGCCTCTTGGGTTTTCTCAGCAGCGCTCTGTCCTCCGACTATTAAATTATGAGCGTTTTACCACCTCCGCTGAGCAAGGCAAACACCGCTGTGTCAATCTCCTTCAAACTCGGGGGCGCACAATTTAATCCTCAGCCGAAATCATAATTGTATTACTGGTCGATCGTGTATATAAAAAGCCCACGCATATATGACAAAAGTTCCATCATCGGACTGGTAATATCATAACATTTTGGCTGATAGTATCGTTTATTAAACTGAGTTAAATATGGCTGGAATAACGGCGATAAAGGAGAAGCCTGGGAAGCATTAGTGCGAGCAGTTCTGGGTGATGGGCATTCCCCGTCGCTTCACACTGTCAATAATCGCTATAATGTTTCTCTCCGCTTCGCTCTCCTCAGAGGCTGCTTAGCTGACGCGTACTTGACAGTAAATCATAAATCATATCAGCTCCAAAAGTAGGCTATGGCGAGTTGATGTGTGTGACTATTTGGTACAACTGGCCTCTGTAATGAATAAATATCAAAGCAAAAATACTGATGTCAGTAATACAAGTGGGGGTAAAGAAGAAAAACATGGATTGTGTCTTTAGCCTACTGTGCGACAAGCTTGTCGCGAGCGGAAGCATCTTTACGCTTGCTCGGATTTCTAATTATCAGCTCGCTGGTAAAACAAACAAAACCAAAAAAAGAAAATGACAACCGTTAAAATCGCAAAACAAAACGACACGTTTCTGTCACTTAAAATAATTTAGTGGCTATAAACAAAACAATAACACACTTGGAAACGAGCTGTAATTAATAAGCACGTATTTTCAGCTAAAACTGTTATCGTTGTCACTTTGCAAATTAGAGTCAACCAGAGTTTTTGTTTCGCTTTATTTTATTTTCTCCCCAAACCTAGCTGAGTAATCAGGCGCGCGCCGCTCTGGCGCCTCGCGCGCATACTTTCCCCGGGCTCACCTGCGTTCCTGAGCTTTTTGTTCCGATAAACGGAGAAGATGACCAGGAGGTTGCCCAGGATGTCAACGACCGTAGTGAAGATGAGGAAACACCCCAAAGTTGTGGCAACCCACGGCGGGCGGTTCAGGACGGTGTCAGCGGGGTCTGGTAAGGAGCTGTTCAGGTGAGACCCATTCATAACCATTGTACAGCTACAGTCGCCGAACTTTCTCAACTGAGCCAAATTCACCCTGCACTCCTAGAGCCCGGGTCTCGGAGTCGTTGCTGCTGCTGGTGGGATCCTATAACCTCCCGCGGGGTTCATCTTCATCCCCTCCACGCGCCGCTGTTGCTCCTTCTTCTTGCTCTTCTTCTTTCTCCTCACCGCCAAAGTGAGCTCCGCCCAGCTCTGGCAGCCTCCCCCTCTCTTTGGTCGCCTCGGTGTCACTTCTGCGCCCGTGTGCCATTCACTTTGTCGGTACGCATGTGTGACATGAAGCCGCCACTTCAAACCATCGCAGCATGTGACCAAACAGTTCGCAGAGGGCGCTTTTATTTCGAGGGAGAAATGCTGTCGCTCCGTGGTCGAGCAGTGAAAGAGCAACTCCACGGCTAAGGAAGCGTCCTAGTTATCGAGCGAGTTCCTTCATGCCTTTGCGGTCGCTCGCTGGTTTTATCTCGGGAAGCCATTCATGATTATTTTTGAAGAATCATTCATATTACCAGGATCTCTTTCAGAAAAATCACTACTTTTTCCGTGAATGCTCAAATGCACTGGATTTAAAGTGTTTAATGTATCCAAAATGTAGATTTCCCATAATGCTTCTTATTTTTGTAAAATCTGTAAATACTTACACACGATTGTAATTCAGTGAATTAATATAAAATAGTATAACACAGACACTGCAGGCAGTAATCCCTCTCTCTGTTTGTATTATGTTAGATCATACATACTGATTGCCCCTGGCGTCCACGCTCATCTATAGTTTGAGAGAGTGCCGGCTTTCTATACAAAGAGTAGCAATTATGCTATTGTTTGTTAATGATGTTGAAAATAAGTGGGTCAACCCCGTTCCAAACACACAAGCACGCCCTAGTACCTTTTCATGAGCCATCTCATTAAAAAAGGGTTGTCAGAGTAGTAATAATAATAGTAAACATAAATAAAAATATTTGTTTTTGATTTTGAGGATATTTAAGGGATGTGTTAAAAAAAACACGCACATTCATAGTCTTGTTGCTCACTGATGATTTTTCAGTATGATGTACAGCAGAGAGAAAGGGTTCATCAGGAGCCACAGAACAAATCTGCAACTTTTTGGATAATCTATTAATGTTTTGGGGGACATTTCAAGTAGAAAGACACAGCTTTATAAAACGTATTAAAATATAAAATTGTAATTTAAGTTGAATATATCAGGTTTTAGAGCAGGGGTGGGCAACTCCGGGCCTCGGGGGCGGTGTCCCTGCAGGTTTTAGATGTGTCCTTGAACCAACACAGCTGATTTAAATGGCTAAATTAGCTCCTCAACATGTCCTGAAGTTCTCTAATCATGTGATTCAGGTGTGTTGACCCAAGGTGAGATCTAAAGCCTGCAGGACACCGGCCCTCGGGGCCTGGAGTTGCCCACCCCTGTTTTAGAGTCAAAGTCAAGCAAAGTAAGACATCTGAGATTTTGTTTCTGACGTTTTCTCTATTGATTTGACTGCCTAATTAAGAAAATAAAAGCAGATTAATCGATAGCACCACAAGACCCCCCTGTTAAATTTTACTCTTCATACTCTTCATCCTCACAGTTTTTTTTTCTCCTGCTCTCATATTTCGCCTGGACACTTTAAATGCAGGCTGCCGTGTGTCTTTCAAAGGCCTGATTAATGGAACTCTGCCGAGATGGTCGCCTGGTTTAACCAGATGGCCAACTCTATAAAGAGTCCTGGGCCGTGTTCCAGAAAGAAAGTCAAGCAAACTCAGAGTTTAATACTAAACTCTGAGTTGGAGTTAAATCTGGGGTGGAAAACATTAAGTTTTTAGTCCCAGAAAATCTGATCACAGTAGGTTCAGTCAACTCTGAGTATGATCATCCTGAGTTAAGTGCATGAGTAGAGAAACAAACTCATGATGCCATTCCCTGATTCACTGTGGCAGCTGATAAATGAATAGCACAGCCTCCATTTTAATCCAAGGGGACCGATTAATATAAACGCATGTCAGTTTGGACGAGTCAGTCATCATTTACCCACCCTGAAGTTTCTTTAACAGATGCTGGAATCCTTCCAGATTTTGCCTTTGAATATTAACTGTAATTAACACGGGAACATATTTTAGCACAAAAATGCGGTCCAGATGCATCCGTGACATCTGCAGCCTGGATTCCAAACTTTACATCAAACTGCATTTAATATGGCTTTACCAACCGTGACTGACTACAGCATGGAGAGTACAGTAGTTCAGTAATGCATAATGAATGTTTGAGTGGAGAGGAACTGTCTGACAACCTGACAGCTACCCTAATGCCCACAGAGTCACAGATTTAGAACAATGTAGCATTTAGGTTTTTATCTAAACTGATAAAAAGCCCATAATGCACACTTCTCACTGTCTCCGTCCTTATATTGGCAACTGAGAACATGCTAATAACCAGGATTTCCTGTTTTTTAAAGACCTATTTGTGCGAATTAGTGGTCCTGCTTGTGCTTTGATATCAACTGTGAATGAGCAGCTGACTGATGGAATCAGAGGGAAACTCAGGGTTTGGTGAAGAAAACCTGACAATGAAATAGGTTAGGTTACCTGGGTAACTGTCTCAGACTTTAAGTTAACTCTCTTTCTGAGTTCCCTCTCTTGTCAGAGTTAACAAAATAAAAGTTTTCACTTTCTGGAATGGGCCTTCCATTTCACAATAAATTGATTCACTGTGCTGCTGAACAACTTTTTTCCCTACTTTTGTCTAGACTGTATCTCTCTCCCTTGAGTTTGTCACGGGTAGATTTCAATCAGTTTTAGACGTCTGCAGGATAAATGAAGCAAACAACCTGAACTTGTACTCAATCCGGACTACCACAGCAAAGTGTCTGAATTCATCTGTCGTCTGGTACGGTCATAGTGATCAACAAAAGGTAACTTTATTAACAAAAACAATATTTTTTTTAAAAACAGGAATCCCACCAAAGCAATAATAAAGACACACAGCAGCTGTGTGCTCCCACCACAGTGATGTTGAGGGACAGGCTGACCAACATGATGGGAAAAGGGAGGACTGGAAATACACAGAAAAGTAACTGAAAACAAGGTGGGGCAGTTGATCATGGAGGTAAAAGGACACAAAGCAAAAAGAGAAGCATAGATGACGTTATTACCAAAATAAAACCGGAAGCTACCATAGAGAAGCTCACACACGGGCAAACAGGGTGACAGGAGACACAAAGAAAACTTGACCATAGCTTTTATAGTTGAGGGATTATAGTTTTTGGATTTTCAAAAGGAAAAAAAATCCCACTGTAAAGTATTTGCAAAGTGGGCCTGTTGAGATTCTACAAAGCTCTGACCTATTTGGCTTTACAAAACCATGTGTGCATCCTGCTGTCATCACGAAACAGTCAGCTCAATGCATTTTTTTTTTAATCCCCATCTTTGCATCATTTTAAATCAGTCGGTTCATTGTGGCCTCAGGTTTGCTTTTATGTTGACAAGGCCAAAGTTATTCTTCACTATCCACCCATCATAAATATACCACGACTCGACAAGATTATGCCCCATCATAATACTGCACTGGCTTTTGCACTCTTCCTTTATCCTCCATCCTCATTTATCATTCTAAAATACAAACAACTCATTATTATCAATTATTTGTGATTGGTGTTCATTCAGAACCCATTCATTATCTCTCCCCATTTGTCTCAATATTACATTTTAGGTCAGCTTATTCTTCATGCCGAGCAACATTACAGAAATCCCTGTTGTACATCAGAACAGAGCGAAGGGAGGAAGAAAAGAAGCGGCAAAGAGTGATTTTGAATAATTAGAGCAGTTAGTGAGATAAAGAAGCATACAGTAAGAAACAGTAAAGGGGAAAAGGGGAACGGGGAGGTGGGGGGAGATGAAGGACTGGCTCTTTGTGTGTCACTTTGCTGATGATAAAAGAAGCTTCAAATGCATTAGTAGAACAAGTGAAAACAGCATGAAAGCTCTTACTTTGAACTGACTGCTTCATAGCTGGAGAAAGTATTGCTCTGTTTTGCTGAAAGTTACCAAAGTTTTTTTTTTGATTTGCTCTATCCTGGCCATTTGTGGCCACTTCACTTTTCTTTTTTCAACCATTTTCGTTCTGTTAATGCAAATGGAATGAAACTTCCCTAAGGTGTGTATTTTTTTCAGATTTTTTAATTTTCAAATCAGCTCCTTAATAATGTCAATAATATTCACTATACACCAAATTGTTCCTCTTGACTCTATCGTGGCCATTTTTGGCCAATTGTAACCCATTATAACCACCTTTTTGATTCCTTGTTATTGACAGTACTATATCATGCGATTTAGGTAAAATTGCTTTCATTCTAAACTCAACACATGAAAATTGTAGTTTTTAATGTTTTTTACCAAATTACATCATTTACCCATTTTTGGCCAAGCAAGCGATTTCATGTAATATTCCGAGTTCCTAGTAGCGGCCTTTGATGGCTTACCACACTCCAATGGACCAAAATAATGAAACAATTTTGACATAGGTTTGATCTTAAGGATCTAATAGTTTGTGTTTGTGCATGGCATTGCAGCACAAACATGTATTTGCAAGATGGACTGGAATAAATAATGACGCATCAAACATTACATAGGCTGCAGTGAATTTCTGTGGATGCAGGTTATTGAGCTTTGAGGTTCCCAGTCAAACGTAGCTTTGAAGCACATGTTAAAAGCACTTTTACTCTTATATTTTTCATAAAAAGATACCATGCCCAAAATATTAACTCTAGAAACAAAAACAAAACAAAAAAACCCAATCACAGGACATTTTGCAGAGTTCAAACCTGCAGCTGCAGCACAAACAACAACAAACACTGTTTGTAAACGTGTCCTGGAGTTTATGCAGGTGCAGACAGAGCTACTGCTGTAAGTCAGCCTAACAGCTTCCAGATCATTTATTCTGACTATATGGCAAGAAGGTCATCACTGCTTCAAGCACTGTCTATATGATCTGGTCAGAGAGCAAAGACAGCAAGCAGTCCTCTGCCCTTGAAGAAAATACATCTGCCCAAGATGAAGAAACTTCCTCTCCAGAAGATGAGGGGACAATCTCCAAAGAGGCTGACTGCATCACCACTGATGATGAGTACTAGCCAGGGCCTGAATCCTCTTCTTTGGGGGAGGATTGGGGTTGGGGGGGCATGGAGGTGGAGGCCGAGCAGCTGATGGAAAAGAACAAAGGAGCATTTTCTGAGACCGAGGAGCCGGCGACTGATTGGATCCCTCATGAAAGGAAAACCATGTGGGTCCCACCACTGAAGAGAGACTGCTCTACAATCCAGTACCCACTGGTATCATACCAGGGGTCACCCTGTATGCAGTTCCCTGCATACAGGGTGACTTTTTTATAACAAAGGAGATCTTTTAGCTGCTGTGCACCCTTACAAACCTGCACGGGAGGCGAAGGTGTGAGGATTAGAGGATGAAGTGGAGATGTGAGCCTAAACCAGAATAAAGCAATACATAGCACGTTGGATGACAACACTGGAAGTTCTCAGGAAGTAAAAAAAGGCATGGGGTTCAGACTCCAACTGACGGAGGAGCTCCGAGGACAACGTCTTTCCTTCGGGCACCTTGGCAGAGGAACGCCTCAGATGAAAACTGGCACAGGGGAAACTTGGTTAATTAACCAAGTACTCAACCAAGATGGCGGCGCGCACAGACGCAGCGGCCCGGAGCTCCTACACTTTTGCACTTTTGGTGGTACTGTGTATTATTTCACACAGTCTGGGGTTACTTCAATACAACAGAGATGATCTACTACAACTAAGCCGTGGAGATCTTCAACTAACATCCGAGTATCTCATCCCCCCGGAGATCGTTAAGCAACCCCCGGGGCTACCCGCAACAGCAAGCCGCAGGAGGAGACGTTGCGAGCGGAGGCAGAAGAGAGGCAAGCGGGGAGGCCTGTGGGCACGGCTAAAGACTAGTCCGTTTAAACCACCACTCCCGATCATATTCCTCTCCAACGCCCGTTCAATCCGTTACAAACTGGATGAAATACGACTGCAGATCGCCACTCGACGGACTTTTAATAACTGTTCGTGCATGATTTTCACTGAAACCTGGCTGGACAGCGCCATTCCCGATGCGGCTATCGATCTAGCAGGCCGCACCGCCTATCGAGCCGACAGGTCTGCGGACTCGGGTAAGAAGACTGGCGGGGGGCTGTGCATCTATATTAACAACCTTTGGTGCACGAACGTCACGGTAACGGAAAAACTGTGCAGTACAGAGGTAGAACTGTTGGTGTTAAAGTGCCGTCCATTCTATCTCCCTCGGGAATTTTCTGCCGTTTACATCTGCGCTGTTTACATTCCACCAGATGCTAATGCTAAGCTAGCGTTAGCACAATTGAGCAGCAGCATCAATAACAGCCTGGTAGCACACCCGGACAGTGTCTTTATTGCGGCTGGGGATTTTAACCACGCGGACCTGAAATCTGTACTTCACAATTTCCACCGTAATGTGAAGTGTGCTACCAGAGGAGATAGAACGTTGGACCAGGTGTACACCAACATGGCGAATGCGTACAGAGCCCAGGCTTATCCCCACCTGGGTCTGTCAGACCATCTCTCCCTTCTGCTACACCCAATATACACACAAAAGATCAAGAGCACTGGGATTACAACCAAAACCGTGAGAACATGGCCGCAGGATGCTATTCCGATGCTTCAGGACTGTTTCCACTGCACAGACTGGGATGTATTCAAGGTGCAGGACACTGACAATCGTGTCGCATTGGACAGTTACACCTCCACTGTCTTGGACTACATCTGTTTCTGTGTGGACAATGTAACAACTTGGAAACGATTCCGTGTGTTCCCTAATAATCCACCCTGGATGACACACGGAGTTCAACAACTTATTCGAACAAGGAACAACGCTTTCAAATCCGGGGACCAGGAGGCATACAGTGCTGCCAGGGCCAACCTGAGAAGAGGCATCAAGACTGCCAAGCAGCAGCACAGGAGGCGTATCGAGGCCAGGTTTGAGAACAACACAAACCCAAGGCAGGTCTGGGAGGGCATCAGGGCTATCACGGACTACAAAAGAAGAACACCATCACCCTCAGCCGACAGTTCTACTCTGGCTGAGGATCTAAATCTCTTTTATGCCCGTTTTGACAGGGAGAACACCGACCCTGTCCTGTCCCCTCTCCCCTCAACCGACCCTGCTCCGGTCCTGAGCACTCATGAGCTGAGGCGTGTGTTCCGGAGCATTAACACCAGGAAGGCGGCCGGGCCGGATGGAGTGCTGGGCCGGGTGCTAAAAGACTGTGCTGCGGACCTGGCGGACGTCTTCACCTCTATATATAACACCTCGTTGTCCTGTTCACTGGTACCATCCTGTTTCAAAGCAGCAACCATCGTTCCCATCCCAAAACAGTCAAATGTCACATGTCTGAACGATTTCAGACCTGTGGCACTCACCCCCATTCCCGCCAAATGCCTGGAGAGACTGGTCATTAAACACATCAGAGCTGCTTTTCCACCATCCCTGGACTCGCACCAGTTTGCATACAGGGAGAACCGGTCAACCGAGGATGCGATCGCCACAGTGCTGCACACATTACTGAAGCACTTGGAACACAGGAACACCTATGCACGGCTCCTCTTTGTAGACTACAGCTCGGCTTTTAATACCATCCGGCCATACAAACTACGTCCCAAACTCCACCAACTGGGACTTAACTCCTCTCTGTGCAACTGGATTGTGGACTTCCTCACTAACCGTAGACAGAGTGTCAGAGTGGGTAAGAACACCTCTTCCACCCTTGTGGTCAACACCGGTGCCCCTCAGGGGTGTGTTCTGAGCCCTCTGCTATACACTCTCTTCACCCATGACTGTATTTCCTCCTGCGCGTCCAATCTCATTGTTAAGTTTGCAGATGACACTACAGTGCTCGGACTTATTTCCAACAATGATGAGACAAACTATAGGACAGAGGTGCAACAACTAGAGTCATGGTGCCACGACAATAACTTGGTCTTAAACACCAAAAAGACCAAGGAGATCATTGTAGATTTCCGGAAGAGGGGTCATAACAACCATCTGCCTCTCTTCATTGGCAGTGAGGCGGTGGAGAGGGTGAGCAGTTTTAAATTCTTGGGGGTAACTGTGACCGAGGACCTGTCCTGGGGCAACCATATCACCTCAGTTGTACGGAAGGCCCAACAGCGCCTCTACTACCTGAGGAGACTGCGGAGCGCACACATTCCCAGGTCTCTGATGTTGAACTTCTACAACTGTGCCATCAGCAGCGTTCTGACGTATGGATTTCTAGTGTGGTTCCCCAGCTGCACCAAGGCCGATCAGCAAGCACTCCAGCGGGTGGTGAAGGAAGCTGGCAGAATTATTGGAACAAGTCTGCCAGAGATCAGTAATATCTTCCCCACTCGCTGTCTGAGGAGGGTGCACAGTATCCTGCAGGACCAACATCACCCTGCGCGCCACCTTTTCCATCTGCTGCCCTCAGAGAGAAGGTACAGGTCTATACAGGCCAGAACATCCAGACTGGCCAACAGCCTGTATCCACAGGCTGTGAGGCTCCTGAACTCTCTGCCCCCCTCTCACGGACAATAACCATATCCAACTTCTTAATAGCAATGAACTGGTCTGCATTGGTGCATCATATCTTTATTCTCTTCCCCCTCCTGCCCCCCCCCCCCCTCTTTCTTAAATAGATAACTATCATATCTGATATCATATCTCACAGTACAATAATATTGAATGGGTTGCATTGTTGTATTTTGTCATGTTTCTCAGGTCTTTGTCTGAATTTCTACGAACATTATTGCTAAGGATTGTCTTATTGCATTGGAGTCACACTGGGTTAAATATGTACACTTGGGTTTTAAGGGGTATTTATTATTTTCTTCTTTTTTTGGGGGTTGTATGGAAGCCCCAAACGCAATTTCATTGTTCTTGACAATGACAATAAATAAATAAATACTAAATACTAAATACTAACCCAGAGCTTCCTCCCCAGCTCCTCCAGTTGCAACAGAGGAAGATTTTGTTGTCTGTCTTTGGCTTCACCAAAACTACCACGGCGATATCCCACATGCCAAAGCAACGGAGGAATGTGCTTCTTTTGACAGCAACACACAAGGAACCAGCAGTCAGTGATGGGGAATAAAGGATGCGTGAAAGCAAGAAGCAATCCTGGACTACAATAGGCACAAATATTGCTTGGATAACTTAGAGAGGATGTTGGCACCTCGAGTTGTAGAAGGAAAACTAACTGATGGCTGCTGGCTCTTTTCTCCAATCTCCTGGATGTCTTGGGAAACGATGTCTTTGTCCGGCCGGAACAACCTCACTGAAGTGGGGGAGTCCTCTACAACCTACAGATGAAGAGTGATCCTGGGAGAGCTGGGACACATGCTGGTGACCTCAACAACTGCAAGACACCCATGTCCCTTATTCTCAGCCACTTCTGCCACTGATCTCAAGATACAGTAGTCTGAACCAGAGTGTGACCCACACCCCACCAACAAAATGAGAAGAAGGTGCAAAAGCCAGCGCCCCCCCCCCCCCCCCCCCCCCCCCCAAAAAAAAAGTAAAAATAAAAAAATAAATAAATCATTGTTACAGTTACTGACCTGCAATGATGATAAAAAGAAATATTAGGTTTCATCATTCATATGCTAAAAATGTGAACTTTATTACTATTACTATACTTTATTACTATTTTTACTATAATAATACATAATCTGACTGGTATTCAAGAGTTTTGATATCTGAATTTGAATTATATTTTGGCTTTCATGACTAGGAGCAGTGCTAATTTAAAAAATCAAGTCAATGAAAGTAGAAAAATGTTTTAATATATATTAATTTTATAGTATTTTGTAAACATAAAGAGGGGGTGGCCATTTTTGGCCACGAACAAGCTGAGAGGGAGTTTTTTTGTTTTTCTGTTACTGCACAAAAGAACACAGATGCATAAAACTCACTGATACTGTTAATTATTGCTATACATCTAACCTCCACCATGGTTAGAAAATAAATCAGATGGCATGTTTTATTTGGAAAAAAATTGAGGTTTTATGATTTTTTCCATTTACGAGTTCCTAGGATTATGTGATCTAACTGGTATTTAAAGGGTTAAAATTCTGAATTTGAATGAAATTTTGATTTTCATGAACAGCACTGATGCTAATCTAAAAAAATCAAGTCAAAAAAAGTGGAATATTTTCTTAATATAGCATATTTAATATTTGATAGCATTTCGTAAACGTAAACAACGGGTGGCCATTTTTGGACACGAACAAGCTGAGAGGGAGTTTTTATGTTTTTGCTCTCTCTGCACAAAAATAACAATGCATTATAATCAACGTTGATGTGAATCAATTACATGCCCCAGACTCTACTATTAATAATACAAGAAATTTCAGTAGCAATGCAATTATATAAAATTGCGAGATTTTGAGGTTGTCTTCCAGCTAGTGCAATGGACAAACAAACTGGTGTTTAAAGGGTTAAAATGTAAAAAGTAATAACTATTTTATATTTATGAAAAGAACTGAAGTTAGTTAAAAGCTTTATGCAGAAAAAATGGCAAAAAAACCCATAAAAATAATGAAAAATTGCAGACCTAATCTTTTGGTGGCCACTTTTGGCCACGAACAAGCTGAAAGGGTATCAACAAGCCCAGAGGGTTAAGTCTGATCTGTTAGTCTCTAAAGTTAGACTCATTTCCACTCAATGCAAGTCAGGAGTTTTGGGAGTCCTTAACCACCCTCTTATTTTATGTGATGATCTCATTGAGCAGGCTTACAGCAATCTCGGCTTTACACAATTATTTTTTTATCTTCTCCAAACTTTTTTCTCTAAGGACAAATCCACAAGGACACTGCTGTGATTGTGCATACATTAATCCCTTTTCAAAAGAAGATAAAGCCTCGTTTTTTGGACTTTTTTGTTGAAACAGCACAAGTTTCTGGGTTTTGGGTGGGTCTTTCAGGCACACTGCCACCTACCTCATGCACTGACTGCAGAATATGATACTAATACACTTTTTTTTTCTATGAAGAAGAAGAAGAAGAAATAGGAGGCATATTTTTGGTTATGTAGGACATCACACAACCTAAGTCTGCTATAACCCACCCTTAGCAGGAACCAATTGCTCTTTCAATTTAGAATTTAAATAAAGAAACTGGCTAACCTAATCCACCAGTGTGTGAATGCGAGAGTGAATGAATAGCGGCATTGTAAAGCGCTTTGGGTGCCTTGAAAAGCGCTATATAAATCCAATCCATTATTATTATTATTATTATTAACCTAGCTTAGCACACTAAAAGTAATTTCACACTTTGACTTGTTAAATTTCTAGATTTTTTACTTATAATCTCACAAAGTATTTGTTTTTCTACTAACATAACAGAATGACCTCTCTGAACAGGCTGGCACCAAGGCCAGTGAAAATGGGAGGTTTGTTTCAGGAATGGCAGCTGGCATAAAATCTATGGCAACCATGCTGAGCCATCCACTGCAGCGATTTATTTACCTTGGGAAATAAGGGAGCAGGTAAAAATACAGTGCATCCACAAAGTATTCTCACTGTTTAACTTGTTCCCCGTTTATCATCTTACAGCATTTAATCAAATGGATTCAATTCATTTTTTTATTCTACACACAGTGGCCCATAAAAACAATTTAAAAATATGTGCTTGAAACTCTTGCAAATTTATTAGACATAAAAAACAAAAATATAACATGATTTCACAGCCTTTACTGAGACACTCGAGACTGGGCTCCGGTACATCCTGTGATCATCTGTCAGATGTTTCTAGAACTTGATTGGAGTCCACCTGTGGTAAATTCAGTCAGCATGTCAGAGCACAAACCAAGCCATGAAGTCCAAGGAATTGTCTGTAGACCCCAAAGACTTGATTGTATTGAGGAAGCGATCTGGGAAATTGTACAGAAAAATACGTCTATTACATTGAAGGTTTGAGTGAACATAATGGCCTCCATCATCCAAGTTTGGAACCACCAGGACTCTTCTTAGAGTTGGCCACCCGGCCAATCTGAGCAGTTGGAGTAGAAGGGCCATAGTCATGGATGTGTCCAAGAACCTGATGGTCACTCTGACTGAGCTTCACTTCACTTCTAGAAGGACAACCATTTTTGAAGCACTCCACCAATCAGGCCTGTATGGTAGAGTGGCCAAGCTCGAGCCATTCCCCAGTAAAAGGTGCATGACAGCCCAAATGGACTTTGCCAAAAGGCACCTGAAAGAGTTTCAGACCATAGGAAACAAAAAAAAGATTGAACTCTTTGGCTTGAATGCCAATACCATCCCTACAGTGAAGCATGGTGGTGGCAGCATCATGCTGTGAGGGTGTTTTTCAGCAGCAGGATCTAGGAAACTAGTCAAGGTCAAAGGAAAGCTGAATCTACAGTCCTTGATGATAACCTGCTCCAGAGCACTGTGGACATCGGACTGCAGCGAAGGGTCATCTTCCAACAGGATAACAATCCTAAGCACAGAGCTGAGACAACAAAGGAGTGGCTTCAGGTCCACTCTGTGTATGCAAGTCAAGACTTGAACCCAAATAAGCATCTCTGTAGAGATCTAAAAACCTTTATAATGTGCATTGGTGTCACAATCTGGGTAAAGGGTGGAACTCAGCAACCTGCACATTTAGAGACTGGAGATTTGTGACATGTGATGGTTAGTACTAACCAGGGTCTTTTCCCATCCCAGGAGTGTTTGTGTCAACTTGCTGTAGTCCTAAATAAACTGTATGTTAAAATCAAAGTAACTTACAATAAAAACAAAATTTTACATTGATCCCACAGCAGCTTCAGTCCTCTGATCTAAACTCAGGGGTATCACATAGAGTACACCCAAAGTTTAAAAGAATGAAACCATGTGGTTATTTCAGGCAGACACATCTGGCACAGAATCCCCGCACATCTGCTTTTCAAACTTTCTTTTCACAAGCAACAGCCAATCAGAAGAATAATGAACAGAGAAACAGGATACAGGGCCAACGCAGAGAGACGGGCAAACTATTTATGTTCAGTCTCACAACAATAGCCAAATTATAATCTAGTGATTCAGTTCATTTCAATTCACTTTTACTTAAATACTTTCCAAATCCCAACAACAGTTGCTTCAAGCAGAGGCCACGCATAAAAACACGGATTTCAAACTGAACATTGTCCTTTAATATATTTATTAGCTTTTTATCAGTCTCTGGTGTGGTTATAGTGATGAATAGAATTTGCACACTGAAGTTCAGGGCAACTGGCACCTGTGTGAGTCTTTCTTTATTGTGTGACAGGTTTGCCTGTCCAGGGTGCAGAGTTGGTATAATGACACAGCATCACAGCATGTTGTGTGTGGGGTGGCATAGTGGAGTATGTGCACACTGATCTAGAGTTTTGGTAGGATAAAGGTATTTATGTAGCTTCTGTATAAAATAGGTCCAAAGATTCAACCCCTAGCGTTACTATACAAACAGCCTAGTTCTGCCTTTCTACTGGAGTGAAGCGACATATACTGTCAATCATACTACAGGTACTCAAATTAGTATTAACAGGAATGAGTCAGTAGTAAAAACTAAAGATACATCATTTTCAGAAGAAAACAAATGTAGAGATCACAAAAGGTGATGCCAAACATGATCATTTCTACTTATAGAGATTCTAAAGAAATAATTCATGCCTATAAATCAGTTTCTTCCTACAAATCAGCTGCTAAGCGCTTTTGTGTTTATCTCCCTCTATTTTGTTCGAGCCCCTGAATCACTGTCTCCCGCTGCGAACCAGTAATTATCCAGAGCAAGGAGACTTTTATCTAATGTATAATTGAAGTGGTGTACAAATAAGTAATATTGGTGGCTGAGGAGCAAGCCCACCCAAGGCAAATAATGAGCAGGCATTTAGAAGGGAGGAGGACATATCTGCAGGGGAACTGTGTTTTGTTTAGGCAGGGAATTTGTTTTAGGAAACACATTTACTTTTATTAAAATGGCCTTTAAGATGAGTCAGTGGGATCGTTCTATCGTGTGTACCTACTGTTTGAACATTTGATTAGTCTTCAGAGATCATCAGGGGTATGAAGATGACTCAGAGGCACTGGTTGTATTCGGTGCCAAAGGAGCACCTTTGAGTTTTAAATGATCAAATGAACTGAAGCAAGAAAAAAAAGGAATTATTGCAATGTTCTTAAAATGCAATGTCTGGGGAGCTTTTTAACTTTAACAGCACAATTAAAGAAGTTTTTAAAAGGGAGTAAAAACAGCGAGGGAACGGGAAGGTGATCAGTGGCGTGGTCTCATCGTCCCAAAACAGAGAAACAGGTTCGAGAGAGCTGTCGTGAGTTGGTTGGGAGAGATGGGGAAGGGTGAAAGGAGAAAGATGAGAGTGGGAGAGAAGTACCACGTGTGGGGGAGGGATAGGGCAGATGCACCCGTGATGAGGACAGGAGGGTGCCAAGAGGACCCCCCCTCTGTACAGACAGGCGTGCACAGACACACACAGACAAACACACACACACACTGCTGCCCGAGTCACTCATTTGAGAGAGCTGTCAGCAAAATGAAGGAGAGGAGACATAAGTAATGTAATGAGTGCGGTCTCGACACAGGCCCGGCATGTCTCTGCCGCTTCACTGGTCATGACTACATCCCACAGAGAAACAAGAGTGTTTGCTTTTATCTGCTCTCGTTCCCCCCTCCTCCTCCTCCTCTCAGCCGGTTGCCATGACAACTGCGGAGCTCCACCCAGGAAAGAGATGTGTATGCTGGGAGAAAGAGGATTATTGGGGTCAGTGGTCTCTGCGAGTGTGTGTGTGTGTGTGTTTGTCTCTCTCTCTCTCTCCCTCTCACGCACATTCACACGCAAGCTTTCTCACAGAGTGCGATTGTGCACTTACACATAACAATACAGTGACTGAGTATTTAACAGGAATGAAGCCAGACAATTAGCGTTTTTGTTGTCTGTTGTTTATTTAATTAATCAGCCCCCTGGAGTGAAGTTTTATGGGTTAGTCATTATGTTGTTTTTGTGATTAGCATTGTTATTGAAAAATTTATGGGGGCTGTTTTTGTGGAACTTTTTAATGTTCTGTAATAAACTCGAGGTCAGGGTGATTAAGTGTTGCACTTCTATAAAGTAAAGAAAAAAATAAGGAACAGAATGGAAGCTGATGAGAGAGGCTCCCATCATCATTATGTTTGTTACTTTTCTGTATGGGTCAGGTTTTAGCACAGCTAAATCCTACATTTCCCGTAATCCAACAAATGGCACTGATGCATTCGATCCGTCATGCATTACCATTCGGAAAGTGTCTGATTAACAATCATCATCTTGGCAGAGAATAAAGGAAAAGGCAGCCAACGTCGAAAGAAGAGCTTTGAAAGTTCTTCCTGGAGAAAGCCTACTTAAGCCTACTTAAAGAAATGAGAAGAAAGCTTGACTAGGAGAGTTGAGGCTGTGTTGAAGAATAAGAGGTTTGTCATAGTTGTGCAAACTCTGTTTTTGCCTCATATACTGTATTTCCTGCATCTACTTCTTATTTTCCTGGCAAAAAACAGAAGTGAGTCAAGACTTGTTTACTTGTGAACTGGTTGTGATAAGACCGCCATATAACATGCTTCTAAAGCGTTTACATAGCTGAGTGGTAGTGGTATTTTCTCAGCACCATAACAAAGCTCTAAATCCAGTTTCCTGGTTGCTCTCCAGTGACTGCACAGTGGTTTTAACTGGATTTTTTAATTTTTTCACTAGAATGCATCTCACTCTCATATAGGGTGTCGTTTTTAGTACAGTGGGGTGGGGGATAAAACAGCAGTAATTCATACAAATCTTTTTAATGAAAGCAAAGCTGAGTGCACCTCCTAAACTAACAGCAAGGATTCGGGTCGTAGGAACACTGTCAGACACATTTACAGCTCATTCACGTTTCTGTCTAGCCGATGAATGGTTCAATATGAAATATTGGCAATTAGAACCCAACAGTAGAATGATAGGGACTGAGTCTCTGAGTAGATCAGGCAATTTTGTGTCTGAGAAAAGGACACGGTCTCAGACTTTGATTTCATTTCTCACGAATGACTGGGCAGATTTTCAGGCCCACTTGGGGGCTGTTTTTCCCCCCAGAGTTTCAGGACTGTGCGACATGTTTACACACCACACGAGTAAATGTCAATCCCTTTCTTCCACAATCGCTTCCTGTGCAAAAACTGAACTGTAATTTGACTTGTGATTGATGGAAATCTGCTCTTGCTTTCATAAACTTTGATTACACAATTTTAAACTGTTTAATTCCCCCTACATTATGAATGTCATGACATATGGAACAGGATTATAATGATGTATAATCCTAAAAATGCCAGGTCCAGCTTATTACAAAGCTAATCAAGAACACAGCACAAGGTTAAATACTTCTGTGGACCGAGTGAAAATGGCACTGCTGTAAATGAACTGCTTTTGTCACTTTATTTATAATTATATGATGTTTTTTCTTCATTTTGGATAAAATCACAACTTAATGTAACTGTATTCCAACATCTTTATGTCTCAAGAGGCCTCGACTGAGGTCTGAAGAGCATTTTTAGTCTAATTCTGCACAATGAATACGTACAGTACTCTCATGCACAAGTGCGCTCATCAGACTTGTAAAAGTCTAAACATGTCCTTCAAGGATGGTGGAGAGTTATCAATGGCAAACTGAGCTGTGAAGGGGAAATCACGCAGGGTGAAAGTTTTCATACCAGCTGATGCCAGTTTGGCTGGTTTGTGTTCCTTCATCCAGCAAGAAGGAACCACTGAGCTCTGCCTGTGGACTGCTTCACTGCTTTTTGGCGTACAAACCATCTTCTTTGCTTCCTGTAGCTTTCATCAATTACCATATGCTGCCATCTTGTGGTTGTCAGCTGATACTACATGCTCAAAGTTGCGCACAAGTGGAAACCCACAAACCTCGAAATCCACCTTTCTCAAAGAACTGCTCACCCGATTCTTCACTAATGAATAATGCATTAATAGGTAAGGAGGTGTTAATTTATTCAACACAAGAAAAAACGCCTGGTGCTTTTTCCACAGTTAATTGGATTTGTGGAGCATGAGATTAAGGAGCACATGAGCGACTGCTAGGATTTGGGATGCACACCTCTTTAAAAGTTAGGATGCTGTGCAAAAACAGAATGCAATTATTTGTAAATAATTCCAACTGCATTTTTAATATATCCATTACAAAAAATGTTTCAGTCATTGTTGTAAGCGAAATTGCTATAAAGGGGGTTTCATTTAATAATCACTTCATATATAAATACATTTATATTTATATTCATTTAAATATCACACAAGACATTAAAATAACTAGTGATGTTTTAAATTGACCTCACAAAATTACAATAAGAACCCATTTACACTTTAAATCCAGGGTTGTGTATTAATTTGACCTTCATGCCTTTGGATGAGGGCATGTGTAGCTCAACTGGTGGTGTGTAAATTAGCACATTTGCTCAAGTACTCTTTTGAAGCACAGTTTTAATATACTTTAAATATTTCTGTGTTATACTGATTTCTATTGTCCTCCATTATCTTTTCTTACGTCTTGTAAAGCCTTACAGCTGATAGAGGGTGCACTTTGATTAGTTTTGTTTTTAGACTGTATAATGAATCTCAGTATAAGTGTGGTGTTTGCTGTGGTCCTGAGAATAAAGCAAAAAGTGAAGTTTTTCTACAATCAGGCAGGGGCTGCGCAGTGTCACATTGCTCTCATACAAACAGTCTGATTCTGGTGGCACGATGTGATTCATAAAGCGATGGCAGAGAAGAGGATGTGTCTTGACAGGAGTCAGCCCATTACAGCCGATGTGGCGTCGCTCTGCTGTCCTCACCGAAGGTTAAAAGGTCATTCTTCCACCACAGGGCCCAGGAGGGAGCACAGTCAATCCTGTGTGAAGTTGTGACCAGGTCAGCACTTTGCAGAGCAAGCCAAACAGTGGGGAAAAAAGCCCTCACAAAGCACAGGCTGCCTGCAGTGACCGGCCAGCGCTGGAGGTATCAGGGTCATGTTATTTTATCAGCCTCATGCGAGGCAGCTGGGGTTTATTGATACAAACAGCTGCTGGGAGACAGGAGGAGGGAGGTGACGCAACGCAGTCAAGAGTTTAAGGCCTAAAGCCAGCTTTTAAGTTTTAGTGTTGGACTGCCTGTATTATTAACCTTTATTTTACCAGGAAAAGTCCCATTGAGATTAAAAACCTCTTTTTCAAGGGAGTCCTGGCCAAGAGGCGACAACATGTTAAAATGACAAAGTTACATACATGTTATAAGTAACAATTACATTTTAAAAAACATTTTTCTCTGGCTCTCTCAATTTGGACTTAAAAGCATTTAATGAAATAAGATCTGCTATCTTCCAGTCTTTTTGCATCATGTTCCATGTAAAAGGGGCAGCATAAGTAAAAGCCTTCTTTCCCAGTTCAGTTCTGGGAAAGAGCTGAACTGCCTGTGATTATAAGATCAGTTTAATTCATCATTAGTCTGTGAAGAGTTTAACAAATACTCAAGGAGATATTTATTGGATGAAGGAGGAACAATCCATCCTAATATCTAAGGTTCATTCAGTTTGTACCATGTTCAGCCTATTTATATCTATCATTCAGGCCCATTTGTAGCTATAATTTGTATAGTTTCTTAAGACATCTGTAACTTGTATTTTTGTACTTCTTATCTCCTCCTTGTGTCTGTATATACACATATATATATATCTATCTATTTATATATTACCCATTTAAAATTTCACTAATCCAACCCAGCATCACCAGGGTAAACGCTCCGCTAGCTGTACTAGCTCTCACGAGACCAAGAAAATCATCAAGTGTGCACGGGCGGTTGCCACGGCACACAAATGTAATCATGTTTGCCAAAAAAAAGTTGCAAAAAAATTGATTTGAATGATTGAACTGTTTCAGATTAATTTTTCTGCTGAGTGATCGTTTAAGTTTTGTTTGAAATCATCCATCCAAACAACTAAGATATAAAGTGTAGAGCGGTTTGTAAGAGTTCCCCTTTCTAAATACATTTATATCCCCAGTACTGTAACAGAGTGATGCATCGTAGTTACCTTGTAAACACGCTGAGAAAATAAGGCAGACGCAGACATCAGAGTATTTTTTAGGAATAATTTATTGCCAGTAGGAAAGCGTGAGCTTGTGGCAGTATTCAATAAAAACCTTAACAAGACCATAGCATTGCTCAGACACACACAGACACCTGAAAAAGTCACGTGTCCATGGATAACTCTGCACTATAAATATATTGGGTCCCATTTTCTTGGTG
The DNA here is from genome assembly GCF_057381845.1 of Rhamphochromis longiceps. Classification (NCBI taxonomy): domain Eukaryota; kingdom Metazoa; phylum Chordata; class Actinopteri; order Cichliformes; family Cichlidae; genus Rhamphochromis; species Rhamphochromis longiceps. The sequence continues at coordinate 18,186,429 of NC_140562.1, forward strand.
GAAAAATAAAGAGGTTCCAAAGTCAAAATGTACAAACAAACAAATAAAAAATAAACAACACAAGAATATGCAGTCGTTCATTGAAGACCCTTTTTGAAATGAGCAAGAGACAACAAACTTTACGAGTACACTGTGTTCAGAAAAGTCACGCTCTTCTCTTTATCTCTCTTTTTAAACACTTCTTTTTTTTCTTAATGAATGTACGCACAGTAAGGCTGATAATGTCACACCATTTAACTTTTTTTGTTGAAAATAAAAGCATAGAATATCTACAAAACCTAGTAAACTTTGAAATCAAAACTGTACATTTAAATTTACACTGAAAATGAAGACTTGTATAAAAACATCTTGCTTGGTTTTGTTTATAGAAACAAAGACATTTACTTTCTTTTTTTTTGTCGTGATGTTTTTCCTGTTGCACGTTGAGATGTCGATCCTTAGCACAATCCACTTCCTGTGTATGATGGCAGCTACTTAAAGCGAGGGGGGGGGGGCTGGGCTGGGCTGAGCAGATGCAAAGCGGCTACAGAGAGTTTCCTATAACTTCTTCAGATCTTCTCAGCTGAACGGCCTTCTCAGCCGGTCTCAACAAACCCCTGTGTTTATGTGTCAGTGTGTGTCTGTGTGTGTGTGGGTCCAGATTCTGTGCGTGTTTAGTGTCTGTGGTGGTCAGGGGCGAACATAAGGTGTAGCTGTGGGTTTAGGCACTTTTGTTTGGATCCAGTGTCAGACTTCAGTGTGCTGCTGGGAGTCCAGCGCCGGGATGGACAGCCGCTCAAAGTGGCCCTCGTCACCGCTCTCGTAGTCGCTTATCATCACCTCGGACTCCTCGCAGCACGCCGACATGTCCGAGCAAGAGGCTGTGGACGTGTACAGAGACATGGACATGTTGTCCAGAGCAGAGGAGTCAAAGTCCCGACTGCAACCTAAAGGGTAGCCTCCTCTGTAACCGCTGTTACCCAAGGTGGAGGCTGGGGTGGCGGAGGCTGAAGTGGTGCCCAGGCCCTCGGTATCGCCGCCGTCACTTGGGAAGGAGTGCTGCGGCAGGTACTGGTTAAGGCTGTAAAGCTCGGGCAGGGCTGGGCGCTGGCGGATGGCGCCTGAGCTGCCCGGACCGGTCATAGGCGGGTCCAAGTCTCTGCCGAGGGGCCGCAGGGTGTCGCAGCGGTCGCTGTACTCTGGCAATGGTGGCGGCGGGAGGTCGTCGTTTACAGGGAAGTCCTCTGGCGGCGGAGGGAAATCGCTCTCAATGTCAAAGCCGCCGGGATAATAGTCGGTGTCGATGGCACTCGGGTCGCTGTACAGAGGGGCGGGTGACTCCACAACCTCATACTGTGGAAACTCCTGGATTCCAGGAAGTTGAACACTTGGCATCCAATCAGATGTGTCCCAGTGATATCCTGTTTGAGGAGGAGAGACCACAGCACACACATTATATCACTGCTCTCTCGCAAAAGCTGCACAGATGCTCTCAGGTTAATGTTAAAAACCCACACCATGCAGGAGGAACACAGGTCAAAGTCACGCACCACAATGAGCTTAAACAAACTGCACAACGCTCTGTGATCAGACACACTCAGCAGACATGATTCACAAGTTAACAGACACAATAAAATACACAACAAAAATAGTCTGTCTCCCTGTGTTTTTGTTTAGTTATCTTTTGTTATAAGATTATAATGTGATTTCTTTTTCTTCCTTTACAACTTTAAACTGTTGCTGGTGAGTCATCCTGATCTCAGGGATGCATGCATACATTTATCTAATCAAAGATCACTGAGGGCAATGAACTAACTCCAAGTGGCCAGGAGGGCATTATCACTGTGTCATGGGTGTATAGCTGACAAAGCAGCAAAATACAGAGCTGAACATAAAAATGAAGCCAATGTGGAAGTGCCTAAAAACCTGCATCCCCTCTGAAGGCTGTCTGAAGTGTACGGGAGGATGGTGTTCTGACTCCATTATTTGTTTTCAGTTGAATCTGGATGACATCACCGAGGGTACAGCCATCTTTTCGCCTGTCTATGGGAGCGATTCCCAAAGAGTCAGCCCTGCTTCTGAGCGTTTCTATTAAATCTTGTAATTAAATTAAAAGATATGATTTAAATAATCCTAATTATTACGGCTCACCCACGTGTACATTACAGCCCCAAGTCTCAAGTCCGACTGTGTGATTTTCCTCTTATTTCAAAGCTAAAAAAAAACCTGTTTTAAAACAGATGCCATGGCTTTCAGAAAGCTCACACAACAGTAACACAGACAGACAAACATAAAAAACTGTGAATACTTCCAGTTAGTTACTGAGCAACACTTTTGATCATATAACATATACTCATGTATGTCATGCAAAGGATTTTTTCAGGGGGGTTGAAGGAGTAGAAACATATATATAACCTTACAATGCAAACAATAACACCTTATCAGGCCACAAAGCTCCAGAGCCACGTTAGAGAGGAGGTTAAACTCTCCTCATTAGGGTTCAGGGTTAGTGGTTAAACTGCAGAGGATGGGATCAGGGCAACACCAGGCAAGCAAAGAAGAAAAAAAACACAAGTCACCTCTTGGGTTCTTGAGATCATGAGCCAAAAAAGACTCTTTACATGAGGCGAGAAGGGGGAGAAAAAGAGAAAGAACAAGTCGCATTAAAATCTACGTGGAAAGAACATCGGCCTTGGAACATGAATGAAATGAGGACAGCGAACACTGAAGGGCAAATAATGACTGAGGCAGCGACAGTTCAGTGAGTGCACAACAGCTCTGCCATTTTCTTAGACCGACTTCTCGAGGTGCACAAGAGCTCAGCGCTGAATCGAGGACGCAACACTTGAGCTGCTTGTTTAATTTGATTTGTGCATATCTTTTTAATTAGCTTCTGAATCACAAAAAAAGGAGACGTTCTAGTCGGTGAGGTTTTGTCAGTGGAAGATAATGGCAGCTCTAACAGCCTACACTTCACATCCCAACACAGAGGACAAAAACCAGCGGCAGATGGAAGCTGGAAGAGTACCTTCTCCTTCCACCGTGTCAACAGCAGAGTTGACAAGGTGGATAACTGTCACAATGGAGGCTTGTGAGAGGCAGGGGACAGGGGGGAGAGTGGGTGGAAGAGATCTTAGCATTAGTACAAACGCTCTTTATCATTTATCAAAGACAAATAAAAACACATATGGAATGCACAGGGGTGGGAGAGAGGCCAACACAAGCAACATGTCCCACAAACGTCGTCCTCGTTTGCTTTTTTATGCATTGATGCTGAATGTTTGGGGGAATGAGGGCGGTGTTAATGGTTCGGCACAGCACAATGGTGGGAATAGAGCGATGGTAGCGGTGGTGTTTGTGTGTAGTGGGGGAGAGGATAGGAGGGTCTAGTTTTGTTTGTGCAGGATAACACACAACAACAACAACAAACTGAGATGCTACTGGGTGCCACTGACAGTACAGATGGAAGAATCAGTGAAATTCCCCAGAGATCGAAACCCATTTCCAGCTAAGAGAAAAGCTGAATGTGTGTGCGTGTGGAAAACACTCACACACATTCAGCAGGAAAGCAGAAATTACCTATTTTGCACACGCTCCGTTTCTAATTCAAATTTGGATTTGCTGTCACTTTCGAAGGCGCGGATGAAGGGTTTGATGACTTATGAGCAGCACAGTGCCCGGCGTGATATCTAAGCGATGATGAAAAATAATTAAGTATGACATGGGAAAGAAATGGGAGAACATAAAATGTGCTTGTATACCCTTTTGATATGTTCCTTGATGTTTGCTTGAAACATCCGTTTGGAGCTATTTTTTGAAAATATGAGGAAACAAAAAAGGAGGGACAAAAGGAAGAAAAAGGCATGCTTGTAAATAAAAAATAAAATAAAACAAAGCGCAGATGTGTGAACAAACAGAATATAACTGCCGTTTAAGTAAGTCATCAAACTCCTTTTGAAGCTAAACACAGGTGAACTTGGGGCCAGAAGAACAGGAAACAAGGTCAAATTTGTATTTATTTTTGTGTGTGTGAATAATCCCCAGAGAATAGCACAACACGAGTTGCAGTGATTACTTCTGTCTGTACCGGTAGTGATCGAGGACTTACAGGCCGGAACCCCTATTTAAAACCTTGTTCTGGATCTGTGGACTGATTTGATCCATATGGGAGCTGAAGCCCCGCAGCAAAAAAGAAAGAGAAAAAACAAAAACAAAAGAAACAGGACAAATGACCCTTAGAGCCACTACTGGGTCATCCATTCTGTACATGCAGAGAGAAAAGTGTTAGCGCTCAAATCAACAAGACAAAGGCAAATGTTGCAAAATCCTGCAGGCCGATCAGAGAAAAGGAACAAAAAGCAACAAACAGAAAACCAAAACAATGCATCTCATAGATTCATGTGCCAGAAACGTTCAAACTGCGCTGTCTTGTTAGTTTTTCTTTTTTTTTCTAAATGCTACAGAGGAGCAAATTAAACATGGCAGCATACCGTTATCATCACAAGACTCAGACTGGAAGGAGCTGAGGGACTGGACCTCAGACATGCTGCCTCTGGTGTTGTAGGGGTGACAGGCACTGTCCTCCACAGGCTTCTTGTTCAGGCACGGATCCAAATCCACAACTTTAGCTGGAACAGAAGGCGAAGTATGATCTTAGTCACACATTTTAAATATAGAACATGCCCCTGGCAGATTTTTGTTGTCGTTTGTTGTTCTTGTTGTGTGTTTGAGTCTGGACCTGCTGGAGGTTTCTTACTGTGAAAAGAGAGTTTTTCCTTCTCGCTCAAGTTTTACACTGAATGTAGTAAGTGTAGTTTTAAAAGAATCAAACTAATGACTTTATAATATTTATACTTTATACTTTATAATAAGTAGTTTGGATTTCCAAAATAACTTTGTGCTCATATACGCTGGCCTTTATGCTTTTTGCCAGAAGGATTTTTATAGTTTTACAGATATTTGATAAAAATTGTTTACTTGGCAGTGCACCAGTGCTGAATGCTCTGCTAGTGTATTTAACACAAGCTGATGAATTCATGAGAATCCAGATATCGGGTTTTTTTCCACAGACGTCCAGTTTTGCATGCATCTACAGACAGTCAGCGATGCATTCACAGGAGTGAAAATAGCCAATGCTGACTGGAACATGTGCGGCAGCTTTATACAAAGTCAAATATCACCATTTAGACGTTAAGTGACCAAGTCTAGTTTACTTTTACTACTCAACAACTCTGGAGACTTAAGGAATCCGAAACTTGCTAAATAACCCATGTTTTAAGCATAATGAGACACTAATCATACTCATTTGAAGCTCAGTGCAACTCCTGGGAAAAAACAGCTGGAATCAAACTTACCATCGTAATCATAATCCCAGTTTGGCTTCTGGATGGAGTCGCTGTCTGAGACAGAGTTGGATGGAGGGGGAGGAGGGAGATTGGGCGCTACGCTGCACACGGCCACGGTTTTGCGGTGCCCGTGCACAGAATCTGGGTTGAAGGTGCTGAATTCGGGATGCTCTGGTATGGTGGAGCCCTCGAATGAATTCCTATCCAAGTTATTTCTTGAGTCGCTTGGAATACTGGGAGTGTAGGAGATAGGCCGCACGGGCACCTGAGGAGGGATGTCTGAGTAGATGTTTTTGTTGAATTTGGCATCAAAGTAAGGTCTCTGGAGGAAGGAGTGAGGCACGTTCGAACCTCCAGGATGTTTGTCGTCATCTTCGCTCTTTGACCTTCTGCGGCAGGCCTTCTTGCGGATGATAATAAAGAAGAGGACCAGTATGAAGATACTAGACACAAAGACAACAATGCCTATCACCTCCTCCAAACCGATGTTCCAGGAGTTGGAGACCAAATTATTGCTGTGAACGTCCTGGAGTTCACACACTGCTCCACTGAAACCCTGCGAGCAGTTGCACTTATATGAGCCGTACGTATTCTGGCACTGTCCTCCGTTGGCACACGGGTTCTTGATGCACTCATCAACATCACTCAGGCACCTGGACAACATGTATGAATTTCAACTGAGGTTTGTTTGTGGGCAAAAAAGACGCTTTTTCTAACAGTTGTTGCAAAACATAAGATCTACCTACTAGGAGAATTCAAATAACTGGTGTTACTGCTTATTTGAGCTCCACACTGACATACCTGTCTCCCTGGAAGCCTGCTTCACACTCACATACGGGACCGTCCAAGCTGTCGATACACTTTCCGCTGTTTTTACAAGGGTTGTCTCTGCAGTACGGCCCCAACTGGCACCTGCATTTACAACAAGATTACTCCAGCATGAAGCCTCAAATTCCAAATTAGATGTGCACAAATCCTACAGTAACAACTAATATTAAAATTGCATTAGCTGATGTGAAGCAAGCCAGTAACATCATCCCGTATGTTGCGCACAATGTTCATATTATCAAGATTAAACATAAAACAGTGCAGTACCTCGGTCCTGAGTACTGCCCTCTGCACTGGCAGTAGAATTCACCTCCTCGGGTCACACAGGTGCCACCATACAGGCAGGGGTTGGAGGCACAAGGACTTATGGGGATCTCACAGTGTGTGCCCATGAACGAAGTGGGGCATTTGCAGAAGTAGCCTGAAGAGTTTAGAAAAACAGGTCAATGAGCAAAATAACAAACTGAAGTTTTTTGTCATCATAAATCTATTTCTTTTTTCTAAAATAGGCTGGTGTGATTTTAAAACATCCTGCAGATGTTTTACCAAAAGCCTTCTAGTAATGGCAAGACTGTAATTATGCCCCTGAACCACTGGCAGGTTTTTATTGTGAAACAGATGCAGAAGTGTTGAATCCACATCAACAGGCGTACATCAGAATGAAGCGTTTACACTAAAACATGATTTTAGTATTTAGTAGATTTTTCCTTATTAAGCAGAGAACATCTGAATTAGGACAGGTAACAGACCTAACAGCTGCTCCAGATTAAAATCACGGTTCGCGTCTTAATTTGAAAATCTGTGCTATTCCTTGGATGCCGGTAAATGGAATTTAATATGTCTGAAAGGCAGCGATACATAATCAGATAAACTTCTCAATGAAAACCAGACTCAAGGAAATGCACAAGGACTGGAAAATAAGTGAGTGCAATGAGCCAAGCAGGACTCCACCTACCTCCATTAGGCAGCGAGGTGCAGCTCCCTCCATTAGTGCAGGGGTTGCTAGAACAGCTCTCGGCAGGTGTGAGCGCGCAGCCTGGAGCCACGTCCACGATGTCCTCCAGCACAGCGTGGGCCCAGCGAGCCCTTGTGTTCAGAGGCAGCTCCTGGCCATTCAGGGTGATGGCCTCCATGCAGCCACACAGCCCGTTGGTGACAGGCAGGCTGCGTCCGTGGCGAGGGGAGGCGTGCTGGCGTACGTGACCCCCAAAGTAAATGCTGTTGTCAAGATTGAGGGTCCGCAGAGTGCCCGGGGCTGTGCCGGAGGCAGCGTGCACCCGGTCCAGCACGAGTTTAGCATAATTACCGTCCACCTCCAGGGAAACGGAGTGCCACTCGCCATCGCTAACCTGAGCGCTGTGGACCGACACCAGCCCGGGACCGCTGCCACAGTCAAACTTGTATTGCAGACGGCCGTTCACGATCTGTTTCATGGACAGAAAATATAGCTTTAGAATATGCTACACATCCTGCACATATCACACCAGGTCATTCATCTCAACACTGAGACTCAAAAGCCACTGAGTCACTGTTTTAAATCAGTTTTTCACACAGGACACTTCCACTTTACTGGCTTTCGAAGAGCTTTACAGAAAAACAACAGCTTTATAAAACAATTAAACTTCTGCTCAAGCCTCTGAAAAAAACAACAAAAAAAACAGCTCGCAGCCTGTTAAACTAAATCTGTGTCTAAGCCAGCCCAGTTCTTCCTCTGAAGTCTGGCATGTTGACGGCTATACCAGACAGACTCGAAAAAGGAATGTGTGGAAAACTGCTTTCTGTTTCCCTCCCACTACTAAAATAGCTCTTGTGTGTGTGTTTTTCAACCCACCACCACATTCCCATAGTCCCTCATGTGAAAGAAGGTTTAAAATGGCTTTCTTGAACCCTTCAGCATACTTGGTTGGTACACATGGCTGGCTGGTCTCGAGAGAAGTCGGGTCAGTCATGGGTTTTTTAGACCCTTCTGATATGGAAATGCTGAGCAGTAATACAGAGATGGGCTAAGAAATGCAAAGGCTTATTCAAGATTAGCAAGGTTTTCCATTCAGTTTTAAAAATGACAGAAGGGGGAAAAACACCCATGAGTGAAATATGGGGCTGGAAAATAGGTTTGCACACACCTCAAGGATGCTGTAGTCTGTGCCTTTAGCATACATGACGGTAGCGTGGCTGGAGAAAGTTCGGAGTCGCAAGGATAGCTTCATCAGCTCCTTGTTCTCATTCTCCATCAGATGGTATTTCACATAACCATTTCCACTGAATGTGAGCGAGTGGCCATCTGGCACAGGATGAACAAATGTACAAGTAAGACATAACAGCAGTGTAAATGCAGAAAATGTTAGACAGAATATCCAAATCACAGATAGTCTTACCGGAGCATTTGCTTTTTTTGCCTTCAGGACACACACAACTGTACTCAGTGTCTCTGGGATCTGCCACACACTCCATACCCTCAGGACAGGGGTTGTTCTCACACAGGTTGTTCAACACGGGGCATCTGCCACCTAAATGCCAAAATAGCGCAGGTAAGATTAGGAAATCTACCAAACCATATATGAGCAAATACGTAGGTGCATGAGGTGTAATCAGGAACCTTCGCACTGGCAGGTCGCGGTTCTCTGGTATCGTGGGGTGACGAAGCTGAGGCGGGCCGTGCTGTAAGTGGACATGGCGTTTTTATCCAGGGAGATGACCTCATCACAGAAGTGTAATGGACAGTCCAGGCCCGCGCACAGCTTCTGCGCCACCCGCACGATGCGGATGCCCGTCATCTCCTCAATCACAGCCGCAGAGGAGTTCAGCTTCCGGAAGACAACCTGAGGAAAATTGGAAAAAACAAAACACTCGATAAACTGTTCAAATGAGTGCTCTAATTATTCACTAGTCAATGGAAAATTAATCAGTTCTGATATGTGATTAATAGCTGAAGTCATTTAACCCTTTAAGACCTACCATAGAACCAAGTCCACCAGAGCTTATATTATATTTTTACATGCTGTGGAGCCATTTTTGGGAGCATTTCAAGTTGATATACATCAATACAACCATTATAGCCCAAATTTTAATAATATGTCTGCATTAAGTGCATAGTAATTACATAAATTGCAAAAAAGTGCAATAAACTACAAAAAAATTGAAAATGTTTTTGCTTTTTTAACATATATTTCTAGTTAGAGAAATTTAAGAGGCTTATCCCTCAAAACTGTAAATACAAAAAAGTTGCAAAAACTAGTTTCCCACCACAGGAAATTTATTTTCAGTGTCTTCATAGTTTTATTTTTTTAAATACACCAATTTTTATACACTGCAGGAAAAACGAAAATAAATCTTATAGTGCAAATTTCCAAAAAAAACAGCATATGCATCAAAATAAACTATTTCCAGCAGTGCAATATGAGTCCTAAGCATCTCAGAAACGACACATAAAGTCATAAAGTCAAACATAACCTTTAAAAACACCAGTATATGCTTGTATAGGCCCTGAAGGTAAAAAACTACATTTTCGCAAAAATGACGTCACTTCCGGTTTCGGGCAGGTCATGGCGGACATGTGATGGTTCGCGCTGACGTCTATTCCAACGTAGGAAGTGTTAAGATCAGCTGATCGGATCGGCAAAGCGTGTTTCTGGAATATTATGTTTTTGTTGCTGCAAGCGCTTTTTATGCAGTTTTTGCAAAGCTATATGTGGAAGGAAACCGTGACCGAGAACAAGCTGATGGCATAAGATGTAAGTACAACTCCTCCGGTTTCATATGCAAAAAAAATGATTGCGCTAGCTTACGTGGTTGCAGAGCTACCGGGATTTAAACATAGTTACGCAAAACGGAGCTTGCCCGCTCCGACCGGTTTTAAAGGGTTAAAGGCCGGGGCTGAACTTGTGACTATCACCTGCCTAACTGGCAACATTAATTAGCAAAAAAATTGGATACATGTTAGTCATTTTTAAAACAAGTCACAGTTAGTTCAAACTTCTCAAGGAGCTGTTTGAAATAAAGGCGTGTTTGATCATTAATTCTCACTGTAAAAGAAGAACCCAAAAGCTTCGAGTACAACGGACTTGACCTGACGAAATACTGAATTTCTGGATTCTTGAGTCAGTCTTTCAAAAGTAGCACAACATTCTTGAAAGCTCAATCAGCCCTTTTGATCCCAGTAACTTACACAGTGTTTAAACTTGAGCATATTGCATTCATCAAGATCTAATGTGTCGATCTAGAAGTCCCTTTTTTTAATATCATTTGGATTCGGTTTCAAGTAGTAGCGCCTTTTTAGAGTAACCATTTTGACACGAAACAGTATGTAAACACAGGTGTTACCTGTCACTTGTACCTCATTAATGGTATCACCTGTGTTTACCTCCCATTCTGTGTCAACATAGCCGCAATGGAAAAAAAATCTATCGAGCCGAGGGCATATATGACAGATTAACTGTTATCGGTGCAAATATGTTAGACTACTTCCTAGTCTTACCTCCTGAGATTGATAGGGACTGCCAGCTCTCTCTAGAGTCAACAGAACATCCAGATCTCCTTGCTCAGAAGGCTGCAGGCTGACTAACTGAACCTCGCTCCTCCTAACTCCGGCAATGTTTCTCAACGCTCGCTGGAAGTTGCGCCAGTAGTCCCCAATAAACTCCTCGGGCGCGATATTCGCAAAGCGCACATCGATGGAGTTATCCAAGGCCTGACGAGCTGCTTGTCTGACATGCACGGTGACGTCAGCCGGCGTGGTGAAGCGTCCGTCAGTCACCGTCACGTTAAGAGGGTAGTGCCCCACATCGAGAGGACCCAGGGCGATAATTTTGCCGTCAGAGGGCGACACAGAAAACAAGCCGCTGCTCTCATCCGAGGAGGATGAAGGAGCGAGGCTGTAGGTGAGAGTGTCGTAGATGTCTTGGTCGGTGGCGTGAATCTTGCCCAGGACTCCTCCGGGGTATTCATCGCCGGCGGTCGACACAAAAATGTCGAGAGGAAGAACGGCGGGAGGGTAGACGCTTTCTTCAATTATACGCACGCTGATGAAGGTGGTGGACAAGAGCTGTGGCTTGCCACTGTCTGACACCTGAGTATGAGAAAGAAAAAAACAGAGAGAGCATCCGAGTTTAATCTTTATTCCAACAGCAGAGGGCAATCAAGCTCTTGTGCTGCTCACATCCCTAATCTCACTGCATCTCCATACTGTAGGTGTAACCCATTTTAAAGCCATCAACATCATACATTTTAGCATTCACACTTTCACAGAGATGGTCATCAGCTCTGTGAGAGAAAAACAACGATGACTCACATCTGAGTGTGCATCTTGTGTGTAACAAGACATCACACATTTCATGTCCTTTCTGCCCACACATTTCTTCTCTGTTCCTTCCTCTGACGTGACACGTGATCGAGCTAAATCAAAAAAAATCTATTCTCCTGTGAGATGCACTCTGATGCTGCTGCCTTATGCACCTTACACCACCCTATAAAAGCTGAATTTAGAATACATTTAAAAGCTTTAAAGGAAGGAGATGCAGGGTGGAACACTGAGTAGTTGGCAAAATGTGGGAGCGTGACAGTAAAGGTACAGAGAGGAAAAAGAGAGAAGACAGATAGATCAGATTGTTGTGGCTCGATGGTTAAATCGATACAACCTCTCAACTCCGGTTTCTCCTTGGACTCCTCGACTCACCTGTGCTTGCAGTAGGTAGTTTTCTTTATGTTTTCTATTCAGCACCCCCATGGCCACTAGAGCTCCCTGCTGATTGATGTGGAAAACGTCGCCGTCGTTCCCAGCGACGATGGCAAACGTGAAAGGTGGCCCGTTGTGAGAAGCGTCCCGATCGGTTACAGTGAGCTGAAGAACACTCGTGCCTGTTGGACGGTTCTCCTGTGGGAAGCAGCAGAGGTGTGTTTAACACTGTGCTGAGAAGACGTGGTTATGGCGAAGCTGTGATGTTTAACTTCAAACGTGTTAGATATTTGCTCAGAAAACGCAACTGTGCTGCAACACTGAAGCTGACTCGGCGTCCATAAATCCTTCTGACCGCCTTCACAAAGTCAAAACTTGTATCTGAAAAATGCTTTTGGTTTACAGCCAAACAGTTCCCACCAACCTCAGCTCCAAAGCCACCAGCTAACTTTCGCAGCTGTGGCGATAAACATTTTAAACATTACACTATACATGCTAGCGTTTAGCTCCAAGTACTGCTGGGCTTAACTAAAGATTTGAGGCTGTAGACGCTTAGCTCTATTTTTATTTATCTGGCAATCGTCCCGGTCTAAGAGCCTGTCCACAAACTTGCGGGTAGGCTTCTCATGAGTAACAATAAAAAGGAAGATGACAGTTTTATAGGCAGAATTCTTGTTTTCTGTCCTTGAATGAGCTTCAAATCTGTCTTTCTGTTGACTCTTTCAAGCCCTGAGTGAAAACTAGACTTTTTCTTCTTGAGGGAAAAAAATAGGCAAAAAACTACGGATCTTTTTATTGTTCGTACAGTATCTGCACACTAGGTTTTTTTTTCTTGTTCTGTTTTTGTGGGATTTTGTACCATACTTTGATCAAGGCTCCGGTATAAGTAAAATAAAGATCCTATCCTGAAGTGCTTGATCTGTTTGGAATATATATTTTGCCTCTTCATGATATCTCCCAAATTTATCTTTTTTAGGCTTCTAAATAGAGAGAAAAACTAGAAATGAGTCTTCTTTTCCCCTGTCTTTTGAATCTTCTCCTTTTTAATCTCAAAAACTGAATTACAGGCACCTCTCTCAGTTCAGTCAGTCGTGCTTTATTAGCTTAGTATCTTCCATATTCCCACTGTCCATCACTCCTCCCTTTCTTCCATCCCCATCTGCCAGTTTATACTTAAAATGCAGCCTGTGTCTTTCAATTCCCTCACCCTCCTCTTTATCCCCCTCCTCACCTCTGTTCTTGCTCCATCCTCCAACTTGCTTCTTGACATTCTAGTCGTGCAGTCTTCTATTATTACTCCCTGTTAATCCCTCTCTCTGTGTCCACTGCACCCCTCTTCCCCTCCCACCACGCCTCCTCCTCTTTTTCTTCCTTTCCAACTCTAATCAGTTATCCGCATTGACCCCTTTCCCCCTCTCACCTGGATGATGAGGCTGTAGTTGGCCTGGGAGAAAAGGGGAGGGTTATCGTTGATGTCGGAGATGTCAATGTTGATCATGGCGCTGCTGGAAAGAGGGGGTGCCCCATTGTCTGAGGCTACCACTGTTAGAGTATACCCCGATGTCTGAGAGAAAGAAAGAGAGGGAGAATTACCATAGACAGACGAAGCTGCTTTTGCATGCAATAAAGCAGAAATCGGTAAACAAGCTTCCTTATTAGACCTGACATGACTTTTGATTGGATTCTGCATAGACTGCAATTAGTTCCTAGGTGGATTAAACTGTGTATGAACAGTCAGCATTGTATCTGCGGTTTCTCTTACTCTCTCTCTGTCCAGCTGGCGAGCAACTTTAAGCTCCCCTCTGACCGGATCAATGGTGAATGGGCTGCCTTGGTTACCGGCCACAATGGAGTACCGCACGTGGTTGTATGAAGGTCCGTCAAAATCCTCAGCCATCACCTTTGAATCAATCAAACATGAACACCACAATCGATCAATCAACAGCCCTTGAAAAGAGGCTGCTTGTACATGTTATTCTAACATGACCTCTGAAAACCTTGTTTCTCAATCAGCTTTAAACAATTACCCGCTGCATTAAAAAAACATGATAATTATATTTGCATTTCTTTCTGTGCTCAAACACTACAGTGTCTTGAAGTGGTTGAAAGTGGCAGAAAGAGGTGAAATAAAACTCATTTTCAAAGAATGATCAGCAATAATCAGATGAGAATAATCAGATAAAACTCTAATGCATGTACTACAGGGTCAAATGTCAATCAGCGGTGTCCTCTGCACTCAATTGCAGTTGTTTCAATCGCTGGCCTGGGAGTTCAGAAAGGCCAAGTCTACATGTAGAAAAAAGGTGTCCAATGATCAGGTTTGATCAATATTTGAATAAAATCTAAAGATTAGATACTCCTAATGAACAATTAACCGGTGTGCTAACCTGTTTAGTAAACATTATATTAGTTTATTTATTGTTAAAGAGTTTACATTGTTTACATTTAAAATAAGGGGCTTTCAAGCAAATCACTGAAATGATTCGATTAGTTGCTGTGATTTTCATTCATGTTTTAGCATATTTAATGGGAGAGTGCTGTGTAATCTAAAAAACAGAAGCTAGCTGTAGTCTCCACTGATGTAACACTAGGGCATACAAACTTACACATCTTCCATTCACACCACTGCTACACTCGCACACACAAAAAGATCAACACATGCTTAAGTCTTAAAACCGACCAAGCGTCACATCTCCGGGGAAATCAGCAGACAGTAAAGATTTACAAGAATGAGACAATGGCAGGCATTAAAATTCTCTGATGGATAATTTATATTCAGGTACATTACACACAGATAAATGGCCACAAGCAGAGATCTTTTATGAGGGGAGAAAGAATGGGTGAGCAGCAGAGGTAGACAGAAATCGATGGGAGTGAGAATTTAACTTGCAAAAGGCAGCAAATGGCTTATCTAGGATAAGGGCTTAATGAGTCAAATGCTTTTAATTAAACTCGCCGAGCATGTGTGTCAGATAGTGCACGAGAACAGGGATGCAGTGAGCATGAAGAGCATTGGTCCTAATTTAGCCGTTCCACCAGATGGTGATTTGCCACAGGGGCAGATATATGATAGTATTCAGTGAGTAATGAGCAGAGAAGAGAAAGGCTGCGAGGGAGAAAATGAGCAACAGAGTGAGAAGGTGAACAAGATGACAGATTTTGCTGGAGGAAAGTCCAGAGCGAGAGATGAAAAATGTCTCTCACCCTGTGTGTACCTTTACAGTTGTTTCCCCACAACGAGCACCTGCTGTATACCAAAGACAGTGCGTGCGCTCTTACCGCCATCACAGTCTTTCCCAGCTCGGCGTCCTCGCTGATGACGGCCGTATAGACGTCCTGGCTAAAGACGGGTCTGTTGTCGTTGACATCTGTCAGGTTGATGTTCACAGTAGCCATGTCGCTGAGCGGTGGCGAACCGCCATCTGTAGCCTCTATTGTAATGTAGTATTCATGAGAGGCCTCATAGTCCAGCGGCTCAATCACGAAGACGTCACCTGAGGCACAAAACCAGAAATGTATCTAGCTGTTAAAAAGACTCCGAAATGTATTTTTGTTTATCATCTAAATATTACAAAACACATATTTGTCTCGCAGCAACCACAGTGTTTTAATGTTTAATATTGCACATGTAGAGAGGATCTAGCAGGTAAGTTCTTTTTTTTGTTGCATGTTGTCATTTTTTAAAGTGGGTTTATACTTTCACATGCAAACATTTTCAGCTTAAATACACCTTAAGTCAAAACATCATCCATCACTGGCACTGAGTTGGCATTCAAAAACTAAATCCTGTTCAGCTACACTGAGTTAAAACATAACCAGGGATTTTCTTACTTTGGTGTTTCACTGTAATCATGAAACTAGCCAATCACAGCCCATTTGGAAACAAACCAAGGGTTTTTTTGTATATTAAATCCACAGCAAAATTATTTACAAAGGTTAGGAAGAAAATGCAAAATCTATTTAACTCTTCTGTCCTATGGTCAAAATGACCCATTTGGCAAATGGGCCATTGCAATCCCAGGACAATTAAAGCAGCGGTCCCCAACCTTTTTTGCACCACAGACCGGTTTATGTCCAACAACATTTTCACGGACCGGTCTTTAAGGTGTCGTGGATAAATACAACAAAATAAAACCAGTAAACAGAAGATTTATTCACAACACACAGGAAAGACCCAGGAAAACCAAGTTAATGCTAAAAACAATAAAAAACCCAAAAACCATAAATTTCACAGCCGAGCCTCAACTCTGGCAGCCCGGTACCAAACGACTCATGGACCAGCCCAGGGGTTTGGGACTGAATTAAAGGGTTAAATGCAACAACATCTGTCATGTTGCAACAAAGATGATTTCATTTTCAAGCCTACAACACCGGTGCAGGAATTCAAAAAACAAATATAAAAAAAAACTACCACATACCAGTCTTTGGGTCCACGCTGAACATGCCATGCTCGTTCCCGCTGATGATGCTGTAAGTGATCTCGCCGTTGGCGTCGGCGTCTCGGCTGGCTGCGTGCACTCTGAGCGCCTGAGTACCCACGGCCACATCCTCAGACATAGTGGCTGTGTATTCACGGTGCTCAAACACCGGCGGATTGTCGTTGATGTCCAGGACGGAGATCACCACCTGGCAGAGCGAGGACAGACGCGGCGAGCCCTGGTCACTGGCACGGGCCTTCAGCTCATATACTGACTGCACTTCGCGGTCCAAGGGACGCTCCAGGGTTATTACACCAGTGGACTCGTCAACTGAGAAAAATCCATCAGCGGACTCAACCAGTGAGTAGAGGATGTTGCTATTCAGGCCTGGGGTGACAAAAAAGATGATGCTTTTTTTAAAAATTGCATTACAATGGCAATCACTCCTATTAGTCATCATACAACACTTCTCAGTTACAACTCCTTTGAGCTCATGCTGCTTTCACTTCCACACATCTGAGCTGATGAGCCAAATGCTACGCACCATAAAACTGATGGTCACATAAAGAGAAACACTCTTAAATGGAGGACATAAACAAGCATATTGATTTCTACATAGACGTATTGATTGTTGAATAGTTAAATGTCACGTTCTTATGCCCTTCTAAAACATCCATCTTTCACACAGCCTCTGATAAACAGGAGCTCTGAATCTCTAATCCATGCAGTAGTCATAACTCATGTCCTCCCACAAGCAAGACGGTCCCAGAAACAAGACAGAGACGGATCACAATAATAATCGTAATGCTTTACTGCAGGTGGCCCCCATTTTGAATATGCTATTATATTCCCATTTATCAGGTAAGTGCCCCCATCCTCTGTAGATCTCATTACCATGCTGGAGCGAGTGCCAAGGGGAACCCTGCTTATATAATTTCTCATCACCTTCATCTGCTCTGATCATCTTTAGGACAATTGCTTTACAGTGGTTAAGTGAACTGTGTTAAATTATTATTGGCTATCTTGTTGTATCCGCCGATGTTTATGATCGTGGGTTTATGTGGGTCACACAGCAGAAATGTTTTATATGAAACCAGAAGTGGAACTTATTAATTAGTGGCCTCGTGAACAAGTAGCAACAAGCAGGGTGAAAAGAGAGGCAACACTTCAATGGTAAAAACTGAAACGTTCCTTGAATGGTCTCATGAGTCTGGCTCCAAAAGTGAGCCAACAAACATGCTTATAGCCCAGAGCAAAAAGCTGGTGTGGTCACTAAGCCTTCATAATAACTGTACGGTTGGAGTTTGCTCTTTATACTGCTAACCTGTCTTCAAATGGTTAGCACATGCAGGTTCACAGGTGTGCTAACAGGCAGCTGTGGCTGACTGCTGTGCAACAGGCCTCATTGTTGCTAACTCGAGTCAGAAAGCTGGAGCTCGCGATTGGGGTTTGAGCTGTTGGTGCTATTTCAAGCATTTGAAAGTAAATATCTATGTCAGGGTTCCTGGGTCGGTGACCCAGTATTTTCAGTTCACGTTCACTGTTTATCTTCTGCCTGTTCCACTTCCTGTTTTATTGTGTTAGCCTTGGTCCATGTGCATTATGTTCCGTCCTCTTCCCGTTTATCATTAGTTCATTATGTTCAGCTGTGTACTCACCAGGTTCTAATCTCTCATCACTCAGCCTGTGTATTTATGTCCCTCAGTTCAACCAGTCCAATGTCGTGTCATTGATGTTATTGTGATGTTGTCTCTCCGTCTGTATGTTCAGTTAGTCAGTCAGTGCTTCAGTCAGTCGTCCAGCCAGCCATTTTCTCCCTTTGTTCTGTTAATCCACTCCTTATAATAAATCGTCACCTACCTGCGAGTCCTGCGTTTGGGTTCCTCCTTCCTCGCCTCCACCCAACCGCTGACGATCTAACAAGTATTATGACCGCTCTGTTTTACAGAGAGACCAAGAAGTTTGTGCTTTCTGTGTTTTGTTTACTGAGGCCAGTTAAACAGATGTGCATGTTTATGTGTTGCACAGCAGCTTGGATATAGCTCACTGACCAAAGCCAAACCAAACCAAATGTATAATTTGTATATTAAATCACGGGTGAACTTTCTTATATTACATGCACTACCTTTCTATTTTTAGACTTTATTTTGCTTCTTGTGTTATCATTAATGCTGACTTTTACCCACATAAATCTGTTTTACGGCTCAGTCGTGGCAGAGCGAAATAGACTTCTGTGCAACTCGGAAAGAAATCCGTGTTTGCCTGGTGATTACACTGATTTTTTTCATGTTCAGCAACCAGTTGGAAGGAGGTCAGCTCCAGGTGACCACATTTGATCTTACAGGTAAGCAACCTGTCTCCAAACAAATGCAGTCACTCTCAGATAAGCTAGTGAAGGCTTGCAAATAATTTGTATCTAATTTAGAAACGCAAACATGTGCCAACATGTTACAATCAGTCTGAGTGACTCTGTGCTGATGACCACGACTTATTTTCTTTTACAACAAGGATTTCAGTTCTGTTTGTCATCTAGCTGTGTTCTGGCTATATTCCTATATAAAATCAAGGTTTCTGAGCAATCCTGCCATTTTGCAGCATCACAGCTGTCACATGCTGAACAGGTCCAGACATTCAGAACTAATATAGTCAGAAAGACAACCATTTAGTGTGATTTGCACTTAATTTTGTCTATTTGCTTCATTTTAATGTGCTTTTATTCATTTATGTGCCATGTTTTATTTATCTTTTTTAAAATCTTGTATTCATCTATTTGTATTCACATACAACGGGACTGTTAAATTCATCTGTCTTGACTAGAAAGCACTTTGGGTCAACTCTTGTTTTTAAATGTGCTTAATAAATACAAATCATCTGACTCAACTTGAGCTGTTTTGTGTGTGTTTATGTGTTTCCTTAGCTTTGCCCTGGAATTTTCTTATTTTTCTAAATGATTTTAGTAACAAACTTGAAGAACGTGTATGAATCTTACACAGCAACAAGGTGGGCAAAGCAGAATATAATTAAATGCCCCCACACTGAAACAACTGACGGGGCAATGCAGAGAGCAAAGAGAGAGACACACTCTGACCAAGGTAGAGTGATAAAAGGACAAAGCAAAATCAGAGAAGAAATTCCAAAGTTTATCACAGATCAAGGGCATCAGTCTGGGTCTTAATCTTTGTCTGCTTCATAATCATCCCACACTGATAAGTGCGGCCTCTCAGAGATTGTAACAGTGGGTCGAATAGTGGCTTGGCAATGTGGGTAAATATCAAACATCGCACAGCGATCACGAAGGCCATGGCACATAGCAGCAAATGCCAAGAATGAGTCCACTCAGTGAAAAATATAAAAAGATAAAGCAACTCTTTCCTCGTGGGAAGAGGGTTACATTAGGCTTTGCATTTTAAGCGTCGGCCACAAAGACAGTTGACTGAAGCTGGAGTGAATTGGGTCAGCTATGAAGCCTATTTTTTTTGTACACCCTGTGTGTCTGGTTGGGATTTGCCAGCTGTGCTTCAAGCTTGCAACTAAATCAAATATACTAGGCCGACACACAGAGAGGAAAGAAATGTGTGAAACACCCATATGCAGGAGAAATACTGATCAAATGCCTCTCTGTGCTCATGCAGTGTATGTCTAAATAATTATTGCTCCCGGCTAAACTGCAGGGAGCACTGTTCTTTCCTCCACCCTTCCTTCAAGTACCCTTAGCCCAGATGTACCAAATGCAAAGTTAATTTTTTGCCATCAAAGCCTCCAGGGAAAAATGTCTTAATGGCAGCTTTTTTCCCCTCTCTTTTCTTTCATTTAACATTTCTCCTTGAGGGAGTCAGTTTTAGCATCCTTTTCATTCTGTCAAGCTGTCACTCCGGCCCCCCACCAAAAAAAGGGGAGGGAAACAAAAAGAGACCGTGTCGATTGTCAGCTAACAGGCTGAAATGGTTTTTCAAGCTAGAGTGTTCTGCTTCATTAAACCCAAGGTGCAATCTGGAACGGAAGGTCCACTAGTTTCCTGAGAAAGAAAAAAAGACTTAAACTGCACGCTTCAAGCTCTCCGGCCTACCCGAGTGTGAGCCTCTTAGTGATTGGCAATGTTTGCTGAAAGGAGGAGACGCCTGAGATAAATATGTGGCCCCGTGGCTTTGCACCAGGCGAATGGAAAATTGCAATCATCTCTTTTGAGAATTCGACTTGAAGAGAGAAGAATTTCATTAGAGTGTAATAGAGCTTTTAATTTGAGGGGTTGATCATTCATGAAAATTCACATTTGTTATCCCTCCCTCTTGCCATTTAGTGCGATGCTGTTCCACAATGGTGAGATAATAACCTGTTCATAGCAAGTCAGCACTGCTTATTCCAACCCATTAAAGGGTATTTCAGAAGCACAGTCCCGTATCACATGTGCATATGCTTTTTTATTGTGATCGTGAGCAATGCAATATGTTGCCATTAATTGCATTTTAAGCACATTTTACCAGCTTCCTGAGATTATTGCATTTTTGGAAGCTTAAATGTTTGCCTAAAACACATTTTATTACTGAGTTCTGGTCCAATAGGCTGGTTTAATCAGAGAGATTTGTTATGAAGGTTTTTTTTAAAGCATTCTCAATATAATGTATTCTTCCCTTAATTCTGTATGAGAAAGAATAGAAGGATCTGAAGTCTTGCATGAACGTGTGTGAGGCAAGGAGTGTGAAAAGACTGATACTCAGCAACTCGGAGTTTAAAGGCTGCTTCTCTTTTCTTTTCTTTTTTTTTCAATTATTTTTTAAAATCTCTCCAAGTGTGAAGCGACAGGAAGTGATGACCCGCGTCTTCTTCATAGATCAGTAGAAATGAAAATGGTGAATTTTTTTGGCTTGGGACTTTTTTCATATCAAACAGCCTTTTCAGGGGTTTTAGTTTTAAAATATCAACCAATACAGGATGCTAAAATTAGCTTCATGAGTTGCTGGGTTTTTATACGTCATCCTTTGGTCCAGCAAAGTGGTGTAATGACAAACTAATCACGGTCTAAACTTAAGGACCTGCTGTTTCAGTGTTAAATCTGTCAAATTATGGCTTTCATGTGTGCAATAAAGTTCGGCACTTACAGCAGCAGTGTCTGATAGTTGCTGTGTTCAAATGAAATTTGTCTATGGGTAATTATCGCTTTATTGCTGCACATCTCTATCAATAAAGACTTGCATCAATTTTACAGTTGCGCAAGATCGTTCTTATGATTTTCCACCTCACTGTAAATAACAGCTGCCCTCTACCTAGAATGTGCCAGAGAATAAAACTCACCAGTATCCAAATCGTTCGCTGACAGCTTTGCCACAAAAGTGCCCGTCTCTGTGTTTTCAAAGACGGTGATGCTGTAGGGGTCAGTTGAGAACTGCGGTGGGTTGTCATTGACGTCTTCCACAATAATATGAATGTCAGATTCACAGTATCGCCCTCCTCCGTCCACCACACGCACTTTAAACCTGTACTCGTCTTTCTCTTCTCGGTCCAGGGGCTGCGAGGTCTTCAGCTCCCCTGAAGGTAAGACAGGAAGGTTTTGAGAAGAAATGCAAAAGTGCAGACACGGGCTCTTGGGGAAGAGTCGGTGTCAGAACAACATAAAAGTCAAATGTGTACAAGAAAAAAAGAGAAAAAAATCAATCAAAATGCTAAGTTTATATATGAGTGGACAAACCTGAGGCATTTTAAAGAAATGTAACCCTCTTGTCTACTGTTTACTAACCAAGTGAAAACCATCCGAACAACTGAAGGCTTTCAAGCGCGTAGAGAGGAGAATAAATAAGTAATTGAAGCAAGAGAGGACGAAGAGGATAGCGAAGGGAGCGGGATGATGAAGGAAAACATCAGAGTTGGCAGCTAAAAGCAGCCTGGAAGTGTCTTGGGATACCAAGCAGCCAACATTACCACAACTGCTCTGGAAAACTCCAGAGCCTCTTGGCGGGTCTCATCAGCAATAATCCTACTTGTCTGCACTGAAAAAAAAAAAAAAAATCACACTCCCGCTGCATAACAGTAGCCCTGCTGCTGGAAAACTCGAAATTGAGGGCTGCCAAAAGACAGCGGGATGACATTGTTGCCTTATTGTCTGCTCTGGTGTCAGCCTCCGCATATTAAGGCAGAATACTCAAGGATTCTGTGAAACAGCAGATGTGCTGTATAGCTGTTCAAACCAAGTGGTTTTGTTTGCATACTTCTTTGGTTAACCTGCACTGTGGTTTTTCTTTTTTCCTCTTTTGTGGTTTCTTTTTTCAACACAGCAGTCAGAGTGAATCTCTGATTTAGAGGGTCTCCCAGAAGAAATTATTTGCAGGAAAGAAGTATAGTGGCCATAAATTCAATCTTAAGTATTGCAACTGTGTACTTTAGTGCCACTGTGGGTCTATCAGTTGCCCTGCAGGGAAATGTTCTTGGCTCTTGAATAAGTAAATAACAACAGGGCACAAGAAAACCATCTTGCTTCTTCCAATGCTGACAATACAGTAATTTGCATCCACTGAAACTCGCACACGCAGACACACAAACAATAACTTTTTTCCCCAACAACTCTCATGTAAAACATAAAACTGCTGTCACGCTGAGCTGTCTTTCAGATCGTGTTGTTCCAAGCAGAGGGCTAAGCGTGTTTCATGAGTGGCTTTAGCATGAGTGTCCTGCATACTGTTTCCATAATAATCATAAATGCATTCAACACAGCTGGAAAGCAATCTAACTCAATGACTGCGGACACAGATGGACTCATAAAGAAAGAAGAGACAAATTACTCACATAAAATATAAACAGAGCACATGCTTTTCCACCGAGTTTAGAACACCGCACGATCAACGCTCTCTTTTTTTCCACAGAGCAGTAGTTAAGCAAATGTCTTTTACCCCACAGATACACACCTGTGACAAAGTCAATGATGAACAATTCCGATCCAACTCCCTGGAGCTCATAAGAGATTTGGGCGTTTGAGCGGATGTCAGCGTCTGTGGCAGAAACCTGCAAAATAAGCCTGCCTGCAGGGGAGTCCTCTGGGACGCTTTCACTGTACACAGACTGGAAGGCAGGTACAGGAGGAGGAAAACGGAAGAGGGGAAGAAATCAAAGTGAAAACCAAGAAAACTCACAAGACAGCAAACTGAAATTAAGAGCAGAACCAGAGCAAAGAGGACTTTACCTTTTCGCATACTGGGCTGTTGTCATTGGCATCCAGCACCTTGACCTCTACAACAGCTTTGGCAGTGAAGATGCCATCACTGGCAGTAATGTTAAGGAGGTAATTGTCCTTTTCTTCACGGTCCAGGGGCTTCCTGACAGAGACCTTCCATTCATTCTGAATATGTTCAATGGCAAATTGGCCTAGTGGGTCTCCTCCTATTTGGGGTTAAAGACAAATATTCCACTTTAGCATGAACAGCAACCAAGAAGCAGAAAGCAACCTAACTTGTTAAAAAGAAACATGGCTACGTGATTTATCCTCAGTTAATTATTCCTGCAATCATAATCGGAATATTCTCTGCTCTTTCACAGAATAATTTCCAATTTTTACACCAAATATTATTATTGGTAGGCAAGCAATCTGCAAACTAAGGAGAGGAAAATATACATTGGCTAATTATCATGCTGGTTTCTGATTCCTCTTGACTTCACATACATATTCACAGTTTCTAATTAGCACCACAGGAAGTACTTTTGCCCAGTCTATTTCAAAGCACTATTCAGATAATTATACATTTCTGTAGTATAATGACCTAAATATTTGTTTAGAGCTTGAGCAGATTAGCAATAACTCCTAACAGATAACGGGACTGTGTAATGTCTCAAAGATGAGATATTATCATGATATTAAGTGGCGTGAATCCATAATCCCCCCCTAAGCTCTGTTTATGAAAAACTGCTACACAAAAGAGTAGAGAGTAAACTCCTGGCTTACTAATTATCAGTTTCACAAAATAATAAATGCCCACCTGTGATGAAGAAGTCGACTTGTTTATTAATGTCTTCAGAATCATCATCTGTGGTGCTGAGGATAGCGATCACTCCACTCGGAGGAGGGTCGTCTTCGCTGACTGTGCCTTTGTAGATCTCCGCAGTGAAGCGGGGTGGGTTGTCATTAACATCACCAACTGTTACCTCCACTGTGGTTCCAGTAATTAGTTGGACTTTCTCCCCTTGGTCCGTTGCTAAGATGGAAATTTTGTATTTGTCAGTCTTTTCACGGTCAAGCTCTTTTAAGGTGGTCACCCATCCAGTCTCACTATTGACTGCAAACAGCTCAGGGATCTCGGGCGAGTTCTGTTTGGGGTCAAGGCTGTAAATGATCCGGCCGTTGGTTCCAGAGTCTTGGTCGATGGCTTTGACCTGGATAACCTGGGTCCCACTTGGAAGGTTTTCCACAACGACAGCCTCATAAGGGTTTGCCTCAAAGACTGGTGTGTTATCATTCACATCCTTCACCTGGATGTTTACATTTACAGATGTAACTATCTCATAATTTTCATAGTTGGTTTGGGCAACCAGAGTGAGCTGGTACCATTTGGTTGTCTCATGATTGAGGTTCTTCTGAAGCTTCAGCGCTCCACTATCTCGATCTACAACAAACATTTCACCTTCATTGCTCTCAGGATTGTTGCCCTTTACTAGGCTGTAAAGAACTGGTTGCTCACTCACAGCCTGAATCACATCTATCTCTGTGCCAATAGGAAGGTCTTCAGATATTGTGTAACGATAATGTGGTTCGGCAAATTTGGGAATTGGCGTCTCTGGTGCAACAATCTTGATGTAAACCTGTACAACAGAATATTTGGGTGGGTTTCCGGTATCCTTTGCCCTCACAAAAAACGCATACATATCATTTTCAAGGCCAATGAGGCTTTCTTTGGTTACAATGATCCCAGAGGTTGGGTGGATTTCAAAGTTTTCCTCAACATTTTCAGCATCTGCCTCAATTGAATATTCGATGTCAGCATTGCTTCCTTCATCCGTGTCTGAAGCAGCAACTTTAACCACAGAGGTTCCTCTTGGGACGTCTGATGCAATGGTGGCTTTGTACTCACCTGCCCTGAATTGTGGGGCATTATCATTGGCATCAGTAAGAATTACATTGACAACACTGAAGCCTACTTTTGCACCACCATCTCTAGCCATGAGAGAAATAGGAATAACCTTCTCTTCTGTATTTTCACGATCGAGGCTCTCCAAAGTGAAAATCTCTCCATTTTCATTAATAGAAAACTTGTCCTTTGCAAAGTCATTGATAATCTGATATGTTATTTGCCCATAAATGCCTTCATCGTCATCGGTTGCCTTTGCCTCTGCTACCAAGGTACCAACAGGGGAATTCTCAACAAGCTCTGCCAAATAGTCCACCTGAGAAAAGGTGGGGCTGTGGAAGTTGGCACCAATAACTTTTACGGTGACTAGGGCTGAGCTTCTGAATACACCATCCGACACCGATACATTAAGATTGTAAAGAGGTTGCATATGTGGCCTGCGGTGGTTGGAAATGGTGATGTCACCGGTGTGTTTGTTAATGGCAAAGTTCTGATCTTCATTTCCAGATATTATCGAAAACTCCAACTTATTTGTGTCTGAGCTGTCAGGATCAGATGCTTGGACTTGACTGACAAAGTGCCCACGTGGCGCCAGTTCGCTGATGGTAGTTCTGTAAGTATGCTCGGTAAAAACTGGAGCGTTGTCGTTCAGATCAGTAACATCTATTGTCACGATGATGTCACTAGAAAGTGCTGGAACTCCTCCATCAACCACACGCACTCTCAGCTTGTGTTGCTGGATCTCTTCATGATCGAGAACTTGAGCTGTAGAAATGATTCCTGTGTTGCGGTCAATGGTAAAATAATCAGAACTCTTCCCCCGTTCCTCAACCAACTGAAAAAATACTTCTTGGTTATTACCAGTATCGGAATCTTTGGCATCAACTTGCAAAACAGATGTGCCGATAACAGAGGCTTCCGAAATATTGGCATAGTAGGTCTTTGACAGGAACACAGGAGCGTTGTCATTGACATCTTCCAGAATGATATCAACAAAGACCTCGGAGTGTGCTCCAGTTAGAGAGTCTGTGGCTCTTACATTTAATTTATAGGCAGGATGCATCTCAAAGTCCAAAGGCTGAATCACATGAATGACGCCTGTGTTGAAATCAATTGAGAACTGTTTGAAAGGATCTCCCTCAGAGATGGTGTACACAATACGAGGGCCTTCAGAATCGTTGGCCTGTACGTGAAGCACAGGGGAGCGCAACTGAATGTTCTCAGGGACTTCAATGCTGTAAAACGGTTTCTCAAACACAGGCATTGCTTTGTTCACAACTCTTACTGGCACTTCTATTTCTGCTGACAGAGCTGGTTGTCCACTGTCCTTTGCCATAACAACAATAACAAAGTTTGTGTTAAGGGCTTCTTTCTCAAATTTCTTTTTAAGTGAGATTTCACCAGATGGGCTAATTTGAAAGTGATCATGCTGCTCCTTCAGCTGATACTGGATGTTTGCATTCGGGCCGAAGTCTTTATCCACTCCCGTCACCTGCCGAATGACCTGGCCTTCCTCTGCATCCATCTGAACCAGGGCGTGATAGGGAAGGTTCATGAACATAGGTGTGTTGTCATTTTCGTCCTCCACAGTCACAGTTACTAAAACATGAGCCTTATCTTCAGATTTGTCTTCTCTTGTGACCTCAACAACTACATCAAATGTGTCCTGTACTTCACGATCAAATGGGATTCCGGTGGTTGAAACGACTCCAGATGTGCGGCTGATTTCAAATCTGCTGTCAGGGTTTAATATTTTATAGAACAAAGGCTCATTCACCTGATTCCCAACAGCAGCAATGACCGCTAGAGTCTTCTTCTCAGAGGAATTTTCTCGGATGTAGGCTTTGTAAGATTCCCGGGTGAACTTCAGCTTGCTCTCCTTGTTTTCCTGTACACTGATCTTCACTACAGCAACACTGGCAAATCTACCATCAGAAACCCTGACCTTTAACTCATATCTGCTCCGAAGCTGTGTGACATTCTGAATGGAGATTATTCCAGTGATGGGATCCATTTTAAATTTATCACCAATATTTCCCTCAGAGATGGAGAAGAGAAGTTTGGAGTTAGGCCCAGAGTCTGCATCTGTAGCACTGACTTGAATGACTTCTACCCCTTTGTATGTTGGCACTACAACAGTTGCCTCATACTGCTCTTGGCTTAAAACTGGTGCGCAATCATTAACATCAATTACTTCAATGGTCACATTGGCTGTGGTCTCTGCAAACAGCCGTGGCATTCCTAGATCATGGACCTGGACTGTGAAGCGGAAAACACTCCTCTGTTCGTAATCCAAAGGTGATGTAATTCGGATGGCTCCAGTGCTCGAGTCAATGGCGAAATAGTTATGTGCAAATGGTTCAACAATTTGATAGATGAGCATAGCATTCTGGTCAGAATCGGCATCAGTGGCGTGAATGACAAAAGGTGTGTTTTCACGGGTCAGTACAACACTATTGATGAGGGCCGACTCGCTGATTACACCCTGAAATTCCCTCTGGTCAAAGACTGGAGCGTTGTCGTTTTCATCCTTTAGATGAATCGTAAGTGTTGTG
Source organism: Rhamphochromis longiceps (assembly GCF_057381845.1). Classification (NCBI taxonomy): domain Eukaryota; kingdom Metazoa; phylum Chordata; class Actinopteri; order Cichliformes; family Cichlidae; genus Rhamphochromis; species Rhamphochromis longiceps. The sequence continues at coordinate 18,214,269 of NC_140562.1, forward strand.
TTGCTGGCAAGTCCAGCCATGTTGGTGCCCTGTATGATAAGCTTGTATTCAGCGATGGTTTCATAATCTAAAGATTTTTGTGTTACAACCACTCCCGAGTTTGGATTTATATCAAACGCATTGTTGATGTTGCCCCCTTTTATTTGATAGAAAACAGACGACTGGCTGACGGCTGTGACCGAGGTCACGAAACTTCCAGGAAGGGCTGATTCGCTCACTTCTGCAGAAAACGCCTCTCCGGTAAATCTGGGGACTGCATTGTCAGAAACCGTTACCAGAACGTGTACGGTGGTTGTATTTGACAGCGGAGGTACTCCGTTATCTGATGCCTTAACAGTGAGTTCAAATGTTGTCTTGCTGTTGCGATCAAGCTCTTTGGCTACTGTAATTGTCCCGAGGACAGGGTCAATAGCAAATGAGTTGGCAACATTTCCTGTGAGAGAAAAGACAAAAGAAGAATAGATTTTTCTGTATGTTGTACTGGAAAGATGTGTTTAATGAGCACTGGATTGTACTAGCAGTTTATCAATCTAAGTCATAAAACTGGCTGAAAACAGAAGGAGCAACAATGCATCATATTCCCATCTCAGCTACTTCAAATATGCACATATACAAACGCAAAGTCTAACTGAAGCATGTCTCTTGTTTTCACATAACAGATTATTGTAGGAGAGATTCTCAGTGGGATGTGCCCATCTCCCACATATTTGAAGATCCCCTAAACAAAATATTCAATATTCTCAGAGTATTTCATTCATATCCAGAGGGCAGCTGTACTGATGACTCATACATTTTTATGAGATGATTTCATTTGCAATGTTTTGCAATGAAAGATTTTTGCTATGAGGGGAAAAAAATGGGGGTTAAAAAGAGTAGCATTGTAACTTAGCGTGCATTCACCTGATTCAATGTGGTAGACAACCTCTGCATTAGAGCCCTTGTCTTTGTCAAGAGCTGTAACCTGGAGCACCGCCGTGCCTACGGCAGCAGATTCAAACACTCGACCGGAGTATGGTGTGCCTATGAACCAGGGTGCATTGTCATTGGTGTCGTCCACATTGACAATAACGCGCACAAGGTTCCTCTTAACAGGAATGTCCTGATCTCGAACCTATAAAGGTCATTTTTTTATGAAAGAGGACACACAGGGGGAGGAGAAAGAGCAGCGATTAGTGTTCAACCTTACACTAATTTCTTGAATGTTTAACTTTAAAACAGTGAAATCAATTTGAACATGAACTCTGTTAAACAATATGCTAGAACTTCTCGGAATTCAACAAAGTTCAGTCTGTTTCTACCAATTCATACCATGACAGTCAGGATGTGACGATGCATGGTCTCATGATCCAGTCGCTCAGTGGTATACAGGGTGCCGGTTCCTGGGTCTAGTCGGAACTTCCTCAGGCTGAACGGATCAGTGCTGCTCAGGAGAGTAAAGGTCAGTTTGTTCTTCTCGTCCCTGTCCACAGCACTGATCTGCAGGACCTCACTCCCCGCTGGTTTGTCTTCAGGGACATTCACGACATAAACATTCTCAGAAAACTCCGGCCGGTGGTTGTTGGTGTCAATGACACGGATAAGCACCTACAGGAGAAAAATAAATTGCATGCAAAGTTACATTTATACACTTGACTTAATTCATATCACAAAGGATACATGCAAAAATATTTTAGTGGCTGTTATGTAAGGCTTTTTAGGTTTTGTCAAAAAGTGCTGTGAGCCATTACTCAATAAAAAGCACCAAGAGGATATTTCTAAAGCAACCAAATGACAAGGGTCAGGGATAAGTTTACATATTCAAAATTATATTTCAATAACCAACTGATCAGTGGTGAAACGATTGTGTGCTTGTAAATGTATTTGATTGTCTAGAACCAAATAATGATTTCCAAACAATAAAGCTTCTGGTAAATGATTAGATATCACAGCTCTGGTGCATGCTTCAACACTGCTCAGTACTATGGTCCAAAGATATGCAAGTAACACTTTTATCTTTATTTTAACCATTTCTCTCACTTTGGTCTGCACACATTCACACATATACACTATATTATTTTCAAATCACTTTCCTGATCTCTGCAAAAATAAGCAGTAGTGTGTTGACACAGACTCGATCGATCCATGCGATGGCAAAAGCAATAATTTATCTGAATGGCCACTTGATACTGCTAACAGTCAATCAATGCTGAATAACCGCAATGAATCTAAATGAATTCTGAGCTACACACATGAGCAGTTCATGAAAGAGAGAGTGCATGTGTGAGAAATCAAATGATCGGGGAGTGCTGAAGTAAGTCCAGTGATCCCACTATGCTTCCGTATTAGAAAGTCTGAAACAAATATAACTTTGAGGATATGCTGAGTGTTACTTTTGTGCTAATATTGCTACCCCTCCTAATATTTTCAAAGGCTACGCTTTATGAAACTAATTTTTGCACATGCACGCTTCTTTCTTTGGATAATGTGCAAAGTGTAGTTTACTGTGCTTTTCCCCCAACACACGCACAAACAACAAAGAATCTAACATCCCAAACTGTAAAATTCCACTGGGAGCGTGTTTTATCAACACCAGCCACTCGTCTACTGGACTTCCGACAGAGGATTATGGAGAGCTGCTGGAATGCGATCTCTGTTTCCCAGACCAGCGAGGGACTTCTACCGTTGCCAAACATGGTGAACAAAGGGATCAGCCCAGATTAGACACCTGCATACCAGACACCAGGGGGTGATGTCCTGTAAGGAAAGCAGTCGATGCTGACCTGTTTGGTGCAGGAAGACTGAAGGGGGCTTAAATCACAAAAGCTCTGACCAGGTAACGGCTCACAACTGACTGGGGTTTGTCAGATCTCTGGTCAAAACAACTGCCCGCTGTTGTCTGTTGTCATAATACTGTTTGCTAAGCACTGTGAGCCTATATCAGAGACAAATATAGACTCAACCTGACAGGACTGATAACATTTACAATCTGCTCTGTGCTGTGATGCTGGCAATGCTGCTGAGGCTCACAGATGTCATCTTGCAGGGGGAGCATTGGGCTGCTTGCTGTTTGTTAGTGCAGTAATCTTGCCACAAGTCATGTGTCATAGGCAATCCATATCACACTGTTAATAAAAACGAAGGTAAAAAATAAATAAAAATCATTTTTAATGCGACATCAAATCTAAAAAAAAACGTATCAATCTAGGCCTGTGGTGCATGTTGCATGCTCAGCAACATGACAAACTATCTCACTGTAAACATGTGTTCTCATGTAAACACAGACATCATATAGAATAAGATTGCAGATGCCTTCTAATCCACCTTTTACATACTCTGACGCAAACGCTTGCACGTACTCACGCACACACACCAGGAGAGGCTCCTAAGTTGCACACTTCCACACGTACATGCACACAAAGAGGCTGCCCAATGTGTCTCAATCTGGCCAGCGTCAGATAACACGCCTTGTGAAGAGTGAGTAAGGTGGCGAGAACTGATAGCGCCGTCGAGAAGGAGAAAGGATGGAATCTGGTCAGTGGTATCTGCATCTATACACAGTGTACAAATCTATACCATTTAAAATGCCCACAAAAAGCTATTCACACCCACCTCACACCCCTATATGCGCACAAACTTCCCTCTCCTTCTCCCTTTGCAAGAAAGCGCCACAGCACTTCAAAGGGACTTTGCCCCCAAACATCACAAACGTAGCACGATACAGCCTGACCGCAGCAGAAACGCTGGTGTACAAGGGAACTCTGTAGTCTTTGTATATGGCTTCCCCTGGGAAAGCTGAGAAGGAACACGATTGGGACTGAGACACAGGCGTGATAGATGGAGATACTAAAGAGGAAAAAGTGCTGTGACAGTAAGATTAGGGCTGGGCCATATTATACCGTTCACGGTAATACCGGTATAATGTTAGGCAACGATAGGAAAATGAAATATCGCGATAGAATGGGAGTAAAACGCGCATGCGCGGTGCCTTTGTTTTCATACGCACATGGCCGATTGTTGAGTGAAACAGATGAACCAGAATTGGTTTGTAAAAATGGTGCAACTTCCGTGATGTGGAACTGGTTTGGTGTTTGTCCGTCAGATACACAACAAAGCACATTTTTTTGCAGAACATGCAAGCGGCCGTTGTTATTGTCATATTTGTCGGACTAAGATGCTCTTAAATCTGGGAGTAATCTGGGTCCTAAACTCCGTATGCTTCAGGTCAAACAACACTGCAGCATCACTTAGAGTTAAAAACTGTCTAAATTCTTTCATCTTTAATAAAACGATCAGCATTGCTGCTTTACCAGGTGTAACTATAAAGTTTAACTTCCAGGCATCCATGAAAACAAAATGTATTACATTTAACTGAGTTAGAAGTTAGCAGGAAGCTAGCGGAAGTTAGCTCGCTAGTTTCGCTAGTTACCTAAGCATGATATTGCATGTTCTGACTGAGAGATTTCTGAAAAAAATCAAACGTACAGCTCTGCTATCACTTCCAACATAAATGAAGACAGGAAACTAAACAGCAGTGATGTTTGTAGGGTTACTGAAGTTGGGCTAGCTGGTATATAATGATGTGCTACGTGATCGCTAGCGACACAGCTATGTTAGCATAACATAAACAGTGAAGCTGGAGGACGAACGCTAACACTTTTCCACTTATAAAAGTTAACATGAAGGTTCTTCATGGTTAGAGACAAATGCAATCGCATGGCAGGATGCTGTAAACGGACCAAACTTCAGTCAGGAGAACAACTGAGATAATCCATCCACAATGCGAGGTTAGTCATTAATATACTGCAACAACATGGGAATAGAGCAGCTGCCAGAGAATTCAACATTAATGAATCAATGGTACAGAAGTGGAGGAAGCAAGAAGAATGAGTTTAATAAAGTTTGATTTATCTGACTGCTTTGTTTCGCTTAATGTGCCTTATAATCCCGTGCACCTTATGGTCCGAAAAATACGTACTGCACACTGCAGTTTAATGTTGCAAAGCACCTCTTTTTAACTTCAGTGGATATTATACATGGTTATGCTCAGGATATGTCAGCACATTTCTACTGGAAATGCCTTTTGGTTAAACTTTCAGCAAGGAATTTGCATTTGCACTGTTACATTTTTATAAAGCTTTTAATGTACATAAAAACCAGCTTCTTGTTTAAGTGAAAATAAATGGAAGGTTGTCTTTTTGCGCTAGTAATGTTGTGGAGTTGTATTTTGTCTCGCATCAATTATATCGTCGGTTATATCGTTATCGCAAATTTTCAAATATATATCGTGATAAATATTTTTGGCCATATCGCCCTGCTCTAAGTAAGATGATGGTAAAGAAGATAAGTGACAGTGAAAATCTAGGCGGCTAAGGGAAATGGTCAAATTTAGAAACCAGGTTGCGGAAGGGGGGAAAAATACAAATAAAAGATGTGACTGAAAAAAAATGAGTGAAAAAAGTGATACAATAATGAGCTTTGATACTTAATAAGGTAAAAAAAAATCTATGAGAAAAAAAAGCATGAGTAAATAAACTCAACAGTCGAGTGAGACATAAAGAGAGTCTTTGTAATGTGGACTGAGATAACAGAAGAAACAGGAGACCAGGAACAGATTGTGAGCAGAACAGCTTGAGGTACTTCTGCACGGCCAAAGGAGGATGCCATATAGCTGGAGACGGGGTGGGGGGACTGGGCTGCATGCCGAGGCTGCCTTGTTGGCGCAGCTCCTGGCTATGAGGTGCCCGAGCTGGAATGCGGCACCCCTCGTCTACATCAGCTGATACTTCAGCGACGCCTTCATAGATCTACAACGGTCATACGGAAAGAACGACAGACTGGCCCACTGTTTTCCAAAGACCTCCCACAAACCAGAGGCCCTCATACTGATATTACCACTGGAGTCCCCAGTGGGCTGGATTAAAAATCATTTTCAATTTTCATCATGTCATTTTAATTTGAAAAAAAAAGATGTACAAGAACAAAAGCGTATTTAAAACAGTGCCGCCTGAATTACAAAACACCTTTTTTGTGAGGTATTCAGAACAGGACACGGGGGGGCTTTTCATTGTGCTCATTGTCCTCCTGTGCCATGCGTAGGAGAGGAAGCCCCCCTGCCAGGTGGCAGGTTCTGGGCAAAGGGGGGCCGCTGGCACCGAGTACTCAAACATGTTCCCAAAACAGGATTAACAGAGGCCACTATCCACACAGGTCCAGCACTCCTGTTTGCACTTTATTCTACCCAAACAGAATTATCATCATCTCTGAAGGCATAGCCAAGAAAGATAAAGATTTCTGGAAAAAAAAAACCTGAAAAAAACAGAAAGAAAGACAAAAGGGGGCTAGAAAAAGATGGAGAACAAAAAGAAAAGGAAAAAAACATTCCTAGGAGAAAGAAAATAGGGCCAGCACGTCTGGCAGCACAGCTTCCACATGACTTTGATTTGAGGAATATATACCGGTAAGTCCGACTCTTGAGGTTTCATAAGGTGCTCTGTGTGTGTGTGTGTGTGTGTGTGTGTGTGTGTGTGTGTGTGTGTGTGTGTGTGTGTGTGTGTGTGTGTGTGTGTGTGTGTGTGTGTGAGCAGATCTAATTTGCAGTGAAATTCTGTGGGAGTTGTTTTGGAAATAAGCAACATATTATCCCCAAAGAAAACAAAGTCATACTCAACAATTAACAACTCATTTGCACGTTTTCCTGCTGAAATCCTGTCTTCTTGGACTGATTTTACTGTTGCGAGCACAGAGGTGAGCAAATTCATTACTGTTTAATCCCAACATTGTACAATCGGGATGATTAGCCGGGGGATTTACATTACTAGGCCATCAAAAGCAAGCAAACCTGCCTTCAGGCGTAAATTCATACATTTCACTGTAGCCTGACACATTATTTTAAAAATCGAACACGATTATATAAAACAGCTACAAAAACCATTCACTTCCCAGTAAGAGTAGAGCTGACAGTGAAAGAGAACTATCCCCTGACGCCAGAGCAAATGGCGTGAATGCCATGACAAAACAAGGTGGTAGCCAAAACACTCAGATCACACAGTGTTCCAAATCTTCAGGGCCTTTACAACATTCCCAATAATACGGGACAGTCAACCGGCATTCATTCATTAACTCATGTCAAAACTTGATCCTATCCCAAGGACCTGCGGTTCTTTTTAATAGCAATAATATAAAAAAAAAAAAACACGGAGGCAAACACAAGTCTTGTTTATAATGATTTGGGGGGTTTTTTGTTCTTCTTTTTGTGTGAGAAACATTCAGTAAAAATAATTGCTCGTTTTCACTGTGATCTATATTTTTGGACTGTTGGTTCAATTTTCGATATTTTCCCTGCTTTTTAAGATATCAAATGAATTGTTTGTTCTTTGCTATTCCTGCCTTTAGTTTAGTTTTCAGCAAGTAAATCTGGTTTGATGAGATTGAGATCAGGTTAAACCATTAAACCACTTTGCTGCATTTGAAAAAATAAATGAATGGGCAGAAAGTACAGCTGCTGCCTATTCTTAAGCTTACACTACCTCGTTATCGTGGACTCAAATAAAAACATAGCTACCATATGGAGTGTGTTCTGCTGTTGGTGGAAGTGTGAATGAATTTTTCTTTATCATGCAAAAGTATCCTACGATCATCCACCACTGTTGTCTTTATGAATGTCCAGGATCTTTTGATTTAGCCAACTCCACTCTACCACCGTATTCTGATGATTTAGCAATTTGTAATGTTTCTGCTCTCTCTAAGATAAATTTGCTTGGATTCTGCAGCTCAAGCAGTGCTCCTTTAACCACATGTTGATGTTTTACTGCAACAGCTTCCAAATTCATAGGGTCAAATTCTGACCCTACATAATCGAGTAGCCCACATCTTTGAAATTACATTTCTAAAAACACAAATCCCTGATAAACTGTGCAAAAAATGGCAGTTAATGCAGTTAATGCAGTACTTTTGTTCAATCTCTCAAATTAAAAAAGAGAGTCTCCACTTTACTCTCATATTCATAATATCACTGTAACTTAATATGTCTCTATACACATTTTTAAAAAAAAGCATCAGTCTGGAAACATATATGGATCCAACTATTTTTAGTATACAGCCAAACTCTGGTAACAATATTCTTTACAGACAGTCTGTATACCTCTTTCAGTCACCGTTTGCCTGTCAGCATATCTAAAGCAGCTGACCCACCTACAAATGTGGTTTATGGAGCGCACACATTCTGTAAATCCTATCCCTCAACAGAAAACAGCTGACGTACAGTGGCCAGCTGGGTATACAATATCATACACAACACTCATATGCAAGAGAGCAAATAAGTCACAGCTTCAATAGCATTTACATAAATAAACACATTTAAAACCTGCAGCCAATGAGAAAATGTGTGTTCTGATATACAAGTGATGCTCCTTTAACCTGTTTCAAATAAAGAAACTCATGGCTAATATGGAATAAATCATACAGCTGAGCATCCTTCAAAGTCATCATCACTCAATATTCTGCGAGCTGCACATGAAATTTTTCAGATTTTGTGAAGGACGGCACATTAAAATGAGACTATATACTGGACTTCCATTCCAAGAGTTCAGTTTTTACTGCACGACTTAAAAACACTAAAAGCTGATGAATACAATATTTTTCTGATATACTTTTATGCAATATGCTTTTAAAAAATGTCATGGCATTAGCAAAAGTCTAGATGCTTGGAATTCGTACAATTATATACAAAAACTGAGATTTTGTGGGGTTTTCTATATAAAGCATAAATGAATCCATCCCCTACACTTGTAAAAGGGCTGCAAGTACAGAAGGTCCTGCTGAAAATCAGGCTACACTGAGAATTAGACCTTTTGAATAGGTTAACCTTTGAATGTGATTAATTGACTTAAAATGTCACTGCATACAATATCACTGAGAGGCTTTTAAATAAGTGTCTGTTGCCAGGGCTTTTAAGAAAGTGCTTTGCAGGCGGATGCAGAAAACAGCAACTTTGTGAGTGTTTTTTAAGGTTTTGCACTAAACTAAAGGACGTGCTGCTTCCGTGGATGAGCTGCAAAATGCCAGTGAAAGAAGTGCTTCATCCAAGGCTCAGTGGAGCACAGTAGCCAGATGATGAAAGGCTTTATTCATACAGAGTGACAACAAATAGATTCTTTTCCAGCTACAGTCCTCTGATGCTCCCCTTTGAGGACAAAGGACAAAACATCGTGAATGCTGCCATCACACATGACCCAAACTACCATGTAAAAATGTTCAAAATCTCATGGACAAGGCATGACCGTCTGCACAAAGACAACTTGCATGCTCAAAAGCTTTTATCATGGCAGCTCAGCTTTGGTATCAGCCAGGGAGCAGCATACTGTATCTGTTGCATATTTAGTTATTCATTTCATTCAGAAAAGGCCGAGGCAATTTGTTCCTCTCGGAAAAAAGAAAGAGAAGGTCCACAGGTTCAGGGAGAGACACAGCAGAGGGGAGGAGTTGAGCGGGCTCAAGAATGCACACTTGAAAAAAAATAAAGACAAAAAAAAAGACTTTGGCTAGACAGCACCATCATCACAGCAGCTCCGCATCAGGAATGAGACAATGGAAGATTCCTGGTGCTCAGTGCGCAACTGTGAAGGGGGAGAACAGAGGAAGAAGAGGAATGCCGCCTACCCCTATGACGACTTTAAAGTGGATTACAAAAACTTTCTTTCTCAAGTTTTTTTTTGTCTTTTTGGGATGTACATATATATATATATATAACCCAAAAAGATAACCCCCAGGAAATACAAATTTACAACCAGGATATGGTTAGCAGAAGCTTTTCAGCAGCAAAGAAGCAACAAAAACATCTGGCTGCTCGGGCAAAAGGTTAAAAGTTCACCTACACTCACCTCTGTATTAAAGGGAGTCACAGAGTTACTAGTTGCCAACAAAAGAAAATTAAAAATTCACTGAGCAAATATAATATTCCCACATAAGACCCTAAGTAAGCAGTTACCAGAAGGGTATCGATCCCCTTTATTCAACTCTTGCTAAGTGACTAAAGCCCACTTTACTAAAATGTTTGTTCTTGCTGTTGTTGAAACATCTGTCTTCATATCTGATAAACAAAAAAGTAAAAAATCCTCATGCATAAACACAGGCAGCGCCATATAATGGAAAAACCTCACAGCTTCGCCACAACACATCCCATATCGTCTCATTGGTTTTGTGTCTCAAGTCATTTAGGTATATAATGAGGTTCACACATACAAAACGCCATTTTTCCTGCTCAGCTGAATGCAATGAGAGGACATCAACATATCCCAACAAACAAGACAGTTTAGCGCCCGCTTCACTCATTACCCTCCTCTTTACTCGTGCAATTTCCCATGAGGAAAACAGAATCATGACAACTGCCTCATCAGCCTCCAACCGCTTCATTAGTGTTTCAATTACCTGGGTGCTGACAGTTCGTGTCCCATCCGTGGCTTCCACTGTCAGGTTGTAATTTGATTTCTGCTCTGCGTCCAGGGGCCGCGCTACAATCAAGGTTCCGCTGGCCTTGCCCACGTCAAAGCGGCTGTCATAATTACCACCTGTGGAAGAACATGTTTTTTGCACAAACATGGAAAGACTGAAGATTAGAGACATATCACTGTTTAGTTCTGTGCATGTAGCAAGGTTATATAAACATTAGATGGGGGCACAGAGATGGACACATAAACATCAATTTTCTGCTCTGCTGGAGTCGAAGATAATGAACAGATACGCTTACGCTGATGTCATTAGCTATCGATGCAGATTTCCTGTTCTAGCTAAACATTCCCCACATAATAGCCATTTCATGCAATTAACCAAAACGCTGAAAGTATGGGTACAAAAAGGCAAAGTGATGATTGGATAACAACACGACAGACATTTATAAAAAAGACTTCTGAACTGTAATGGTGAACCTTGCTACAAATTGAAGCTCTAATTCACACACAGAATGAGGAGGAGGGTTTCCTAACCCCTGTGAGACTTTTAATCAGGTCACAGGTTTTAGTGGAAAAATGTGGCACAACATCAATCCCATAACACAACACAAGTCAACCACAGCCAACGGGCAGCACCAACAGACAATGCAGGATGATCTCTTAATATAGCACAGCCTATTAGGAGATCTCAGCAGATACCTTCTGCTGTACAGTTGTGGTCACAAGCCATCTGAAGGATGTAAAACATCTCAGTATCCTCTATGCCGTCTTGCAAATATCCAACCAAACAGAACATTCCAGAGGAAAAAGGGAAAGCAGTGAAAGAGCACGGAGAAAGAAGAGAAGAAAAAGAGATGTGTCAGTCAGACATTGATTAGAGGAAAGACAGGCTGGGAGGAAGGGAGAAGAGGCAGGCATTTCCAAACACAGCCTTTTTAAATCTTCTCATGCACACAGTGCCTACAATACAAAAAACAAAAGCAAACAAAGATGAATCATGTTTTAACACTTCAAAACACAGCTGCTAATTAAAACTGTAAGGAAATATACTACATGTCAGCCGCCTCACACAAAAGAAGCTAGGAGGAGTATCAATATTTATCGATTATGGCCGACTGATTCATGATGCAATTCGGTTATTTCAACCAACAGCTTTACAAAAGACAGGGAGCTGTAACTGCACGAGCAATAAAACGGAGAAAAATGGCCTCAAGTTTTCACACTGGCGAGTAAACTGCTTTAAAGAAATACAGGCTCTAACACCTTTTAGGCATATTTAGGCTGATTAAGAAACCACAGCTGCCACGGAGCTTACATAAGATCTCTAATCTTCAGCTGAAACATTTGTATTCACCTTTCTTTTTGCTTGTTTGTTTGAGATTATTTACAGTCCAAATGGGGGGGTTTATGTGCTTGTTTTGCTCATTTCTGCATGCCTACTAACATCATTTTCCATATGTTAAAAAGTGGGCAGACAGAACTTGTGCTGAAAGCCAAAATGTCAGTCACTGCTACGTTGCTAAGACAAAGTAGCAATCAAAGAGGACATCGGGCATTATTCGCTATTATGACTGACCATTTACACCGGAATTCTCTGTCATAATGTACCTGATGTTTGCATCTTTATATGGTGTACATTTAATGGAAAAGTGTCTTTAATATGGAGAAAAATATAGAGAAAGATTTTTAAAAAGTTTATTTATTTGCATTTTGGGTGTGTAAGACAGCTAACATCGCTACGAAAGGATTAATGCCGGCTGCTCAAATGAGTTATCAAATGCAATCTTATATAAGAAACAACTTAAAGCCTTAATGCACTATAAAATATCTCTATTTAAAGTTACTGTTTCTAATCATCCGCTCAGCCACACTACACACATACACTGTGTTAGTACTAAAGTGTTTCTCTATCTATAAAGCAGTAATTGAGCATTTATACAGCATGCATGCACTCAACATGAAATATGAATGTAAAGGAGACCCTACCTGTGATTTCAAACCACACGGGAACATCGGAGGATTCAGTGGCCACGACGCCCACCATGTGTGCCACAGGATCGCTTTCCATGACAGAAAAGGTGAAGGGGGACTCCTCAAAAGCCAGGGAAGCTGCGTCGGCTGGCAGTTGTGGTTTGGGAATCCACTCAATGTGCAGACGACAAGTGGAGGATTTCTGAGGTCGTCCATTGTCGACAGCTTTAATCTAAGAGAGGCAGACAATCGAAGTCTGTGTTACAAACTGTTATGTGATGGTTTTCCTCCAAATTACTTTCTGTGTAGCTCCAGAGGAGTTCATCTCCCTGAAACCCTTCAAAGTTCACTGAGATGTCTGCATCAGGATAAGCAACGCCTTGTGTCTGGACTTCTTTGGTGATTCTGTGTTTTGTACTATAAAGCTACAGTGAGCAACTTTTGGAGACTTGAGTCTGCATATTAGAAAATTAGTATCACTACCAAATGAAATGTTTACAGCTAACAGTGTTCATGAAGATCCTGTTTTGGGTTTTTTTGTTTACCTTGCAGGCGGAAGATTGACAGGCAGCGTTCATTTTCAAACACATAACACTTTTTTCCAACCAAATCTTAAGATACTCTTCAACAAAACAACTGTCATAATGCTCTGACACTGATAAAACTGTCAACAGCCAAAGTTCGATGTCACATCAGTGGCTGAAAAATTTGGATCTTTACAAACACAGCTGTTGAATCACAGCAAAAAAAAGAAAAGAAAACATAAATCCTAAGAATATCTTCTCACTGTTATTGCTAGTGTATGGAACAAGCTCCCAAAAATTGCATATATAAATTATTTTTTCTTTAAGAAAAGTTAAATCCAGCAGTGTGTGCACCAATTAGCATTCAGTGTCTCTTACAGATACTACACTGCAGCTTTAAACACAAAGACGCAAAACAACAACTAAAGAACCGTGGAGACAAATAAAACTTGAGGGGATGAGGAGAGCACAACAATAAAGCAACAAACAAGCATCTGTTGTAAAAGCGCAGTGCTCGCTGAGAGACTCTGAAGCTGAGGACAGAGAGGTAGCCTGCGATTATAGATACTCACTGTAAGTATGTCGTATTCTCCTGCAGAGGAGAACTTCTTGGACGACACCAGGCCCGTCTTGGGCTCGATGAAGAATTTTCCATGTTCATCTCCATCCTCGATGCTGTATGAGATCTCAGCATTAGGTCCGTCATCACGGTCTGACGCAATCACCCGATACACCGGGTACCTCTTCATGGCTCTCTCATTCTCAGGCCTCTCCCGCTCAGGGAGTTGGATCTTGTAGATTTTCTCCAGGAACAACGGCCTGTTGTCATTCTCGTCGAGGACCTGCACGATGATGCGAACAGTGGTGGATTTTGGAGGAACGCCGTGGTCGGTGATGGTTACCTGAAAGGAAAGAAAAAGTATAATTTGATGAGGTGAACTTTAAATCACCCTCAACAGAGCTTATCTCTTCAAGTCACAACAGCCCAAACTGAAGGCAGTGAATTATATCAGCATCAATAACAGAACAGTAAGTATCCTGGGAATTTGTAAAGATTAAGACACTCTGTTACAAAACAATCATACTGCAGCCCCAAATAATTAACAAAGAAAAAAGAAAGAGGCATGCTTTTTCACTTTATTATCCTTTTCTTCCACTTCCTTTTTAGTGAGTGAACTGGCAAGCAGAACTAAAGGGATACTTTGGTTTCTTTGAGGTGGACTTTTATGAGGTACTTTTAGTCAGTGAATCGTCTAAAGTAGCCTGCAGTTTAGAGAAGCAAACAGCAGTGACCTAAAAAATAGTTTTCAAATTTTCACCACTAGAAAATAAATATTATTATGATCAAATACAATCAAAACAATCAGTTGCTGGTCTGCTCCTGTCTTGAGCCGTTATGTTTGAGTTTTTCTGTGATTTCGGTGCTTTAAAAGGTTATTTTAGACCCAAAGTGGCGTATTGAAATACCTCAGTCATACCACAGCGCATCACAAATACGCATGTTCTGCTGAGTCTGGTGGCTCTGATTACAGCCGCTTTAGTTTCCAGCTGGAAAGGACAGTTGACAGCAAAGTAGTAATGTGAAAAACAAGATAAATGCATACTGATTTGTGGCTAAGTGGCTAAAATATGTTTCTGCTAACCTCGCCTACAGCAGTACAGCCTGAGTGCATGGACTCCTGTCTGTTTCTCCAAACTAGGGTGGGTGTAGCGACAACCATCTGCTGACTACCAATACATACCCCCATACAACCACATTTCAAAGAAACCAAACTATTCTTTTAAAACCAATTCCCCCTGTGATTCACTGTCAGAAAGTCTATTCTAAAAAGGAAACCAATTATCCAGCAGGAACAAGTTGTTTGGCATTCTTCTATTGCTGGAGATGGGTTAGTCCAACACTCCGGTCGTAAATTACTTCAGAGAAACATTTTTGAAATTATTGTGTGGAGTTACTAGGTTTAGATAAACATGATTTCTTAAAAAAAAAAAAAAAAAAAAATTCATATGTGTCCTTGTAATCATGGTAAGATTGGCTTGTGAGATAAAAATTATTTTTAATTAGCTGCACCTATTCAGTCTGGTAGCACCCGCCGCACCGACTCTGCTGCTGTGTGTCAAGTATGCACACAAAGATTCTGAACTGCTAATAAACATTAAGTCTAAATACTCTCAACTAAAGGCAGGAGGTTTTATTAAACCCCAGAAGCATTCAGTATAAAAGTCAGTGTTAAACAACTACATCATTAACATGGCTCTAATTTAAGTCCCTGCATCAGGTGTTACTGGTGGCACACTAAGGCTTTGTCACTTCTGCCGTGACTTAACACATCAGTATGACTTTGGACGTTAATGCGCACAGTCTGAGGAGCTTAATCGAAAACAAACAGCAACAGGCTGACCTAAACAAGCACAATTTTTAGAAAGTCCCAGAAAATGGGCTTGAGAGCTTTGCATCTGAGCACTGGAGGAGAAGTGACCATTTCTGTCTTCAAGCTGCAAAACGCTGTAGAAGGGCAGAACAAATGTCACAGTCATTTAAAACCATCTGCTAAGTACTTTACTAAGAGCAGTCAGGAGTCCAGGGTCAGAGACATACCATTTGGTACCATAGACTCAATTACTAAAGAAATGTGTTTTTGTTTTCCCCTCACTGTCTGCAGCTGTCCGTGCTACTGAAATGAGCAGAATTTATGAAAGTGGATGACAAGATACCAGAGCGTGAATACCAGAGTGTGATGGATAAACATAAACAAGGCGCTTTGTTTATGTTAAGTGCCATTTCAAATAGTCAAATGAAGTGCTACCCTATAGCTATAGCTACCCAGCTATCCATCACAATGTGCATCTCTTTGGGAAATTTACATGAAAAGCCTTTGTCTGATAATTAGGCGAGCAGACAAAAGACTGAGACGTTAGACCGGGGGCAGTCTGTTCACAGCACAAATCCAGCACTGCTGTGAAGCTGCAACTTGAAAAACTGAAGCATTCATAGAAGACAATGTACCGGTACACAATGAGTTAAAGTTCTCTCTTCTCTCTAAATCTCACTCTTTTACTGTGTCTTTTGTCCTGTCTTCCTCCCGTCACCCCCAACCGATCGCAGCAGATATCTGCCCTCCCTGAGACTGGTGCTATTGGAGCTTTCTTCCTGTTAAAAGCAAGTTCTTCCTCCCCACTGTTGCCAAATGCTCGCTCATAAAGGGTTGTTTGATTCTTGGGGTTCTTTATGTATTGTAGTAGGGTCACATCGTTTTGGCGCTACATAAATAAAAATAAAGTAAGTAGAAAACAAGATGTATATTGTCTTCATCTTAGAAGTATTTAAATAAATCCTTTAAATCGCAGAAAGATCAGCATTTCCTTAAATTCTCACTCCCGACCCCATTAACGCCTCTTCTGACAGTTTGTAACTTGGGTGATACAATCTTCTGAGAAAACCTAATTGCCAAAGACACTCAGAGCAGACTTCAGCAGATTACAGCTATAGGGGGCACAAGCTGCTGCAGCACGAATCTGGTGTAACAAGCTCCATCTTGCAGAAAGTCATGAGTAAGCACTGTGCAAGAAAGCACACGAGGGGCAAGCGAGCCGGGCTGCTAAGTTAAAGGTTATTACAACCGGGTCAGCTATTCCTTTTCCAAGTTGTGTTGGTGGATAGAAAAGAACTCTGCTCTAGCTTAGATGGAGCCAAAAAAGGAGAGGAGACATCTGACATTAAACAGTTTTTTACATATCTGCCTATTCTTCCCCCAAGGCTGTGTGTTCTCGGATTTTGTGTGATCTCTGATTTGAGAATAAAGCAGGTACCAGCTATCCACAGCTGGTGAGTGGCTGTCATCTGACCTCCTTTGTGCACTCTTTGCTCAGGCACCACCATCACCAAAACCAAATGGTTCCATTAGTGAGAATGGGAATGAACAAAACCATCTCCTGCTGTGTGCTACATCTGAGAAAACATAACTTAAGAAAATGTCTGGAGCTGATTCTCCCGACGGTTTCTGGAGCTCATATGTGAAAACAGCTTAGTGACTTTTATCATAGACCAAGGCAGTCCATTTTGACAGTTTGTGGCCTGGATTCAATTTCCTGAAGAGAGTAAACGGCAAAAAGTGAAGCGATCATATGTAAACGATTAAGGTTCTAATTGGCTGACCCACACGTACCACGATTAATGTTTTGTATGGAGATGAGCCACTGACGTGTCCTGTATTAGTAAGTTTGCCACCTTGAAGATGGAACCCCAGTGACTGCCACTGCTCAACTAATGTTACACATTGTTGCTTTAAGATGGATTTAAGCTTTAAATTACCTATTTTAACACCACAATAGCTGGTTATTTATAAATAATGTATTTTGAAAATATATGATGTGAATTTTGTTTTTGTTCTTTCATTGACATTTAATACATTTACAGATTAATCAGGACAAGGTTTTTTGCATCAGTTGTTTGTGGCATGTTTGACAACTTTGTTAAACATGCCACAAACAACTGATGCAAGCAGTCCATTCACTGCTTTTACATTATAATGTGCTCTCTACAGTCCCAGGCCTAAATCCTCGGCATGTCCTGGCATGTCCCACTTTTGCTATTTACCCACCCCCTCCTTCCTAGGATGAAGGCCTGTGATCCTGCCGCTAGAGCCCACACTCAGATCTATCAAGAGCAGCTTTGCCTTTTCTCAAATTCCCCCACTGCCTTTCTGCTTTTAGTTCTCTCTCTCTCTCTGTCTCTCTTTCACACACAGGCACACGACAACAACCAACCCCCATCCATCTCATCATAAAAGCTGAAGGCCCCCTGTGCTCCCTCCAACTCTTCTTGGCATTTGGAGCAAACAATGCTGACACAGCCCCCACCGTAATTGCTCCACATGTTCCACATGGTCCCACATGTTTGGTTTCTTCTCCTACAACAGGCTAGCACAAAAAAACTTCACTAGTTAGGACTTCAATTTGATTTGCTCTGCTTGCGCCCGGATGCCAAATTGTAGGGTTTAAGGGTTTGTGCTGCTGCACCAATAAAGAGCTTCCTGCTGAATTCATAATAACCTGCAACCAACATGCACAAACTTCTTAAGTTGCTATAGTTACACGGCTCTGGGTTTGTTTGTTTTTTGCACCAGACAGGTTCTCGAACTTCCTAATTCCAAAACCCAAATGTTGGAAGCAGCAATTTAGCTTTTACCGGAAAACAATGGCTGCAGGAGTTGTGTGTTTTCGACCTTGATAACATATAGTCCACCCACATTCAACAAATATAGTGCAAAGCATTTTTTTTCTCTTACATTCAGTTCACTCGCCAGCTCCCTAAAGGAATACAGTCCTCCCTTATTCCCCCACTTTTATCCCTATCATTTACTCTCAGTCATGTAATGCAATTAGTGCAGTGTAGTGTACAATCGGAGTATGAAATACGACACTGCTTAGGCACCAGATACACCAGCACATTAAATGTCACCCAGAGCTCACTGAATTGTGTAACTTCTAACAATAATTAAAAGGCGTCAGATCTGCTCCCTGCCACCACCGGAAACACAATTAAAAGAGCTATTATCAGCCTCGGCTCTGTGGTGAGAGAGCGCGAGGGAGGGAGCGCATGGAGCCGCGCTCAATTAAAACCCGCAAGTTTAGACGTCGGCCTGTTGGTCTGACAGCAGCTTCCTGTTCCAGCTCGCTCCATCCACGAGATGGAACAGTGGGAAGGAACAAAGCAACAGTCACCAGGATCTCCCACACGCCTCCTACCTCTCCCTCCTACCCCGTCCGGAAATCACTACAAGGAGAAATTATTCTGAAAGAGCTCTCTTGCATATCCAAGAAGATCGTTTTTGTTGGCAACATGTGGCAGGCAGCCAAAGTTGACTGCAAATGCCAAACCACAGAGAAGGGAAAATGCCCAGCTCTCTAGTGTGATTTTTTTTTCTTTAAACTGGAGCACGTTGACCTTAAAGGTTTCTAATTATCATGCTGCTCATTCATTTTCACATGAATTAAAGACGGTTTCTTTAGAATTGAAAATGAGCTGAAATGCAGTGCTCACCTCGAGGATGTGCTCGTCCTGCTGCTCTCTGTCGAGTTTCCTGGAAGTTGTTGTAACCAAACCTGGAAAAGACAATCGGCAAAAACAGCATTAATTATACATAAAAATACATAAACGACATAACGATAAAATTAAGGGAAAACAAGCATTGCTCAGATTTTGCCACTTTTTTTTTAAATACAAAATTAAAGATTATGCCATAGATAAGATAAGACCACAACTGTGACATTTAAAAAGCAGCATGGCAGTGTGCACACAAATAATCGAACACCTGCAATTATTTGGTTGGCGCTCAACACTGGAACTTAATGATGACAGCAGAAGTAAAGTAAGTAAAGTTAACCAGTTGATCTGGCGGACTTTTCATTGTGATCTGAGTGTAACTTCATATTGTTTGGAGTTATGATAACATATTGAGTTTAATTCATTTGTCAGAAAAAGACAAAAAAAACCCTTCAAATTCTGTCAGGATAATATCATTATCACTACTGTTATTGCAAGTGTTTAGTTATATATATATATATATATATATATATATATATATATATATATATATATATATATATTCTTAACCAATAACCATGAACAGAGCCGTGTCCAAAATGTGCCGCATGCTAATCAGCCAGATTGGTCTCAATGTCTGCTTTTTAAATTATAAACACGCCAAAGTTCTCAGCAAAGCAAACGTTTGACTGACCAAAGAAAAAAACAATCCTGCCACTCATTGTTGGGTGACATACTCTGAACCCTGGTGATATGTCATCAGTCTGCGTCTGGATAAGTGCTTTCCCTGTGGTCTTCCTTGTTCCTGGCCTATCCTGTTGCCAGACAGCCCAGTATACTGTCTTGTGTATGGGAAATATCACATTGACCTGAAAATAGTACCCCAACAGCAGCACAGGCTTGACACCCTACTTTTAGTTTTTCCACAAGCTGAATAATAGACAGCCAGTAAGACATCACCCGCAGGTCTGAGCACTTTTATACAAGAGGCAAAAGTGAGATCCTACTGCTATTTAAAACCTTTCAACAGTTTTGTCGAGCACTATCACTCAGTTTAAGTAGGACGATTGATGATGTGTGACATCAATCACACGAGGGAAACCTTGTTACGCCGAGCTTTGACAAAAGTAAAAATAAAACAAGCTGGAATCTTGAGTTCCTGACGAATCCTATTTTCAATCAAGTTCACAAACAAGAGAAGCAAAGAGAAGAGGAAGAAGGGGGGAAGGGTATTGCTACATTATAGGCAGCATTCTGTTCTCACTCCCAATGTAATTGCAACTTTGTAAGGACACTGAGTATAGAGTAGACATGCCAACTTCGACCGCACCATAGCTGCCTGCTTGCCACACTGCGCCTGATTAGCATAAAGCAAAGGATTTCCGAAACCCAAACCCATCAATGGCACATATGCCTGCAACAAGAATAGCAGGCCACAACTTACAGCTCCTGAAATAGCCCTCCCTAGCTCTGCGATTCGTGGATATAAGTGAGTGCTGCTCCTGCTCCCTCTTTTTATCCTCTTCTTCTTAGGCTTTATTTAATCTTCACAGTGAGCTGTAGAGATATACGTCTACTGATATCTGGTCAGGGAAAAAAGTAAGTGCAATAACACCTTTCCTCAAGCTGCAACCCATATTTTGCTCTGCTTACCTCACGTGGATACATATTAATGGGCAACCAATTTAGATTTTACTTTAAAGCAAAATCTTGAACATGCACATATGAATGAGGGCTCTAAATTAACACCTCTTTTAACCCCCCCCCTCTGCTCACCAGTGTAAGATATGACATCACTAGCACTGACAAAACAAATTAAGTTTGGTAAATTTATATGAGCTGCTGGGATTACTCTTGCATGACTTCTGCAAAAGAGCACAGAATCAGCATGGGTTAGATGGGTTTGCATGCTGTAAGATTATTATCATCAAAGCAGGCCACGCTGACTAATTATTCATGTGCTTCGGCGAGGCCGGAGATGATGGATGGTAATGTTTTTAAGCTCCCCTGCGTGCTTGAGTTAGGTAACTATTCTCTCTAAGTATGTATTGTACCGCTGAATACAGATGGCATCATTAACCACATTACGTCTGGATGTGTAAGTTATAATTTCTCTGCAAATCAGCTGCCTGATCGAACCAGAGCAAGGTATCAAAAAAATCCAGCCTGTGATGTAAACGTATGTGTCGGTGCCGCAACAAACAAAGCAAAACCAAATACAATGAAAAGAACAAGGACCTGGCCTTCATCCCAATCCCGCTCCGAGTTTCAGTCCTGCTTTGTAGAGACCGTCCAGAGCTACCGTCTCACAAACATTGACTCAGCAGCAGCGGGCACACAAGATGATAACTTAATGACACAAATTTAGCACCGTTGCTGGTTTCCTTTTTTGTACGAGCGCATTTTCAAAAATGGTGCATATTTTTGTTCTATTATAATCCCTTCCTTTTTTTTCCGGCAGCACTGCCAAATCTGCTTTGAAAAAATAAGAGGGGATGGAAGTTTTGTTTAAAAAATGAGCTAAAATGGTTCACGTGGTAAAGACTCTGTCGACCTCAACATAAAACAAAGAACTTATATGATCTGTAATGTCAATCTTTTCTGAACTAAGCTGGAACTGCAGGGTGACACATTCAGTAGCAGGTTGCATTGAAAAAGCCTTTTCACACAGTAAACAAATCCCCTTAATCATTTAGTATGACCTCGTGCCCTTTTACAAAGATTTTCTGGTGCGTAGGATTTTACCTAATGATTATTTTTATTAACATTCAATCTTTTTTCAGTTAATTGATTAAATGCTCGTGTTTTTCAGACCTCAGTGTGAGCCACAAATTCAAAGTCATTCAATTTAGTGTCAACAAAAGGCAAATCAGAAAACTGTCACATTGAAAAGATGCTTTTACATTTTTTTTCTTCAGTAAAATGACTTTAAAGAAACTATTTGCTCTCAAAGCAGATGCTTTACTTTTAATGCTAATGGAGTAATCAGTGAATTCAGCTCTCCAATACAAAGGCGGTTTCAGGGCAATGCATCTTAATGAAAGTGTTTAAACTACAAGCTCATCTCGAGTTTCCTGAGCTGTTAATACTTGGTCTTAAATGTAACAGATTTCTGTGTGTGAGGGTGTTTGGTTTTCCTGATCGATCACAGTGGACTAGCTATATCTAACTTTAAGTCGATAATGTGTAGCCATGCAGAGGAGCTGGCGAAGCAGGGTTTAAGAGCAAAGCAAAGCACAAAAACCAAACTACAGTGCCGTTGGTGCATACAGTCAGCATTGTTTCTTTTACTTTGTCTTCTTCTATTGTATTACTCCTCCTTAGTTCTAGCACACAGCTTGAAAACAGCTCAACAACAATGCTAGCCCCGCCCGGGAAGCTAAATGGCTAATTGTTCATCCTTCCACGGTTCACTGGACCAGTTTAGAAACCACTTTCCCGTGTCACAATACCAGACAAATCTGGTAAATCAATGAAGTGGACAGACTTGAAGCTTTGGGTTAAGCCAAAAACTTCAGGTCTTTCTCAAATGTTTAAGGTCTAAGTATTTTAGAATTTTGATGGAGCGTGAAACCAGCGCTCTTTCTGAGGTCTGAGAGTGGAATCAAACATTAAATGTGAAAAATATGTAGCATCTGGTGCGGACGAGAAAAGCTGTTTGATGCAAGTTGTGTTGTGGTTTAAAAAGCTTTTGTTTGCTTCTGTTCCATTTATGTCTGACATGCTGCCAGCGTGCCGGCAGATCTCTGACCGAGGGACTTGCCGCCCACTCTAATACTCTGCTGCTGATATCACTTGCAGAAAATAATTCTAACTTTTTCCCCCTAAAAACTTTGAATGTTCAGTAAATCTCAACCTGTTTGCCAGGAGTGGTCCCTGTATGCAGGCCTTACCTCCACAAACCTCCACTCTGTCACTACTTAAATGTTAAAGAACTGTAAAATGGTTAGTTAGTAAGCCAGAGCTGACCAACGACGTCTGCACGTTCAACCCGCAGCCTTTGTCACAACACACACACACTCTCATACACACTTACACACAGAAAAGCCATCCTCAGGCGTGGGCTGAGCTGGGCCGACAGTAATTATAGCCATGCTGTTTTGAGAGGGGTAGAAAAACAACAGAAAGGCAGCAGTGGCACTCTCAACCATGGCCTTGAGCTCTACAACCACTGCTCCAAAATGGTGGCCTGAAGGGAGTAAAGGAGTCCAGGGCATTGTTAGGGTGGTTAATTGCTGTTGAGATTAGCAGTCTTGAGAGTGACACACATATTTATGTGACATCCATTTAGCCGTGACTCCAGACAATCAGGAATGTGCTGGGTGTCTGCAGTGGCTGGAGACATTTAGTATCGCTGATGAACTGACGCTGAGCTCTGGCCGAAAGAGAAAAAAAAGAGCTAGCCAAGGATAAAAAAGGGTAAGAGCGTAATATGACACCGCCATGTCACAAATGCCTAGAAGTTCTATTAATAAACTTTTTGTTGTTATGATTTTGGTCTCCTTTTGTTTGTCGATGTCTGACTGACAGTGTGCCAATGAGGCATGCACGCCCCTGCTGCCATTACTAATTTCGTTTGTGCACATAAGGCATGTAGCACATTATTGTTTCCCTTACCATCACAGTGGCTGCCTCCCTAACGAGACCCTCATCTTTCCAACAAAGCAAAGGGGAAAAAACTAATTTTAAAAACAAAACATTGTGTGCTTTTTGCCTAATTTATGCTCACTTATTTCATTTTAGCTCACTGTTGGTGTGTGTACCGTGTTTTTCTTTCATTTAGGGTTGCACTAGTTTCTCTTGCGTGACAGAAATACACTCCAGAAGTTGTTGTTAAGAAGATTGATCTGTTACCCCCCCCCCCCAAAAAAAAATTTTTTCATATCTGGATATGAAGAGATGGGAAAAAAAACTTGCGAGCTGCCTGCTTCCTCAATTAAATGCTTACAATTTTTCTCTTGTGAAGAAAATAACAAACAGAGACTGCATTATTGGTTATCTACAAACTCAATGTAAGAACCCAGACAAGCGTATCAATATTCTCAACTTCATTAAGATTTAAGTGTGTGTCATTTAAGCCTAAAACTTCACATCTGTTTCCACTACTCATGTGGCAATCAGTACTACTAAAAAAGAAAAACAGTGTAAATGTCACAGACCCAGCTCTGGAGGACTCGGGGTCCGTGAGCAGTGTGGACTGTCGTTGTTGTTATTATTATTACTATCATTATTATTATTATTTGGTGTATGGGTGTGCACTGTTTCGCTGTCTGGGGTTTTGTTCCACGTGTCTATGTATAGGGAGGTGTGTGTGTGTATGTGTGTGCGTGGTTGTGGCTGTAACCAGGAGGCTACCGGCACCGTCAGGCCTGTGGATGACGGGCCACGCCCGAGGAGGATGCCACACACCTGCAGCGGATCAGCGTCGGCGGAGGGAGTTACTTAATGGTGTGGCATCATTGCGTGAGACTCCACGTTAGTCTTCAGCTCAGTTAAGTTAGTGTGTGTATGCCCGCAGTTGTAAAGTGTCCTGACGGCTGCTTCTGTTGTTTCCCCAGGAGACGTGTGGAGCGCCAGACAGCAGCCAGCACGGGGAGTGCTGAGACACGGGAGCCGAGAGCACAAAGACACGGACTTTTCAGAGAAGACACGACACGGGAGTGAAGGGAGAGCATGTGGATTTATTGTCTGTTTTCGCACTGTAAATAAACACACTGTTTGCAGTGAAGAGTCCTGCATTTTAGGTCCTATTTTCCTCATCCCCACGGTCTGCCATGCAGCCCGGGACAGAAAACTCTGGTACACTGATACTAAAAACCAAAACCAGACTGTGAGTTTATAAAGGAAGGTTACATCAAAACAGGAACTCCTTGTTCACTTTTAATAGAAAAGTCTGGAAAATGCTGCCGAATAAGATATCTTGAAAATTCTCTTCTCGAGGCATGCTCCTTAAAAGCAGCTATAGTTCAACAAATCTCCTCACCAGACAGAATTTAACAAATACAACCAAGAGAAGCCACGTAAGCTAATGAAAGCACACTGACACAAACATAAGAGCTTTGTTTAATTTAGTCAAATTGATTAAGAGGGTGTGGATTGCGATTTCTCAGCACCTTTTAGCAGCAGGGCATAGTTCTAATCTGAAAACATATTGTGTAAAATTTGGCGGTTAAGGTTTCCAAATTTTTGTCAAGGATGCAACAGAGAAACTAAGACAGGTCAATTGTGAAATGTATAGACATAATCAATGTTCAGGCTAATAAGAATTAGATCTGCAAGGCAGAACACATACAGGTAACCGCTCGGGCCAGTAGCCACCAATCACAATGACTTAACCTGTAAAGCAAACTGGCTGAGGTAAACCTCACCGGCAAATATTTTTTCCCTGCCTTTGGAGGAATGCTTTTAAGTAAAGGAAGCATCTGAGGTTGCTGTCATGAAAAGATTCTTAAGACTGTTTTCGGCATAGAAAACACAGGTCACAGGAGGAAAGAGGACGGCAGCAGGATAAAGGTGATGCTAGCAGTACAGGACTTAACAGCTCGACCATTTTATTCACATTTACGACCAAACAACAGACACACGCACACTGTGTTCAGCAGAACATGTTAGAATATAAAGTATAGCCAGATTCAGCCTGACCAGGTTCAGTTTTTCTGAACAAAAACACTGATAACACACCAACAGTGAAGATGATGCTGGTACAGTTTAACATCACAGCTGAGATAGTGAATGCATGTAGGGAGAAAGTAAAGCAGTCCTATATCACATCACCTTATGACAGGACAGGAGCTTCCCGAGGTAACACATGTCTAAGCTTTTTACAAGTTTACTTCCACATCTATACAGTTAACTTAAGAAATATGTGATATAAATGAAGCAAACTCAACAAACCAAAACAATGCACATTAAGCTGACTGTGCGACTGTAATGTCAGGAATAGCATTTTATCTACTCAGCTGCCTTCTGCAAACCCAAATCACTCAAAGATTAAATCAAAGATATCACCTGATCTGTGTTAATGACACGGGTGGTTGTCATAGTTAGTGTGCTTCATTTTACAGCGACATGTTTTTTTTCCCTTGCATTTAGGTCATGGGGTTGCTCATCTGGCATTCATTAGTTTGTTTATTCACTTTGCACCGAGTCAATCGCAGTTCTCTTCGGGTGTTTTCATCCATCCATTTCTGCTCTACTTTCACAAAAATTTCCATACAAAGTCAATTTTCTTCCAATTTCATTTTCAAATCTGTTTTCTCTGAAAATCCAAGGTTATGGCATTTGATACTATTTGCAAAAAAAAAAGACAATGACTTTCACAGTGAGAACAGAGATATACCACAAAGGTTCCAGATTGGATTTATTTTAAATATCTAAATCTTAGCTCACCAAAACACTTTAGGTGGAAAATCTCCTTTTTCACGATTTGTTTCTCATATTGTCCTTTGAAAGCAGTGACAATTGTTTGACCTCAAATCGCAGGAAATAATCAGGAAGTTGTTGGAAGTAACCATTTCCTATCTCACTTCCCCTGATAGTGGTTGGGCCTTTGGTAAACCACAGAATAGAATAGAATAGAATAGAATAGAATAGAATAGAATAGAATAGAATAGAATAGAAAAGAATAGAATAGCCTTTATTATCATTGTACAGAGTACAACGAAATTGGAGTGCCACTCCCTTGGTGCAAGATAAATAATAAATATAAATGTAAAATATAAAAAGTACAATAGATAACATCATGTGTGTTTTCTCTTCTCATCCCAGGCGTTATTGAAAGTTGACATGAGTGGCACAAAAAGTGAGTGATACACAGCAGCAAATCTCAGCGACTGTTTCCCTGACCTTTAAGTTCATCCCCTGGGTCCATGGCATCCAAGCTTGCCAAAGCATCACCTATAGTATATCTTTCAGTTGTTAGCAATGAGCTTCTAGCTTCAGAAGAAGAAAAGGGCTGGAACTGTTCAATACAATTTCAATAATGAGAATTCACCTGGGCGTATCGCTCTTCATTGGGGTTTAACAACTGGGATGAAGGGTAAAAACAGTCATGCATAGGTAGCCATATTATATTAGCTGTCAGTCAGCTGTTGCTTCCACCGTCTGGTGGCAAATTTTGTTAAGCCTCAATTCTACTTTCTGCATCCACGAGTCCACTCAGGTCCAAGTGATGTGAATTTCATCATCAGACGGTGAGTGCAGGGGTTCATGTGTACATCCATGTGCCTGCCTGTTTTTTGTGACTGTGCAGACTTGTCCATGAAGAATTTACATTACAATGCACCAACTATGCATGTGCCCCAGGCAGCAGACTTCAAGCGGACTTCAAAGAATTACAACAGGAATCGCTATTTGGCCAGCGGGTCTCCAGCTGTCCGTATCCGCAACGGAGTATAATCAAGGCATAAGATGCCATTATCATAGATTGAAGTTTAAGCGTGATGACCATAAATCTCATATATATTAATTTTTTGACTTCAAATGATTATGAAAACAAAATCATAAGGTTAAAACTTTTTCCCTTCATTTTCACTACAAAGCTCTCTGTTTTTCATGTGTCATAAATCTCGTTCATTTCTTTACACCAGTGTACTTTCTTTAAAGGTTTCAACTTGTTTAGTGCAGCTGATAACTCAAAGGCAGTCTTTGGTCAACAAGAGCAGTAAAACTCACAAAGCTTCTGTCGGTCACCCCGTGGAAGGATTTTTAAGGGCTGCCTGCAAGCTGCCTTTTTCTCCAGCGCGCTCTTTCATGCGGTCAGCTTTTTGCAGCGCGTGATCTCTGGCTGCTGGCTTCAGCTCTCTGTCACACTCCCTGTGCCTACCAAGCAGGCCTCCCAAAGGCATGTGAGAGTCCTGCTCCCCGGGACTCTCTTCTCACCCGTCTGCACTCACACACTTAGTTTGAGGCTAAAACTCCTATGTCCCACACACCCCTCACCTCTTAATCGCATTTATTTTTCGGCTCCCAGTCAGAAAATCTTTGTGTTAACTAATCGAAATTACAACATTAACCAGAAATATCAAGATAGCAGCCTTTCTATCTGTTAGCACACACCGATAATAATCTACTCTAAAATGTCGATGACAACACTAGGGCAATTAAGGACGTGTTAGAAAGTACCAAGGCTACACAAAGAAAGGCTGCATGGGTACAACAGGAAGTGGAGTAATGAGCATTCAGCAAGATAAGATGGCTATCATAGCAATCTTTACTCCGGCACTCTTTCCTCTGCTTAGACATGTAAATCTTCCTGTGTGTGTGTTTATGAGCATGCAGTGTGTGTTCTGACTACAAGTTCTGCTTGGCTGCCCTTTTCTAACAAATGCATGTTCTGGCATAAGACCCTCGTTCAAAGTCCACTAAGTCAGAGCACAGCAGCAGCATTTCAGAGAAGAGAGAGAGTGATTCACCAGGTAATGAACGCTGCTTACTCTCCCACAGAATAGGTGGGCAACTCGTGTCAACAACCTCTGATGAACTAGCTCACAGTACTGACAAATCCTTTGAGCAGAGAAAATAAAAGTAGACAGCAAGTGGGCTGGCTGTCTCAAGTGCAGTATACGTAGACAAACTATCACGATGCTAGATGTACAACCACGTAATAAACAGCTTGACTGTGTAATACAACCAAGTGGAATTCTACACAAACAACATGTGTGCGCACACGTATGTGTCTCACGTTCTGCTGCGATCTGCGCACTCCAAGCCCACAGTCTTCATCCTGGAAATTCAATTCTTCTTAGCTGCCAAATAAAGCCTGGAGAGCCTGGAACAACTGTGGTCATGTCCGTGGGAGGGATGAGATCTGTGCCACCACACAACTGAGCGCTGGTTCGTCGTTTCAATATTTTAGACCCGCACAGCATTATTTAAATTCACTGATCTCATACTGATTTAGACATAGACAGAAGACATAATTCACAACCAGCTGACTGACACAATTTTCTCCCCATGCAGATCTGCCTCGTTTCTGCTTTCTCTCTTTTTCAATCCTTTCAAAAGTGAGCCTGTGTCAGGCGGTTAAGTTCTTAGCTTTCAGATGTTGGGACTGCAATACTGTCTGCTATAGAGAAGAGCTGGCCTTGCACTTTAATGACAAACTAAAGTCAGGGATTGTCCAAAACAGCAGGACTTGTTTACTTGGCAGAAATAAAGTAGACCTAAGCCTTTCATCCTGAGCTTTGCTGAGCCAGTGTGGGTCTGTGTGAAAAAAGGACAACCAACGCCATACAAGGCGTCAAGTGAGGCCATCATATTTGCTTGAATCCGACAGGGCTGCTTGGAAGCAGCGTAAGGCCTAGCCCATGATAGAAGGCTAGATAGTTAGCTTGGAACACATGCCTATGAAGTTTGGAAACCCACACAAAAAACACAGGCCTTAACGTCTTTTCCTTTCTCCCTCCCCTTTGTAGAGCTTTGTAGATGTGCCAAGACAGGGCCTATGCTTCCAATGCAAGTTTAGAACATGTAATTACAGAGACGTGCATGCATAAATTTAAACATTTTCAAAAACCTGTAATATGCGGTTAGAATGTCATACTGAGTTGATAATATAGAGCGATATCAGGCTATTTTGGATCTTTGTTTAATACCACAGGCATAAATAAATAAAACAGCTCCAGGTTTTCTACAAAGAATGCCCGGTTATTCTAGTCTTTCACTTAAAATTGCACTCTATATGAGTCAAGTCATTTTCACACATGCACTACAGCTCTGAGCTTTTCTGACATTACTTGGAGCAGTTGCAAGTGAGAATGCAAATGTCCAAATCAGTTAAACCGGACAAAGAAAGGACCTCACATCACAAGCTCCCTAGTGCAATGTCTGGATAATGTATAAATGTATAAATAGTGCAGGTAATTCTCGGGAGAATTCATGGCAACTGAGTGTGCATCACGTGTCCTGCCTCTTGCAGACTCTGACCGGGTGCCACCTCAGCCTAAACCACGGAGGATTTCTAGTAGCAAGAGCACGCCTGATGCAGACAGCCTCCTGTTTCTACATGTGAGAACAAGCAACTCTGAACAATGTCACAAAAATCTGATTCATGTGGGAAAACGGCTTTCCTCTCTAGTACTCAGCTATACTGGGCTCCCTGTTTTCTCATGTTTTCACTGCCCACCTACCGCGCCACTTCCACTGAGTGCTGCCATCTTCAAATACAGAGAGGACGAAGTAAATCAGAGACACAGAGCAGTGATTCAAGGTTTTCCGTGTCCAAACCACTCTGTGTTGAACCTGACGCACAGAGCTCTGGTGTCCCACTGATAAAAGTTTTAACATGCTTTGATATGCATGAACGGGTCTCATCCTTTTGCTTCAGTGTAACCATTTTTTTCTTCTTCAGGAGCTCTTCTGACAGTCACAAGAACGAACCACAAAATGATACTGCAAATGATACTGTAAAAAACGTTGTGTCCACAGTGGATTTGGCCATAAGCTTCATAAACACGCTGTAATCCTCGGAGCAGGAAATATTTAGTTCAGATATGTGGGCTAAGAAGACTTTTTTCAACTGCTAAATAAGTGATGCACTGCAAGTTTTACCATGAGCATTTATACAAATCCAGAAACCAAAATATATCGAAGCTTGAATCAAGAAAGGTCATCTTCAGTGATGAAGAAATAAATAAATAAAACATGCTGCCTTGTTAAAATATATCAAAGGCATAACAGATTTTTAAAAAAAATTCTCTACTGCCTAAAATCTACTATAAAAACAGTGTTAGACTTTGTTGCAAGATAAATATTCAGCCTCCCAGCACTTCTATTTCACCGTCCCAGACTTTTTATCAGCGGGTGTAAGCTGATTTCTGTCATGCATGCAGACAAAACACTGACCATATGTTCGTAAGTTATCCTTTTGTTGCATCATTTATTTTTTCATTCTCTTCCTGTGCAGCGGGGAGTGCCCGGCATATTGCTGTGAGGCTTGTTTGGGAGGCACGCTACATGATGAATCCTTATTTGGTCAGAAAACTCACATTGCCACTTCCAACAAAAATACCTCCAGTTTGTTGATGTGGCTACCTTGGGAAACAAGACCACACACGTCAGTGAGGACAAACTGGAGCAACTGCTGCCCTATCCGTTCCTCTTTCAGTCTAATGATCATTAGCATGCAATGATCAATAGCACACTTGTGTGCAGACTAAGCAAGAAAGAAAAAGCATTTTCTCCAAGACATCCAGAAGTAACCATCCCATTACTAAAACTTTACACTGATGTCAGTTGATTAATTTGACATTTTTTAAAGGCAGCATCAACATATTAGCACAAACCTAGATCGCACTTTCTGAGTGTTTGAATTCAGAGTCTGATTAATATCAATAAAAATGCAGATTTAGAGAAGAGCCCTGTCTGTACATGAGCTTCACTTTGCACCTATTACAAGTATATTTTGTGCTATTCAACTAAACATAGCCTGCTCGGGCAACTTTAAAAGAGCCCAATGAAATATTAATCATCACACCATTTCCAGAGTGCCATATGAGTACACACTTTAGAGTGTTAGAGTGGAAAAACCCCAGTAGGCTCAACCCACTCCTGTTCTGGGTGAGTGTGTTCACACTGCTCTTCCTTTTCACAAGAAAGGAAACAGGACACCTCACAGAAGCTCGCCACCTTGTCGGCAGTACACCACAGTATGTCTCAAAATCAAAGGATAAGTTAATACTTTGTGTTTGCTACATTTATAGTTGGCCTTTAAAGCAGACGTGTTTAGATGAGGAAAATGCACGTGGCGTTTTAGGCTATTTCCTGTTCATCACTTATCATTCAGGGTCTCCACCGTTTACAGGAAAATCATCTCACTGTAATCCAGGTAAGACAGTGCTGCTGTCTATATTTTTTACCCTATGAGCTGATGCGCTTGTAGTAGTCTGCTAGCAGCTGTAATTCAGGGTTATAATTTGTTCTGAAACACAATATAAGCTCATGACTCAACAGCAGGGATCTCCTGCTCTAATAATGCAATCTGTAGTGGCTCGAATTTCTATCCCAGCAAAAGCAATCTTACCTGTCTTGGTGTTAATAGCAAAGAAACCCTGGGGATTCCCGCTGGTGATCTTGTAGGTGAGTTTATCGCTGGCTTTGGCGTCCGGATCGACTGCATTGATCTGGATGATTGACACATCTTTAGCGGAGTTCTCCATAACAGAGGGGTAGTAGACAGGCTCAGAGGTTTGAGGTGCGTTGTCGTTGACATCCTGCACCTCAATGTAGATCTCCACAAAAGCAGAGAGGGGCACCACACCGCGATCCATCGCGTAGACTGTTAACCAGTAGTGCGATGTTGTCTCACGATCCAGCAGTTCCTGCGTTCGGATAATACCTGCAAAAATAAAAAGACGGAAACTGGTAAGTCTTCATTATGTTGCAGAACATTTTTATATGCAACACATGACCCTGAATCTCACATTGCTGTCGGCGCTATCAGTGATCTCTGAAAGCGATTTGGGGTGATGAACAGAACAGGAGCGTAAACACCAGCTGCCCCTGAACAGCCAAATGTAAGGGCTGATTGAAAGGACTCTGCCTGACACATGTCAGGATGGCATATTTACAACAGTCAGCGCTCTCCTGTTTACATTTCATTGCCATGTGGAGGCTGTAACCTTCAGCTGAGCAAACACAAAAGAGCTTTGAGACATGTATGAGTTATACATGTTTACAACTGTTAATTGAAGAATGGCAGATCGACAGATTCTGCACTGTGAAAACGCTAACAGTGTATATGCTATGTAGCTAGTTTCGTGACACTGGTTTCATAAACAGTGCATCTCTTATGTTTTGAACAATGAACTGCTTGACTCAATAAATCCTCATGTGTTTTAATATGTTAACATGCCTGAAACAGAGTGGCAGTGTGAAAGTTCTTGCTGAAAATGCTAGCAGCAACATTTAAATGAGTGAATATACTTCAGAGCTTTTCATCCCCATCTGACTTCACAAGTTCTCAGTATGTACCGTAACAAAGGATAAGTTATTGTGTGAGCCTTTCAGTATGGGCAGGTGTCTCAGTTTGGGGGAGAGGACATGTGCTTGTGACTAAGTGTTAGTTTACTGGTGAAAAGAAATACAGATTATGGACCCTGTTTCCACCTGGCATTAACATATGTCCTGGGTTATCTCAAGTAGTTAGCTGTAAATATGTCAACTCCTTGTGAGATCTGACTTCCTAGGATTATACGCAATTAAACACGTAGCCCACATTATTTCTGTTTGCCAGCCCCATATGCCAGAGGCCCACATAGCTGAGCAGGCTAACAGAACTGACCTGTTTTCCACAATAACCTCAAATTTAAATCTACACCGACTCAATCTGTTCATATAATTCTCACGACCTGAACAAAATAAAACACACAGGTAGTCTACAGTCATTTAAAAGTGCTTTAAAATGACTTGTGCAATTAATACAATGAATGGTATCCAACTTTTTTTTGCCAGCGGTGGGCACATCAGGGTAGCGAGGTGAGTAGGTGGTCCTAAGTGTGACCCAGGACACATAATGCCCCTGGAAGAATGCAGCCAAGCGTGGCCAATAGCACCTCCGAAAGTGGCCTCAGAGACTGGATCTAAATGCATCTTTGACAACACCTGCTTAATACACCAACATATGACCGGACTCTCGAGTGCAACATGACCGCATTTACAAATAACGATTGTGTAACTAATTTTTCCATTTTCTTACTGCTTTTGCTTTCAATTTATTTTCCATTAGTTTTCACCATTAGTTTTTTGTAATGCAGTTCTTTGTGAGCATAATGCATCTTTTTAGATTACTCGCTTATAATCAAACAAATCACTTTACTCCAAACATTGTGAATTCCATTTAATAGCAGACACTTTGGTTAGTCACACAATGTAAATGCATCCTGAGGCTACATTGTGATATTTTTTCACCTTTCTGTTCCTTCATCAACATCAAACATTCTTAAGAACCGTAAATCCAAAACAAAGAGCACAGGGAATGAATCACTGCCTGCCAATAATGTTGCAACAGTAAATTATCTGGATATCTTGCACATGTGAACTCCCATTATTATCAACAAGCACCATATTTGAAGGGCAAAAGAATACCAGAATGTTTTTCAAACAATGGAAACCTTTATACCAGCAGCTATTTAAGTCTCTGTATTATTTGCAATAACCTTGATAACGTCAATGAGGATTTATCGTTCTTCTCTGATTCAGTTATATGAAGCTAATAAAAGTGAATCATGGCTGTATCATTATCAGGTTGGTTACTCATTTTGGACTACACTTCCTGGTGGTCCCGATAAGAAGCCTCCATATAATCATAAATGCAAATTTCAAAGGTTCAAACGGTTTGGTCGTTGCCGGTCGCCCATCAAGATGTTGAGGCCAGAGCCTTGATCATTAATCCCCTCCCACATCTCACTAACACCACACTAATGTTGCTTTCTACTGAAAGCCTTCAATGTACACATTATAACTTAAAGTAAACATCACCCAGCGCTATGAAGTAGTTTAAATAGGCTCTCTCTGTGCTGCTGTTGCCTTTCTTCACACACAATGTGCTGGTGAAGTAAGTGTTACTGAGAGCAGACATATTTCTTACCTTGGGTAATATAAGATACCTCCAAATAGAGATAATACCCAAAATGACTTGTCACAAAAACTCTCAAATTTACCATGGGCGGGGAGTTTGGGGGTGTACAGCTAATTTATTCTCACGCCCCGCTTTACTTTAGCTTCCCTGCCTTTTCCTTCTGGGATCCTCTCTTGTCATTAGTCATCATTACAGCTCTCTCAGCTTAAGGCTTGTAATAAGAAGGGGTATTCAGGCAAGGGAAAATAGGTAGCTCCCAAAGCTGAGAATCCAGGCAAAGACAACTTTGGGCAGCAAATCTAGAATGCAAAGTAGATGAGCCCATTGTAGCATATATAATGACTTAAAGCTGACAACACAGAGGAGGGAAACTTTTTGAAAAATTAAACAATACCCTAAAAACAGATGTAAAATGATTATAATAAATTAGTACATAATTTATTAAAATACCATGAATGACTAATTTATAAGAGCACTAAAGCTCAGAAATGTCAATGCACCGCTACTTGAAGAAAACATGCAGGAAATTGCAAATGTTTGCCATAAATAAGAAATGCGAACACTTATGTGAGGCATCCTGAGCAGAAACGCCAAAGCATAGTGGGATGCATGCTTTAGACATCTGCTAAGGACAGTAATAGAAAGGAAAACATTACAAAGCAAATGTTAAAGAGTAAAATGAAAAAGAGGTTGGTGTGAGGAGAGGAGGTGTGGCAGAGGAAAGGTAGTCATGTTTGCACATGCACATGAACATCAAAAGACAAAGCAGCAGAGAAAAGAACAGACAATTGGGAAAGTATGAGCCATCTTTTGTACTTGAGCCAAAGAGATGCCCATGGGTGATTGCCTATCTATACAAGTGGCAGACAAAAAAGTAACAGAGCAATTCCACTTTCACCCGGGTCATACATTTTGCTCCCAGATCTTCACCTTGTAGTTACCAGCAAACACAATCTAACATCATATTTAGAAGATAAACAAACTTTAAAGAGGATCCTGCAAGGGTTAGAGGCCACACTTTTACAGTTACTGCAACAGTAAACAGTTTTTCTTCGTATTTATTTAAAAAGAAAACTGACTAGGCTTGACCTTTAATTTCTGAAACAGCAGATAAAGAAAGTTCTCTGCTATGGCCTTGGGTGAAAAGCTTCAAACAAAGCACATGAAAAATGAATCTGAAGAATTTAGTCGCCACACCCATTCCATATACCTGACATACCCAGTAAGGCAGAAGTAAAACCTGCCCTTGGGCCACAAGAAAGAAAACAGACTGTGCAACAGCCTCTGCCAGATTTGCTTTCCGCTTTTTTTCCCCTTGCTCTTTTCTCTTCCCTCTGGCTTTGTTCTTCAAAGCTATCTGAGCACAGTGGCAGTGTGGTCAAGTGTTGAGACAGCCAAAAGACTTTCAGCTATCGAGACCAGCGGGTATTTTGTGTATCGAAATCACTGCTAAATCAACATCCTGTGCAGATACCCGATGAATCTATTCAATAAGAATTCTCTGAAAAGACAGAGTTAGCCACTGAATGAAGAGGGGAGTAATCTGCTTTGGAAAAGCTGTTGGAAACTGCTGATTTCTTCGCACATGTTTGACCTGACTCTTGTAGTTTGCATTTGACCATCAACGACCTGAAATGTTTGTTGTGAACAGCAAACAGGAACCACTTCCTCGTTTATTCTGCAGCTGAAAAGTCGGGGTTTGCTTTGAACTAGATACATTAATTTGTCTCACCTCTACCCCACATTCCTCAGCCTTCTCAGGCCTTGAGCTCCCAAGCTTACATAAACTTTCACAGTGCCCCCTACCCCCACCATCCCTTCTCTTTCCACAGTCCTGGCAAAATGCTTCAAATTCCACTACCTCCTTGTTGGGTCTAGAGTAATAAAAGAGTCCCAAACTAAGCTTTCTCTTGATATCAGATCATCCCAAAGTTCCCAGACATCTGTAGTCAAGATCTGTTTTAAGGATGCTAAGCCTTAATGCTAAAAATGCCTGAAATATGAAAAACGTCAAAGTTCTGTAAGTCAGAGTTTAGTTTGACTTATAGTTCATAGTTGTGGTTTACTAAAATTACCTATTCTATTATTACTGCATA
Organism: Rhamphochromis longiceps; assembly: GCF_057381845.1. Classification (NCBI taxonomy): domain Eukaryota; kingdom Metazoa; phylum Chordata; class Actinopteri; order Cichliformes; family Cichlidae; genus Rhamphochromis; species Rhamphochromis longiceps. The sequence continues at coordinate 18,250,907 of NC_140562.1, forward strand.
GTAAGATGTAACCTATTACCTACTAAACTATTTTATCACAATTTTATCATGTATACTATAATAATACTAACTTTTCTTGCAGTTCATAGTTAAATTCAATAAGAAATAAGCGACTGTGGTTAAAACTTTGACATGCTAATCTTTCCAATAATTGCACACATAAAATACATTTACATAACATTGTTATAAGCAGACATGACTCACAAAGATTCTCAGTCATCATAATTGCGAAAGGTCTCACATCATCACATAAATAATATATGCTTTTTATCTCATTCAACATACCAGACAAACTAATACAACCTATTGAGGAACCGATTCATTTTACTTCATGCATCACTGAAGGTGCAATTACTTGTAGAACTCGAAAAATTCCTGCCCACAGCTGGCTTAAGGAGAAGTTTGTTAGACGGATATGGTTTTATATAGGAGACGGTATGACTTCAGAACTTCTTTAGACGTAAAAATAGAAAAAAAGAAAACATTGTCTAAAGAAAAATCATCAAGAAAACATGAAAATCATTCAGTTGTATGTTTAAGATGGGGAAAATCTTTTGATACTTTTGTTATATATCTGCAATATGTACCTGAATTGATTTTTCTCTTCCCATTTAAAAAAAATGTCTATTAATTCCAGCTGAGATAGCTTTTGGGATGTAGCAGATGATATAAAGCTTTCATTGTTAGTGGGAACATTGTTATTTCAAAGGCCTTTCAAAAAGACCTCAGAGCAATATTCCTTGATTCAATATCACAGTATTGTTTAGGATCAGCTACTATACCTACTAGCTATCTGCCTGTTCCTTTGATAACAATGACACCATCTCCATTCATTTCTATACATCACGAGGCTCTACATCTACATCTGTGGAGGTGTATTTATCTATTTCTACCCAGATTATCATTGTATATGCTATCACAGCAACTAGTTTCCCATATTTTCATTTTACATAACCTAACCTAAAAAGAAAAATCAGTGCCTTCTTATGGTTTTAACAACAACAAAGTTATGCCACTGTCTCCTTGCATTTCCTTCTAAATGTCTGGATCTTTAGCTTGGAACAACTCTGCAGTGATAATGGGAAATCTGAGAGAGACAATGTACTAATACTGCATGAACCAAGCCTTTATTTCCTTTCCTACAAGGCTCCCTGCCCTATTTGGATAGCTGTTAGAGTGAAACATGAGCACATCCTCCTATCCATATACCTTTTAACAGCCGCCCTTCGCAAGGCTGCATCTGTGTGTTGGTAACTACACCTCAAAGAATGACTGATGATTCACGCCTGCAGCTCCTACAGTTATATATTTCTTCTCATTTCTGTGCTGGCAATCAATACAAAAATGATAGTCAGCACTATAATTATATGTAATAGTCAAATAAATTGTCAGACCAAAAAATGACCTTACAAACTTTATTGAGAATGTTAAAGTCCTGTTGTAAGCCCCAATTCCCTAAACTCAAGTATATCAATGGTCGGTAGGGCTGCACGATTTTGCATAAAATGAGAATCACGATTTTCTTGCTTAGAATTGAGATCACGATTCTCTCACGATTTTCTTTTCCAGTATAAATATTTATTGCACTTATTAACTGCACATCAACTTCGTAAGAGTTGAGACTGAACATAAAAACAATAAATAAACATAAAAACAACAAATGTCTCACGTTTTGTTGTTGCCGCAAAATGTTGTACTGCTTGAAATTCTGTCTCCACCGTTGCTTGACACTGCGTGTATAGAGCAGGTAGTGCAACAATAGAAAAATAGTTGCGGGACGGCACTGTGTAGCGTTTATCTAGGTTGTTGATCATTTTCCTAAATCCCTCGTTTTGCTCAGTGTTGATGGGAGCCATATCTTTGGTCAGGTGATAAGTGATAGCCTCCGTAATTTCTTTGTGCCTGCGGGAGTTCGACGTGTATAGGGAAGCGCTGTATAAGGTTCCCGTTATTGATGTTTGGGTGGTTGACCGGGACGGATTTTCTCCTGTCACTTTCTCGTCATCCCTGACGTGCTCTCCGTTGTTTTTTCCCTGCTAATTTTAGCATCACACGGCACAGCTTCTGTATCACGTGGTATAAGGCTCCGCCCTTGTCATTTGTTGAGCAGGAAGAGTGAGAGCTTGTTTTCATGCAGATCACGTCCCGGATCAAAATGCGGTACAATCGTCATCTTTTTTTTCCTTTTTTTAAAAATCGTTGTCATTTGGAAATGAGATCGCACATAAGTATGAATCGAGATCGCAATTTTCTAACGATTAATCGTGCAGCCCTAATGGTCGGTCTTGTCAGGTAGAATCAAATTGGCTATAAAGGCCTAAAACAGATACTAAAACTTAAAAAAGTCTAAGAGCATTTGAATAATTTAGCACAGCAAGCCTGATGCTGAAAATGTTCACATGTGTCTGCAGGGAGGATGCAAACGGCTTCAAAATATCGCTCGTTTTCGTAGTCCTTTATGCTTTACACTGATCTTTGGAACAGTGGTTGTGTTCAGCATCTGTGACTTTAAAGTAGCTATACCCATACAAGGAAATCCATTACTTTTTATTAAATTGAACAAATGCAATACTGGTGTTGTGCTGGACTTCAAAGTATACCATGGGGGCCACTATTTAAAGACAAAGTGAAAAATGTGAAAACTAAAATACATCAAAAGGTCTAAAGTAAAGATCTAATTCACGAGTCTTAGCGTGACATGAATAAACACACAATGAAGCATGTCCTGTGCGCAAGGCAGCTCAAGGTTTCTTTAAAAAGATTTAATGGACTGAGAGAACAACATACTTTTAACGAGGGAAAGTGTGTTTTTCATTTAGTAACCTACAATCAACTTTGTCCCGCTGCACATTCTTGGTCCCATCTCCAGAGTAACAGCACTCAAGCAAAGACTATTTGGGATCATGTGCCACTTAGCAGTCTAACTTTTATCTCAAACATATAGGCTTTAAAAAGTTTTTTTTTAAAGGTGTGAGAGGGTAACAGTTTGCACTTTTAAAACTAAACTAGAAGCCAAAATCCAGAGCATAAACACGTACAAGAGTAGATCTTTTTATTCTGGTTAAGGACCTGTTTATTTTATCATGATGGAAAAAGAAGTGAAGCGCTGGCAACTTTTTGTGCTAATGGAACAGGACTTTGTCATTATGCATCAAACTGTTTCATTTGCCTTCACAAAGAACCCTTTCACAGTACAGGCTGCAAACAGCTTCAAGTGAAAGGGCAATGCATATTTTATCCAACAAGAAAGGGCAATGCATACATTATACAATCAGCATCTGCGCCTCATGTAGACTCAACACACTGCTTCGGTTAACTTGTACATTGCACAATTTAACTTCAAGCAGAGACACATCTTCCTTGGAGTAGATTTTCAAGGTAAGGCCTGTCTAGAGCTTCATCAAAGCCACCAAAGACACACTCTTCAATCACAGTTCCTTTTGGGTTATGGTTTGGTTTACTAACACATTGACAATGCACAAAAAAAGGCGTTATGTTTAAAGAAAGTTTAACTCTTACATGCCTGCATACAGTGACAGAGTCCACTTTAAATGAAAGGAGTAAAATATTTAAATTTTTGTTATTATTAACTATATTACCCTATCAAAATGTTCACTTCCATCTTCCATCTATATTCCCAAAATACATGGCCCAAAATACATACTACCACTAAAGACACTGGCTATCTACAGGAGATAAATAGTGATTATTATATAGGGTTCTTAGTATAGCTTTAACTATAGCCGTCTTAGCCTGTTGCAAGCATGTTCCTTTTCAATTATTTAGACTTGACCTGGTACATAATCCCTCCCTGCTGCATAAGCTATTAAAAAACAGAAAACTTTGCTGAACTAAAGTCATTGCCTCCGTTTTAACAAAAAGCAGGCACAAGAACAACTTCTTCGGCAAACTGTCAATCAGTCTGGAGCCAGCTCTGAGTAAGAGTTCAGTAAATGTAAACATTAATTAAGCTAGCAGTCATCATTAAGCCGGGCAATGCCAAAGTTATGAAAATGCAGGGGTGTTTTTAAAACCCCCTGTTTTCCACAGGTAGCCTGTCGCTCCCAATGCCAGAATCAGTAGATCTATTCTGAAAGGTTACAATTTTCTCCGTATTAGACTAACTCAATTCAATTGTCTCAGGCTACTTTATTCACCCTGTTTGGTAACCTTTACCCTCCAGGGCCTAAGTTATCAGAAGTCAAAACGCCTACCATAACCCTGAGTTTTCAAAATAGCACAAATGTCACAGATGTCGACTTAGCGCTCACAGAAGTGACTGCAGATTCCAAAGTTGTGCTAGTCACTTCTTCCAAACTCTTACATTCAAACCATCATAAAGACTTTCACCAATAAATACTGAATCCCACAGCATGAGACTCAGTTACACAGTGGTTCATTAAAGGTGCTGGAAAAGGACTCCTGTGAAGATTGCTCATTACTCATTTACCTCTGTCTTTTCTGAAACTGCCTTCTTTTTCGATTGTTGCAGACAGAGGAAAATTAAGACGATTACTCACTGGCAATAAAAAAAAACCCTTGCCTAGGTGTGTCAGGTTGAGTCAGGTGTGCTTGGAGGAGTGGAGACTTGCACAGGTTCATCAAGATAAGCATAGCTTTATTGCTAGTCTGTTTGAACTAGGACTGGAAGTTGACCTCATATGAATTTATATGTCTTTTCACCTCAACAGTATGTAACTGTTTCTACAGCTGCTTGTATGAAGATTATAATGATTGTTAGCCTTTCTTAAGGACAGAAGTGCCATCTAGGTTTGCTCTATAAAAGGCACAGGCTTATTTGGAAACTCATCAATTTGTGATGAGTGTGAAATTTGAAGAGGTATAATCCTAACAAATTCCTATGACACACACGCACTTCCCCAGTGGATTTCTCCACAGCCATATTATCAGCTGAGGAATTAAAGCTCAGGAGTGGCAGCCTCTCTTCAAATTGCTTTCAGTCTTTTTAGAGTACTAACTGCAAAGCCTTTTTAAAGACAAACCTGTAAAATACATAAAAAACTAAGTCACTGCATGAGCCATTTGCCACAAAATTGTAATACCAGCTGGCCTCTGGAGCCACAACATGTAAAACAGTAGCTAGCCACCTTTTTCAAGAAAACTCCAACAGCTGAAAACACTTCACGCAAGTCAAGCTGCCCGAGATTCACAGAATTTACAGAAAATGTAAAATTTTTGTGATACCGTTGTCAGGACGATAAATGTCTATATGTATATGAGATTTTGGTCATATCCCACAGCCCTAAAGCTGAGTTATTTTGCTCTTAGTCCTTTCTAGTTAAAAATCACGTCACTATCAGCAAAGTTTCCAGTTAAACTGATGAGCAATGGATTTGTTGTGCAGAATGGGAAAAGACCCAGGAATGAGCCTTCATGAGGGTATGTTTAAATTAAGATGGCACTCATCCAGTGACCACAGAGCTTTTAATAACACAGAGAATGTCTGGACAAACAGTTGCCATGGACTCCCTCAGTCCAACGGAAAGCAACCATAATAGAAGAAGACGACGTGGCTTGCATGGGAGGTTTCCTCCTACTTTGAGTTGATGTAAATGAGGACAAGATGGTGTTCAATAAACAGCAACAAAGGACAGCTTTTTTTTTTTTACTTTATCTGTGCCTGAAACAAATAATTTGTTTGTTCCTTGGATGGTTTATGAATGTCACTCTCAAAGTCTCAATACATCCTTTGTTTGGATTTGTTAGATACTCCTACTCTTCAAGAGTCACTCACTGTCGACTAGCTCAACCACTACAGAGTGCTGTGCTTTACACAGCAACACTATGTGACCCACATAACAGTCTTCCTGTGGATGTTACTATAAGAAAAAATCATTGGGTTTTACACATGTGGTGATGGAACGAGCAAAACAATGCAATGCAGATCAAGACTGTGATTGATGTACTCTTAACAAACACATGCCCAAGTTCAGCAACACAAGCATCAAGTAAAACGCAAAAACACTTCTGCCTTCACTACTTCCCACTGAGAAAAACAAATTTCAAAACTAGAGGTGTGCGGCTCCTGGCAGTTTTCCCCACACCACTTTTTCACTTGTTTTCTAATTTTAAACGATTTTAAAACAGCCTGGTTAAAATTCACAACATGCAGCTGCAGAAGAGTATATAGTGGGGACGCACCCGTGCTTATATTTTCCTTTTGGAGGCACAATATTTTAAACGCATATGGTAGCTTTAGCACACCACACCCTTCATCTAGTGAAATCATAGGAGCGGCATTACCACCTTGGCTCTATTTAGTTGTCTACTGACCTCAGATGTAATCCATAATAACAGGACCCAGCCCAGGACAATCCTATCATTGCACCTCCTGATAATCACTTAATATAGGCCTCAGGGATTAAGTAGAAGATCAAACCAGGCTCCCAGAATCTGTGCCCTACATGGGATTTTAAAGGCAGACGTAGACGCCAGTCACAGGTCTGCATGCGGCGCCATCAACAGTAATATTAGTAGTATCACAGTACTAAGGTGTAGGGCCTTTTCGGTGGGATGGATGGAGGGATTTCTTTCAGATTTGGCACAAAAACTGCCTTGGACTCAGCAATGAACAGATTAGATGCCAGCAGTTAAAGGTCAAGGTCACTGTGATCTCTGAAGTTTCAGAACATGACTCAACTCATGGACGCACAGTTTTAGATTTAAATTCAATGTACTGAAATGATTAAAAGCTGGTGGTTAAAAGTTGATGTTACCTTAACTTCACAAAAACTTTTTTTGCTATATTCAGAAAATTCATACAATAAATGTGATGAAATTCAATCCATGTCGAACTGAATAATGATAAAGTGATGACATTTTACACCTAAAAAAAGTTCAAATCATATAAACGATCCTGCAAAATTCCCACAAAACTGCCTTTATATGACCATTATTACAATAGGAGAGGAGTAATTTGGATGTACTAATGACTGATGGCCTGATCATTGTGCAATGTTTTTTCTTACAGCATGAAATCACTAAACAAATGTCCAAGTAATTGGTATTAGAGAATGTATGCATGCTCATGAATGACTTTTCTTGCTATATTTGTTAAATATTCTCACAGACCGTACACTCTGGTGAAAAGCTGGTAAGGCATTAACCCATTTAAAATCCATGATATGCATCCAGATTCATTTAATATAGAAGTACCAAAACAGGAAGTAACTCAATGAAAACTCCTTCATGCATCCATGAAAGTGCACAGTCACTAGTTCAAGCTTTAAATATCCCAGCATCTGTCTTCATAAAGCAAAAATCTTATTAAAATGAGACATCCAACCACTACCTCAGAAACAATCGCAAACACAGCAACTGACAAACTGCCCTGAAGGTTGCATCCTTCATAACGGCTCATCTTCTCATGCTAAATTTACGAGGCAGACGAAGGTATTTCCCAACAGGTTCACTGTGGAGACTTCCTGTCAGCTCACTGAATACTTCACATATATCTAATTCTTACTAAACATTAACCTAAAGATATAAACCTCTTTCTCAACAGTAAAAGTCAGCAGCAGACTGATAGATCACGTTTCCAGCTTTCTTAAGAAACCTATAAACTTTTGAGGTTACATGTGCCAAGGAAAATCGCTGCATTATGCATTACGTTTCACTGCCTCATTTAGTCATTAAATATGTAAAGTGCAGAGAGAAATGTAATTTCAAATGGGGATTTAAGTCACATTAAGCAAGTCAAAAATGTTGTTACTAACTTTTAAAAGGAATGCAGAGAAGCCAGGCACAAACATCCAACCCAGGTGATTGCTGTGTTTGGGGTAGGAACTCCAAGAATCCCAGACTGCTTATTTTGTGCTAATTTGAGTCAGCTGTTGGACTCATTCTGGGCAGCTGAGAGTGTATTAACATATTTTCTGCAGCATGATAGGAAATCCACAAGCAAATCCGTGCCATTGGTACTATACTGAAAATATATATGCTTAACATTTTAGATTTGGGTCAAACAGATTTGACCGTTTTCCAAATGCAACCCATTTTATTATGAATCCATGTGTGTTCCTTGTACACCAGCACCTACTTCTGAATGTCCACACAGGTCTAAGAGAGAGCTAGTCCATCTGTTCCTGCCATAAAATCTCCAAAAGAAGAAAAATGACTGAAAAAGGGAACTTCACCCGTCTCTTAGAAGACTCCCTTAGTTCATTATTCCACACAGTGGAACATGACTGAATAAACTGTAGCTGCATAATACTTTCCTTATGCAGGTCTTTCAACACAAGCTTCACATAGATCTAGCGAATAAAGAGACTCACCAGTTTCCTCATCAATGGAGAATACCCCCAGGCCAGACCCATCTCGGATGGAGTATCGAATCTCTCCATCTCGGCCTCTGTCTTCATCTTCAGCTGTTACACTCATCACTGAAGTCCCAATGACCGCATCCTCTTTTATAAATCCCTTTTCCACAAACGATCGGAACATAGGCCTGTAAAGATTCTCATTCACGTCCACCACGTCCACCTCGATAAAGCAGGTTGATGACAAAGATATGGGCTTCCCTTTGTCTTTAGCTTTTGCAGTAAGATTATACACCTGTTTTGTCTCATAATCTAGATTCTGAACAATTCGCAGCGCACCGCTGAGTTTGTCTACTTCGAAATTCCCGTCTCCATTATCAATAAGGCTGTATCGTACCTGACTGGAAGGCCCAATATCGGGGTCATGAGCCTCCAGCCACATGATTACTGTACCGATTGGAAGGTCCTCCCTCACTTTTACACGGTAATTAGGAGGGAAGAATTTGGGTGGATTATCATTCACATCTTCCAAGGTGATTTTGAGGGGAACTGTGGACACCAGCTGAGGCTCATTTCCTGCCTGGTCACGTGCCGCAATCTTCAAGACATAAAATGGATGGAGCTCGCGATCCAGTGGCTTTGTCACTGTCACCACACCGGTATTTTCATTGATTGCAAAATGATCTGTGCCTCCCAAAATTGAGTACTTGACGATTCCATTGTCACCTCGATCCTTATCTGTTGAATCCACCTGGATGATTTCAGTCCCAACAGGTGTACTCTCAGTTATTTCAACAGAATAAGATTCTTGCAAAAACTGGGGGCTATTGTCATTGGTGTCTAAGATTTTAACATCCAAGAGACGCGATGAGGATTTCTGTGGTATCCCGAGATCATAAACTGTAATGTTGAGGGTGTAGTGATCTGCTGTTTCCCGGTCAAGAGGAGAGTAAACCAAAAGCCAACCAGTTTCCATATCTACTATGAAGTGGCTTTCTGCATCTCCTCCTGAAATAACATACACTAGCTTCCCATTAAAGCCACTATCTGAGTCTGTGGCATTTAAATGGACAATCCGGGCCCCGACAGGGAGATCTTCTTTGACTTCAATAACACTTGGAAAAGACTCTGAGAACTGAGGAGTGTACCGGTTGACTGAGTGAAAGTCCATGAAGTTGTCATCCGGCTCATTCTGCGTGTGGATTTTGCTGCCCTGAAGCAGCTTTTCAGCCAGCATAGTAGCGACTCCGGTTTCCACGCACTTTAACTGGACGGGCTTGCGCGCCGTGATGACAGTTATGTTCATAATCATTGGCTGAGTCTCATGTTCGCCATCAGATGCAACGATTTGTAAACTATGAAACGAGACCTTAGCTGCCTCTCCCTCGCTCAGCGAGTGCTTCAGTGAAAGCATGCCAGAGTTTGGGTTCAGCTCAAACAGGTCAAGATCATTCCCAGCTTTAATATTGTACCGTACTAGCTGCAGTTCATCAGCATCAATGGCAGATGCTGTTGTTATCTGCTCTCCCACGCCGTGATCTCTCGGCACAGTCACTTCACAGTCCACATTTTCAAACAAAGGCTTATTGTCATTCAGGTTGTTTAACGTTATAATGACTGATGCTTCCACCTCTCTCCGGAATGGGGATCCCCAGTCTGATGCTCTGACTTTAAGATTGTAAATCCTGGGCATGAGCTCATAATCTAGGACCTCCGAGGTACTGATGACACCAGAGAAGTAGTCAATGACAAACGGCTGAGGATTCACATTGGTAATGCTGTAGGTCACATAGCCATTCTCCCCTTTGTCTAGATCAGTGGCTTTAACAGTCACCACACTAGTCCCTATGGGTACATTCTCATCAACACTGGCTTTGTAAGATGTCTGCTGGAATTCAGGTGCATTGTTATTTACATCAATCACATCAACAATCACTTTGGTTGTTGCTTTTTTGTCACTTGTAATCACATCCAACTGAAATTGTGAGGAAATATCAGCATTGATTGGCCCTGCGGTGCTGATTAAGCCAGTATCTGGATTGATGGTGAATCTGTTCTTGTCAGATTTGTGCCTAAAAGCATATTTTAGTTGTGGATACTTTGGCACAGCTGTTACCATAGTGACAGGTGTGTGAAGGGGGGCGAATTCACTCAGATTGACTCTGTAAATGGCCTTTTCAAATACAGCAGGGCCCACTTTGAACTGTGGAGAAGTGACATGTACCAATTTAGCTGATGAAAATTGAGGGGGGCTGCCTTTGTCCTTTGCCTGTAAAGTGAGGTTGTATCCAAAAGGTTGGCTATCCCAGTCGACATCTTTGACTGCTTTTATTTTATACTCCCTGCTCCCGGGGTTGGTTCTTACAGCCTTGAACTGTTGAAGAGGGTCACCAGCCACAATGCTCAGTGATGCTATTTCTCCATTTGGTCCTTGATCTTTGTCCTCCACTGTCACAATGGCATAAGTGGGGTCATGGTCTGCATCAGAGGGGGCCAAGGTTACTGCAGTAATTACAGGTGCGTGCTCATTGGCCTGCTCCACCCTGACTGTAAGTCTGGCCATGCTACTGAAACCACTGCTCCCGTACAGCTTCATCCCTCTGTCCACGGCAAGGATCTCCAACTCGTACAGCTTCGTCTCAGAGTAATCTAGTTTGCCCGTCAGTGTCACCACACCGCTGGTTGGATGTACTGCAAACATGTCTGTCCATTCCCGGAAACTATAGTAGTATTCTCCATTTGTACCGATGTCTGCATCAGTTGCCGTGACTTTGGCCACGCTTGTGCGGATTGCCGTGTTCTCTGGCAGAGCGATGCTATAGGACGTGGGTGAGAAGAGAGGCCTGAGGTCATTGGTGTCCAGTACCTGTACCTTCACTCGAGTGCGACACTCCAAATTGGTGTTTCTCTCAGAAGCTTTAATAGTCAGCACGTAGTGGTCTTTAACCTCCCGGTTCAGAATGGCAGTGCTGCCTCCTTTGGTCCTTATTCGCAAAAAACTGAAATCTCCCAGCAGATAGTCCTCTGCTTTGAATAGGTTCTCATTGTCTCCAGAGATGATTTTGTACCGTATGTCCCACTCTGGGTCTGTGATAAAGATTCCCATTTTGGTGTGACTTTCTAAGTAAGTCTTAGCAGCAGAGTTCTCATATATGGTGGCATTGTAAAGAGAATGTGTGAACTGCATGGAGGTGGCCCTCGCCATCCTTTGGTTCCCTGCACAGCCACAGAGGAGCTGCTGGAGCAGCACAAGCAGTGGAACCCAGTGCTTCCCCATTATCGTACCGTGATCTTCACCGAACCACCTGAGAGGGAGAGAAAAAAAGGATTTTAGACCGATAATCCTGCAGAAACATTTCATTGGGATCCTACAATAACATTTAAGGGGAAATTTTTATTTTCAACCATCAGTCTTCATCTAAGTAGGCTGGAAAACCGCTATAATGCTGAAAACAACATTATTTGTGGCACAATTTTTTTCCCAGACTCCTTTAAATATCATGACAAGTGATGATAAGTGTGACAAAGACTAAACAGGTTTCATGTGGAAATAAGATGAAGCAGATCAGTCAGTCAGGTGACAATGCCAGATGCCTTCCATGGGTGCCCTTCTGAACACGCAAATGTCACAAAACCTCCTCATAATGAGCTAAAGAAAAAAGAAAAAAGCTCGGGCTTCTTTGAAAACTGCAGTGCTATAATTTACATTTTTGGGTTGCACATTAGACATATAGAAATCTGATTATACTCATTAACATATTACTACACGAGCACTACCAACAATCTCGTAACTACAAAATGATGCTGGACTTTCACTCGTGCAGAAATGCAGCAAAAAAAGATGATGATGGCAAAGGTGTGTGGTAAATAAAATAATCTCTGTATAATCTCGTCGAAGTACAATCAGAATTAAACTCGAAGGCCAGATGACTGAGAAAGTGCTTTCAAATTGCGCATTCATTCGTTTACAACTGCTTTACAACGTCCCCGGCTCCGTGTGGGAGTCCACAAAGACAAATAAAAAGCAAGACGCTGCTATGTGTGCGCACGTTGTAAAAAAACAAATATATATATATATATATATATATATATATATATATATATATATATATATATATATATATATATATATATATATATATATATTTACTTTTGGCGTGACAAAACAGCCCCACTAGTTTAATTATTAATGTTTTATGCGGGGTTAATAAATGACAGGGTTTGAGCCCCAATCACCTTTAATCTAAAACTATAACCCGCAGGTACAAAAGAACCATCTGCTTGCAGACAACTGCTGCAAAAAAAAAAAGAAACTGTAACTAAAACTTAAAATTCTGGCTCTTTTTTCCCCTTTTTCTTTACGATACAGAAGAGTATCCATTTGTTTAAATTCCGTTTCTCTGAATGCTCTCGGCAGCGAGCCGTTTTTCATTTTGAAAAAAAAAAAAAAAGTTCAAATGTTTCAAAAAAAATGAGTTAGGTGCCTCGAGACTATTTCACGTCTAACCCCATCCCCCAACTACAGCCATTCACTTCGAAACGATGGCAGACGTGCACTTAGCAGAGATTTGCTGGGGGGTTAGTAGGAAAAAAGATACGTATTCCCAACACAAAACAGCACAAAGTGTGTGCGTACGTCATCAAAAACGACGTTCGACATTCACTTTGTATCGAAAAGTTCTCCAAAGAATCACCCAAAGTAGCCAGCGGTTGCTTTTCTTTCGCACCTCACAATAGCAGACCTAACTTTTTTTTTCCACGTTACAGAGATGCAGACGCTTAAACATCGCTGACCATCAAAAAAAGCCCACTGAGTAAAAACACAACAACTTACGTACCTCTTTTAATATTAAATTCGGAGATTTGGGGGTTTTGCATGTAGTTTATGTAGTCCAAATCTCGGCATGGTATTACGTGGACTTTTCTCCTCTCCGTTACCCCATCTGCCACCAGCAGGCAAGCTCACTCTTTTCCCTCACTGCTTTCCTTTCCTTTCTCTCCCACACTCCACTTGCCTGGTATCTCTCCGCGCTGCGCACGTCCGGATCTACTTACCGGGCTGGCAGCAGGATAGGACCTTTTCCGCTCTGAACCCGCGACCCTTTTGATTTGATTTGATTTAATGCGGTTCGCCTTGTATTCTCATATGAAATATTTCCAGAAAGGCTGAACCCTGGTCCTTTCCGCGGAATCGCTTTAATTTTCATTCAGCAGCTACCACTTCAGCCCCAAGGTAACCTGCCCCCCCTTTTTTGTAGTATTCTTATTCCTTTCAGCTAAAATTATTCAAAACTTTCCAACCCCCAAACGTTCACTTTCCACGGTGTTCTGATTGTGGCTACACGAGTAGAAAATCAAATCCCAGTATAATTATATAATTTATCCCAAATTGCTGTTTGGAAGCATTAAGGCTACTGGGCTCATGAGGTGTGAGTCCTAATGGATCCCACCCCCTCGTTTCTGTATTCTCCTTTTATTTACAGCAAGACAAATTAATGCCCCCCACCCCCTTTTTTTTCCTTTTTTTTTTTTTTTTTTTTTGAGGTGGGAGACATCCTTATAAAGGACCAAGCCTTATTAGGTTACAGGTTATTTTGTGCATGGCCTTCTGGCTAATGATTAACAAACAAATGTTTCATATTCACTTTCTGCTGTAGAATCTGACTTAGCCTTTATATCATAATCCAGCTGTCAGCGTAAGAATGTGGACAAACCTTATTTTGGTAATGAAATCTCAGTTCAGGTATTCCCAGATGATGACAAATGAGCTAATAAAACGTGCAAATGCAAAAAATATAAATAAATAAATAATAATAATAATCCTCGCGTGTGTTATTGCATTTTAAACATCAGTTCTTGAGATGATCTTCTCATTACTCTCACTAGTGTTATTGTTTTTTTTTAATATCCCGGGTACGGCTGGAAATAAAGTGGCCAGCAGTGCGTCCCGGGGTCTGTGTTTGGGCATTAGAGCAGGGTGACTGATAGTGTTGGTACACTGGCTACGAAGGCGCTGATCCTATCACCACCACCCCCGCCACCACCACCCCTCTCATCATCACACACGTTGCTCCTCTCAGACCAAAGCTGCACTTTACGCACAGAGGAGTGTGGCTGCCATGCGATTGATGGCGCTGTCTCACTGCTCTTGCCCGGACTGCAGAGCTCCAGCTGGTGCGCCTGCAGGAAAAAAAAGCCTGTGCTGCATGGAGCTTGACAACTTGTCAACATGCAACCTACTTACTACTACTACCCAATGCGCGCGATTGTGAGCGTGCGTAATTGCGCGTTTGGTTCTTTTTTTGGCACAAGTCAGACAAAATACTCACTTTTTTAGCGCTTACTAAAAGAAAAGTGCTTTGAGTTCAGTCCAAAGTTTCAAGAGTCGCTTGAAAGAAAAAAAATCAAATCAAACCATGTGCCATGCTCTTGAAATACGATTCGAGACTACTCACCAGACCAGCTTAACCAGCGCTGGTTGTCGTTCCCAAACTTCCCTTCACATAAATCTGTTCGTTTTTTTCCCTTTTTTTCTTTCTAAATCTCGTTTGCGAGGATCTCTCAGATTAGGCGGGAGGGAGCTTCTGCTGATGGCAATCCGCTACTTTTCTCCTCTTCAGCTTATTCTCACAGTTTTATTGCCTTCAGCTCCGATATGCTCGGAGGCATCACACATGGTGGCTTATTGCAGGAGAAAAGAAAAGAAAAAAGCTATGGGCTATGGTTTGCCTCGCTGCTCCACTCCACAACGATTCAGGTGCCGGCATGCTGCTGATGCCTTCAGGTGATATCGGGAAAAATCGCAATCTTATAGAAGAGCGCACGAGAAGAGAAATGACTGGCGATTTTCTTGCCTGCTGCTCTCCCCTTCGGAAAAGTAGCGGTACGAGCTAGACGAGAGTGGGGTGGGGGGATCACACACCAACAACAGCTGACGGTGAAAGTGATGTCTGTGTGATTCTCAGTTTGTTTGTTTTGGGCTCTGTGCTTATCTAGTTATTTGTTACGCACATAAATCCAACTTAGCGTAATGATTTAATTCAAATTGTCTGTTGCAGATTTCCTGATCGAGCACAGTTCCTTACAATAAAAAACAAACAAACATAGCATTTGAAGCATTTCCTCTGCGACAAATGCACTCTGAATTTGTTGGAGAGTTTTTCCAGTAAGGACATCAGCTCTCCGCGAGGGCACCCAGGACCTGACCTTGCCACCTTCAGCTCTGACGTCATGGACTCCTCTCCTATTCAGTGCATGCACAGCGGAGCGTTGCGGTGTTTATTCTGTCCACAGTGTGAGCGTCCACCTCCTCAGCTCGTCCTGTTTATTAATTGTGTTCTCGTGACCTTCGCGAACACGCGTTTAAAACGAGGCAAATGTCTCTGAACATGTGGTTAACAACTGAACTCGACACCATGCTGTGAAGTGGCTGCCAAAAAAAAAAAAAATGCCCGAGCAGAGAGCGGTCCAGCATGAGAATCTCTGCCTAATGTCCATTCAGCACCGGCTCATTAAAGTCGCATATGCCCACAGGCTGAGTAAACGAATGAGACCTATGGGCCTAGTGTGTGTCTGCCAGTGTACAGAGAGAAAGAGAGAGAATGGAGGAAAAAAGATTGAGATTTCTCCCCAAAGAGCAAGTGTCATCTGACTTCCTTCTGCTTGTCTTTCCTCTCTCTCTCCATCGGTTTTGTCTGAAACAATGTTGTGAAACAGCCCCATCTCGTTTAGCCTCCCCTCTCATCTGCCTGTAAAGCTTTAATTGAATTCAGGTCAGGTGATGTCCAGGCCTGGTTCCTCTGCTTTGATCTCACAAAACTGTTTGCAGTCCGGCTTGCTTGGGGGCAGGTATTCGTGCCTTATAGACCTTATAGATGCAGTGTTAGCACTGGTGGAGCTCTCTAACCCTTAACCCTAACAAAATAACAAACACATAGAGACTTTTAGATAAACTGGAAGTCAGTAGGCATGCAGGGAGGGGATTGTGCCTCTCCAGACACACAAACATCTTTGCAAACATAAGCAGAGTGAGGCGTTATGGGTAACTGGACGGTACAGATAGTATGCAGCAGAGGACACGCGCACCTGTGCTTCAAGGAAGTTGATCCGATTGTTCAGGTATTAGGAGCCTTGGGAAGTAAAAAATGAGACAAATGCAAATGTAAACATACGAATGTTTGAAAAAACAGCCACACAAAATTATGCGCAGCCCACACAAGTAAGCACATGAGTAGGCTAATGTAAGGGATTAACTTTTAAAACTGAGCAGATTATAGATTGAAGTTTTTTTTAAAGGGTTGTTATCTCTGTAGCTGAAAGCTCTGTACAGCAGAGGTATGCTGTTTATTCTTAGCTAACTATATGTTTGACACATGCAGGAATGGGCTGCTGAAATCCCAAACTCCACACTTCCTCTCAAGACCACTTGAGGAACCAGTTTCAAAGAATCAATCTCCAACAATCTTCGTGATAAAATGCAGAAACAAACATGTTTACAGTGTGGTATATATAAAGGTTTTATCCTCTTTAGCTAATTTTCCTGTTCATGCAAACGATAGGACATTATTATGATTTATGACAAATTTATGTTGTATTAGATAGTATAGTATCCTAACCTGTGTCATAAATAGTGTGTCCTAGAATGTTTGCATCCATTCATCCATCTCGTTTTTATCCAATTTATGTTCCAATTCAGGCTTATAACAACTTTCAGAATTTTAATATGACACAAATATAAAAAGTGAACGTATCAAGTTTTAAGTACTTAAAAATGACACGGCCTAATAAAGCTAATCTGTTTAAATACACCAAAAACAGTACTAGCTTTAAAGTACACAAAGGAATGACGCTGCACTTTTGTTCTTTCTTTCTTTGCCACTCTGCATACAGTATGAAAGCTTGATGAGTGACTCGCGCCTCTGCATCCTGTGCCCTACCGGCATGAAAGACACAGTCTTCTGTCTCAATGCCTCACTATGACAGATTTCACCAAATTCCACATATTTTCTCCAGAGTAGCACACTGCAGGCTCCATTTCCTTTTAAAACCACACTAATCTGCCGCAGATTCTCCCCGTGTCTCAGGAGCTAGGAGCTAGGAGCAGGCGCACTGTAGCTTGCTGAGCGAGTTACTTCTTCTTTTCCTGTGACTAATGTCCTAAGCTGTGGTTCCCTGCAACTTGAAACTGGATCGAGATCAGGAAGAGATACAGATGATTTGTAGTGCGCCTGCAGCAATAGAGCACCCAGGTATCTGTTTCTCTTGCCACCCAATCGGTGTAGAATCTGGATCCTGAGGCGCAGCTTAACTGTAAAACAGATTAGAATAATTCAATATCAATCCTGCCAGAGTGTTCTCCAGTAAAGGCATTGACCCTCCCACAGCTGGTGCCGGTGTACTTAAGATGACCCTCTGTGCAACAAGAGACTGCATTATTAATGCACAAAGAGCAGTAACTCCCCTATTAAGCTTTGCTGTGTTACATGGTGATGTAAGGAGTTTAAAAAGTACTACATGAGATATGAGGGGAAATAGTAATAATAAACAATTGACATTTCCCCTGAAGCGAGAGACAAACGGCTTTGGTCTGAAAATAAAGTCTTCTGCTACCTCAAGCAAAGCAGGAGATTATCTCAGCAAAGCCCACTGGTTGTAGAAGCTTCCTTAATAACCTAAAATGACACAAGAATACACTGCGCTATTTCTGGGGCAACCTGTTTGGGGAGTTAACATTACTGCATTATTTATTGGCGTCGTTGCTTCAGGAGAACATGCAAGTGAAAAATAAAATGGAAAGTGTGAAATAGATTAGTGTGCCTCTTTCCTCATGCATGGCTACCAGGAAGAGCTGTACCGTGTCCTTGGGGAAATCAACAGGCTGGCTTTTCCTGCTTATAAACTTCAGACTGTGTTGCACTTTGCAGCTTTTTGTTATCCACTGGGTCATAATCCAAAGAAGATGGTCATTCCTTGAGTTGTCACCAGGTGGATCATATTCTAGGTGTATTGTAAACAGGCTATCTGCCACATCTGCACTGAGAACATAGCTGAAAGCCAGAGCGATGCTGATGGTTGGGTTGGGTTGGGATGGTCTTGCCTTCTGTCTGATGTGACTGATTTGCTATAAATCCTCACAGAACACAATGAACCACTCCTATGATTCAGACTCAGTTTTAAAATAACTGTATTTCATATCAAAACAATGTGTTATTTTAATGAAGAACAATTCTAAACATCTTAATAATGTTAGTTTGTTATAATATATCTTTGGTTGTAATTGAAGAAATGTACAGTGAAAATCTTCCATGAGCATCATGCGTAGCTTAGCATAAAGACCTGAGGAGTATACTATGAATGAAATTCAGCACAACTGGGCTTTCACTGCGTTAGCTGGCTTGAGAAAACTGTCTGAGGTAAGTCAGAGGTAACACTTTTCATGCTGGTAGTTATCAAATTTTTTCTGCTTTGCTGGGGTTTCTGTTTCAGCCTCTGTGCAGACTCACAAAAAGCATCACACAACTCTTTTTCCACACAAAATGATCCCTACGAGTGCCACCAACTCCAACTGGAGACAATTTGAGAAAAGGATAATAAAATGTTAAAAAATCCATAAACAACCAAAAACTTTTAGAGTAAAATGCAACACTTTTGCAAATAAAACAAGCGAACAATATTGCAGAAAACAATTAATTTTAGGATTTAGTGTACCATGCAGTAAAACAAGCATAATACGTGAAATTAGTGAAAATGTGGTGATTCCACCTTCAAACGGAAACTCTGAACATAACCTGCTCCCACCTAGGTTATAAATTCGGCATGAATCACTGTGATGATTTAGCCTGGATGAAAAGCTAATCCTAACTTTATACTCAAAAAAGCAAATCCATTAATCTGTTTGTATTATACCCCTCAGAAAGATGTTAACAGCTAGTCTGGCTTTCTGAAAACACATCAATTAGCTTGCAAGAATCTTTACATCTTTCTTAAGTAATAGGCTCTAGGTTTTTGTATAAAAAACAAAAATGCTGTTGTGGTTTTACAGGTGGTTAGGAGTCTTTACATGCTTAACCAACTCACCACAAGAGAATGAATAAAAGTGCTTTCAAAAATATTTTCTTACATTTTTGTCATACTATCAGTCTGCTTCCAAACTCCAGCTGTAAATATCAGTAACATCAGCTTGAAAACCACAGGAAAGTAGAAAAACCTAATTTTCACTAAAGGGGCTATTTGGATGCTGAGAGACAGTCATACCTTTATGCTAAGCTAAGCTAAGCTAAGCTAATTGGCTGCAGTAACAGCAGATTTTAAAGAAAGCTATTCATAACAGAAAACTAAGAAAAAGTGCAAATGCCATATCAAATGGTCACTTTAAGTCTATCACAAAAAACAATCAACTGTTTGGTGACGAATTGAAGACAAAGCTGCATTTAGATGCACAGAAACATCTTTTTTTTTTTTTTATTGAAAACCCCTCACCTCCTCTCCTCCAGAGAGGCCGAGTTTGGGTGTGCTTTTTGACCGACTATAGTACAGATGGCTTTGAAGATAAAATCTTTGAAGGGTACTAAACAAGGCAGTGAATTGGCGGAGCGGGGGTTGAAGTAGGGTAAACTCTTGCGATACAGTCAGTAAAATAATCTGTAAACGCAGGACACCACTCGGGTTCTGCGGCGCACACGTTATTTATCACACAGACAAGCCGCACAGTAACAAACAGAAGTTGGTCGAAATACGTCTGAAGCAGATGTCCTCCTCCAAGGCGCCAGGTCTTTGATGTGGTGTAACATGTAAAAGCAGCGAGGGATAAACAAACTGAACACAACTCACTGATATTTTTGATGTACTGCATTCCACCAGTCAGTTTTTTTGCCCCCCTTTCCTTGCTAAATCCTAATCCCACAGAAATTGTGTCGGGATTATACACAAAAGGCGCATTTTGGACATGGATTTGCATGGATGGATTAGTAAGGCCTTGTAATGGAGGCTCGTGTTGGTAGAGAAACCTCCGTCTTCATGTTGCTGTTGCACATTAAAACGATGCGGGGCTCCGCTTTATGTTAACACACATTACTCATCTCCTGCCCTGGGAGACCAGATAATTTCTCATTGCTGTAAAAGTTGGGAGTTTGTATGTATCAGCAAGAAGCAGATGCCCAAGTCAGAAATATTCGGCTTCACAAGGACAGTTTCACACGTCAACAAGCCACTCAAAACAACAGACACCAAATGTTATGTGTTCATTTGTAGCTAAGGGCTTTCAGACAGTGATACAGAGGATTGGGAGTGCTTTGAACCCCTGAGGATGATGCTGCCTTTTACTGTCACTCAGCCCCCATTTTCTCTTGAACAAGCTGGTGTTCATAAAACAGAAAATTGCAAATAAAACAAAACCATTAAGTGCTTACTGCTTACACTCATTTAGGCACCACAAGACACCGGCAGTCATGTATTATGTATTTACATACACATTTGCTTATCTAATAAGAGCCATATCGTGTCTCAGATTTATACAGCTTAGGAAATGCTCTAAGGTCCTCATGCTGCTTTATAATCCCACGTTTTGGGGGATGTCAAATCACTACCGGGAGCAAATAAAAGGACCATATTTAACAATATAACGACCAAAGTTTCTCCCGTTCTTGTTTCTCCCATCTTGTGTACCAAACAGAGAACATTTGTGTGACTAAGTGCTGGAATAATGTGTGTATGCCTTGGCACAGTCAGAGCCAAAAATCTGTGCCTGGTCTATGCCTGCAGACACTATTTTGAGTAATCACATCTGTGGCAAACAGGCAACCCACCATGTTCAGACCGTATCCTTTTTCGCAGCGGGTACAAATTAAACGTGTAATTACAGGTTTTGTTGCTAAAATCTGTGAATCACCAGTTCCTTGTTGCATATAACCCAAAACTGTGGGTCACTTTTACACTTTCAAACTATTCAGTTGGGAAAGACATTTTAGGAATGGTACATCCACCTAAAATATGCCCGGAATGTGGCATGCGGTTTGGAATGAAGCCTTTCGGGCTCCTGCTGGGATTTTGGAAGGTGATGTCGGCACCCAAGATCTATTGTTACCTTAGCAAGTGTTAGCATTTGTTAAACACAGCTACAATTGTAATGAAAAAAAAAAGTAGACAGCTAGCTAGCAAACAATTATCACCTTCCTAGGGTACATTGGAGTAGCCTGTGTTTGTCCTATATATAATCTAATGCAATAGTATTTATCCACTTATCATTTATTTGTATTTTCCTTCCAAAGAGTCAGACTTTAGTGTAATTAAATTCAACCAGCCTTGAGCAACAGTTCTCCATGCTTTCTTTAAGAAACAAGACAATAATCCACAAAGACCAGACACAGGACCTGAGCGAGGCATCTAGCCCATCAGCTGAAGTCTCATCAGAAATGGGAGGGTGGAGTCGTAGAGCCAGAACATTGAGGAAATGGGACAGGCCTAAAAAACGATCTGTGGCAAACAGTATCTGAAAGTCATGTCGTTAAGAAATATGAAGACACCTGTAGAGCACAGACTTGACACTGGACCTGATCAACTGGCAGTTCAAGCCTCATCAGAAATGGTCTCAGTGGAAGGTTGGCTGTCAAAAAACTATTCTTAAGCAAGGGAAACTGGGAAAAAGGCTGAGGTATGCATATTTACACAAGAACTGGATTGAAAATCAGCAGCAACAGGTCCGGTGGAGTGATGAATCCAAATTTGAAAGTTTTTGTTCCAAAGTGTCATTAGTAAGTCCGGATTAAATCAAGAGAGAGGTACAACAGTGAGTCTGTACAGCCATCTGTAAAACACTGTGGAGGGTCTGTCATGTGTGATGTTGGGGATCTTTTCAGAATTAATCAAATCATAAATATAGAGTACTGTCAGTACTGTCAGACTTTGATCCACTGTGTAAAACCATTTGGGAAGTATCTGTGTGGCAACAACTTCATTAATAATTCCAAACACACTGCCAATGGAGTAAAAGCATACTTGGATAGAAAAAACACACAATCAGTTGTGGATTGGCCTCCCCAGAGCTTGAACCTCAAGATTATTGAAGCAGTGTGGGATCATCTTTGACAGAGAACAGAACAAAAACGGCAGCCTGCATCCAAAGAAGAGCTTTGAATGTCTTTCAAGTCTCTTTGTCTCATCAGACTTTAAAAGCTGTTTTTCTCCCCAACGAAGGCCAGTGAGTCAGTGGCACATGTGGTGACGTGCTGTAAGTGGATTAGCTGGAAACTAATTGGGATTGAGCATATACGCCTGCTGAACAAGACTTTAATGAGACAGCAGCGCTGAAGGAGTCACCTGGTGAGTGACCAAGTACGGTTAGTGAGTTAAGGAGAGACTCAGAGAAGGGCCCTCCAGCTCGTGGCCATCACTAAACGAGGGACCACCGCCTCACTTGACTTACTGGTGATACTCAGCTTACTGCTTAACACTGCTTATGCAGATAGGAAGTGAACGAGTTAGAGAGCAAATCAGAATCAGAATCAGAATCAGAATACTTTATTCATCCCGAGGGAAATTAGGGGTTACAGCAGGCAGCACGCTAATGGCGCATGCGCACTCACAAAGGAACCTTCTGACCAACTTTACACAAACATCACATTGGGCAGACATGTCAGAAGGTAGGCTGATAGGAAAAAAACAACGAAAATACACTACATGAGGTAAGAGGAGGAGAAAAAAACTCCACTCAGACTGAGCTCCTAGTGGGAGAACAGTTTGATAAAAGAAAAAACACCTCAGCACAAAAGCACATGACTATCAATACACCATAGAAACACGAGACAAGCAACAGGGCGGGTAAAGGGTAAGAGAGAGCCGGCGTAGACAGCGCATCCGGTCCTGCAGCATCTGTGCTGGTCCAGTTGACTGCTATCATCCCCGGTAGGGCACAAGCATCGAAGGCGTTGGAAAGGGAGGGGGATGAGTGAGTGCTTATCAGTGTAAGTGTGTGTGTGTGCGTGTCCATAGTTTAGCTGAGACAGTGTCCTTCGGCCTATCAGGCTAAGTAAACAGTCCTCCAGCCAATCCAGGTGTCCTTCATGGGGCGGGAAGAATAGTCATCATACAGTCGTTATCAAGTTCAACTTTATTGTCACTTCAACCATATACAGTTTAAAAATACACAGTGAGGCGAAACAACGTTCCTCCAGGAACCAAGGTAATCAGGGAGTTGTTTTGGTGGGCTCCAGCCTTGGGCCTGCAGCTGGAGCCGTGGTGTCCAAATGTTGAATATTGTTGATTTCTCCTTTGTGAGCAGCTCGAATTCTAGCACTCCGAGGCTGGTCATGAATCTGCCCGCCAAAAAGAATAATTCTCCCCGCTGCTGGCCTGAAATCAACCAGCCATTTTTGATAAATGTTTCATGGGCAAATCTGTTCCCGTTATCATTCTGCATGCGAGATCGGGGATTAGACAGGTGTGGCAGCAGTAGCTAAGTGGGGCAGGGTTAAGCGAACCATCACAGTTATTCAGTTATTTTTACATTAACTTGTGGTTGGTTTTTGATTTCCACAGAGGCAAAATGCTATTTCATGCTCGCTTCTCCTGCTCCCCAGAATTACAAACATTCAGGGGACATGAAAGATGTATGCTCACGGTGTATTATGTGCTTGAAACTGACAGTGTGAGATTGACATCAGTTCTGCCTGTCCTCACTGACTCACAGGAGGAAAATTGTAAAGTGCTTCTGTGGCAAATATTCTGCCCTTAGGATATGTACGGAGAGTTAGCCCTAGCTGTGCTGCTATTATAATAAGGCAATATGTTCCTCTGTGTGTGTGTGTGTGTGTGTGTGTGTGTGTGTGTGTGTGTGTGTGTGTGTGTGTGTGTGTGGGGGGGGTTGCTTTAAAAGGATAACACTTTATATGAATCAGCTGCTCAGTTTGTTCTAAATGGGATACATTTCTGTGTTTAAGTCCCCTCTGCAAGGCCAAGAGATTACAATCAGTGCCAGACCAGAGATGCAAAGCTGTGGAGAACGAGGCAGAGAGTGGCATCCATCAATGTTTGATGGGCTTCTATCTGTCTTAGTGGCAGTTTGGTGATCTCACGCGGCACAGAGCAATCGAGAAGAGGCAAATGTGCACAGTCGAAGCCCAACACAGAGGCTCATTATCACATCCCGTTCCATCTAAATCAATATTCCATATGTAGTAAACATTTAAAAGAATAAAAAGACCTGCAAAGAATAAATCAATCCATTTTCATAAATGTCTTTGTCGCCGTGGAAGCAGCTGTCTGCTCCTCTGTGAGTGAAAGCCCTTTTTTTTTTGCTGTCTGTCATTCAATTAAATATAATGGGGCAAAATGTGCCTGCTTGCAGTGCTCAGGGTTATTTTTGAGACATCAATTTCCACCCTCTGGTCCTTCGAAGAATGACTTCACATACAAGACTTGCTGATTTTTTGACACCTGTTGCAGAAATGACTTGTCGCTTTTAAAGTCCAGTTTTAATCTGAAGCTCTTGATTTGTTGGTAAAACAAATAGAATTTTAAAGCCTGGAAAATAATGAAATTCGACCTCTTCAAATGCAGAAGTTCTTTGAGTCATAATATGATGATGAAAACCAATATCCTTAACATTGCTGAAATGCACAATCGTATATGAAGATATACGGTGGCCCTCCCACGGCTTGTATCAAGATTATGCTCAGATCCAGCTGACGGGGACAGCTGCTCACATGTGGTGTGACAATGTGTCTTATGTCAAACACATGATAAAACTCAGGATCTGTGATAGCTAATGCATCTTTTTGAACAGATGCTTCGCACTCAAGTTGATGCAGTTGCCATCATTTTGGCAGTGAAAGTCTGAAAATGAAAATTTAGTAATAAGGACAAGTACCAAACCGATGTGTGATAGAGAGAGAGATACTTGGAAATCATATTATCTTCTTTTTGGAGCAATAGTTGACATAATAAGCACGCCTAAAGTTAAAATAAGTAATAGAAGCCCAAGGTAATTGAATACGAGTTCTTGATGCTTTGTATACAAGGAGTTTGTACACACTGATTTCCCATTATAAGAACACTTAACCAGACTGGGAAGTGAGGCTTTCTTCTGCTGCATGCTAGGTTTTTTTTCAATTAGATCTATTCAGGCAGTTGTGAACCATTCGCTTAGTCTGTTCAGAACTGCCAAGAAAGCATATAATTCTGGCGGGAATTTTGGAGTTTTTAATAAATAAAATTCTGTAGTGGGAGCTGTGTATTGAAAGTCCCCAAACTTGGAATTTTTTCACAAATCCCAACATGTGGAGTTCCCAGTGTTTGATATGTTTTAACTGTCTTTTTGCCGTCCCGGACACTGTGCAGGTCACATGACTGAAAAGTATGCATAGACGTATACACCTGAGACAGGATCACCAATTGCATTTTAGTACAAAGACCGAGCAAGACCTGAGGGCGTCTGCTGAATAGAAGATACAGCGTAACTCTGGGTACCTTAACATGTCTATTGAACAATTTCGCACTCATGAATTATTTATGGTTTTTGAGCTCCACTTCTGAAAAGAAAAGACAAGATGAAAGAGAGAAGCAGGCAGGGGGGTAGATAGATGCCATATAGATAGATGAAAGATGCTGACAGTTTTTTTTTTTTTGAAAAGGAACTTTCAGACCCCCCTCAACTATTTATTTTATTTTATTTTATGAAACCCTGACCCGATCACCAAAGGGACTATAAAAAATGATAGACTTAAAAAAGGTTCTCATGGAGACTGCTGAAAGTACATCCAAGGCAAGCCTTCTGGCTGCCTTCCCTCTAACTGCAGTTATTAGCTATTTAACAGACATTAGACTGGCCCTCGTTAGCTAATGACCTGCCACACACGGCTCGGCTGCTGATTCAGCACAGATGTCCAACCAAAGCCAAGCTAAAGTGCTGCGCCACACATAACACAGCTCTGTGCATGAACAAACTTCCAGCGCTGAAATAATACCGAGCTAACAAAATTACATGGATTGTCTGTCTTTGTGCGTGCAAAACTGAAAAGTTCACAGTCTGTTTTTTGCTTATCTAATAACAATCACCTCTCATGTGCATGACCTTTTCTGAGAAGCGGGATCAATACGGCTTGCCATGATGCTGCAAGCAAACCACTGTTTACTTTACCTTAGCGTATCTTTCAGTCATTTAAAAAGGTCAACGGACTCTGTTATTCTGATGGGGCGAGAACCCTGCCCTTTCCTTTTTGGATTGATCTGAAGGGTTCCCACAAAATGGACTATACTCGCTCCTGCTATCCATCTTCTCTCTGTCGTTCTGTATGTAAGGCCATGTAGCCGTGTGCGTGTTTCTGCGCATGGACAGGAGAGTTTGTACAAAGTCTGTGTGCGCAGGATTTTGGTACAGTTCATGTACTGAAACACTCTTCAAAGAGATAGGTCAAAACAGTGTTTTATCATCAAGCAGGTTTGACTCCCCTTTGAAGGTCTAACGAATTTTTCTTCCAGTCGGGGCCCTCTTTGAGTTTGTGTGCAAAACATTACAGAGGCAGTTGTTGTGGGGGAAGTGGCAACAGCGGCAGCTATTGAAGTTTGGGAAGAATGAAGGCTGAGGATTAGGGTGTTCAAACATTGCTGTCCTGTGTGAGCCTTGATATGACTGCACCTGGGAACAGGCTGTTCTGTGCTGTTTCTCCTGAGTCCAGGAGCTGTAGCCTACTGTGAGTCCACAAAGTCTCATTAGAATAGGAGAAATGAAGCTAAACTGCAAAATGTACAAGAAACCGTTATTACAAAATAGTTTCATGAATTAATTAAAAAGAAAAAAAAATATATCTGCAGCTTGAGAAACTTTGTAACTTCTGTTTTTCTGTACTGTTTAAATAATGTATGTGTGCCACAAAATGTGGTCTGAGCACTTTCACTTCAATGAACACGGTGAGTTATTACTGTCTGTGCAAACGAGACAAAGTAACTATCCTCTGAGGTAAAAACTTTTCCAAACTTAACTCGGAGTCAGGTGTGCCAATTAACCCTCTCAAGGCAGGCGTTGCAGATTTGCAACAGTTAAAAGCTAACAACCTGATTACTCCACATGCATATTTTATGAGTTTTTTACTCAGAAGTACCACTGCAGGTATTCTTTTGTGCATTAGCAACATAAACCTAATTTGAGCCTGAGAGGGTTAAAGAGATGAATCTGTGAGGTGGGTGTAAACCATGCCTTGTTCACAGGACACTTCCACAGGTGTCATGCCTTCCTGTCTTTGTATATGCAGGGGTCTGAGCATTGCTAATTTTGTCCTCGGCGTGTATGTGGGGCTCTGTGCAAGTGCACCATGCTTGAAAATAGGAAACACAACTCTGTCTCAGATGTGAAGCATTATAGAGAAGCTGAAAGTTAGAAAAACTGAAAATCATTTCTAAAGGCCTGGGTTTTGTCCATAATATGGCAAATTGTTTACAAATGTAGTAAAATTAGGGGTATTGTTACTCTTTCTAGGAGCTGGCACCCTGCAGAGTTCACTCTAGGAGCACAACATCCAGTCTTTGAAGAGACAAACAGAAAAACCCAAAGTCATGTCAAATGCACAAAACCTGCAGAAATCTCTCTACTTAGCAAAACATTTGTGTTGTGTGCATGTGTTCACTGTGAGAATTGTCCTAAGAGAAGATACCATGATGGAAACCATTGGTCTCAGAACAACATACAAACAAACATTGGTCCATCGCATTTTTGAAACAATATTCTGTGAAAAAATGTTTGGAAGAGACTGTTTACATTACCTATACAATTAGTCTTGGTGACCCAAGTCACATTTTAATGTCCATTAACTCCACCAAGCATGTGTGAAATTGTCACTGCTCTTCTTACCAGCAAACGGGAAGAAGAGCTTTAAACCTTGACCTTAAATTGAGATTTAATGTCATGACCTAAAGAGCTGTTCAATCAAGACATCCCAGCAATATTGATGAGCTAATACAGTTTTGTAGGAAAAAACGGTCCACAATTTCTCCTAATCATCATTCAAGTCTCACAAAGAGCTACAGGAAACATCTGGAGGTTGTTGCGTATATAGATGGAAGTCAGACTGCATACTATGATTAATCGAGGCAGACGGGAAAATTCCTTAGGGTTTTCAAACTTTTTCTTTCAACTATATGTATAGAATGTATTACTGAAATCATCAGTTATCCTTACTTTGTACCACTCTGTTCCACTTTCAGATTTTTTGCAAAATGCAGCACTGTTGTGACATCGTATTAGGATTGGAAAAAGTGATTCTTTTTTTTTAGGGGGAAAAAAAATAACATTATAAGAAATTATGCTCATTTTGTGAAATTGCCAGAGTCCAGCCTGCTCTTTGTAATATCAAGAAGCTGAGAAGATATTATAAAAAATAAAGCTGTTAAATGTGCTTTTCACATCATTTCAGCATCTTAATATAGATGTCTAATAGAGCAAATTTTATGACTGATAATATAAGCATAAACGCCTGCTTCTATTCAGTCAATTACTCGTTCTCTATATATCATTGGACATTATCAGGTATTGCTTAGCAACCATTGTTCATCACACATCTGTAAAGGATACAAAATTTATGCAGAATCTTGGTTATGTTTCACTAAGAAACATTCAGTGATTCGATGTTTACACCTAACATTGTCTTAGCTGTGACTCCATGTAGCAATCCAGAGAAGTCCCTTTCTCAAACAAAGGCCAACTACTTAATTTAGCCAAAGCGAAGTCCATTCCTTGTACCGTAATGAATCATTCAAACATAAAAATGCTCCTAACTCAAGGGAAGAAGCAGTGTTGTGTCTACGCATAACAGACAAATTAGCAAAGAAACACATTTAAACGGTAACTTTGATCACTTTTTTGTACTAGCAGCTAATCACAAAAACTAATTTTCCCCATTTGTTTAGTTGAATCTTCAAAAACAAAAGGACAAAGATAGTTTGACAACAAAGAAATAGAATTTTTTTAGGACCAATAAGATGATTCACAAAGAGCTTGGCATCTTTTGGCATAGTATGGGGATGTGGGTGGGGTGTGTGAGGGGGACTGGACAAGTGGAGGAAAAAAGCAGAAGGTGTAAAAAAAACCAGATGAACAGAATCTAATATCCTTAAGAAATAGGAAAAGAAGTTCAAAGCAAAAACAAATACACTGGAGCTGCATCTGGCCCTTCAGTTGATCCATTAAGGAAGGGAAACTGGGAGAAGAGGCTGAGGAATGCTAGACTACATAGGAATTTGACTGAAAATCAGTTGCAACAGGTTCTATTGAGTGAGAATTGTTCCTGAAAACTACCACAAAAAATTCGAGGATAGCTTTCCTAAGAGAGTTCAGGCTGTGTTGAAGAATAATAGTGGTCATATCAAATATAGCGTTTAAAGCTCTTTAAAGTTGTACAGAGTCTGCTTTTGCCTGATATGCTGTATTTCCCAGTACGTTTGCACATTTCCCACTTAGCAAAATATAAAGAAATGAAGTGTGGCTCAAGACTTTTGCACAGTGCTGCAATGAAGTAAAAATACCATTCAATCACACATGAAGAACTTACTTTGTTGTTGGTGTGGTTGAAATATAAACAAAGTCACTTTTGTCCTCCATTGATAAGTTTCAGTGATGTTCCTTGGGAAATGAAAAAGCCATGTTCACTGTATTCTAAAATCGCCCACAAGAAGTGCACTCATAGCTACAGCAAAGAGATGTTGCCCTCTGAGATTGCAGAATTCAATATTTTCATTATTATTTTCATTAAACTTGCAGTACATTTCAGATGAACAAATTCAGGAAAGAGAAAAATACAACTTATTTACAGTACCATCTGCTTTGGAGACAAAAGATGATCTGGTAGTTTGTCCATTCTCCACCCCAAAGTGTTTCTCTATTGACATAGTTTGCCAAGTTTTCTATAACATATGTAATGATATAGTATATATAGTTAGATTATATATATATATATATATATATATATATATATATATATATATATATATATATATATATATATATATATAGGCTAAGCGGAAGGAAGGGGGCCGGGGACTGGTGAGTGTCAGCACCACAGTCCAGGATGAGACAACGAACATCCAAGAATACATTGGGAAGATGGCCCCAACTGACCGAGTGCTCAGTGAATACCTCAGGCAGCAGAAACCCAAGAAAGAGGAGGGAGACGAGGAACCATCATGGAAGGACAGGCCCCTGCACGGTATGTACCACCGGCAGATAGAGGAGGTGGCTGATATCCAGAAATCCTACCAGTGGCTGGACAAAGCTGGACTGAAAGACAGCACAGAGGCACTAATCATGGCAGCACAAGAACAAGCTCTGAGCACAAGATCCATAGAGGCTGGGGTCTATCACACCAGGCAAGACCCCAGGTGCAGGCTGTGTAAAGATGCCCCAGAGACAATCCAGCACATAACAGCAGGGTGCAAGATGCTAGCAGGCAAGGCATACATGGAACGCCATAACCAAGTGGCCGGCATAGTGTACAGGAACATCTGTGCCGAGTATAACCTGGAAGTCCCGAGGTCAAAATGGGAGATGCCCCCAAGGGTGGTGGAGAATGACCGAGCTAAGATCCTGTGGGACTTCCAGATACAGACGGACAAAATGGTGGTGGCTAACCAACCGGACATAGTGGTGGTAGACAAACAGAAGAAGACGGCCGTAGTGATCGATGTAGCGGTTCCGAATGACAGCAATATCAGGAAGAAGGAACACGAGAAGCTGGAGAAATACCAAGGGCTCAGAGAAGAGCTCGAGAGGATGTGGAGGGTGAAGGTAACGGTGGTCCCCGTGGTAATCGGAGCACTAGGTGCGGTGACTCCCAAGCTAGGCGAGTGGCTCCAGCAGATCCCGGGAACAACATCGGAGATCTCTGTCCAGAAGAGCGCAGTCCTGGGAACAGCTAAGAAACTGCGCAGGACCCTCAAGCTCCCAGGCCTCTGGTAGAGGACCCGAGCTTGAAGGATAAACCGCCCGCAGGGGCGTGCTGGGTGTTTTATTTATTTTTATATATATATATATATATATATATATATATATATATATATATATATATATATATATATATATATATATACCGTAATTGTCGGGCTATAAGCCGCTACTTTTTGCACAAGCTTTGAACCCTGCGGCTTTTAGTCAGGTGCGGCTTTTCTATGGATTGTCCATGATTTTTGTCACATTGTAAGACGATTTGTTTTGTTTGTTCCGCTGTTGTACGGCACTACGTTGCCTGGCGGAAGGATCGGGGTTCAAGAGTGGTATGTTAGTCACATGTCCGTCCGCCAGGCAACGTAGTGCCGTACGAACTAGCGCGAAAAACAAACTTCAAAGTAGCGCTACGCGTTCAGCGGGAGTCGTGGATGATGAGCGGCGATAAACTTGCGAAAAGCAAGTTATGCTCAACTCCACCGGTGGATTCTGACAGCGTGGAAAAGTGTGAAAACATCCACGATCACCAATGGATTTTGAAGGGCTGGACTGCTGCATGATGGAGAGGAGGACACCGCCACGGCCCTTCTGAGGGTGTTCAACTCTGACACTGACAACGAGGATTTCTTTGGTTTTGAAAGTGACAACGAAGGAGAGAAGCGGAGAGTGGATGACGAAGCGATCCTGAGCCTGTTTGTATCCGACACTGGAGGAGAGGACTTTGGTGGTTTTAGTGCGCAGGAAGAAGAGGAAGATGGTGGTGAATGACTGACTTTTCTTCTTGTTAAAGCTGTGTCACTGCACCTGAGCCTAAAAGGTAGTCCGAATCTATTTTTCTGGTATGCTATAGGTTACTGTTATGTACTACATGTGCAAATATGTACCCATAACTTGTTTTTCAAAATATTAATAAAAGTGATGTCTCCAAACAGCCATCTCTTTCCTGACAATTCCCTTTGTGCATATTCTCTTGCATATGATAAGTCAACATTGAAACACCTGCGGCTTTTAGTCAGGTGCGGCTAATGTATGTACAAAGCAGGATTTTCCCCTGATTTTAGCTTGTGCGGCTAATATTCAGGTGCGCTTTGTAGTCCGGGAAATACGGTATATAAACACCCAGCGCGCCCCTGCGGGCGGTTTATCCTTCAAGCTCGGGTCCTCTACCAGAGGCCTGGGAGCTTGAGGGTCCTGCGCAGTATCTTAGCTGTTCCCAGGACTGCGCTCTTCTGGACAGAGATCTCCGATGTTATTCCCGGGATCTGCTGGAGCCACTCGCCTAGCTTGGGAGTCACCGCACCTAGTGCTCCGATTACCACGGGGACCACCGTTACCTTCACCCTCCACATCCTCTCGAGCTCTTCTCTGAGCCCTTGGTATTTCTCCAGCTTCTCGTGTTCCTTCTTCCTGATATTGCTGTCATTCGGAACCGCTACATCGATCACTACGGCCGTCTTCTTCTGTTTGTCTACCACCACTATGTCCGGTTGGTTAGCCACCACCATTTTGTCCGTCTGTATCTGGAAGTCCCACAGGATCTTAGCTCGGTCATTCTCCACCATCCTTGGGGGCATCTCCCATTTTGACCTCGGGACTTCTAGGTTATACTCGGCACAGATGTTCCTGTACACTATGCCGGCCACTTGGTTATGGCGTTCCATGTATGCCTTGCCTGCTAGCATCTTGCACCCTGCTGTTATGTGCTGGATTGTCTCTGGGGCATCTTTACACAGCCTGCACCTGGGGTCTTGCCTGGTGTGATAGACCCCAGCCTCTATGGATCTTGTACTCAGAGCTTGTTCTTGTGCTGCCATGATTAGTGCCTCTGTGCTGTCTTTCAGTCCAGCTTTGTCCAGCCACTGGTAGGATTTCTGGATATCAGCCACCTCCTCTATCTGCCGGTGGTACATACCGTGCAGGGGCCTGTCCTTCCATGATATATATATATATATATATATATATATATATATATATATATATATATATATATATATATATATATTAACAAAGGCAGAAATATATACACGCATATGCTATGATCATTATGGAAAATTAAGGCTTGGTTTTACTAATTGGATGAAACCCATCTCTTGATTGTTTTTTTTTTTTTTTTTTTTTTTTTTTTTTTTAAATGACATCAGAAACATCAGTATGCGACATTACGTGATGGCAGAGCTTCAGTTCATCCTTTGTCATTTTTTTTTTTTTTTTTTTTTTTTTTTTTTTTTTAATAAATAGGACAGGGGGAATGAATGAGAGAGAGAGGGGGAGAGAAAGAAAGAAAACCAAAGGGGAGAAGAGACGGTGAGAAGGGGGGGGAAGAGAGACAAAAAAAAAAAAAAACTCCTGGGTCACCTGTATGGAGAAAAAACAAACAAACAAACAAACAAACAAACAAACAGAGGAGACAGCAAACAACAAAGAGCAACATAATAATAGAGAAAACAAAGCACCATCACAATAAACTAGCTAGTCATAGATATCAGTATTTACTAAGTAATAAACAATATTGTGCAGCACGCAAGATAGACAGCGCACAGTGTGCTTTGAGGCAGCAGCCAAGAAAGCTTTAGTCCGCGTCTGTGAATACCCATGTGTGCATACCTGTGTGGGTCAGCATGCTTGCATTCCAAAGGTTTCTCCATGTAATGATCTGCTAGGGAGTGTGGGGGGGCCTCAGCCCCGTCCTCCAGGGTGTGAAGCGGGTATGGAGGAGATCAAAACTCCAGACATCCAGAGGCCCCCAGAACACAAAAGACCATGGAAGACCAACAGAGGGGCAGCCGCGCCACTGTTCCAGTAAGAGCTGAGGAGAGTCCCAGATGAGGGCTCACTCAGCAGCCGCGGAGCAGAAGCCAGGGGGGGTTGCAGTGACGCGCCCGTGAGCTCCGCCGGCCCCCAGCTGCGCCTGAGTGACCGAGCCCTAGGCCGAGAGGCCGGGGGCACCCCACCTCCAAAGGGGGCCCGAGCGAGCCCCAGGCCCCAGGCCCCGACAAGCGGCCGCCAAGGAGTGAGCCGGTGTGTACCCGGACGCCCACCCCCAGACACAAAGAACCACCAACACACCGACACCTGAGGGAGTCCGCCACCGGCAGGGGAAGTGGTGGTGGGTGGAGATAGGCCTCCAAACCTTGGAGGGCCTGAGGTGTCCCCAGAGAGGTGGCGTCTGATACCCAACCTGACATATAGACACAGACATACAGGCACACACAGACACAAACATCCATTCCCACCCTCATGCTCTCATATGCACTCACTCCACACTCAACCAACGTGGAGACAGACATAAAGAGACGCTGTACATACAATCACACTCCCCAAGCGTACTCTACAATCCGGGTCTAGGTACCCTTGCCCCTGGAGGGGGGAATTGCACCCAGACCCAGGTGGTGTTACCCTTTTCCCTGCGGTGGGGAGAGGCAGACCACCCCGACTCCGCAGCAGCAGGGAGGCCCCACACCCCAGACCGCAGTCGGACGGCCAACTCCTCCTACTAGCCCTCCCGCTCCAGCAGGCCGCAGAGAATGGGGGTGGGAGAAGACTCCAAACCTCCCTCCACCCGCTCATTGTAGTGTTGATGCATATGTGTTCTAAGGTGCAATTAAAACCCAGGAGGGCATGGAGCTACCTGCCAAGGAGCAGCAGGTAAGCGCATAGTCCCTCCTGCTAACCCTCAATGACTAAGTGTATTTAAAATTGAGAGGTGGGCAACGACGTCAGGGGTGAGGTATACACCCTGATGGTGATTTGGACTCCGTGATTGTGCCCACCCCCAAGATCCTATATGTATGTGTAATGAGAGTGTGAATAATGTGAATGTCTAAGATGTGGGATAAAATTGAGGCAGAGGCAGCCAGAAGGGGACAGGGGGGGGGGTAGCCTCCTCTGCACCCTGGTGACATACCCCCACTCCAAGGCCCTGCATGTGTGGGTGGTTGTGGAGGAGCGGGAAGAGGGAGGCAGCTGGAGATGGGGAGGGAAGGAAGGGAGGGGCAGGTAACCCCTCCCTGGGGCCAGCTCCCCCGCTGACCCCAGTAGGCACTCCCACCCTCCGCGACCCGCCAGGGAAGGGGGGCCCAGGCCCATCAGACCGGGGCCCAGTGCAGTAGCGCCCCCCGGCTCCACAGAGCCCTGGACAGTCCACCCAACCCCACCACAGAGAAAACTGCACCCACCCCACCAACCACACATCTTCCAGACTACATAAGACGGTAAACGCCCAGGCTGAGATCTTCCTCCACCTCTCCTGTATCTCCCCCTCCTGCAGAGAGTTCCTGAGAGAAGAAAGCTCCTGCCAGATGTGACCATCCCCCCCACCAGTTGAAGAGCCCCCCAGGCGGCTCGATGCACCGGCGGCACCCTGCTCCAGGGCCGGGCCCCCATGCACCCACCCGCCCACAACCCCGGCAACACACCAACCAGGACCCGAGCCCCCGAGGCCCGGCCCGGCCCCCCGCCCAGAGACGGAGCACCCCCAGAACCTCACGCCCATCCCGGACCCACCCAGGGGCAGCCAGGTTGCCAGGTCAGTAACCCACGTCCGTCAGCACAGACCCTCCCCTAGCCCCGCTGCACGCAGCCGCGAGGAAACAGTCACCTGAGAGCCAACAGAGCCCTCAACCGGACGTGACCGCTACCCCGGGTTGAGCCCCCCAAGGAAGATGCCTCCGGGGAACCCCCCGACGCCCTAAGCCTGTCCCTACCCCCTCACCAATCACAACAGTGAAGGCGGGACCAAACTATGACCCCCCACCCCCACTAGGTGATGGAGCTGATAAAAGGGGCCCAGAGCAATTGATCTGATGTGGTGGCAGAGGCTGTGTCAAGACTAATGTAATCTAATAGATAATTTCTATATTGGTTAGAATTAAGATTATTTTTATTTTTCCAGTTCATGAGGACTGTTTTCTTGGCTATGCATAGGGCAGTGAAGATCATATGGGCTATATTCTTTTCTGAAGTGACATTATCTAAGCTGCCCAACAAACACACTAAGGGGGAGGTTGGAATGTTACATTTCAGACATTTTGATAAGTCTTCACATATCTCGCGCCAAAACTTTTGCACTGGTGGACAGAACCAAAGAGCGTGGATGTAATTGTCTGGTGTATTGCCTTGACAGTGTGAGCAGTTGTTGGAAGATGTAAAGCCCATCTTGAACATCCGATGACCTGTATAGTGCACTCTATGAAGTATTTTGTATTGTATTAATTGCAGACTGGGATTTTTAATTAATTTAAAAGTTTTTAAGCAAATCTGAGACCAGAAGTTTTGGTCTAGGTTGACTGATAAATCTGCTTCCCACTTTGCAGTAGGAAGGGATATTGATTCATCTAATTTAGAAAGTGTTCTGTATATTTTAGATAATAATTTGGGGGATTTAAGAGTAAGAAAATGTGCCGCACTTAGTGGTGTTTGTAATTCAACTTGACTGAGGTTAAATTTCTTTTTTACTATGGATTTAATTTGTTGATATTCTAAAAACCTTGTCTTGTTGATCCCATATTGTTCAACTAGTCTGTCAAATGGAATAAATTCTGTTCCCTCTAATATATGTTCTAAGTATTTAATTCCTTTACAACTCCATTCTGGGAAATTAATCATATTATTGTTTTGTAATATGTCAGGGTTATTCCAGATAGGTGTACGTTTGCATGGGATTAATGAAGACTCCGTTATTTTTAGAAACTCCCACCATGCTGTTAGAGAAAAGCTGATGTTGATACTTTTAAAGCATTCATGTCTTTTGATGTTTGAGCTAATAAATGGTAGGTCTGAAATCTCTAGATCCTTGCATAGTGCCTGTTCAACATCTAGCCAGGGCTCAACTAAGAAGGTATGTTTTAACCATTCTGAGATGAACTGAAGCCTATTGGCTAAGAAGTATTGGTGAAAATTAGGCAGATCTAATCCTCCTCTATCCTTGGTTCTTTGTAACGTTTTTAAGCTAATACGCGGGGGTTTATCTTTCCAAAGGAATTTGGAAATATATGAATCCAGAGATCTGAACCAATCTTGTGATGGTTTGTTAGGGATCATCAAAAATAAGTAATTTATTTTTGGCAAGATCATCATTTTTATAGTGGCGACCCTTCCCATGAGTGATATGGGTAAAGATTTCCATCTAGTCAGATCGCCTTCTACTTTCTTTAGAAGTGGGATGTGGTTTAGTTTAGTTAAGTCTGAAAGCTTAGGAGAGATATTAATACCTAAATATTTAATGTTTCCGGATTGCAGTGGGGCAGAGGAAGAATTATGGAAGGAGCAGTTAATGGGGAGAACTGTAGATTTTGGCCAGTTAATTGAATAATCTGAAACTCTTGAAAACCAGTTTATTAAAGTAATTACCTCAGAGAGGTTGGTTTGTGTGTTTTGCAGAAAAAGCAACACATCATCCGCATAGAGACTGATTTTATGTTCTATGTTCTTACATTTTATGCCCTTAATTGTTGTAGCCTGTCTAAATGCTGCTGCTAGAGGTTCGATAAAAATTGCAAAAAGTGAGGGGGAGAGTGGGCATCCCTGTCTGGTGCCCCTCAGGAGACAGAAGCTGGAGGATGTCTGGTCATTTGTTCTGATACGAGCCGTTGGGGAATTGTATAATATTCTTATCCAGTTTATGAAAGAGTTTCCAAAACCAAATTTGTGTAAAGTTGCGAATAAAAATTTCCAATTAACTCTGTCAAATGCTTTTTCTGCATCTAGAGATAATATTATGGCTTCGATGTTTTTATCGTATGAGTAGTCTATTAAATTAAGTAATCTACGAGTGTTTGTTGAGGAGTGCCGACCTTTTATGAAACCAGTTTGGTCAGGATGAATTAAGAGGGGGGTCATTTTCTCTAATCTCTTTGAGAGAGCTTTGCAGATTATTTTAAGGTCTACATTTAAAAGAGAAATTGGACGATAGCTTGAGGGAAATAAAGGGTCTTTGCCTGGTTTTAGCAGGAGACTAATGTTGGCAGAATTCATATTTGGTGGTAGTCTGCCCTTTTCCTCGATTTCCTGCAACATGCTGTGGAATACTGGTGCCAAAATTGTCCAGAATTCTTTGTAGAATTCTGCAGGGAAGCCGTCTGGACCTGGAGCCTTATTATTGGGCATACTTATCAGGGCTTCCTGGAGTTCACTTGGCGTCAGTGGCGAATCCAATTCCATTGCTTGACTGTCTAGTAATTTTGGAAGAGTTACGTTGTCAAGAAACAGATCAATTTCATTTTTAGATGGGTTTATTTGTGGTGAGTATAAAGTTTCATAGAAATCCCTAAAAATGTTGTTTATTCTTCCAGGATCATATATTGTGTTCCCCGATAAATCTTTAGCAGCACATATAGTTGTTTTTTCTTTATTTATTTTTAGCTGGTTAGCTAGAAATCGACCTGATTTGTTACTGTGTTCAAAATTCTGCAAGCGAAGTCTTTGTATAAGGAATTGTGTTTTTTTATTAATAGTTTCATTTAATTCTAGTTTTGTTTTGCATATTTTGTTCAATGTTTCCTGATCTTGGTGGGACGCGTAGGCTTCTTCTAGTGATTTGATGTTTTTTTCTAATTCCTGAATATTTTTGTTTTCTTCTTTCTTTTTGTGTGATGAGAAAGAAATTATTTTACCTCTCATCACAGCTTTCCCTGCTTCCCATAGAACAGAAGCAGATATTCCGGGAGTGTCATTAAAGTCTAAATATGAAGTCCATTCCTTTTTAAAGTATTTAATAAAGTCTTCATCTTTAAGTAGTGATATATTAAATCTCCAGTTTTTACTTGGCGTAGTATTATTCTTGTGCATTAGTGTTAAAGATACAGGAGCATGATCGCTGACAGCTATAGGATGAATCTCAGTGTCTGAAATGTCACACAGCAGTGAGCTGCTGACCAAAAAATAATCCAGACGAGAGTAAGAGTGATGAACATGCGAGAAAAAAGTATATTCCTTACTGGTGGGATGAAGAGAGCGCCATGCATCGCAAAGACCAAAGTCGTTCATATACTGTTTGATTATATTTGTGGACTGCCAATTACGCTGAGTTCCTGTTGTGTTGAGCCTATCCATTTCTTCATTTAGTCCAAGGTTGAGGTCACCGCCAAGAATGAGTGTGCAATCAAGGTGTTCAGAGAGTGCACTAAAAAAACCGTGGAAGAATGAGGGTTCATCAACATTTGGACCATATATACTAACAATACATAGTTTTTTGTTCAATATTGATAGTTTAATAATTAGAAATCTACCCTCTGGATCTATAACTGTATCGAGTACTGTAAAATTAACATTTTTATGTATTAAAATTGCTACTCCCCGTTGTCTAGAATTATAACCGGCTGCAAACACGTTAGGAAACTCAGGTGTTTTAAGTTCATTTAAACCTGTGACAGGTTTGTGAGTTTCTTGTAATAAAACAACATCTGCCTGTAGTTTTTTAAGCTGGTTAAATATTTTTAACCTCTTTCCTCTGGTGCCAGCTCCATTTACATTCCATGTGACAAACCTCAGCATGCCCTTAATTGTGCGTGTATGTTTAATGATGTATGCTGGGTGTTTCGTTTAGACAGGTGGAGAGAATATGGAAACATCCCTTGTTTGTAAATAGAAAGAGAAAAAGAAGTGTGGTGAGAGACTCCATAAGTCTGACTATGTGTGTGAATATTCACTAATATGAACAAGCGTGGCTTGCTTATGTGTCCTGCAAGTCTGTGCGTGCTGTGAGGCTGTTGTGAATGTGCTGCCGTTGAGCTGATGTGTTTGCGTGATCGTGTTGTGAAAATATGTAGAAATAGAGGGTGTTGTTTGTAGGTGAGTGGGGAAGTAGGTGACCACAGCAGTGAAAGACAAGAGAAAGAAAGAAACCACATGAACTGTGAGCGACAACAAAAAAAAAGAGACGAAACGGAAACATTCCAATTAAAGCAATGACGATTGTTAACTTTAAAAATGATATGCACCTCCTTGACTTAAATGTTATGAAGCAGTTTTTCTTAAACACAGAAATAATTCTGCGATCATCCACTTTAGTTTACTTTTGTGGTCTTTTTGGCCTTTTGGTGTTGCTGTGCTAAAAAATGTAATTTTTTTTTTTTATGTACTAGATTATTGTTTTGGTGTTTTGCTCTTAGAGATTTCTATCTCTTTCATAGGTTTGACTTTGGGCCTCATATTGAGAGGTCCATGAAATGCTGCCAATGCATGTCCAACACTTCAAACTGACTTAAGAGCTTTTATCTGCTTAATTTGTCGTGGAGCAATCCACCTGCCACGAAACTGCTTGTCAATCAATTGTCCAATTTGATCCACTGATAACAGGGACTATGTAGCAATATGACTATAATTCCTAAACAGCTCATGCAGTTGTTTGTTAAACCCCTTGAATTACAGTTACAAGTTAAAATCCACAGACATACAAAAGTAAGATTACAGCCATTACACCACTGTCCAAATACTCATGAACCTGCAGTCAACTGTATAATATTCTACTTTAAGCACAAATACACAAACTAACCAAACAGGCAGTTCTCCCATGAGTCAGTGAGTCTACATGCTTAGCCTCTGAGGATAACTGATGAAGAGCTGTTGTATTTGTGGATTTAACTGTTTTATATGGCTCTCAGTAATGTTCCCTGTATCAAAATGCCGTTACAGTCGGTTCCCTGCAGAGAAAGGCCACTTCGTATTTCTGTCAAGGTTAAAAAACACTTTTCTTTTCCTCCTTCTTCTCCTTCCTTTCTTACCAGCTGGAAATAACAAGGAGAATATTCCATCACTTGTCTCATTTTCTTGGTATGCTCCGCAATCTTCACAGACAGGAAAATGCCAATAGGAGAATATTGAACCAGATAACGCACTATGACAGTGTTGCTTTAGTGAGGTGTCAGTGACATTACATAGGATTGCTCCTGAAAATCCAAGTGGAAAATCCAATCAGGCTGTGACTCTCCATGGAGCTAAAGGCCCACAGACTACAGAATGATTCTTTCAAATTCTTTGATCAGTCCGAGTTATCTCCCAACTCCTCTGAGACTGAAGACAAACTGAGGAGATCCGAACCAAAAAGAGGGAGACAAGAAGTCATCTTTATACTCGGATAATGGGGTGCACACATAATGTAGTGCGGTCCAGAATCATTGCAGTTATATATGTTGTATTAAACTGTCAGAATTAATGAATGGATTTTATTTCACCCACATGGTCATTAGTACACAATGCAATAACGTCTATGTGCTCAGCCTAAAGGAATAATAATCTTAAAATAATGTGTGCAGCATGTGAATCTTAATCTCTTTGCAAAAAGCATGGAAAATCATCAGAAGGAAGTAAAATATTGATAAAGAATAATATGACTATTTTATCATAAGCAGTAAAGAAATCATGAAAATTGCTCCATCTTTTCAAAGTCAGTGAAATTAAAGTGAATATTCCCTTCTTTCATTTCATCACATTTCATCACAGCCTGACAATATAAAGTAAACCGGGCACCAGTGACTAACGAGCCCGTGGACATGGCTGATACCGGAGAATCAAAAATGCATTAGATAGGACAGAAATATTTTACGCAACTCCGGGGATGACCTGGAACAATATTATCATCATCATTTTGTTCCAGCCTGAAAACTGCCCCTGGCTAGAGAGACATACAGTCCAGCCTTCAACCTCTTAACATCCCCGGCATATTAATGTCTTCAGTTTTTTCTAAAGACTACAGACATAGCTGGGTCTCATTCACCAAGCCATGTCACATGATGCGCACTTTTGCGCATAAAGCATATTTATACATTTATTCATTTCGCAGATGCTGATGTTGTGACCCATAAGTCAAATGGAGGGGAACGCTTCTGTGATGACATCAGGGCACGATGTTTGGCCATATGGTATTATGTTTCTTTGGGTTCCTTATACAAAAACAGCACATTTAAATGCTACACGTCTCTGGGACTATTTAATAAAATGCATTAATAAAGGACTGGTAATCTCACTCATTCCCAACTGCACACACCCAGATGTTTTTCATTGCTAAACGGACTCAAATGACATCGCTTAAATCATTCTCAGATTTTGCCTGGTGGTTCCCTCCGGAGCCACAATAAATTTGATATGTTTATTTATTTATTTTCACGTTTGCACTGTGAAGCGCAAACTCAGCAGATTACTTATGGTGGGAGGGTAATTAATTTTTATTTGATAGGAGCAGACGCAGTATGAATTGATAACTGCACATCAAATGCAGTTCTGAAGAAGATAAATGACGTAGCATTAATTCAAATTCTTTGTGTTTTTCCACCTTAAAGGGCCTTTAAGATAAAACAGTTCAGGTTCACATTTCTCAGCCATGACAGTTGGACAACCTGCATAAACTTTAGTTCGATTACATACTTTTATAACCTTTCTAACTGATGGTCATCCATTTTTGCAAAGCAGATATGTCATTAGCTGAAATTATGACACATCTTATATATATATATATATATATATATATATATATATATATATATATATATATATATATATATATATATATATATATATATATATATATATAATGTCAGTTAAAATCCCCACTTTAGACCTAAATATTTGACCTCAGAAAGTTGATTAATTGGCTCACTGTTGATCAAATGATGTGGAACACATTTAGAAGGAAAATATAGATGCGTGTTTTTAACCAACAACCACTGTTATTGCTAATCAAAGTTGGTTTAACATCTGGTGAATACTGAATAATAAAAACTCCATTTGTTTCTTCAGAAATATTTTAATGTAAAGTTAAACTGTCAAGAGCAACATACAGTATGGAAAAGAAGAATATTATAGCGTTAACTTAAACCGTAATAACGACTTGTGCTGGATATACCTCAACTCTAACTCTAACTCTATGATAGCTGGGTAGGTTCCCCGTCCTTTTGCAACCCTGAATTAGATAAGCTTCCTTGGATAAGTTTTTACTTTCAATAAAACCTTCCAAATAGAACAAGGAATTACATTTTTTTTTTGTAAATCAAGACCATCAATGCAACCTGGGGTTTGATTTAACAGGTTTTTAAAGGACTGTAACCATATACCACTAAAACTCTCAGTAGGTTAGTATTTATGCACAATAAAAGTTAAAATGTCCAGAAACCATTAATAGGTTTGGCTTCTAGCCACATATTTGTCTACTAGCCCCCATTGTGGGAAATAATAGCACCCTAAAAGGTGAGGTCATCAGCTGTTCTATCAGCAATAAACCGTAGTAGCCCACTCACCCTAAATAAGTAGCACTAAATCTTGCTGTACTCCACACCAGTAATGTGCCTTTTACGTAAACTGCTGTGGATGCTGAGAACTGATTTTTTTCTTATCAGTGTTTATTAAGATTACATCAGCTAAAGTATATATATATATATATATATATATATATATATATAAAAGTCATATAATTAGAAACACCACTTCAGCCATCTCAGTGGTAAGAATCTGAAATTACAACTTAGAGTTTCCACTGATATGAGAAAAATAAATTATTTGCTTGCCACAATATAATTATATTGTCACCAGAAGCTGATATATTTCCCATACACTGGTCACATCTGTGAACAAAAGGCACATGGTTCATTTTAATTTTTTTTCCTTCCTGTGGCTCATTTATTCTGAAAATGGTGCTTCCACCATAAATCCTTGTCAGGCTTTTATTTTCTATTGATCCCTTAAGTTGCTAAGTAGCATTTTGGTGCTGGGACCATTCTAAGAGTAGAACGAGACAAATGAACTACATTGATTTTCCGAATAACAGGTATTTATGGAGGGTATAGAGCAAAACCTGCAATATTGAATGTCTACCTTGGTGGTCTCAAACTGACCGTCTTTCTTCACTTTGATAGAATGCAGATGTTCTAGATGTACACAGTGTGCTGTATGATTTGTATGACTGTACATATG
Source organism: Rhamphochromis longiceps (assembly GCF_057381845.1). NCBI lineage: Eukaryota > Metazoa > Chordata > Actinopteri > Cichliformes > Cichlidae > Rhamphochromis > Rhamphochromis longiceps. The sequence goes on from NC_140562.1 coordinate 18,295,007, forward strand.
ATTAATGTCTCCTTCTGCACCAAGCTTCCAGCCTTACTTGTCCACCTTGTAGTTTGGCTTTATAGGAGCTTGTTTACTGAAAATAGCTGCCTGTTGCTGCTGAAAAATGGATTTGATGATAACATTGTGACCCAACCATGCACTAAAAGCAAAACAATGAGCTTGAAAAAGGCAAAACCTCCAAAACCTGCACAGCTGAGTGTTATTTGTTTTTCCACCACTAACCCCTAATAATGAAATCCAGAGTTGATATAAAATATATTGGTTCATTGAACTTCAGATAATGACAGAAAAAAATGAAATGAGAACGTATGCAGTTTGTTCAAGTGAGTTCCCTGGAGGCCACTGGACTTTAGTCTGCCAATCTATTTGCTATCACAGCAGCTATGTTTAATGAACAAAAATGCTCTGTACTTTTCCTGTCATTGCTTTCAGTTCATTAAGCTTCTACTGCAAACAAATGTAAATGCTGTTTAGCTGAGCCTACAGACCACCCAATCTGGCCCCTGGTGGATTTATGACAACTTCATCCCCCCAAAACTTCTGAGCAGTTGTACCCTGAGGTGACAGGCCTCATGCCGCCACCCGCAGAATCAGCAACTGGCTCAAAGGTCAGCAGGCCGGGTCTGTCTGCGCCGCAGCCACCAGACACTCACTCTTTTCTCAGCCTGGCTGCACCACATGGACACTCTGGGGAAATCGGATACCCCCACAGCTGCAGCTACCAAATTCAACAAGTACATTCATGGCAATGACAAACAAACGTAATTAATTATCAATTCATTCTAATGTGTACTCGGTGCTCTGATCCCTTGATCAGCTCTTTAAAGCTATCCTATAAAGAATACAGCAGTATCAGCTCAGTGGGCTTGCTAGTTATCATTAATAGCAGAACCATTAGCAAGAATACTGAAGGAATAGGTGCAGATAAAAAGATGAATTAAAGAAAATCATACAGTTTCAGAATTCAAAACACCACATTTTTCCTGCTTGATCCCTAATGCTATTAGTAATATTATTATATCATGTTATATTGTGCATTGCAGCCCCGCATCTAATCACCATCTGTCTGTGCTCTGAAACAGGAGCTAAAACTGAGTATTTTAGCGCCATATGGGCCTGCCTGAGAAGTTATATCTATTATAATTGGTAAAAATGAAATGAAAAACTATAATATTCTTGTGAAAAGCTATTAAAAAATTAGAAAAACTATCAACAGTGCACTGGGTTTTGGCAATTCGGGACAGTGAGTGGAAAATTAGCTAAAAGGCTAAAGTATCTAGTTTACCATAGCCTTAGCCTGTTTGTGTCACTTTTCAAGATTGTTTTGATGTCTTACAAAAGTAACAAAAACTTAAATTAATAAGAACTCCTTTATTAGAAATTCAGCAGTATTAAAAAAAAAATATATATAATAGCCCAGAGAGTAGTCAAGAAGCAACATTAGTTAATGTTAGCTACATTAGCTGTGCGTAGTGCTAATACTTAACATAAAAAGATTTGTTGTTGTGGCCACATCTCAGTCGAGAAAATATCAACTTTTGACTTATTTTTATTTGTTGCTCTTCCAGTTAATAAGAGAACATTTCACATAGCTGAGACATTTTAGAGTCAATGCTAGTAAAAGAGGCTCTAGCAAGGAAAGTAAAAGCCGACTCTGAGGCAGCTGGCTGCATCTGGATTTAGTTGTGGCAGCTGCTCAGTCGTTCTTTGACGTGGGCATTATGCCAGTGTGTTACATAGTGACCTAGATATGAAACGGAAAGCAAAGCATGGGCTACAAACAAGGAGTTTTCACACAGTTCACCAGCAGTGACCTACCTTTGGTGTGGATGTTGGCCTTACAGACACAAAAAGACTACACAGTAGATGGAAGAAAAAGGTAAAAAAAACCCCAAATGCATGATAGAAAAATTTTAATTAAAGGAGATTAATAAGGATCTATGGAAAAAAATCCATTCGGTGTGCTGTAAAGCTTGATTGAATTTGATTCCACACATCATGTGGTGATGTGGGATTTGATTTACTTTAGTTTGATTGACAGGTTTGAGTTTCTCTTCCAGCAAAATCAAGATGCTAAATTCTAATTTGTGTTCTTTTCTGTCAGAAATTTAACCCCCCCCCCCCCCCCCCCAAAAAAAAAAACCTTAACACTTCTTTTTTGCAAAGCATTTATGTAGCATAAGGTTTTAATTTTATCCTTCTTTGTCACCAAAATGTAAACTCACAGTGAAACCCGGTTTGTGAGATGAAAGGATAGAATTAGTTTTATCAACCCTAAAAACTAACCTAAACATACTCACAGTTTCTTACAAAATGTGTCAAGCCTCATATCCATTGTTTAGACAGTGTTAGTAATACATCTTGAAAGTGATGCTGACATCATGCTTAAAAGAAACATTAAAAGATTAAGGTTAAGAGTGTGAAAACGTCAGACTTTCCACATCTAGATAATGGTGTTTGCTTTCTGAGTAAGGCTACATTCTGCTTACATGTATCAGTCTACAAGCCTGGAGGGAGTGTGAAACCGTAAGACAGCTGTTCAGTGTATGTTCTGTATTTGTGCATGTGTTTGCATGTGAGCATGTGTGTGCATGCATGCATGCATGCTTAGTCAGACTGGTTGGGACTATGACACACACGTGCTGGTTATTATTAGAGAAAATTAAGCATTGGCCATTTGGTGCATCCTGCATCCTGTACACTATTACAATATGAGAAGCGCAGTGTTACACCCCACTGCACTTGATTGCTGCTGTAATTGTGCCGGTCATGGTTACCTACATGTGTATGCGTGTACTATAATCTTACATCCCACAGATATATCAGCTGGACATTCATATCTTTTACGGGAATGCACATCAGGACTTTCCTTTAGGCCATTATTTTACAACTTGACTTGATAGACCTGATCTTAAACCGCCATGCAGAGACATTAAATTAGCCTTGGTGGTTTATGACTTAAGGGACATAATATGTATTGAGTGCATGGGGTTGATGGTGGTGCCAGGGGATGATGGGAAAAATGAGAGGGGTGGGACAGTGATTCTAAATCTGAGCAGCAGTAATCATATTTGATTGTCAAGTGCACCCCACAGCCAGAATATTGATAGCAACTTAATTCTTAATCTCCCCAAGGAGTTGCTCTCTGGCTAAAGGCCATTATGGGATTGTGCAGTAGTAGTTTGTCATTGTGTTTTTGTCAGAGATTTACAGTTAACAAACAGTCAGGTGAATAAACAACAATGAGACACTTGTGTAGGTTAACGTGCTGCACGGGAGAAAAGCTCAGAGCAAATCACACCGAACTGCAGTATTCGTTTATTTTTATAGGTTACATCGTCAATATGCAAATATAATCACATTTCCTGTCACGCAGGTCCTGATGTCTGTCTGCATGCAAGCTGTGTGTGTGTGTGTGTCACAGAGTATGTGTGTTGCAGGTCAATTTCTAAGAATAATATAATGCAAGTCAACTTCTGCGGATATGTATTTCTGTGCTGGTCTCTTGTCAGTGTCACAGGGTCAGCTTCCTGTTTCTACAGAAAACTGTCTGGTGAAATATGTATAACATAACTTTTGAAGCATAAGCAAATAAAACAATAAAAACTCCCTAACAGTTTTCAAAGAAAAACTGTATTAATTTCGATCATAATTTTGCAAGTTTCAAATAATAAGGTCAGTATATGCAAGTTTAAAAAGGCTCCGAATGCCCTAAAATAAATAAATCAATGATCACAATATTAACTAGGTTAATGCTAAAATAAATATTCCATTGATAAAAACGGCCAGTCAACTGTAGGTAACATATCTCTGAAATTTGTCTTGTATTAATGCATTTCATTAGCAACATTGTGTAAATGTATTTAAGTGTAACAAGCTAATGAGGCCATATTTGCTTAACTCACATTCAAGCACCCCAGTTTTGCCTATAGGATCCTTCATTCAGGTTGAAAATGTACTGGAGTTGCTGTGTTTTAGTGTTTTTAAATAGGTTTTCAATCTACTTTTAGAACATCATCAAGAACAAGCAGAGCAGCTAATGCCTACAACCACCAGATCCTGTTTACAGAAGCCAGATTAGAGACATTCAATCAGAATAAAAAGTGGACTTTTGATGGGCAGGGTGGATCTATGAGACCCCAGCAAAAAGAGCTTGCAAATGGAGATTGGAGTCAGCGGCTCCATAAGACCTGGATGGGATAAACAAAGGATTTTATGAACTGTGAATCATACACGGCTACTGTAGTAGTGTCCAAGAATGAGCATAATGGGTCCCCTTTAAGCCAATAAGACCATGAGCACAGAATGTGAAACACTGCATATCTCTGTCAAGGCTACACAATGTTCTGAATACATTACTGTGGTAAGACAGTCTTTTTAAATCCAAAAAAAAGACTTGGATGTGCATTTGAAATTCAGATTTGCATACAAAATATTGTTTCATGAGACACCTGTGCAATGACCAAAACTGCCATTTAAACAGGACACTCTCTTTTTAACCCAACCAGGTCAGTCAGTTTGCTTTGTGGGCACAGATGTAAGAAGCGTATTCTTTTACTTAAAAGACAAAGTTTTAAAAACAGACCAAAAAGTGTACATGTAAGTAGTTTTTTAGCAAATCAGATGAAGCTTGTTGAAGACTATTTTCATTCATAGATGCTTACTTACCAGTCAGCACCAGTTCTTTATGGTGTTTGTAGGTTGTTTGTGGAAAACTGATCTTCAGCTTAATTTAGGAATATACCACCCAGTGAAACAGTGTGTGAGGACTCTGTTGCACAGGGGACTAAAACCTTCTGACTTAGTAAAATCAATTTATTTCTGGATTTTATTGGAATATGATCTTGCCATTAAATAGCCAGAGTTTGTTTACTAAAGTGTTTTTCTCTTTTAAATCAAAAGGACTATTTCATCTTGGCTTTTTAAACTCAAAAGGAGGCAAGGTGAAATTTATTTTCAGTGCTTTCAACTCACAAGTTATAAATATCATATGATCAAAAACATGTTCAACTTACAAAAAAAAAATGTAATGAATTATGATTGTGGCTGAGCCGCGGGGACCACAGAATCACAGCTGAAGGGCACAACATCAAAGGACAGTCCTAATGCATGTTGACTTTGACAGTCTGTTTATATTATTCATCCGCAGAACTAGCCAGCTGCCTTGCAACATTTGGAATTATTAGCTGTTGTTATTAGTATAACAATATGTCACATATTTGTTGCTGCACATCTTGGAAACATTTAATTTATTAAAACGAAAAAAAAAAACACAGTTATTCAGACGGACTTTTTTTTTTTTTCCATGAGTAGTAAATTTATTTCAACAACTACTTTTGCGAACAGTTTTCAAGACTATCCAATTTCCTTTTGTAAAAGAGCCAATTAGGATGAGAAGATTTATGTATTGTTGCTTTTCAGCAACACACACAGTAGACTCTTTATGCACATACACACTCATACACACTTTTAAGGCTTTTGCTGTTAAAACCAATCCCATTCTGGAAAGATTCTGCATATTACAACATCAAGCTAAGATCAAATACAGTTGTTTACCTTGAATGTAGTAGTAAACTACACACATTGCCCACACACTTATAGATATACACACACGCACACACTCTCACACAAAAGAATCCCCGAGTAGTCCTGGCAGAGAGCAGCTGGCGTGGCTTGTTGGCATGTGTATGCTGCGAAGGAGGTTGAAAAACAATCAGAGGGCATTGCTGGTGACCTCTTTGAATCTCTACTTCCACTGAACCATTAAGCTCACTGCATCTATCTTGCACTAGTAAATGTGAAGAAATAGATAACAACACTGCGGTGTATAGTTATCGGTTGTTGTTTTTTTGTTTATTGCCATTGCAAAATTTTTAAAAAAAAATAAGAAAAAAAGCCCAGAAGATCCAAAATACTTCAGCGGGCAGTATTATACAAAAGTGCGCCAGCATATCTGTTAAAAATAATGTGATCAGAAAAATGTGCGTGGCCGTTTTCTCCGAGCTTTTATTACGCTGTTCTATTATAACAAAACCCTCTTCCATTTGTGTCGTTCGTGTTGAAACCGCAAAAGCTTTGCTCTGTGTGTTGAGACGCACATCCTCAGAGACTCTTCTTCTTCATCCTGCCTGTAAGCTTAGTTAGCTGCATAATCACTTGTTTGCCTCTGAAGGGAGGTTTGTTAAGATACAGTGGTTCTCGAGAGGGCTAAACACACCCAGTACACACACCCGTGGCACTGCATCCCTGCTGCAAAAAGCCACAGTGATATTTGAGATTGGATTACTGCATCAATTTATTCATTCACCTGTACAGGCACCTCTCACGAATCTGTCCATCATCTGTCTGCCAGTCCATTTATATTGGTCCATCCTTCCATTCACTAACTCATTCATCAGTTCACCTTCCATCCACCCATTCATCTATTTGTACAACTGTCCCTTCATTCCTCTGTCTATTCATCCATGCCTCCATTACTTGCCCATCAATCCGTCCTTCTATTCATCTGTCTATCCAGCCAGCCAGCCACTCATATATATCCACCTGTATCTATCCTTCTGTCTGTCAACTCCAACATAACTATTTCTGGTCTCCATCTGTTTAGCTGTGTGTTCTTTGTTTGTTCATCCATCCATCAATCCGCGTTCCCTCTTATACCTAGTTAGGGTTACTGAGGGTAGGGACCATTCCTTGTGTACTGGGTAAAAAGCAGCTTCATATTTTATCACTGGGCTAGAAAGGAGGATTATTTTTAGCGTAGCTTCCACACTCTGGCAATCTAATCTTAAAAATATACCAAGGGTAAATGGATCAGACTTACCGTCAGCGCAAAAACCGCCTCACTTCAGACTTAAAGTGAGACTTTCAGGGGGAACATTTAGCTCTGAAGGTTTCCTGCTGTTTGGCTCTGATAGAAATATGTTGTGTGGAAGTTTCTACTGGCAGGTGTCTCTGGCCTTTATCACCACCACTATATTACTTACAGGAGCCAGAGTCATACAGCCGCTATGTGGAAATGTCCCTTATGCATCTCAGTCAGTTTAACAGAGACATTGACATTCCCCTGTATGATTCACTTAAGGTGGATTTTGGTCAGTATGGTGTCATTGAGTGTAAAACCTGTGGGCTCCTCTCTGATGTATAACTACTGTCACATGCTTTTCAATGATACTTACTATACATACAGTATATTTATATTGCATTTGCAACTGCTCTACAGCAATGTCAACAACCCCATTGCCTTTTATCTCAAGTGAATTGAACAAATGAATATTCTTATATGACTCCAGCGAAACGTCAAGCTGAAATAAGCATTTTTAGTACCAAAGGAGATGAAGAGGAGTTTTATTTACTACTCCAAGTTCATGGAAAAATAATGAAGATGCCTTCACGGAGCTTTGAATCTTAACTAAAAATAAAATCTATTTGTGCTCCTCGCTGTCTTCTTAACCCTTCGCTTTTGATAATTTGCTCCGTTTTTCTTTTTTGTTGCTCTATCCCTTTAACGCTTGGTTTCATGTTTAGTATTTTAATGCACTTTGGGTTTAAATTTGCCTGTAATTCATAAATATGCTTGTCTCTTCTTTCCATGCCACGACTGGCTGTATTTGAATGATTATGAATATGCTGAGAAAGGGATATTATTATGCATTATTCCCTCCACATTCATTCCTTTGTAGGCTCGTGGAGGCGGCTGGTGCAGATTCCGACATGCAGAGGGTGAGAACATGTAAACAATGCTGATGCGCGTGATGAATGCGAGGAGTTCTCTCCTTTTTGAGCTTAGATCTTTTTAGATCTCACCAAAGGTTTCCTTGTTCACGTCAAAGTAAATGAATGACAAACTACACTTTGAAGATTTTTTTCCCTTAATTTTGAGAATTACAGACAACACATTAATGCTTAATCACAGGTTTGATCGCACCCATGCTCATTACATTGCATGATAAAAGCTTATATTATATAGTAGTTAATTTATTCCTGACGTTGTGCTGAACTAACTGATAATTACACCTAATTTACACCTGCGCCACTGCATTTCTAAGCTGCTCCTGAATACTGAACGTCTGAATTCAGGTCTGGCTACACTGAGGCGCTGCAACAGAACCTGTATGGCTCTACTAAAATATGATCTATATGGTCACACACAGCCACCAGCGCTGTATATCCCGGTGTGCTGAACGAGGAGCAAATCTATTTCCTTGCTGTTTCTTGCTTGTAGGCACCGATTTCCAGTTAACAACATCTCAACAGAATCCCAGAGCTGCATGCTACTCCACCTGCCAAGGGACTGTCAGCTGTACGTGATAGTGTAGCTGTGGATAGGCTGGGAAATACACAAACACATGCTTTTCAAGCCGTTTTGTGATTTCTTTTTAGCAAACAATACCACTGCAAGCAGAGAAAGCTATGATATGTTTCTATCACATGCAAATGTTTCATTTTCTTCCAAAATGACAAAACAAACTAACAAAAACCCCCCGCTATAAAATAATAATTTTGCATTCTATTGATCACATCTATGTCACAAAAGGGAGCCTGCATGGCGTGTACTGACTTAATTTACTGTTGGAAATTGACTGCCAGCTCTACACTGTAACCTGAAATTGCTGTGCTTGTGCTCGAAACAAAGCCTTGCTTCTCCTCTAGAATAATGAAGTCTCCATCTGCTAAGGAGTGTGCGCGTGCTCGGGTGTGTGTTGCGTGGCCTGCCCAGTTGCTGACTTATGTACGGGGAGGTAGGGGAGGGGGAATTGGACGAGTGGGGGCTGGGGGGTAGTGTAAACACATCTCCATGGTCAGAAAGGTGTCAATCCTTCTCTTTTCTTACCTCACCTTCACAGTTCATTTAGTCTTCCACAGAAATCAAATAACAGTACAAGTCACCCGTAAGAAAGGCTTTAGAGTTTCTTCTCTTCTCTGATAAGAATCGGGCCTCACCTTTTGGGCAGGGACAATTTGAAGAGGTGAGGCTATTACTTACAGAGGCAATAGCCTTTAAAAAAAAAAAAAAATCAGGAGTACAATGGATTTTTTTTTGTGTAGATGTTTGATGTCTTACTCAAAGAGATTCCACACTTCCCAGTATCAGTAGCTTAATTAATGCTCTGACATCACAAGTATGGATTATTCTTTTGCATGTTAACTATGCATGACTATGGTGTTACCCAGTAACATAGTAGGAAGCGCATTTATGATCAGTGACATCACACTGCTACACTATGCTTCGCTTGATTAATGACTTTGGGTGTTTTGTTTGTACAGCAGTGACCACAGCTGCTTTCACACTATGGGAAGGGTTAAAGGTTTACTCAGCACCTAAAAAAGCAAGGAAAGGCCCATTTCCACTACTGTACCACAGTACAGCACTGATAGTATAGCAGGAGCAGCAGTAGTTGGTTTTATCAACATAAGGACATTGTCGGTCTCTTTATTTGTATTACCACCAGTGTTGGTGGACAGGAATATAAATTCTTATGGTAACAAGGCTTATTAAAATTAATATATATGCACGTTTTTAAACAAGTATTTTAATTATTTTAAGTTCTGGAGTAAAGTACTAACAATGCTGGATTAGTTTCCTGGAGCACAGTTGGCAAGCACATTGATTTATTTTTGTGGTTTGGAGTGATCTATAACCACCTTATAATCCCAGGTCATAAGGATTAATTGAAAGATTATATTGCAGACAAATATTTAGGATATTAAACAATAGCAATGTTTTTCTTGTTAATCCTTCTTTTGTTCTTACAGAGTTTTCACAATATGTTCAACATTAAAACTTTTGTAAGCCGTAGGTTGAAAAGCAAGACACACATTCATCATTCACAGGAGGTAGTTAATTAAAAATTACAAGTTAAAGGCTCTCTGTCCCATTTTCTTGTAAAGAAGTTATAGTTATTTTCAGTTTTATTCACTGTGTTAATCCTTGAGCTTAGCATTTTTTTTAAATTTATGTCTATGTATGTATGTATGTATGTATGTATGTATGTATGTATGTATGTATCTATCTATCTATCTATCTATCTATCTATCTATCTATCTATCTATCGTTTGTGTATAAAACCCCACTCATCCTGCGGACAGTTTATCCTTCAAGTTCTGGTCCTCTATCAGAGGCCTGGGAACTTGAGAGTTCTGCACAAAGTCTTTGCTGTTCCTAGGACTTCGCTCTTCTGGACAGACATCTCAGATTTCGTTCCTGGGATCTGCTGGGATCACAGCGACCCCTGTTCCCTTTACCTTCCACATCTTCTGTAGATCCTCTCTCAGCCTTTGGTATTTGTTAAGCTTCTTATGTTCCTTCTGTTGTTGCTATCACTTGGTATAGCTGCATGTAATACAATGGCCTTCTTCCTCTGCTTTTCCAACCACAGTTTTTCCGTATATATTTAGAAGTCCCAAAGAATCTTAGCTTGGTCATACTGCAATATTTAGCCCTGATGTTCCTGTTTACTATGCCAGCCACTTGACTATGGTGTTCCTTGTATGCCCTACTTGCTAGCATCATGCACTCTGCTGGATTGCCTCAGGGGCATCTTTGCACAGCCTCCACCTTGGGTCTTTCCTGGTGTGGTAGACCACAGTCTCTACTGATATTGTCTATTGATGTTCATGTGCTGCCATGATTAGTGCTGTTTTTCAGTCCAGCTTTGTCCAGCCATTGGTAGGATTTTTTTCTCCTTCCATCTGCCGGTGGTATGTGCCGTGCACAGTTCCTCTTTTTGCTCCTTGGTTTTTCTTGGATTTTTGCTGCCTGAGAGATTCAGTAAGCACACGATCAGTTGTGGCCATCTTCCTGATGTACTCACAGATCTTTGTTGTTTCTTCCTGGACAGTGGTTCTAACACTCACAAATCCTTGGCCTCCCTTCTTCTGTATAGCATAGTCTCAGGCTGCTGCTTTGGGGTGAAACCCATGATAAGCTTGTCCTGAAGTGCTTCTGCCTCAGTCAGTGGCTTCTATCTCCTCCTTTGGCAAGCTTATTATCCCAGCAGGGTATTTGATGACCGGCAGTGCTTGGGTGTTGATTGCCCAGATGTTGTTTTTCCCATTCCATAGACTCACAGAGCAACTAGTTGTTTGTTTGTTAGTCTAGATGTGACCACTTTCACTGGGGTTACATGTATAGTAGCCTTCCAACAGTTCCCTGTTCGCGTCTGGGCCACATAGGCCTTATCCTCATTCCACTATACTATCACACACATTTTCTGCTGGGCATTTCTCATGTCCAGGGACAATTATTGGCTTTATAATGCATGACTGGATGGTGATGCATTATAAGGCCAATAATTAGCACGCATATGTGAATTAGAGTGTTATCTGTAAAATCGGTCAAGCAAAAAACAAGTGTTGCAGGAGCTTTAGCCTCTTCAGACTTCATTTTCTTCTGAACCTCATATGAACCTGTGCTCTGTTTCTACATTCCTATGAACATCAAAGCTGTTTTTAAAGCGTTATTAGTATTTTAAAACCACTGAGTAGCAGTCTGCTTTGTCTTGGCTGTCTTTGTTGGTGCCTTACTGCATTTGTTAATGTGTTCGAGCATCCGTTGATCAATAGTGTGCCACTATTTGCAGACTATTGAAGCCAGGACCTACTCTTGGAAAAAACAGAGGTAAACGACAGGTACCTTTTAAGCACACTTTGTCATTGGACATGTAATCCATTTCATAAGGTCCGTATTAACAGCTCACAGCAACACACTGTTAAACATTTCCAACATGTGAAAAAAAAAATTCCAACCCCCATTAGAGAGACGAAACCAAAAAGCATAAATCATTTTAAATAGTGTTTAAATGAACCATAGAAATAAAATGACCACTGCCTCAGTTACAATTGATGATTACAATTATACTCATATCTAAACTGCTCTCTTGATCACAGCTGCGATCGCAGTGTAAATTCTGGCTGTGTAATGTTCATAGGCAACATTTCCTTTAAACAAAAAGCAGCTTCATATTTATGAGGTGAATTGGAGTTTTCAGGCAGTGATTGGAATGGATGGCACACAACTTTCACACCAGGTTAATGTTAGGGAAAGATTTGTGTTTTGATTAAATTTGAATAAGCATGCTGTGTGTGAGGACTTTTAAATCAGACCATGATCTCTGACAAACACTGTGAGCTTAAACCTAATGTTGAAATGGTAGCAATGCTGCAATAATAACTGTAGGGCAGAAAAAGATATTTTTTAAAATGTAATTAATGAATATATCACTGATGCATTCAGCATGTAATGCACTTCCAGCTTGCCAAATACATAAATTAAGAACATCAAAAAGCAACCCCAAAGTAATCAGGCATACTGACAAAGAAAGCATCCTTGGAACAATCACTAGTATACTACTGTCAATGAATGGATTGTTTATGTGTATGTACACTCACTGGAAACGCTATTAGGCACAACTTGCTAGTACTGGGTTAGACCTTTGAGTTTTCTGAAATACTCAGACCAGCCATTGTTATGCTAACAACCACGCCTTTCTTCTCCATTCTGATGCTCAGTTTGAACTTCAAGGGATCGTCTTGACCATGTCTATATGCCTAAATGAATTGGTTTGCTGCCATGTGATTGGCTGATTAGATATTTGTGTTAACAAGCAGCTGAACAGGCATACCTAATAAAGTGGTGAGTAAGTATATAGCTGACATTGCTGTAGCTTGTGATTAATTCCCCAGCATCCCACTGCAAATTGAATGTTTCTTTTTTTAATGTGCAAACCTTTAGTGAATGGATTCAAAATAAAAGCTTAAAACGCTGGGACGTGTGAATGGAGTGTGAAGTGCACACCTTGCATCTGTTGGCCCAGTTTAATATGAAAAACATTTAGAGTCACTGTGTTAATAAAGGCTTTATCGGGAACATCAGACCTGAAGTGCTTCCATTAATCCCTAGAAGTATGATATGTTTAGTTTTATTCAGCGGCTGTAATAACATTCACTTATTGTATTACATGACTTAAAAGGCACTTCATCTCTAAAACAGGTCTGTGTTTAGTACAAGTAATCTTTGTTTTAGCACTATTTGAAATGGCTGTATTATATGTGTCTTAAAGGCCCGCTTTACTGATAAAAGAGGCACAGGCCGCCAAGGAAAGTGTTTATCACTATAATTCCCACTTACACCTATGAATTAGACTCCTGTGTGGACATTTCCGAGTCAGTGCCCTCCATCTCTATCCACTCTGAGAGCTGCACACAGCCCACTCTGTCTGTCATACTGAGCACACAGATTTATCTCTGACAAATAAATCTGGAACCGTAATGATGGACTCTGACTTAGTCATGACTTGTAGCTTGCCTTCCCCACTCGTCCGCCACCAATTGGCCTATCTGTCAATCAATTGGCCCCATGATTTTCATGTGCCTCGGATTATGTATCGTTTATCATTTCAGCTCATCCAACCCCTGCAGCTGTCTATCATTTACCATAATCATCTCTCTCCCCCCTAGGAAGTTTCACTGCCTGCTTCTCCATTCCCACTCCCCCTTGGATCATTTTTTCCTGTCACAGGGAAACTATAAAGTCTGTCCCCCCTCCCTGCCCCCCCATTCCTCCTCCACTTTCTCCTGTTCTTTTCTTCTTTTTCTCTCCCTTGCTCCCTGCCCTGGGTTTAAACCTAATGAGTTCTTCACATTTCCTCTCTCCCTCCATAAACATTTAGGAATGTTTGAACTCCTCACTGGTGTATCAAATGGCCAAGTGGCTCGACAGGAAGTTGTCGAGTCCACTGTATAGCACCATGTCTGAGGACAAATTAGAACAGCAAAACATTTGTCAAAATGCCATTTTTCACTATGTGTTGTGTTCTCTATTTTTCTTTCTTTTTTTTGAAAATAAATATCAACTGAGAAGTTTTTGATGTTTCAAACTTACATAGCAAATTTTCTATTGTGGTCAAATCAAACTTCACAAATTCAAAGGTTGTTTATCCTAACCTCTATCTGTACTGCTTTATCATTCAAACATCTACTCCTATACCTTTGACTCTTTTCTAATTCAGCTATTCAGTGTAGATTTACAGTTCTTCTTGGGGTCATCGTCCCATTGCATGAGTCAATGTCATACAACAGACCAAACAAAACTTTGGGGAAAATAAACCTTGTCATTACACTGATTGCACTATAATCTCTGCTGCTGCGTATTTGTTCCAGACAACCTCTGACACTCTTGACATATCATTTGTGGTAATGGACACCAAATATATTGGAATTAAAAACAATGGTACTTCAACCAGTTTTTGGCTTGTATACCTGGTATACCCACAGCAAAATTCCTCTAATCACTACTATTCATGTTTATATTGTTGTAGTCCATGGATGTAATCTTCACAAGTAGATGTAATGTTTGGTTTGTGTGAGTGGACAGCTGGATGAACAAGTTAAAATGATACGTACATTGTACCACATTTTAATATTTTAAAAACATGAAACATGCAACATATAGAGCAAATTAGAATTTATATTAGTATAAGTACTCTTGGGGGATATCCTGGACTACACATTAAAAGTTAAGTTATAGGTGGCAAACCAAATTTACCCTGATAGCAGTCCACAGTAGTTTTCAGTCAGATTACTATGAACCATTATATCTTATAACAAAAGTTAAAGGCTGGGCCTATTACATCAAAACAGGCCACTGCTGTGATTATGAAACCATGGATGTCATATTATTGGCAGCACAAACAGTTGCTGACACAGGCATTGGCAAAGGTCAGCTCTAATGACCAAAAGAGGAAAGGCTAATTAAAAATAATGAGTTGTGTGGGTTGAAGCCATTGAAGCCTTGTAAACTACTGATAGCACGCAGCGGGCCCAAAGTTCAACATCATCTTAAAAGAAGCTCAAATGAATCCTTTTCTGTTAACAATGGGATAGTGTTACAACTGACGAAACCTCAAAAAATGATTACCACCTCCGAGGATCCTCTCAGCTTTAGGGAAGACTTCTTTTTGCATTTTTTAAAAAAAGCATTTCTCTTGATTTTTTAAGATCAAGAACTTTACTGTTTTTAATTCACACTCGCTGCCTGCATCATTGGTATTTTGAACAGCTGGAAGCGGTTTTCAGCAGATGGGCAGAGACGCGGCTCCCTGTAAAAGCTAATGTTGCTCTGCGTGTCGCAGGATGTATAAATAAGCGAGTGTCTGCGCGCAAAATGTGCAATGTGGAACATAAATGTCATTTGATGCAGAACTTTGCCGTGACCTGTACTGATCTTACTGGGTTTGATGTCGCTGAATCGCACGCAGATCATCCTGGTAAGAAAGCAGAAATGTTTATCCGGGTAGAGATGCAGCACGCTTGAGGTTTTTTCCCTTTTTTACTGTGTTTGAACTTTTGAAATTTGAACTTTTAAGTATTTCATCTCTTTCTGTCTCTCTTCTCTTCATGGTCTGTCATAAGTAATAAATATGTGACCTAATGGGCTGCCTGGTATACCCACCGCAAAGATTCTCTGGCACGAGCCCAGTCTGAGAGAAAATATCCTCGCTGCCAGCCACCGACTACTCGAATCAAGTGGAGACAGAGCAAGCTGTTATTAGGGATGAGGGGGTGCAGAGAGCCTCTTATATGTGATCTTGGTATCTCATAGCTGATGGAAAAAAAGTGAGTGTGTGGGTGTGAGGACATGCAAACGGTTTGGGTAGGGGCATACAGGCAGATGAACAGACAGATTCAACTGATTTGTGAAGCATTCCTGGGCACCAAAGCAAAGACCTAGTCAGGCATGAGGGCTATGGTAATATGGGAAATATTCACTTTAATGTATATAAAAAATAAAAATCTATTTTTAGAAGCTCTTCTGTGACATGCAGTTAAAATACTGTATAAAAATCCTACAGATCTTTTGAAAATTAATAATAGATAACACTCAGATTTCAGAACAAACCAGACTTTAATTAGGGAGTAAAATTTTGTTCTTTTTTTCATTCATTCCCCCCCTCAGTTTTCCTCAATAATGTACAAGACTAGCTGGGCTGAATATTGGGCCGTAAATTCATTTAAATTCAAGGAGTACAGAAGTAGATAAAGAATGGCTCTTCAGTAAAGTGGGATCTTCATTACAGCTGATTCATTTAAGTCTCATTAAAGATGGATAGATGGTCTGTGAAGAGAACAATCAATTGTGATTCCTTCATTCATACATATGTCTCCTGGACTCACATTCATGTGAAAAAAGAGGGACTCTGTGCAGTCCTGTGAAAAGCTAAGTGCGTCCCATGATTCAGTGACTTGTAGAACCACCTTTAGGGGCAATAACTTGAAGTAATTGTTTTCTTTGTGACTTTTACAGTCTCTCACATTGTTGTGGAGGAATTTTGTTCCTTTCTTCTTTACAACATTGCTTCAGTTCATTGAGGTTTCTAGGCATTCATTTATGCACAGCTCTCTTAAAGTTCCTTCACATCATTTCAGTCAGTTAGGCTTGGACTTTGACTGGGCTGTTGCAGCACCTTGATTTTCTTCTTTTTCAATCATTCTGCTGCAGGTCTGCTGCTGTGCTTGGAGTCATTGTCCAGTTGCAAGGCCCTGTATCAGCTAAACTTTAGCTATTGGACAGATAAACTGACATTTGATTGTAAAATGCTTCTATATGCAGAAGATTTCCTATTTGACTTAATGACTACAAGGTAGCCAGGTCCTGTGGCTGTAAAACAAGCCCAAATCATCACTTCTCCACCACTGTGGTTAACAGTTGGTTTGAGGTGTTTGTGCTGATATGCTGTGTTTTGTTTTGACCGAATTTAGTGCAGTGCATTACGGCCAACATCTCCAGTTTGGTCTTGAATGTCTAAAAGAAGTCTTGTGGTTTACTTTTACGTTGCAACTTTGCAAATCTATGCTGTGTTGCTGCGTGTCTCCTGGCAACTTCTCCAAACCAGCCATACTCATTCAGCCTTTTTAAAACTATATCGCATACATGCTAGGCCTAGATTATACTCTATTGCAGACATAGACATAGACAGCTGGAGACCTGGCGGCTAAGTAGACATTCCTGTTAGACTAAGATAAATTCAAAATTTACATCACTCCCACCTGAGGATACCAGAATGGACTCTAGCGAACTCACGAACACGGAAAGTATTATCTGGACTGAACTGAGGCACTTAGAGTTTGTTCCTCTTGCAGTTTTATGCTTTCTTTGAGCTTTGCATGGCCTGACCTTGGGATGAATTTGCTGGGGCTTCCACTCTTGGGAAGATTGTAGAGTTGTGTTAACTAACACACACCTGAATGCTCCAGACCAGCAAACTGGGCAAACTTCTGTTTTTAGAAGAGGTGAAGGCTTTAAGAAAAGTAGAAGAGATGGTCAGTCTTGCTGATGATCAAATAGTGCGTTTTTTAATAGCGAGGAGAATGATGAACATGCTTCTCCTATGTAATAACACATATGGATACAAGCTGAAATGTCTTCAAAGTTTCTCTGTTAGACTAACGTTGCTGCACAAGCCACATCACATTACAAGCATCGCCTTATAAAAAGGGGAACAAGATTTTTGTTGCACAGCATATTAAACCACTGAAAGGGTAATGTCTTCAATTACTGGGGCGATCGTGGCTCAAAAGTTGGGAGTTCGGCTTGTAATTGGAAGGTTGCTGGTTTGAGCCCCGGCTTGGACAGTCTCTGTCGTTGTGTCCTTGGGGACCACTGGTGGTGGTCAGAGGGCCCGGTGGAGCCAGTGTCCGGCAGCCTCGCCTCTGTCAGTGCGCCCCAGGGTGGCTGTGGCTACAATGTAGCTTGCCATCACCAGTGTGTGAATGGGTGGATGACTGGTTGTGTAAAGCACTTTGGGGTCCTTAGGGACTAGTAAAGCGCTATACAAATACAGGCCATTTACTGTAAGCCCCATGCTCATCAGTAGATCTATATTATGATCATTACCTGCAAAATGCTCTGCAGTCTGAATCAGAAACTGCAACGCAGTCCATATTAACTCCAACAGAGTGAAACCAAGATGCATATGGACCGCAGATCGATAAAATCAATTCCAATTTCATCACAGAGCTCACAGCCAAAACTGCAAGGTCAGTTTCAAGAATGTCTATGTAAATAACATAGACTGTAAAATAAAGTTTCATGGATAAGAACTGAAACTTTAAAAGTCACCAGCTGGGATTATTTGCAGTGTATGTGTTTTCGTGGTCAAAGTACCCTTGACTGCAGTGAGATAAGGCATTATCGGGTTCTCTTCTTCGTGTGTACCTTCGTTCTTTGCTCTACTTTCTCATTTATTTCCTTCAGTCTGTCCAAGTGCTGGTGCTTTTTACCTCCCTCTTCCTACTCTATTTTTCACTCCAGCTCATAAAAAAAGCTGGCTACATAGTTAGAAACTCATTGCGCTGACTGCCTCACAGATAGCTGCTTGTTTCCTGCCTGCCTTTTTTCTTTGAAGTTTTAGTGTTGGTTAAATGTAACCTTCGCAGGCAATCACTTTTGTTGTCCACAGCTGGAACACATGTAGCAGCATCAGTATGGACTTTATTTGGGTGGAATAAAATATGTCCACATATAGGATTTAAAGCCCACACCTACACAGAAGCATACACATACACATTCTGAATTTTGGGGGCTGGTGTCAATAATGTAAGGCATCTTTAAAGGTTTAAGTCAATCATATGTTATGTTGGCACATCTTCTTGGTGAACAATGATCCCAAGCATACCACATTATCAGTCAAACATGGTGGAGGCAATGTTATAGCATGTATGACTATCAGAGGAATAAGGTCACCATAGTTTATTGATGATATGATGTCTGATAGAAGCAGCAGGATGAATTCTCCCTCCTCAAATTCAGTGCTGCATAACTGATCTGATGGTGCTTCACAGTACAAATGAATACTGACCCAAAGCATACTGCAAAAGCAACCCAAGAGTTTCTCAAGGAAAATAAATGGGACAATCTTCAATAACTAAACCAGTCACCTGATCTCAACTCAACACAGCATGATTTTTTGTTATTAAATTTAACACTGAATGCACAAAGACCGCAAACAAGCAGCAGCTAAAGGTGACTGGGTTTAATTCAACTAACTTAGCTGGCGACCACAGAAACATTTTACATAAGTGATGTGTCTTGTTATACTGTATCATAAGCAAACAAACAAGCCAACAAAAACAATACCTAAAAAACAACAATAAGAAAACAGAACCCAAAAAACTCCCCAAAAAATAGGAATTGTTCACCACACTCCCTCGTACCCACTCACAAATTCAGTATTGCGTTTAACATTGCTTGATATATTTGATCTTTATTAGATAGTTCATGCACGTAGACACCTAAAAAAATAGAAAGCGCTACTATATATACAAAATATACTCTTGGTAGTTTGGCTGATATTTTCTAATTCTCTTTGACTGAAGGCCAAAAGTTGTTAGAAGAGTTTTGGTGCAGAGATACAGTTATGGTCAGAAATTTTCATACAGTCATGATGGAATGAATGTAATGGTAATTTAGGGATTTTATGAATATGTTTAAAAGCTAGGTTTATGGCAGAAAACTAGCAAATTTAAAATGAACTCTACCAGTTGTGCCAAGATAAGCATTGAAAAATCCAGCCAGAATAATGCCAGACACTTGTTGATGGCTACCAAAAGCATGAGATGCAACTTGCTAAGAGACATTTAATTCCACCCTGGAAATCATTAAAATCTCAAAAATTACCATTACATTCGTGCCCACGATGAGTGGATGAAAACCTTTGACCAGAACTGTAGATAGATAGCAATTTCTAACTAGTTTTTTTTTCACCATCTCTCACACTTAACAGTATTTTTTATTTATAAGTGGCTATAAAGGTTTGACGGTATTTGCTGAAAGCTGATTAAGTGATGTAAGTGTTAAGAAATTACATATTGCGTCTTGTGTTCTTTTGAACAATGGTTTGCAGATACAGTCTGTGTGGTTTAGACTTTTATTACAGCAGATTTGGCTGACATCCCCTTCCAGACAGCTTCTTTTTCTCTCGTCCACGTTCACTTTTTTGTAGACAGGCTTAGAACATTTACAGCAGAAAACAAATAAAAAACGAGTGAAGTTATGCATTTACTGAAGACTGTGTTAGATGCAGTCACATAAATGGTGCTAGGTGAAACAGTCCCAGATTTTTTCTTTTTTAAAGACAAGACTTCAGGTCTTGTTTTTTGCAATGCTACCTCAGTCTGAATGGTCAAGTCAATGTCACTCACGTGCCTTATCACAAGAATTGTGATGTTGGCAGCTGCGACTAAAAATAGCCCTTGACATCCTGAAATTTTGGATTCAATCTATGTCACAGCTCTTGTTCTGCATCCGTACACACGTCCATATGAAGCCGCCATTTCTTCCCAAAAGACCATAAATGAATAGGCTGGCTCTCTTACACCTTATCCTTATACTCATTATTATCTCTGCACATAACCAATGACTACCTGTTTGTTTACTTCTGTACACCATTTTGCATGTAACATTTCCCCTTTGTTCTCGTACTCATGCAGCTCAGTTCAGGACAGCAACCAGTCAACACTGATGATGGATGGATCTGAACGACAGAACTGGATTGAACTCGATTCTGAGTTGAGACCAGGAACTTCCAAGTACTGCAATGCAAACAGTTCAACAGAAAGTGCACTAAACCTTTCCTTTAAATATACAATGTATTTATTTTGTTGTCCTATAGATGCAATATCCCTCCATACACTTAACACTAAAGCTTGATTCTCTTAGAAAGTTGTTATTATGCTTTAAAAGTGACCCTAGAGCCCATCTTTTTACACTGAGTAGGCTTTGATGGGTAAGTTTAACGCTATGCAAGCTTAGCCTAGTGATCATCAGCTTTCGCAGCAGGCTATTCCTCCAATAAAAATAGTGCAAAACCTCAAAGACAACATTAAAAGCAGTATGATAACAAGAACTTAATTAAATTCACAATTGTTTGGCTTGAAAGAATTTGAGGCACTGTAAAAGGAAAAAAAAAGACATGACTGATAAAAAAAAATGTGTTATTGAAAATACAAAAAGTGAGTGACAGACGAATTGAAGCCAACCATTTAAAAAAGTTCAATCATTCACTGAAATACGTGCATAAATTAGATGAAGCTAACAAACACAAATCTGAATGTTTTGAAATGCACTTTATATCTTTTGGAAACAGGATTTCATACTTTCCATTGTGATTCAAATACATTTAAATTCAAATACAAAGGGGAGAGATAATATTATTCCACCAATATCTGTTATCACTGGAGAACAGCCCACATCTTTGAATATGGATACAATAACTAGAGAATAAGTGGCTTATTTTCTTTCAAACGACCCATTGGTTCCGGTGGATTTGTCATTATGTGTAGGCTGTACGTGTTTTAAAGAAGAGAGGAATTTAATTACTTATTCGACAATACACTGCACCTGTAACGGTATCGTCCATCCTAACTATTGACAGTGACAAAGGCGTAGGATGATACAAAAATGTTTTCTGTGGGTATTAACAGAAAAAATCGATTCGTGACTAACTTAAAACTAAACCTAACAATAAACCTTTTTGGCGTTTTATCTCTGTGCAGCACCACAGTGGAGTAAATTAAGCAATCAAGAGGTGATTGAAGTGCAGACTTTTGGTTCTAAATCAAGGGCTTTAATAAATGTATTGCATTACCTGTTTAGGAATTACGCATATTTTGAAATATATTCCCCCATTTTCAGAGGGCTAAAAGTAATTAGAAAAAGGGGCATAACTGGAAATGTAAGTTGAAACATGAGTTGCTTCTAACACTTGGATGAAAGTCCTGTGTATTCAATGGCTGTCCGAAGTCTAGAACTCATGGGATTCAGAATAAATTTCTTGAGATGCTCTGCTCGGTTTTTACTGCAGCCACTTTCAGTTTCTTCTTGTTTGTATGTCTTTGTACACTCAATGTTTTCTTCAGTAATTAAAAAGCTGCTCTATCGAGTTGAGGTCAGGCGATTGGCTTGGTTATTGAACAATATTACATTTCTTTTCCTTAAGAAACTCTTGGGCTGTTTTTGCAGTATATTGTGGAATTTTGGAATATTAGGAACTATGTTTTATCTTGTTTATTTTTACTGTAAAACACTTTGGTTTTAAATGTGCTGTATAAATAACATTTATATGCATACTTTTGTGTCATTATCCATTTGCACTGTCCAATCGTTATGCAGCATTTACCCAGTATACTTCAGAATTCTTCCTGCTACTTCTATCAGCAGACACATCATCAATAAGCACTAGTGACCTGGTTCCACTGGCAGCTGTACATGCCTGCATCATAACGTTGCCTCCACCATGTTTGAAATATAATGTGGTATGCTTTGGATCATGAGTTGTTTCTCTGCTTCTGCATGCTTTTCTCCTCTCATCGTTCTGGTACAAGTTAATACAAGTTAATCTTGGTTTCATCTGTTTCCAGAACTGCGCAGGCTGTTTCAGATATCTCCTGGCAAATTTTAATGTGGTCTTCTTGTTCTTGCTTGTAACCAGTGGTATGCACCTTGTTCTATTCATAAATATGCGTGTTAGTCATAGACTTTGACAGTAATATGGCTAGCTTATCAAAATTGTTGCCTTTTGGGATTTTTGGGGTTCCTGAGCTGCCAGTGCATGTACCAGATTGTTGATTCGGGCACTCCTAAAGTCTTTACTTTGGTTTTCCTTCACTTACATCAAGATCTCTTTGAACCTCATATTAAGAGTTTTAGTGAAAAGCTACCAAATGCAAGTTCAGCACTTGAAGTCTAAGGCTTTTATCAGTTTAATCTCTCATGAAATAATTAAGGAACACCTGGTTATGAAACTGCTTGTCAGTCAATTGTCCAATTACTTGTGAACCTCTGAAAATGGGGGAATATGTATAAAACAGTGGGGGTTGCTCCTCAAGTTTTCTCATATCCCTTGAATTAACTCCGAACGCCTGCATTTCAATCACATCTTGATAATTTGATTTAAAATCCACTGTGATGCTGTACAGAAGCAAAATGACAAAATCTGAATCACAGCAGCATGTGACATGAATGTGAGAGTTAACGTTTGGCTTTTTGGCAGCCCTGTGATGGACTGGAAACCCTTCCAAGCTGTATCTCACTTTTCATCCATCATCACCTTGAACAGGCACCATTCAGGTTTTAGGGGCTACTTGTGGGCAGAGCGTTCTCACTCCCGAGGCGTAACATGTCGACGTTTTGTCACGTCCCGCGGCGTTCCTGAGGAACGCGAAAGGAGACCTTCGGCGTTCTTATGGTACGCGGTGGGTTATGGCTGGAATCCAGTGCAGTGACGCTCCCGCGGTAATAGACGTTCCAGCCCTGTATTCCAGCCCTAAACCTAACCTTATCCCTAGCCCTAACCATAACCTTATTCCAGACCGTAACCAGGACTTTAATGATGTTAAATAGCGTGTTTCTAAGCGATTTGAAGAAAAAGAGCGAACATGTGTAGGTTCAGTCCAGACGGTTCTCATATTTCCTCTTTTTCCGAGGTCGTCATTTAGGAACGTGGTGGGTAGCCGAAAACGTAATATGGTGACGATTTGTCACCTAGCGTAAAATGTTACGCTTTGGGAGTGAGAACGGGTTGTTGTGGGCTGAAATATACATTTGGAAGGAAGGAATGAAAAGCTATCAAAAGCAAATCTGTTTTATTTATATAGTTCCAAATCACAACAACAGTCACCTCAAAGTGCTTTTATTGTAAGGTAGACCCTTCAATAATACATACACAGAAAACCCAACAATTATATGACAAGCACTTTGGCGACAGTGGCAAGGAAAAACTCCCGTTTAACAGGAAGAAACCTCCAGCAGAACCAGGCTAAGGGAGGGGCGGCCATCTGTCACGATCAGTTGGGGTGAGGGGAGGAAGACAGGACAAAAGACATAATGTGGAAGAGAGCTAGAGATTAATAATAAGTAATAAAGAAGCTTGTTTTATTGCAAGAGACATAAGTAAAAACCTCTGCATGGATTGATTTGTCATTTGGCCAAATTTACCTTATAAAACAGAGAAACTAAGAGAGGTGGAAAAGTTGGACTGTTTGTAGACTGCTGGGCTATAACAAGCTGAGCTTGGTACTGTACCACGATAGATCATGTGCTGTGGAGGAATGTTGCAGGGTTGGAGGATTTTCAAGTATGATCACCTTTTTAAGGTAATGCCACAGCATCTCTATCAGATTCAGGTCAGGACTTTGACGAGGCCACTCTGACAAAATGTAAAGGTGGACTTGTTGGAGTGTTTTGGATCATTGACCTGCTGCAGAACCCAAGTGCGCTTCAGCCTGAGGTCACAAACAGATGGCTGGACATCCATCATATGCACTGTTGGTATGTTGTTCCTTGGTATGAAATGCTGTGTTACTTTTATGCGAGATGTGATGGGACACACACCTTGCAAAAAGTTTAACTTTTGTCTTGTCGGTCCACAGGGTATTTTCCCAAAAGTCTTGGGGATCATCAAGATATTTTCTGGTGAAATATGGTAGAGTCATGAACACTGACCCGCTCGATGTCTTATTAAGAAATATATCATAACATCAGGTTTCTTTAGTGGCGTTTTCAAAAAGCCGTTCTGTTTCTCTTTGAGTGACACGGGTAGACTATTGGTTTTCAGTCAGTACTGGAGGGTTCCTATTACCTCGTATACTCTCAGTCCTTATCAGGCTCCCGCTCTCTGCTGAAAGCTGACCTTCAGACATTATCTCCCCCCACTCTCCTCTCATCAAAGGGAGAAACGATAAGAGCTGACAGTGTAGTGATAGAAACCTTCCACGGTGAGTTCTTTTCATGCACGCCTCTCTTACTGCCCGCAGACCTGCCTGTTCTGGTATGGTGACCCCTCCCCCCCCAAGCACAAGATTTACAGCAGAGGTGCTCATGGGAGTGTGGGGGGCATCACATCAAAAATGAGACATGACCCGGAGGTCGAACACACAGGAGGCAGACAAGGTTCAGTAGATTTCCAGATAAAGAAAAAAAAGAACAAAACATTTCGCAGTACAACTTCACAAAACTTTTTTATAAAAGCATAATTAGCGAAAATCAAATTAGTGCAAATGCATGCCACAGCACCGAATAGGGCTGTAATTGCCTTTGTTTCTGCAGTAGCCACACCATAGCATAATCGCTTGGTGTCCGGCCAACCGAAAATTCATCATGATAAAAAGAGAGTGGCAAATGATTATGACTGAGGGCACTTTTGAATTTTAGTGTGAAGTCAGGGTTGTGAGACGGCATTCACAAATCCATCTGGTTGCAGCACCTGGTGTTTGTATGTTGTGTTCGAGTGGGATGCAATTAATGTAACCTACAAAGGCCGGATTTGTTTCTGTTCATTGGTTGGCCCACCTGCAGCTGCTTTTGGCAGGAGAATGTACAGAGAGTGGCAGTCAGGGGAGATGGCTTCTTCTCAATGTGTAATTAACCTGGAGGTGACTGCAAAAAGAATGCATTTTTGGCTGCGTTCTGCAGTGGAGGGGTTATCAAAATTCACCCAAGAATTCCCTATAAATAAAATCTAAATACATGAAAGGTATTATATTTGCAAGAAGGCTGTTTAATAGTAAGAAAACCTCCCACTATGAATAAGAGACATAATTAAATAAGCACCATTTTTATTGCCCGGGACACAAAAGTAGTGATTACTAACACCGATGATTCTCTTATGTATTTGAAAATACAGTCGCCAAAGGCTACTGAGATGTGTTTATTCATATTTTATTTCTCAGGAGCCAAAAATGTTGTCATTTCAGTGCTGTGTCTACACATAACAAACAACTTCAGAAAACCTATGCAACTTGGCAAATCAAATTTTAAACTGTATCTTTAGGCAATTTGTTACTAGCAGGCTGATGCAAAAGCATTTGTTCTAATTTCTTAAGATGAAATCATGAAAAATGCAGAAGTAATGAAAGCTTTAGAGTAGTGTCAGATCTGTGCATTTAAAGCTGTCCTTACTATCCATGTTCACAGAATGAGAATAATTTAAAACAAACTGGTGATTGCAAGCTGTACATCATCTCCGTGTAAGCACCATTGTGGTAGGTACCCTGACATGTAGTGCATCTGTTAATCTCACACCAAGACCTGTGTGTTATGACCCCCAAAGTGTAGTGCTGGTGAGTGGGAGCTCTGTAGGGGAGGTGAGAGTAGGCCAACATGGTGCAGCAGTCCCACTCTTTTATACCCATATGGGTCATTTTCTGAGAAATTTGTATTGCACTTAACACAGATGACTCACATCAACTCCAGTTTGTTTTTATGCTTGATACCCAGAGAACCCTTCATGGAGAAATAGTACATCTCTGTAACAATACTGCAGAGGTGTCAGGTTTAATAAAATATCAACAAATCTAATGTTCCTTCTGGGGAGGAAATATTGCAGTTAAAGTGGGCCATCTTCTGAACTGTTAAAAATTTGTTCCATTTTCTGTGTCAGTTGCTTTCTGTTGTTGGCTTGTTTTATGTAAGTTTGTTGGACTCTCTTGGATCCACATTAACTGTCACTTCATAAAATCATGAACACCAGCCCTCGTTAGTTACATATTTTCATTTAAAGTAGTTACCCCGGCTCGTACGCTTCAACAGTTACTTAAAAAAAAGCAAAAAAAATTGTTTATTAATGCTTACTTATCAGCCGCAGCATACATGTCCCCAGCTTTACAGAGTAAAATTAATGTTTGCTTTGTTTAAGAGATAGTAAGTCAACATTGTTGCACAGCAAATTGAGACAGTAAGAACTCTGTGAAGTAAGATAATTATTAATACAATAGCAAAGGGCTTGTGCGTGCTCTGAATATCCTAAAAGACATTGGAAGCCTCAGATTTAAGCAGACATATTCGTTTTTCCTGGAACAATTAACTCCTAAAAGGCTTCTCCAAACAAGCCATGTAATATTCATCATGTTATCCTGGCTGGCAGACCTTTGGAGTGCTGTTTTTGTGTCCATGTACAAGGACAGGAGACATTATGAAACATAAGTAATGCACGTCATCACTGGAATATGCCCTGGGCATGTCCCGGCTTTTTTTTGGCCTAAAGCTAATTAGCTTACTTAGGATACACAGCAATACAAGGCCATAATTATAATATATAGCTTTTAAGTACATCTCAAAATCGCTGTACGTCAACAGACAGCCACACAGCAACATCCAGACCGGAATAACTATAATCACCATTATTACATGGATGGATAGATGACAGCGATTCATCAATCAGTGAAGAGTAGCAGTTATGTTTGCTTTTTGAGCAGCCTCAATCCCTGCACTTACGTCTAGGTATGGCCCCCCTCAGTATTGGCTCTGTTGCTCTGACCTTGCAAAAATAGCCAAAGTGACTTAGCTTGATGTCTCATTAGTTTTACACTAGTTACTCGGTGCATGAGATAAGCAGTTCTGCTCTGGGGAACAACACAGAACACAGATTTCACCCTTTGTGCCTGATTTTCATCTGCACCTTTTTCTGTTTGTATGCCATAAAACACCACCACTAACATTTCTTAAATTGAAAGCAAAGTGGGAGATACATGAGGAAAAAATGCACAAAATGACTTAAATGCAAATCAGTTAGACCAGTGTATGTTATTGTCAGGGGCCATTTTGACATGTTAAGGCCAGTTTCCATTACCAGTACCTGCTCGGATCGATTCACGAGGGTCCTACACTGTTTTCAGGGTTTTCCATTAGGTCATAGTACCTGGTACTGGGTGCTAAAATAGTACCTGCTCGGGCGTGGTTCCAAAGCGATCTGAGCGAGCACTAAAACTTGACGTTGCCAGACTGCATGCTGTCGATTGGCTGGGGCTGTCAGTTGTGTCACTCGCTGAGTCATGAGAGCGTCCGATTCATGGAAATCAAAATCGCTATGTTTGAAATGTGTTTTTGAAATTTTGTACAGTTTCTGAAATATCCCACTTGTTCTGTTGATAGCGTGACACTGACTTTGAATGGAGAGACAGTTGTCCCTCACCTTTGCTTCAGCGGTGTAGTTTAAAGTCTCTGCTCATTTCTTCCTGCATGGGATGCTTTTCACGATCAAGCAGCATAGAGCTGTATTCTGGAATGACTACAGTAATGTTACTGACATGTTCGTTCACTCTACAGTAACAAACTATTTCATGGTGCAGTGCTTCTCTCACAGACATGACAGAGGGCTGTTTTCTCACGTCACAACTCCCAACCACAGGCCAACTAATCCACAAATGATATTTAAATGAAACTATCATTTGTGGATTGGTTGGCCTGTGTCTCACTATCGTGTAGCTGCCGCCCTCTGTGGCACAGTGACCACTGGCTCATGTGGGACATGGAAGCTTGGGTTTTTAATATGTTGCTGTTTGGCTTTGGTTCATTCATGCTCCTTAAATCTTTCAGAAGCTGAAGGTTGTGAGTTCAACCACAGTCTCTGTTTCTTATCATCTAATCCAGCTTGGCACACTTTTTTCACCATGCTCTCTTTCTCTTTCTCATTATGAACTTACAGTCTGATTAACAGAAACACACATGTATTAGACAATGTCTGACGCTTTATTAGGCACACGTGTTTTCGCTCTACACAAACGAGCAATTTATCTACAACTTGTTTCTCCCATCGACAGTGAGTAACTGCAAATCCGCACGTGGCAACAATCCCACTGTAATTTCTCCCAGAATTCCAAATTCTAATGTTTGCATTAGTGGAGGACGTATTAAAGTATTTTATGTATGTGCCACATTTCATCGTGATTTTTCAGGGTAGCGCTCTACAAACGTATCTTGCTGGATGAGGAGATAATAGCAATATTTTTCATTTTAGTCTTAATAGTTTGAGGAACCAGAACTGTTTAGTTCGATTTAGGAAAACATTATGGGATGAGTAAAATACATCATCTGCTTCAAGGCAAATATTGAATCAAAAAAGCTAAAGAAAGGTGTGTCTTTAATGGTTAATCATTTTTTAATACACAAATAATCATCATGAAAAATTTAAGCAAAACATCCTTAAAGACAGAGACTGTTGTTTGATGCGACATTGTGACATTTGATGATATTTTTGCTTCAGGTGTGCAAATTTTCAGGTTTAACCAGTTTTTCTTCTCTTGAGTTATTTACAACATAATATCTCCTAAGATTTTCTGCAAAGTAACTGCTCACGGTGGCTGTCTGGTATCAGAGGGACTTTCAGTTTAAAGTGCTTTTGGAAATACACCATCATAGTTTGGTGATCTTGTTATGTTTTATTATGTAATCACAAATTGTGTTTAAATGTCACACGAGTACATTTAGTTTGGTTGTTTTTCCTCTTCTTTCCTTCTGCTCATTACTTTCTGATCTTACTCGATCTCAACACATTTCCAAGTGTTATTGCTGGTTTTTATAAGAACACAGTATATGGCTACAAGCTTACTATATTTTCTGAAATGGCTCATTTATGATTGTTATTACAGCGAGTGAGATTGTAACACAATATCTGTGGAACAGACTAGTGTATGTTTTCATCCACAGAGAATAAATTCATGGGTGTCAAACAAATACATACTGCAAAACAGCTTGTTGGTGATGGATGATAATAGTGAGACCATCTCACCAGCATCCCTCACCTGTGTCGAATTTTTCAGCAGTGCCCCATGACGGTTTATCAGAAAGACGTGTTCAGGTCACAGAGCGCCCAGAAGGTCCCCCTTTCTCTCTCAACCTGCAAACCATTACATGCCTATCATGGATCACTGCTTAAAGAACTGTCACGGCCGGACCTGCCTCTCCAGTTTTGTGTGGGATGTGCAGGATGTGATTGTAACACCCTTTGATGTCTATATGGAACAACATATATGAATATATTTTACAGTTTTTGAATTAAAATAGTTTTAGTGAGCCTGATGATCAGTTTTATACAGACTCGTGATTCTTTAAGGATGGACATTTTATCATGATGATCTCCCAGTTTCTGGCAACACCAGCAGAGTGGGTTTTGCTGTTTGGGAGGAAATGTCTCAACTACTGGATGGATTGCCAAAGAACCATAGTTAAATGTTCATGTCCCCAAAATTTTATTTCGCCTTGTGGTTTGTGATCAAATACCTGATAAGCTAATGTAATCTCATGTGCTCAGTAGCAAGTTTTAACACATTTATGGGGTGCAGGCACAAAAAGAGACTAGCAGTGATGTAAGGGGCAGTAATTTATTTTTATTCTTTCCCTTTTCCTCCCATCAGCCTGCTAAAATTTCTTTCTTTCTGATGTGGCTACAGTACTTATTGTATCAATATAAATGACATTGACAATGTCATTTATATGACAATGAACAGATTTTTAATTTCTATCTCTGTTTGTAAAATATTGGCATGCTTGAGATGGGGCCCAGTTATGCAAGCCTAGAGACTGGTCAGCGATCCCCTGTTACCCACCAGTTACCAGGGAAAAATGTGTATTCCCACAGCATTTGATTAACTCGAATTGCAGAGTAGTTGCTAGCTGTTGCTAAGTGAAATTGGTGCCACGGGGACATGGAAGATGATAAGTTGTCTACAAAAGCTCAACAATTAATTGTTAAGCAGTAGTGAAACCATGAACTGTGTGGCCAGAAATGGAGACTTTGCACTTTCAAAGTAAAAGTTGCACCTTTTGAAACATGCTGGTTTCAAAGGTAAGGCGGAGCTTTTATTTTGATGGTGTCATGCAAGGATGAGGACAGTGAAAACACATGGGTGAGAACAACAGTGAATGGTGGATAATAAACAATACAACACAACAGAGAGCTAAAAGAAGCTGAAGCTTTTAATACAGACGCACACCCTAACAGGCTAACAGGAAATTAGACACAGCTGGGGAACTAAACACACCTAAGCTAAATCAGAATAACAAGACAAGGGAAGTAAAATTAAACACAATGCATAGGCAACAAATGGTACCAAAATAAAACAGGAAGTGATGTGGAATAACCAACTGTGAAACACAGCTAAACTAAACATAGTAGAAATGAGAGAGAAGGAAAAAAAACTAGCAACCTGCCAGCAGCCACACTGTGTGACCGAGGATTTCCAACACCAACTAGGATGATGGTAAGACAAACATTATACTTGTTCAATATTAGGATGTTTTCTTTGTCATTGCAAACATGTAAGCTGGCATTTTCAATTCAATTCAGTTTTGTTTATGTAGCACCAAATCACAACAGCAGTCACCTCAAGTTGCTTTATATCATAAGGCAGTGGTACCCAGCCTTTTTTGCGCCACGGACCGTTTTAATGTCAGACAATATTTTCACGGAACAGCCTTTAAGGTTTAAATATAACAAAAACAACATAAATACAACAAAATAAAATGATACGACCAAGACAAAAACTGTGGTATTTTGTAAATATAATAATGAACGTGAATTCACTGTGTAATTGTGTAACTTTATTAGCAGTGTCCTCCTGAAATGTGGCAACAACATTCTCCTCTCTGCCCCTTAATGCTCTTTGGTCGCTATAGTAACACGTAAATATTTCTTTCAAAATAAGACACACAACTACAACACGTGAATAGACCCAGGGAAACCGAGTTAACGATAAAATGCTTGAAAACCATAAATTTCACACCTGAGCCTCAACTCTCGCGGCCCGGTACCAAACGACTCACAGACCAGTACCGGTCCGTGGCCCGGGGGTTGGAAACCACTATCATAAGGTAAAGACTCTATAATAATTCCAGACCAGAAAGACCTCCAGATAAGGGGGCATCCAGTCTGAGCTATTTTAATTACAAGGAGGATTTAAGTGGTTAAGAAGCCTCAATATGGGCAAAGCAAAATAAACTGAACTGGAATTAAATTGCCTTGTGTTGCCAAATGTGCTGCAAAATCCAGCATAGCTCTACTGTGTGCCTACAATACCACAAAGTATCAAGTACTTGAGACAAAAAAGAAATCAAAGCAGAATATAAGAGAATTTCAAATACAGTTTAACATTAATATTAATGTAAGTGTTATTATAAGATGAACACAGCTCCTTCAAAAACGTGCGCTGGCAGAACAACAACAATTAAATCTTATTCATAGTTGGTAAAAATTCTTGAACAGCTAAGTGGTTATAGAAATCCATTTAAAAGGTTTAGTTATGTGAATGCCCGTGGCTAAAGATGGAGAGAGGCCATGTTTTTCTTTCCTGCAAAACCTCCTGTTTGTATTTAAGCTCTCGACCATAGCTGGGTGTGAAGAGAAAAGCACAGCATCAAGCGCATCTACCAGGAACAAACCCAAAGCCTCCCTGCTGGGGGAGGCGAGAGTGAACAACAATACCACCTTTTTCTCTTTCCAGAGCACCACAGACAATTTGGCTCTATGTCCATTTGGCTTCTGCCCTGACTATCCAACCATTGCGGAGTACAGAATCTCCTTTTAAGAAGTGTATTGTGGTTCACATAATGGTTCAAATACAGAGGCACTTGAGAATGAATTCAGCATTCGGGATATTTGTAGGGGGCTTTGGCCAACCAGGTGTGATGTAACCGGGAACTAAATAAATACGTTTGGTAGAATTCAATTTTCCGCTGAGAAAGGATCAGAAAAGATCAATATCCCTGTGAATATTTGCAAAGGTATGCACGAAAGTCCAAATGAAAAACCTTGATCGTGACAAATAGCAAACTATTTTAATCGCTTTTGAATGCAGTCGGCAGTTGTCCACCTATTGCTCCATAAGCACCCACACATATAAACAAATCCACCCAAGCACGAGTGTTCATACCAAAAACATCCAAGCCTTCTCAAAAGTGACGATAATAGGTTACAGGCAGAAGAAATGAACATTAAAAGGACGTTTACTGAAGAAGAATAAAGCACGACTATCGCATGTTTTTCAAACAGGACATTCTGTTCTGAAAGGCTGAAGTTAAATACAAAACATTTAACTACTTTTCCTTGTTAATAGTAAAAGCCTTGATTCAAGTTTTGCAAAGCTTTATTTGACACTTTAATGGAAACATCCAGGTTGGCTACCTCTCCCATCCCTTCAGCACTGGTGACTCTGGTCCTCCCGAGACGCTATTTCTGCTGAGAAATAAATAAATCGGATCATTAATGACTAACACTTTGTTTCACTTGGTGGATTTCATTATGCTAACTTATTTTTTCCTGTACCCATTTCAAACGATGGCTCCTTTTCCCCCCCCATTTCCTGAACTGCGCTTTTAGGAGATGAGGACAGAGAAGCCTTCTGGAGGAGCTTCAAGGGATGAAACACAAGTGTACTCCACAGTGAAGTCTTTCATCAAGCAGTGTGATGTATAAATGCTAGATTTCTACACGTGGCACAGTTTGACATCACTTAAGACTGATGCTATGGAACCAAGGATTTCTCTTATGTCAGCTAGCCTCCTTCTCCTTGTGTTCTCACTTTATCTCCCACACACATTGAGGGATGATGTAATCAAAAGAGCAGTTTGCCTGCCAAATTGTTGAAATTAATTCATTAACTGAATTTGAAATGAAATGTTCGCAAGCTTACATACTACTGTAAGGTGAGGTACTGATTCGATCTGTGTGTTTAACTAATCGATACACAGTGTAAACGTGGCTAGTGTTCTTGCTAGTGAACTAGCCTTAATATAAACAGAATACTAAGGCTCTGTCTCACAGAGCCATGTGAGTTTTTGCTCTTTTCCCTGTTTGAAAAGTGTAGTGGTTTACACGTTTGCCGATCAAGCGATAGATCCCACAGCTTCATCCCACAAAAGTTTAAACATGTGGAGCTACATGTTGTGGTGCCAGGAGCAGCCAGAAGTAGCTTTATGTGCGCTCTATATAACTTTTAGCAATTTAATGTGTGTGTGTGTGTGTGTGTGTGTGTGTGTGTGTGTGTGTGTGTGTGTGTGTGTGTGTGTGTGAGATCACAGCAGAAAGTGTGTGACACAATCTGTTTTCTCTTTGTTTCTCAAGGCTCAATCACTTAATGGCTGCTCACAGGAGCAAAACAGCTACTCATTCTATTCCCTTAAGAAAAGGCTAAAATAGGTATGGTGGTATTCCACAGCTTGAGCTGAGCTAGATGTGAAACTTTAATGCATGCCATTCACTCTGGAAAGAACTGATTGCACCATTTCCAAGAAATGAATATTTAATCATGATGAGACTTGGTCTAATTAGCATAGCTATAAAGACCATCATCATTAAATTAAACACATAATGAGACGTCTTTGTCATGCGGCGGCTGTGTGAAGGCAAGAGAGGACCCAAATGCACGGCTCTAGACACACGGGGATGAACTCAAAGGCCGGTCTTTATTAACAGGAACATAAGAAGTCATACAAAACTATACTGGGAGCAACTAAAAGCTGAGGCGCTGGGAAGACACGGAAATTGCACACAACCTAGAGGGACGACGCAACACAGAACAAAGGGACACTCTGACATAAATACACAGAAGGTAACGAGGGAAGTGGGAACACACGGGGAACACAGCTGAAGACAATTACTCATGGCCGAGCAGGGAGGACACGAAACTGACGATACTGACACCAAGATGTGGACCTTAAACACAACACAGTACACAGAGATGAGCACGGAGAGAGAGAGGCAGAGAGAGAGGCAGAGAAGAAGGATGAATACGAGGGGATGAGGAGAACACAGAACACATAGGATGGGAACACGGTACCAGAGCAAACACCACAATAAAAACATGGACACAGGGGGAATCCAAATACCAAACCAAACAATCCAATGGACATAAGAAACAAAATACAAAACTACAGAAAAACTAAGAACACTGGGTCAAAATGACCCAGGACCATGACAGTACCCCCCCCTCAAGGGCTGGCTCCAGACAGCCCAAACACAGGAAAACAAAAACCAAACAGAA
Organism: Rhamphochromis longiceps; assembly: GCF_057381845.1. Taxonomy (NCBI): domain Eukaryota; kingdom Metazoa; phylum Chordata; class Actinopteri; order Cichliformes; family Cichlidae; genus Rhamphochromis; species Rhamphochromis longiceps. The sequence continues at coordinate 18,329,816 of NC_140562.1, forward strand.
AACGACCCAGGGCGGGCGGCGGGGGCCCAGGACGGAGGGCTCGGAACAAAAAACAAAAACGAACAACAGAAAACACAGGAGCACAAGACCAAAGGTCAAACAAAGTTCAGGGGGCCGACCCAGAGACCACAGGCACAAGAGTTCACGGGTCACACGGTCGGGGGGCCGACCGGGCGGGTGGCACAGGTGACAGAGCCGGTCCGGAGGCCGGCCGTGCCGAAGGCAGCGGCGATGGCGAAGGGGACGACGGAGCAGTTCAGGGGGCCGACCGCGCGGAAGGCAGCGGCGGCGGCGAAGGAGACGACGGAGCAGTTCAGGGGGCCGACCGCGCGGAAGGCAGCGGCGGCCCTCCAGTCTCAGGCGTGCTGGCCATGGCCTGGTGGGCACAGGACCAGACGAGGCAGGACCAGACGAGGCAGGACCAGACGAGGCAGGACCAGACGGTGGCGATGCGGGGGCCGGACCAGGCGAAGCACAGGCTGAGGCTGGACCAGACGAGGACGAAGACTCGGAGGCTGGACCAGACGAGGACGAAGACTCGGAGGCTGGACCAGACGAGGACGAAGACTCGGAGGCCGGACCAGACGAGGTTGCAGAGGCTGAGGCTGGACCAGGCGGAGCTGCAGAGGCTGAGGCTGGACCAGGCGGAGCTGCAGAGGCCGAGGCTGGACCAGGCGGAGCTGCAGAGGCTGAGGCTGGACCAGGCGTAGCAGAGGCAGAAGGCTGAACAGGCTCCTCGGGCCCTCCAGCGGAGACAGGTGGCTGAACGGGCTCCTCGGGCCCTCCAGCGGAGACAGGTGGCTGAACGGGCTCCTCGGGCCCTCCAGCGGAGACAGGTGGCTGAACGGGCTCCTCGGGCCCTCCAGCGGAGACAGGTGGCTGAACGGGCCCCTCGGACCCTCCAGCGGAGACGAGGAGGTGCTGGCTGGGCTCACTGGAACCCCTAGCGGACGAGGTAGATGGCGGCACGGGAGCCGCGGAGTGCTGGATGAGCTCATCCGAGCTTCCAGCAGGAGCCGATGTAGAGCCAGAGAGAATTGGGACCCCGGGCTTAACGTTAAGCTGGCTAGAAAACTGCACTGCTACGGGGAACTGGGCCAAAGGTTCAGGTGCGAGCTGAGCTGCTGGACACACGGGGACCTGAGCTGCTGGACACACGGGGACCTGAGCTGCTAACGGTGGAGAAGTAAATGACTGCACAGGGGACTGAACTGATGTCTGTAGTAACGGTGGTGGTGAGAGTGGAGTAGGTGGTGGAGTTAATGACTTCACAGGGGAATGAACTAGAGGTAGTGACGGTTGTGGTGCTGGTGGTTGAGTGGGTGACTGTGCTAAAGGAGGCTGCACTGGGGACACTGGAGACTGCACTGGGGAAAGCAGAGCTGCAGGAGACTGCGCTAGAGACTGCAGTGATGGTTGTAGTGGAGGTGTGACGGGTGGAGGAGTGGCTGAAGTGGCTGCGGGTCGGGCGGCTAGTGGCTCAGCTACAGAGTGTATTAATGGCAGGGTTATGGGTTGAATGACTGACTGAGGGGCATCCTGTGCAGCTGAGTGCAATGATGGGTGTGGGAGCGGATGTAGGACAGGTGGCAGTGTCAGTTCCCCTGGGCCTACAACGCAGTTGAAAGGTGCAGGCACCTGCTGGACACCAGTCGCTCCCACCTGAGGAGTAGGTACAGGTGCAGAGACTGGCTGGGTCCTGGCGGGCCCCACCTCAGCGGTTGGCACAGATTTCGGCAGGGACTGGGCGGCTGCTGTCCCCACCCGAGGAGCCGATACGGGTGCAGGGACCAGCAGAGCCTCAGTTGACCCGGAAACCGGAACAGGGACCAGCTGGGCGCCAGCCCCCCTCACCTGGGGAATTGAGACAGGTGCAGGTGAGTGCTGGGCCGCAGCTATCCCTAGAACACAAAGGGCCTGGGAGGCGGGCCTGGAAAGAACAGTCTGCAAGAGATCGATTCCCTGCCCTGAGTGAGCGGATGAGGAACAGCGCTCTGAATTCGTAGCGTTAAGTGTACTAAAGCTGTAGCTTACAGGCACTAATGCATCACCTTCAATGTGTACAGACTCTAGAGAAATGTGATCAGCTGATGCACCAACAGTCTTAGAGCTTCTTTCTTCGGAGCTAACCGTACTTATACTGACAGAGGAGGGGTTAATAGCCGATGTAAACATAGGTCTGTGCACCGGAGAGGCAGATGAAACAAAGTCTTTTACCACCGGATCGCCGGAAGCAGTAAACCTAGGGTAAACAGTGGTGGGTGTAGAGCCCCCTGACTCAAGAACATTTGAATCAGTACATACGTCAGAATGGATAATCCCCGGGGGTGATGGCTCAGAAGCAACGAGCTGGGGTCGAGCTATCACAGGAACATTTACAGTCTTGGATTTTACTGTTTTACCATCTAAGGGGGCAGGTAGTAAAGCCCCAGGGGTGAGCTTAACTGCAAAACAATCATCCTCAGCAGACACACAGGTAAAGGGCACAGAAACAGGTGTCTCTAACTCAGGAAATGCTGACTTCGAGTTTTTAGACCTAGGAAACACTAGCGAAGGATGATCTTTCTCGAATATGAGTCCAAACGTAGGAGAAACTGTCTCTGAGTTGACCCTCCGGGCAGTACAATGGTTCATAAGAAGTTCGGGTTCAGATTCAACGTTTACAGACCGTGAGCCTTTAGCGTCTACGGCAAGAGTCACAGAGTTTGCATTCCTGCATTCAGAGTAGTGAGAACCAGCCTCAGAGTGAACAGAGAAAGTGTCTTTGTCACTCACCCCAGCCGGCTGCCCAGTAGTCCCGGAATCCGACTGAGGAGAGGACCGGCGACGGCGTCTCCTCCTTAATGAGGGAACGGAGGTGACGGGGGAAACCGGTGATGATGCGGGGGTGACGGTCTCCTCTTCATCATCCGACCACATCGCTGCTAGGAGAGCAGCGGGAAAGCGACGGTCAGAGCTGAGAGGGGATGGAGAAGGGCTCTGCGGCAGCGGCGCCAAAAAACCCTCTCGTTTTAGCAGCTGCTGTTGCGACACCGAGAGCCCCGTCTGCTGCTGCGGTACCGTCGCGGCGAGCTTAGTTTGCTGCTGCTGCGGCGGCTGATGGGCGGAGATCTCCGTCTGCAGTCGCTGTGGCGTGGAATCCCGGGAACGGACATTGTCTGCCAGCTCACGGGCTTGTAATGCCTCCTTAGCTCGGCTCAATTCGTCGATAAAGCCTTCATAGCAGGTGAGCTGCTGAAGGAAAGGGTTTCCCTCGATTATTGCCTTTATGGAGTTAAGTCCGACGGAAATTGTCCGTGAGTCCGAGGCGTGGGTTATTCGTTGCACCAGACTCTGTACACGGAGAATATCTCCCTCACGGGCGGAGCCTGCTGGGTCCGTTTCGTGGTTGCGTCGTTCTGTCATGCGGCGGCTGTGTGAAGGCAAGAGAGGACCCAAATGCACGGCTCTAGACACACGGGGATGAACTCAAAGGCCGGTCTTTATTAACAGGAACATAAGAAGTCATACAAAACTATACTGGGAGCAACTAAAAGCTGAGGCGCTGGGAAGACACGGAAATTGCACACAACCTAGAGGGACGACGCAACACAGAACAAAGGGACACTCTGACATAAATACACAGAAGGTAACGAGGGAAGTGGGAACACACGGGGAACACAGCTGAAGACAATTACTCATGGCCGAGCAGGGAGGACACGAAACTGACGATACTGACACCAAGATGTGGACCTTAAACACAACACAGTACACAGAGATGAGCACGGAGAGAGAGAGGCAGAGAGAGAGGCAGAGAAGAAGGATGAATACGAGGGGATGAGGAGAACACAGAACACATAGGATGGGAACACGGTACCAGAGCAAACACCACAATAAAAACATGGACACAGGGGGAATCCAAATACCAAACCAAACAATCCAATGGACATAAGAAACAAAATACAAAACTACAGAAAAACTAAGAACACTGGGTCAAAATGACCCAGGACCATGACAGTCTTAATAAATAGGTTGATCAGTTTTTAGCATAATGCAGAAATATACCCTTTGAATCAATCGCTGGATGTGCAGGCATGTTTTCAGTTGCTATGAAAATCTTTTAGCAGGCTTTGGCTGCTCTCTGTGTCTCACCTGAATGTGACCACTTTTATTAAAGTCACTTAAATTAAGTTTTTGAGATCCTATTTGAGCTCTTTTATATTCTAATTTGGACCATAGCATCCTCTGCTGAGACTTGTTATAAGTAGAAGTTGTTTATGGTGCAATAAAGCGTGTGAATGTCATCATCGCCTGTCCACACCAAGGTAAAACACCTTACATTACGGAGGCTGTAATGCCTAAAGTGATTCAACAAAAAGACTGCTCAGTGACGTCAAGGTCAGACGTGGCGTTCATACCGAAGGGCTGACCAGTAACACTGCAAATGGTGTCATTTCTGCAGGCTTAAAAACAAGCTGCTCCTTAGTTTTCAAGAGCAGACAAGTAATAATTTAATAAGAAATAACAAGGACTGTAGATAAACAGTTTCAGCATAGAATATAAATCACGAGTTACATAAAATGAAAACTGACAATTAAACAAAGATCGTCTCACCCGCGAGGTTGTAAACACATTCTTTAGTTAGATGGCCTTGCAGAATGCAACCATAATGGGAAAATATATATATTTAAGGTAACAGGAAGTTGGCCCTCTGCAATAAAAACACTTCTAATCAGCAGTCAATCAAATGTCCTTAAAATCCTGACAACTGGGGCCCTCGCGGGTCGTAGTGAAAGGAAAATAAAAAGTCATCAAAGTTGCCCCAACACCTTTCGGTCCTGAGCAGTGATTCATTTTATCTGTCTCGTTATTTGACCTGGATTATGTTCTGACTGCAGGCACATATCCGAGCTCATCAGCACCCAGAGATCTGAAAAGGTACAAGGACTCAGGAACAAACAGCTCTGTGCATAATATATCTAAGGCAACTCTGGTTCTGTTTCCCAGGAGGGCACGAGACACATCTCACGGAGCATTTAGAGTAACTATTAACGAGTTCTGTTTTGCTCATTATTTCAGTTCACATTGAGCAGCTTTTGTGTTTCCCTGTTTGTTTCTGTATGTTTTCTATTAGATTATGGATCTAGAAGATGGAGACTGCTTATGCACGTCCTCTAATAGTTCCATATGCACACACTAAAAAGGTTTCTTTGCTGTTATATATCTGCATTGTTTTTATAGGTCATTTGTGAAAATGTCACCATTGTAAAGATGGAAATAATGTTGCATAATAATCTTTTTGTGTCATTGTGAAGTCATATAATGTTCCATTGAACAATAATGTTATATAGAGCTCAAACAAAGAAGGTACTTATGTCTCCTGATGACTAATCTATTCCTTTTAATTCCTTTAAATAATTTCCCCCAGGGATCAATAAAGTATTCTGATTCTGATTCTGATTCTGATTAAAATTCGGACGTTTCGTCATAATTTTTGCGACCCTTTATCGTTAATCATTTAATTAGAGCAGATTTGGTTGAAGTCTTTGGATTCTTGAGATTTTAAGATATATCCATGCAGTGCGAGCTCTGGCATCATTGTCACATTGTTGTATTGAGAACATAAACGCTTTCATATGCCATTTTACTTAATGTATTACTCAATATGGGCGCTAACATTAAGGTAAAAGTCAAATGCTTCAAGTAATTTACATGGAAAATTACTTAAAGTCAACATGTTGGGCATTAATATAAATAAATATAATTTTTTTGAATGAAGCAGCATAAGGGTTAATACTGGAAGTCACATGGTTTCAGTTTGTTGAGCTAAGCTTGATCTAGAATCACCTGCAAAACTATCCCTGAAAGAAAGGACAGCCTCTCAAAGATGCTTGCTGAAAGTGTCCCTTTGAACGGCTGCCAGTCCAAGCAAATCTTTTCAAAGTCAAACACATCTATAATGAATATGTCTCCTCAGAATGTACAGATTGGATTTTATGTTTAAATTACAAGTCTATTGAGCAAAGGGAAAAAGCTGGTGCTTTTCTCAAGAGAGCTGTAAACATCACTTCAGAAGGATGGCTCATAACTTCAGGGAATCCCTGTCCTTGAGTATGTTGACATCTGAAGGATTTATTCAGTGAATACGCGGCTCTAAACATCCATCTCTAAATGTGACACGGGGGTATAAAAATGTAAATATCCCTCTCCAGGGAGGTCTGTGCCACTGCAAACTGAGTGGTGTTATTAAAAGGTCAGCGTTTGGCTTCGGCAACAGAAAACGATAGTTTAGTATGGTCGCAGACATGCTCGAAGCGGTTGGCTTGTATTGTGCCGGAGCATGGTTTCCCCCCCACCCCTCCCCCTTTCCTCCCTGGCGTGTGCACACATCGTGCTTAACATTCTGTGCTGCGAGAGCGCTTCGGCCTGCTCCTCACATTTTGTGCCACTGCTCTTTTTCTTTTTGCTCACAATCTGACTTTTCAGTGTTTCTATTGTATGATTCGGTTTGCCTTATTTGGCTTTTTTCACGATGCCTGTCTCGTGCCACAGTTTCGCCAGACTGTGATCAAGCCTGCCCGCTTGAAAAAGGAGGACATGTGCTCGAACACATCCTATAATAGCACAGTACAAGTCACCTAAAACACCCTGTCCAGAGAACATTCCAGTGCAGTGGACTGGAAAACACATTTCAAAAGGAGCAGATACTGAGGTTCAGTTTAAGGCACCCGTTCTCTTTATTTTCTTACTTCCATGTCCAGGCACGCTTCTCAGGCCAGTAGCTGAGTCGTGTTTACTACCTGCCATCGCGATCCATCCTGAACTTTATTAAAACGAGCCTGACATCAACTGTGTAGACTAAAAAACAAGTTTGCTAAACTCTGTCGGTTGGAACGGGACTCTGCAGACAAGCTAGTCGCCGTGTGAGGCTGTGCACAGATAAAAGTCTGCAAACATTTGCTCATTAAAACTAAAGACAATGTGCACACAGACACACACACACATACACACAAGTCAAACCTCAACAGAAAGGTAAAGGTAGCTTAGTAGAATTTATTTTGTGAAGTTCACCTCCAAACTCCGTATTACAGTCCTGGATAAAAAAAGAACAACAGGCTATGACCCCCCTGTGCCCTCTGTTTGTGATGCTCACAGAACCTCTTGCTTTTAATTTTTGCACCCAAGTTAACAAGCCAAAGCAGTCAGACAGCCAGCATGAGCTACGTGCCTTAGGTGGATTCAATCGTGGCTGCAGGGCGAGTCATCTACAGAATTGGAGTGACGTGCGCGGGCAAAACCTTTTTCTTTTCTTGTTTTTTATGCCCTCTTGCTCTTTGGCAGTAGTTCACTGAGTCAGCATGAAACCATAACTGCATGAATGACTGGCTCTCTGGGCTACTTTTCCAGGAAATTTCCAATTTGTACCAAAATAGTGAAGCAAATTATCAGTATTTTCATCCCTGAACAGTAACTGGCAGTGCGAAATGCATGAGCTCAGAGTCTAGGCAGGTTTTCTGGTGCACCGAAGCTTAAATGTGATGGTGATACAATTCATGGCACATTCTCGTTATCAGCGATTATCACAAACAGCCCCGGTGCTGGAGTTAAACTGACAAAAGTCCCAGCGCCTTCTGCACAGGGGCATTAGAACATCTGCTCATGACAGTGACGGAGATGGTTACACTGTTTAAGAGTTTGCACCGGTGTCTATTGTTCACTATTTCACCATTTCATCACAAATCATAGTTTGAAACATAAACTTTCAAACTAGACATCTCAATAGCTTTTTAGTGACTAGAACATTTATCAAGGACACACACATACACACACACACGCCCACACACAAGCACGCCGTGTATGGTCCATTTGGCATATGCCTCTTTCCTGTGTGGGGAAAATAAAGTTGAAGGGGAGTTTGCCAGCTGAGAGCTGGCTAACTGTGCAGAGAAGAAGAAGGCTGAGTAGCACGACCATATACCACAGCACAGCCCACAGCACTAAAGCACAGAAAGAGGCAGTAGCCATCTACATACTCCATCTGCGGAGGAGACAAATGAACTGCAGTTTTATAGCTTATCCTGCTGAGTTGGAACATAAGAATGTGCTGGAGGTTTTTAGAGAACCAATTGGTAGGAAAAATGGTGAAGGAAATGCTGACTTGTGGGGAACTTTAAAAAAAACACACAAAAAAACAACTTTGCTGAACAAAATGGATTCGGTTAGTTGTTTAAAAGACAATGATCTTGTAATAAAGTCATAGATTAAAAAATAAGTGGCGTACACTGAAGCACATTTTAGTCTTTATTGTGCTGATATGACAGATGGGTCCAGAGCATATGACTTTGATGACATGAAGGTAGCTGTTTTTAAGCAAATCCTTCTTGTGTGTGTCTTCCTTATTTTCTTATTTGCATACTGCCGTCCTGTGCTTTAGTGGCATCAGCAACATTTCTCTATCATGTTGCCAAATGAACCCGCTAGGTCCTTAAGAATAACAAAGATGAAATACGGGCATCTTTTCATTTTCACTGGTTACCTGTTCGGCACCGATTTCAAGATGATAGCGCTTGCATTTAAAATATGATTACATGGCCCTAAGCTATATTTTTAATTCTCTTTGAGCCAGCGTGCAGCCTCAGATCCTCAGGGTGCTTTAAACTAAAGGTGTTGAAAGGCTTTGAAACAAGCTGCCCAAGTAGCATCGAGTCACAGAATTAGTGTATGTTTAAAAACCTGAACCTCATTTCAATGCAGCTTTAGTCACACTTTTTATCACTTTATCGATTTTGTGATATTCTTATTGCTTAATAGAAAATAAGTGAAGATAGTCTGACGTGATTTATTCCAGATAGTGTTAGGAGTGTAAGGGGGCAGTGACTCGAGCTAACAGCACTTAAGAGCTGCAGTTTTATTAATAAAAGTGCATCATCCACCCACATACATGTGTATTTCATTATTAACCTGATGAGACCCTCCTTTGAACCGTGCATTCATGGTTTTATTGCATCTGGTATTACCTACATCATTACTATGCTTGTTAGTACCACCACACCCCATGCTATTACAGGTATTTGAGTGTGCAGCATTCAGTTCTATTTTTAGGACTCTCCTTCAGTCACAGTCCCTTTAGGACCAAGGCAATGAAACTACAAAGAGCTTCAAAAATTTCAAGTGGTAGTGATGTAGTTACTATCACAGGAATGCTTTTTATCCCACAGCTTTTTTCCACACTTTTTTTAACAGCTTCAACTTAAAGATGTAGACTGATCTACTTGTGTTTTCCAGTGCACACCACCAATTTTTCTGTCAAGGAATGCAAGTAAATGACTGTAATTTGGCATCTTATTACAACGGCGTTGCTGTTTTTTTCAGATTTTTTGTAAAACAAACGAAATCATGGATAACAACAAGAATTAGCATTACAAATATGATTTCATACTGGTGGATTAACCATTACCGTTATTATTACTACTATAGTGAAAACACCTTGTATTGTACTCCACAAATAGGCAAGGCAAGTAGGTTTATATAGCACCTTTCAAACATCACATTGATTCAGAGTGCTTTACAAGATAAAATATAATGAAATAAAAGATAAAGTAGATTTTAAAGCTGTAGTTTCTTACTCTGCAGATTTAAACTAATATATTACTGTGTATTTTTTTGTTTGATTTAACTAGTATTATCTAAGTAATTAAAACATCTCTAGTGATAATTTTAAAGTGATATGAACATTAATGAGTCAATAATCACAATACAATAATATAATATACATGATTACAAAAGTGTCACAGTACTCTTACGTTTGATACTTTCACTATATTTCATAAGTAGGATTATGACTTTTAGTTAAATTAAGGATCCAAATGCTCATTTATCCACTTCACAAACTAGTTTTTCAATACAATACAAATTTTTTTAATACATCTACTGCAGGGGTGTCCAACTCCAGGCCTCGAGGGCCGGTGTCCTGCAGGTTTTAGATATCACCCTGTGTCAACACACCCGAGTCAAACGATTAGTTCATTACCAGGCCTCTGGAGAATTTAGAGACATGTTGAGGAGGTCATTTACCCATTTAAATCAGCTGTGCTTGATCAAGGACACATCTAAAACCTGCAGGACACCAGCCCTTGACGCCTGGAGTTGGACACCCCTGATCTGCTGTATACCCGAGCCAGTCACTCAATCTAAGCATTGCACCCTGTGTTTTCTATACCAATTTTCTACTACATTATTTTCTGATCAGATATTGTGATTTCCTGCAGACACCCGCTGCCTTATTTTTGGTCAACCCTGTGCCACTCCATTTAGAAAATCCTGGAAACACCCTTGTGGTTAGTGCCTGCAGAAACAAAGTGCAGCCCAGAGAATATAGTGCATAGTGTGTGGTATGACGCTCTGTTGACTTGTAGCTTTGCATGAGCAGTGGTTTAATCAGCCTAAATGAAAACATCTGTGTGGGCGCATATAAGTCATTTAAAAAAAAGTGATATTCAACCCAAGAATTAATCTTTTCAGGAAGAAACACTCTGTCCCCACCGACTTGAACGTAGGCTGTAGTTTCCTTATCAATTCGAATAAAGTAATACCTCTATGGAACAACACACAAGCAGTTTTTCACAATATACTACAATACATCCATCAGTGCACAGGCCTGCTACACTCACAGGGACACACATCCTGCTTGGGTTCGCTGCTACATACATAAGACTAAATGATTTGGATTAAATGAACAAATATTAAATATTTGTCATTATTAATTTGCATAAAGAGTCAAAATCTTTGTCAAATTTTGTCAATATACGCACTTACTAGTTAGTAAAAATTCAGGTTTTAACTGGACTTTTCCAGAGATGAAAAGCCACTACCTTTAATAGATAAAAAGTATTGTTTCACTTTAGACTCTGTCTTCTCTAAACAAATGCTCCTAATCAGTTGTGTATAACTCAGAAGTGTTCAGAATGCACGTTAAGGCTCATTAGTCATGTTTTTCATTTTCTGCCATTTGTTTGATTTATTTTGATCAAGCAAATGGTCCTAACCCTAAGAAAGAAGTTTGTTGAGTTTAATTATCATTTCCTTGGTTTTGCTACTGTAACCCTGGTAAGATTTACAGCAATCAGAAGTACAGGGTTCTTTGAATGCATCGTAGTCCTTGTCTGATAGTTTAATTTCCGGGCTTGCCCTGAAGGCACCATCTGCGGCTCCGTGCACGTGAAGGTGTGGTGTAGAGGAAAAAGGACGGCAAGGAAAAACTCCATGCTGCCGCGGAGCACGGTTTTTTCCAGTTGAAAGAGAGGAAAGAGGTTTAATTAACATTTGTGAGAGAGCTGTCGTTAGCGGTGAACCACAGACGGGTACCTACCTGAAAGGAGTCGGAGTATTTCTTTGAACTTTTTGAACTATTCTGGTGAGTTAGCCTAGCTCACTTAGCACCGCTATTGCAGTTCAATGCACTGGAAAAAATAACTAACCAGTCAGAATAGTAGTAAATGTGTTTAATGATGTTTAAGATGTGTTTTCATAGTATTGCAATGTTGTGACAGTTTTGTTTATTATGAGTGTCTAATGTTTTTACTTTCTTGGGTCTGCTAGTTCAGCCACGGCCAGCTAAGTGGTTATGCGCAGTTCACGTGCAATAGCTGTGCTGTTACTGTAACTGCGGGTGATGCACAGTAATACCGGTGTATTTACTTTTAATGTGTCACAAGATGCAAATTTATTTTAATATTTCAAAAGAACCAAGGACATTAGGAACAAGGACATTTAAGGAATGTGGACATCTAACATTCTGCATATTTGTGTGCAGACTGGTTTTTTTTTTGAGGTACAGTTCCATGGGTGCCAAGTGAGGAGCTGGTATCGTGGGTCTAAGACACTGTTGCTGCTGTGGAGGCCTTCTCTGTGTCAGGACGCCGACACGTTGATGCCTGCCGTACCAGGAGGGCGGTAGGGAAAAAAACAAAAGGAAGCCCACCTGAGAGATACCTTATCATTTTCTTTGCTACTTTTTCTCCGCCTGAGATTCAGGTCATTTTCAGTTCTTAACCCAAGACAGTGGGTAACTGAATAAACTGACACCATAAGGAACTGGACACTCACATGCTATTTTCTTTTCTTTTTCCTTTTCTTTGGGGTGTTGAAATATTGTGTTTCTTGTCTTACATCTATTTTGATTGTTTCAATTATTTTTGTGATGCATTTGAGATGGTTACTGCATTTGAAGGTATCCCTACATTGAGGATGAGCAAAGGGAACTGATCCAAAAGGAAATATATAAAGCAAACTTTGTTTCACAAGCCTGTGGTCGTGCGTGTTATGTGGGTTGGAAGTCTCATTGCTCTTACAGAGTTGCTACCGCCAATCTCCTTCCCAGACCTAGATTCGGATATTGTAGACATTGCACTTGGGCGAGCAGTATAGATCATCTCTTTATAGATAGAGGGACACACGTCCAGGTTACATAAAAAGTGGCGAGCCAGCCAGGAGATTGGTTAATAGTAGCTTTCTGATCTTCCACCCCACACTACGCACGTTTGAGATTTTTGAGATTTGTTCCACTGAGTCAGGTATGGATATTTGCAATCGTTTTGAGGTTAATGGTCAAAACTCCCTGTATGTAACAGGTATAGGACCAGAATACACAGATGAGGAAATAACTGCTGTGTTCAAAGTTAATGGAGATATTTCTAAATTAGTGAGGATCCCTGACGAATCAGGACAACCAGAGGGTAGAGCCCTGGTCCAGTATGCATCTGACAGGTCTATCTCTAGAATCGACCCCATTACTTTGGGTACCGTACCAAGTCCAAAGGACCCAGCTGTGATGTGGTTTGCGAGGACCATTAGAGATGTTTGTCAGGAAGTGGTGGGGAGGGAGATAGCTTGCAGATACCTGGACGAACTAAAGTCTGTCGCAGGCAGTGGCAGGAAAGGTTTCTTGAATGTGCTTCAGGAGGAACTGCATGGGAACCAGGGCACATCACATGACGTACACAGTAATGCTACACAGCCCTATGCAGCTCAAAATGCTAACACACCTAATAATGATCAAAATGAGCCTGCAGAGCCCACACATGTTTATAGTGCATCTGCTAGTTTACCAACAAGCCCAGTCCACATCAGTGAGGATGTTTTTAACCCCCCCCAGATCCAGAGAGTGATTGTGGAGCATGTCATCCGAAGTGAGTCCACCACTTCACCATCCCCACAAATAAGGTTGCGCACCTTCTCTGGGCGGATGCCAAGGCCAAACGGTGAGGTGGACTACGAAACATGGCACACCCAAGTTGATCTTCTCCTTAACGATCCTTCCTTGAATGATGCTCACAAGGTGAGAAGGATTCTTGAGAGCTTGCTGAGTCCAGCAGCTGATGTTGTGAAGCCTCTTGGCATCTCTTCACCACCAAGTGTCTACATCACTCAACTTGATTCTGCTTTTGGTGTTGTGGAGGATGGAGAGGAGTTGTTTGCGGCATTTCTCGGCTCTAACCAAGATAGTGGAGAGAAGCCATCAACATACTTGAACAGGCTCCATAGCCTCCTCACAAGAGCAATTTCTAGAGGGGGAGCCTCAGCTGGAAATTCCAATGATCATTTGCTCAGACAGTTTTGTAGGGGCTGTTGGGATCAGAGCATCATCATCGGCTTACAGTTAGAGTGCAAAAAGGGAAATCCACCAACATTTCCTGAATTCCTCCTCATGCTGAGGACTGAGGAAGACCGCCGTTCCACAAAGCTAGATAGGATGAAAAAGCATTTAGGTGCTTCGAAAGCTAACATGTATGCCCACCATGTTTTTGATATGCCCTCTTATGACTGTGAGCCTGTCCCACTGCCTAACTCAAAGCCGAATGAGACATCAAAGCTTGAAAAGAAAGTAAATGAGCTAACTAAAGAGTTGGAAAAGCTAAACAAAAAGCCACCGAGCCTCACTCATGATAGTAATCCTCCCCTAGTGGTAAAAGCAAAGCGAGATGAAACCTCTGATATTGAGAACAAGATAGCTGAACTGACAAAGCAAGTTGAAAAACTAGCACAAAATCAGAGAGAGAGTACTGAAAAGACCGACTGCTTTGCAATCAGTAGTAGTAACATGAAGAGGGGCCTTAAGGTGCCTGGAATGCCGAGGCCGTGGTTTTGTTTTAAGTGTGGGGAAGACAACCACATTGCTGCTCACTGCTCCAATGAACCCAACCCCGCACTGGTTCGCAAGAAAAATGCAGAACTCCGGGAGAGGCAGGATAAGTTTTTAGCTCAGCAGGCTGCTTCCCCATTCACTTTAAACTAGTAGCAGCTCCTGTTGTGGGACGTCCAGGAGCTGCAGTTGATGATAACCCCTGTCCCAACAGATCAGTTGATGGTGCTGGAACACAGAAGAAAGTCAATACTGCACAATGACTGAAACCTACCGTTGCACAGAGCGATCTATACCTGCAGGGCTTGTAGGTCCTCGTTGTGCGGCTTCTGTCTTTCTTGAGGGTGTACAGTGTGAGTCCATAATGGACACCGGCTCACAAGTTACAACAGTGTCCGAGTGTTTCCATAAGAACCATCTGTCTCACTTACCTATACATCCAATTCATGCCCTTCTTGAAATCGAAGGAGCAGGTGGACAGCAGGTCCCCTATCTTGGTTACATAGAAGCGCGTGTCACTTTCCCGCTGTCTGTTCCTGGCAGGAAAGAGGAGCTAGTCGTGTTAGCACTTGTGGTGCCAGAGTGTCAGTTCAACAGCAGGACCCCCCTGTTGATTGGTACCAATGTGTTATTACGACTTTATGAACAAGTACTTGAACAGGATGGTCCAGAGGTTGTTTGCAGACTCTTCTCTAGAGATTTTGCAGTGATCTTCCAGCATATTGCCCAGATCCATGACCTCAACAACCATGCTCATCCTGTCAGGTTACATGGTGGAAACCCCATCACCATCCCTGCAAAACAAAAGTGCTGCATCACAGGTGATGTCAGGTTGAAAAGGAACAGTCAGACCACATTTGTGCTTGAACCCAATGAACATCACAGGTTGCCAGGTGGCGTGTTCCTTGAAGCTGCTCTGATGGACATTCCATTTAAGTCTAGCTGCAAGGTCCCGGTCGTCCTGCGCAATCTTAGTGACCATGATGTTACGCTGCAGCCAAAATGCATCATTGCTCAAATATGTGCAGCTCAGCAGGTCACATCACTTGGACCAGTGAAAGGTGACTCTCATCACAATAAGCCTGACAGTGACAACCTCGAGTTCAATCTTGATGATTCACCAATATCTGAACAATGGAAAGATCGTATCATCACCAAGCTTAGATCTATTCCAGAAGTCTTTGCTGTGGATGACCTGTCATATGGTCACACCACTGCAGTGAAACATCACATCAGGCTACATGATGAGACTCCTTTTAAGGAGAGGCCAAGGCCTATTCATCCCAGTGACAGGGAGGCAGTCAAGGAGCATCTTAAAGAACTGCTTGATGCAGGAATCATTAAAGAGTCACAGAGCCCTTTTGCATCCCCAGTGGTCTTGGTCCGGAAAAAGAATGGTTCTATCAGGTTATGCATCGACTACAGGAAGCTAAATGCTCGAACCATCAGAGATGCATACGCTCTTCCGAACATTGAGGAGACCTTTGCTGCCCTTAGCGGTGCTAAATGGTTCTCCGTCATGGACCTTAAATCTGGTTATTACCAGGTTGAGATGGCCGAAGAAGACAAGCCTAAAACCGCTTTCACGTGTCCCCTCGGCTTCTTTGAATTCAATCGCATGCCTCAGGGTGTCACGAACGCACCAAGCACTTTTCAGCGCCTTATGGAAAGGTGTGTCGGTGACTTGCATCTCAATGAGGTATTGGTGTTTCTGGACGACTTGATTGTCTTTTCAGACACATTGGAAGAACATGAAGCACGACTCATGAAGGTGCTGAACCGTCTTAAAGATTTCGGTCTAAAGCTTTCTCCGGAGAAATGTCACTTCTTTAAGACGTCAGTAAAGTATCTTGGTCATGTCGTGGATGCACGAGGAGTTCATACTGACCCTGACAAGATATCCGCCTTGAGAGACTGGCCTCGTCCTTCAAATAGGAAAGAGCTTAAATGTTTCTTAGGCTTCGCTGGGTATTATCGGCGGTTTGTCGAAGGATATTCCCAGATAGCCAAACCTCTTAATAGCCTGACAGCAGGCTACTATCCACCAAAGAAAAGGGGCAAAGTGTACAAGAGGGAACGGTTCACGACTCTTATGAGCCCTAATGCACCGCTCGGTGAGGAGTGGACTTCAGAGTGTGAGAGTGCATTCAGAACCCTGATCAAGAAACTGATGTCTGCGCCCATCCTTGCTTTTGCGAATCCACAACTACCATATGTTGTACATACTGACGCTTGTCGCGATGGATTGGGGGCAGCGCTCTATCAAGAGCAGGAGGGGAAGCTCAGAGTTGTCGCGTATGCCAGTCGAGGTCTTTCCAAGAGCGAGAGAAACTACCCTACGCACAAACTCGAATTCTTGGCCTTAAAGTGGGCCGTTTGTGAAAAGTTCAGTGATTTCCTTTATGGGTCAAGTTTCACTGTGCTTACCGACAACAACCCCCTCACATACGTCTTGACATCTGCGAAGTTAGATGCTGCTGGTCATCGCTGGTTAGCCGCTCTTTCTACTTACCAGTTTACCATCAAGTACAGAGCAGGGCAGGCCAACCGCGATGCAGATGGGTTATCCCGGCGGCCTCAAGGTCCGCCTCTTGAGGATGAAGCTTTCACTAAAGAAAGAGAGAGAATAGAGGACATGAAAAAACGGTTCATGGAAGCAGGAGATGACATGGATCATGAGGTGTTCTCTGCATTATGTCAACGTCATCTTGTGATGGTTAAAGATGAACGTCACCCTCATTCAGAGCAGCCTGTCATTGCGGAGTCTCTTGTTGTCGACCCTTCTGTAGTGCCTGATGTTTTCGATGAGGGCACTTTACCATCCATGGCTAACTCTGACTGGTGTAATGCTCAAAATAATGATCCATCTCTCTCACGTGTCATCACCTTTGTGAGGAGAGCTGTAAAACCCAGTTTCAGAGAGACAAACCTTGAACATCCCGATGTCAAACTTCTTTTTAGGGAGTGGAAAAAACTTGAACTCAGGGATGGTGTCCTGTACAGGAAGTGGTCTGAGCGAGGCGAACTGGTGTATCAGTTGGTCTTACCCGAACAGTTCAGAGAGAGGGCACTGCAAGGAGTGCATGATGATGTTGGCCATCTCGGTTCTGAGCGTGCACTTCAGCTTGCTCGTGCCAGGTTCTACTGGCCGAGAATGGCCAGAGACATCGAGGAGAAGTGCAAAAAGTGCGAACGCTGTTTCAGGCGGAAGGCTGTGCCTCAGAGGGCCGCGCCTTTGGAAAACATTTCTGCTACTTATCCACTTGAACTTCTTTGTATGGATTATCTATCCCTTGAGCCGGATGATAGAGACACGAGAAACATTTTAGTCATCACCGACCACTTTACAAAATTTGCTGTGGCGGTGCCGACTAGGGATCAGAAAGCCAGAACTGTTGCGAAGGCTTTATGGGAGAACTTTATTGTTCACTACGGGTTCCCCAGTCGTCTGCTCAGCGACCAGGGCAGGGACTTTGAGTCTAAGACGATCAGAGAACTCTGCACACTGATTGGAGCAGACAAAGTTCGTACCACCCCGTACCATCCCCGGGGAAACCCAGTGGAACGATTTAACCGGACCCTCCTTGGTATGCTAGGGACCCTGGAAGAAAGAGACAAATATCATTGGAGAGATTTTGTCAAACCTCTGGTCCACGCATACAATTGCACGAGAAACAGTACAACAGGCTATTCGCCTTACGAACTAATGTTTGGTAGGCAGCCCAGACTGCCGATTGATCTTGTCCTGGGAATCCAACCTGATATGGCAAGTCACAAGACCCACTCAGAGTATGTCAAGGGCCTTCGTCAACGCCTACAGGAGAGCTACTCATTAGCTGCTAAAAATGCCAAGAAGATGGGAGAGAAGAACAAGGCTAGGTTTGACAGGGAGGTCAGGGCAGCTGAACTCTTAGAAGGGGATAGGGTCTTAGTGAGAAACGTGAATATCAGGGGGAAACACAAACTGGCAGATCGGTGGGAACAGAAAATCCATGTTGTTGTCAGACGGATTAGCGACAGTCCTGTTTATGTAGTCAAACCTGAGACAGGGGAGGGGCCACACCGTACATTGCATAGAGACCTTCTTTTGCCGTGCGGGTTCCTACCTGTAACTGAGATCAGAGAGCAAAGTTCTTCCACTGACGCATCGAGAAAAATGAGACTGAGGGGCAAAACAACAAAAGGCGTGCAAGGGGACACTGATTGTCAGGAGGACGAGTCGTACAGTGATGAAGATGAACTGTATCCTAATACATGGATGCCAGAAATCATCACGAAGGGTCCTTTCCTGCAGAGGGAAGGAGGCTTCAATGAGCCTCAGCCAGTTTCCAGGGTATTAAACCCAGACACCCCTTCTTTTGTGCCCCAAAGTTCCGCACACTTACCTGAAAGACCTACTCACGAGCTTCAACCAGGAACTCCTTATGTTAGCTCTGAGAATAGTGGTTCAGTTACACATCCTACTTCACACTGTAGGACTCCGGACCATATTGTCATTGATATTCCTGAACCTGATGTGACACAAATCTCACCTGATGAAGAGAACACAGATCTCATCACCACAGACCCTGTAGTTGCAGACACTGACAATGTAGTATCTGAGAGTCAAGAGTCCGAGAACGCAAGTGTCCGGCGTTCTACTAGGGAGAGACGTCCGCCTCGGAAACTCACCTACGATGAGCTGGGGGAGCCTTTAACCTTGGCCATTAGTTCATTCTTTCAAGTTCAAGTTCAACTTTATTGTCACTTCAACCATATACAGTTTAAAAATACACAGTGAGGCGAAACAACGTTCCTCCAGGAACCAAGGTGCTACAAGACAAGTTAGTGCAAAAAAAAAAAAAAAAAATAATATATCTAGTAATAATATTGTGCAAAAGAGCATTTACAGGTTGGTGTGTGCGATGGTTTGGTGGTGTAGGTCAGTGTGTTTGCGCTTGTGTTGGTTAGTCAGTCCAGTCTCAATGTTTTGAGGTATTTGAGTTAAGCTGAGTGATAATGTTAGTGTATGTGTGTGTGTGCGTGTTTATCAGTCAGTCCCTTTTTGCTGAGGAGACGGATGGCTTGTGGAAAAAAGCTGTTGCACAGTCTGGATGTGCGTGCCCGAATGCTTCGGTACCTTTTTCCAGATGGCAGGAGTGTAAAGAGTGTGTGAGAGGGGTGTGTCCGATCAGCCACAATGCTGGTGGCTTTGCGAATGCAGCGTGTGGTGTAGATGTCCTCAATAGAGGGTAGAGAGACCCCGATGATCTTCTCTGCTGTTCCCACTATCCGCTGTAGGGTCTTGCGGTCTGATATGGCACAGCTCCCAAACCAGACAGTGATGCAGCCGCTCAGGATGCTCTCAATAGTTCCTCTATAGAAGGTGGTCAGGATCGGTGGTGGAAGCCGGGCCTTTCTCAGTCTTCTCAGAAAGAAGAGACGCTGTTGGGCTTTCTTGTGCAGGGAGCTGGTGTTGAGGGACCAGCCGAGGTCCTTCTCCAGGTGTACGCCCAGGAATTTGGTGCTGTCAACGATCTCCACAGAGGAGCCGTTGATGCTCAGCGGTGAGTGGTCGCCTCGTGTCCTCCTAAAGTCAACAACCATCTCTTTTGTCTTGTCAACATTCAGAGACAGGTTGTTGTCCTTACACCAGTCCGTTAGTCTCTGCACTTCCTCTCTGTACGCTGACTCGTCGTTCTTGCTAATGAGACCCACCACGGTCGTGTCATCAGCGAATTTAATGATGTGATTTGAACTGTGTGTTGCTACACAGTCATGAGTCAGCAGTGTGAACAGCAGAGGACTGAGCACACAGCCTTGTGGGGCCCCAGTGCTCAGTGTGGTGGCTTTAGGGGCTGCTATTTCACATGTGTCTGTACCGGTAGGGGCAGGTATGCATGCTGGGACTCATGCAGTCTAGAGGGGGAGAATGTAACCCTGGTAAGATTTACAGCAATCAGAAGTACAGGGTTCTTTGAATGCATCGTAGTCCTTGTCTGATAGTTTAATTTCCGGGCTTGCCCTGAAGGCACCATCTGCGGCTCCGTGCACGTGAAGGTGTGGTGTAGAGGAAAAAGGACGGCAAGGAAAAACTCCATGCTGCCGCGGAGCACGGTTTTTTCCAGTTGAAAGAGAGGAAAGAGGTTTAATTAACATTTGTGAGAGAGCTGTCGTTAGCGGTGAACCACAGACGGGTACCTACCTGAAAGGAGTCGGAGTATTTCTTTGAACTTTTTGAACTATTCTGGTGAGTTAGCCTAGCTCACTTAGCACCGCTATTGCAGTTCAATGCACTGGAAAAAATAACTAACCAGTCAGAATAGTAGTAAATGTGTTTAATGATGTTTAAGATGTGTTTTCATAGTATTGCAATGTTGTGACAGTTTTGTTTATTATGAGTGTCTAATGTTTTTACTTTCTTGGGTCTGCTAGTTCAGCCACGGCCAGCTAAGTGGTTATGCGCAGTTCACGTGCAATAGCTGTGCTGTTACTGTAACTGCGGGTGATGCACAGTAATACCGGTGTATTTACTTTTAATGTGTCACAAGATGCAAATTTATTTTAATATTTCAAAAGAACCAAGGACATTAGGAACAAGGACATTTAAGGAATGTGGACATCTAACATTCTGCATATTTGTGTGCAGACTGGTTTTTTTTTTGAGGTACAGTTCCATGGGTGCCAAGTGAGGAGCTGGTATCGTGGGTCTAAGACACTGTTGCTGCTGTGGAGGCCTTCTCTGTGTCAGGACGCCGACACGTTGATGCCTGCCGTACCAGGAGGGCGGTAGGGAAAAAAACAAAAGGAAGCCCACCTGAGAGATACCTTATCATTTTCTTTGCTACTTTTTCTCCGCCTGAGATTCAGGTCATTTTCAGTTCTTAACCCAAGACAGTGGGTAACTGAATAAACTGACACCATAAGGAACTGGACACTCACATGCTATTTTCTTTTCTTTTTCCTTTTCTTTGGGGTGTTGAAATATTGTGTTTCTTGTCTTACATCTATTTTGATTGTTTCAATTATTTTTGTGATGCATTTGAGATGGTTACTGCATTTGAAGGTATCCCTACATTGAGGATGAGCAAAGGGAACTGATCCAAAAGGAAATATATAAAGCAAACTTTGTTTCACAAGCCTGTGGTCGTGCGTGTTATGTGGGTTGGAAGTCTCATTGCTCTTACAGAGTTGCTACCGCCAATCTCCTTCCCAGACCTAGATTCGGATATTGTAGACATTGCACTTGGGCGAGCAGTATAGATCATCTCTTTATAGATAGAGGGACACACGTCCAGGTTACACTACGAAAAAGAGAAAATCACAAAGGAATACCTTTTTTTTCTGGATCAAATGCGGAGAATATCAGAACGCTGTGATTGAACTTTATGAGACAGGCCTGAAGTCATCTGTGTAATGTTGTGTTTGTGTGTGCTACCGTGTGTCCAGGGCTTCAGCTGGCACGATAACACAGGCTGAGCGTTGCGAGTAAATCTTTGTAGAGGTGCTTGGCTCACCTTCTTGGTGCAAACTGCGCGCCTGCAGAGCATAGATTAGAGCTGAATTATCTGAAGAGAGAGCCTGTGCTGCAGCCTCTCCTTCCTTAATCTCTGCTTTCATCTGAGGCTTGTTATTGCTGTTTTCCTCCGACTGAAGGAACTCCTTCGGGATGCTGTGTCTCTCCGAACACCTTGGATGTGGATAGCACGCTAACTTTCTTGCACACTTTTGAATTACAACAGCAATAACAACTGCTTTACAGACCTGCTCCTCCAGCATAATAAGGTGTTTCCTGTAGATTCCATAAATTCTGGGTTATAGGGTGGATTTTTGGGGATCAGGGAGGGTGATCTCACAGCCAACTCATTGCATATTTACGCTTGGCCAGGGAACCCTTGGCATCACATTTTAAGCCACTGGGTATCCCCCTTAAGGTTTTTGGTGTGGAAGTAGGGCTGTACGATGTGACCAAAATCTCATATCCCGATATAAGACATCTATCGTCCGATAACGATATAAATCACAAAAATGTAACTTTTTTTTTTTGTAAATTCTGTGAATCTCGGGCAGCTCGACTTGGTGAAGTGTTTCCAGCTGGGCGTCGTGTAGCTGGAGTCGAGTGTTTTAACCGATGCATGAAACTATACATTTTTAGACATAAGTTGTAACGGCCGCCGTTTTCTTTGTGACTATTTATTACACAGCGTGCTGCGGGGAAAAGCCTGTTCTAACGTTTGAGTCTAAGGTTTATTTTTTAGTACCTGGCGGCTCTTTTTTGCTTCTCATCCGAAAAAACTCTGCATCTTTCACGTGATTCAGTTTATTTTGAAAAAATCTCAACAGGATCTTGAGCTTTATTGTGAAAGGTTTATGTGGAACATAAACAAGCGGAGACGTGACGTGATGGTTTCACCGTCAACGCATAAATACAGGCGCTTGTCTGTCTGTAGTGTGGTTATATTAAATATAAGAGAAAGAGAGAACTTTAAGAAATTAATACAGCCACTACAGTGACCATCAAAACGATGAAAAAATGAAAAAACAGTTTATTTTGCGACACCACGAAATAAATGATAGCGTAAAATTAAACGATAGACATTTTTATATCGTCATCCGGTATATATCGTTATATCGAACAGCCCTATGTGGAAGGTAGTCTTGTAATGGAAGTCCTTGAGTAGCTGAAGCTGACACCAAATTGTCTCAGAGCTTCAGTTTCGCCATAGTAACAACAGAAGAAAAAAATGAAGTAGAGAATTTTTGCAGGCAGACGTTTGCATTGGAATATATCAGAAAGGGCTCATCCTTTCCTAAACCTCACCAACAGTCACTGAAACCCCTCCAAAAGACAGCAGCTACATTCTACATTCTACCTACCTTCCCCCTAAAGTGGAAACTAATAGGTTGTAATACTTCCTTTTTTGCTATAATGGAGTCACTCATATTGAGAACTTGTGCTGTATGTGGTGATGAGTATGTATGTATCCACCTCAGTATAGACACTTTACATTCTGCTAGGAAACATGAGCAAAGGCACCAAAGTAGATAAAATCCAATGATAATTGCACAAAAATGATAATTGCACAAAAATGTCAGAGACTCAAAAACATTCACATGAAGATATAAGACATTGCTTATGATACTATTTGTTCCACTTGCTCGTGCACTTTTCCCTCCTCTGCTCAGGCCTCATGTTTGTATAAGCGATTCAACGTTTTCCTGCTCTCTATTAAACACAGACTTTATTCTTCTCCAAATACCGCAACATACTTCTGATTAATTACAACAAAGCAAACACATGAGCAAATCTGACTGATCATTATTAGCTACTCAGCTGAATCTGGCAGTTTGTCAGGCATCCTGTCTCAATCAAATCAAGATGTCAGCATTAACAGCTGGCCCATTATATATATCGCCAGCTTATGTGTGCTTATGCTCATTTCCTTTACAGATGTGTATTTGCTAGAAATCAAATAGTACATTTTTGTGGCATTAGGAGGAGCAATCTTTCAGGTTGTCAGGTAAGTCATCTGCTGAATTCATGGTTATTGCAGATGCAATGCTATTTATTATTTCAATTTAAAATATTTCAGTAATTTGTGTTTATTCTTGCAGGAAATCAGTGTTATTGTAATGAGTATTTGATAAATTGTTTTATATAGGATTAGGTAATTTGGCTTTAATCCCCTTACTGGCTTAAATCTAATTACTCCCTGCTATCAAGCTTACTAGTTGGCGAAGCTAAGGATACAATGTAGATACCACAATTACTGCCTGCTTTGGAACACTGCCACACTTTAGGTCAACTAACAACAGGTAATTGGACCCAAAGGAAGACTTGGACTCCAGGCAGGTGTTGTTTAAAGCAGTTGTACTTGTTCAAAATTCTGGCCTCCAGTTGGCAGCTGGCTGGCAGGAAAGCAAGCAGGAAAAGTCAGGGAAAGTATTTAAGACAGAGAAGAGAAAACTAAGTAGGTTTGACTGCTGAGGTACAAAAATATTGATTATTAGAGAAGAAGTGTTAGCGGTTCACAGTGTACAGCATACAGACGACGAAGAGAAAGCTAACATGGTTGCATTCCCACCTGGTCACATATGGACACGGCACAGAGTGGCAAGCTCTCTCAACTGTAATTGTTCCTGTTACAATAATACATTGGATTTAATTCAGGAGTGAGGCATTAATCTAGCTCCACTTATGGAATAAAAAGTAATCATAATAGCACCCTCTCACATATACACTGATCACTGGGACAAATCTGTTAGAAATGTATGAAATGTATGAAAATGGACACTTTGGAGACCGCAGTACTGTGATTACTATTACACATTTACCTATAGTACTATTATTAAACCCGGTTCTTTGATCGCCATGATAGAACAGAGAAAACCCGACTCAGAGTGGTCAAAACATTTATAATTCTTTATTCAATCATCCTCTGGAAGAGAGAGCCCTGCACAGCCCAAAGCCAGTTGCAGAATCTCTAACATTAGAAGCTAAAAAAGTGTCTCATATAGGTGTTGTTTTGGTACTTTACATGTCACACACAGCCTTGATACAAACAACTTTTTATATGTTACTAGTTCCTGTTTTTTCTGTCTTGATCCCTGTTTTTATTTATATGCTTGTACAGCTCTACACTAACTGTTTTTCAGTCTGGCTGAGCACTTAGTTTGTGAGTCAAAAGCGGCCTGCTTTACAAGCCTTCATTATTAAAATACATAAAACAATACACTCAGAAAATAAGCACTAAGAATATATATTTATTTTATAACACTATCCAAAGGTCTTCAGCCACCCCTTTCTTTATATTTAGCGTCTAAGGAGCCAAAAATTCTTGTAAATATTTAGAGTGTTCTTGATCAAAAGTTCAGAGGCTTTGGACTTGGCTGCTTTGTCAATCACTTTCAGCCCAGTCTATATACCCGACACCATTTCCATAGGAACCTTTTTTGTTAAGCCACTCAACACCTTCCTGTGAGGCACCAGTGCTGATTCTACATATAAAAGACAACTTAGCAATTAACCAATTTTAAATTGTATGTTTAGTTTCTTCTTATGTTATTAACAGCCTACCACAAAAACACAAACTTTGCTCTCATTTCTTTAACTGAATCTGTGGAAAATGCCAAAGATCACAGTTTGACAAGGATAAAAGCATAATTTGCAGCAATAAGGCGATTTCAAAAGCACTATCAGCAGGAAACCTGGCATATCTCTGCATGGTGTACAGTATGCCCTTAAAAAAATCTGACTAAAGTGGACAAATGGACATACAAAAGAAAAAGTGGCAGGTCTAAAAACCATTATCTACAGCAGATACACGATTTCTAAAAGTCACGTTTATAAGAAATCCAGAAATCAATATTACTGAAGCAGTGTCAAACCATTTGAACAGAGAAGAGAACAAAAGGCAGTCAACCTCCAAAGAAGAGATTTGAAAGTCCTTCAAGAAGTCTGGAGAACTATTCTACTACTAAAAAAAAGTCGAAGAAAGCTTGAGTTCAGGCTGTGCTGAAGAATAAAGGAGCTCATGCCAAGTCTTGACCCTCAGGTTCATTAGAGCTCCAAAGTAAATGTGTTTTCAGCAATGTGGAATCTGGAGATCTATACAGTGTCTATCAGTATTTCCAGTATGTTATGTGCAGAGCTTCATCTGCAATGTTTAAATTTATAGCACTGCACTGGATGGCACATTTTATGTCACACCATCTGTTTAAGGACTTTACCTAAACTAGCCTTCATCTGAATGACTTTCAGGTGGAAGAAAGCATTTTCTTAAACTGTGGGGGAAGGTCTACGATTGGAAAGACACTGCCTACAGGTTTTGTCTTGAACTTGCACAGTTTTCTTTTTATTTAGATACCCTTGCAATGTAATTTTTCTTTAGTTGAACCATCAGTCCATTACAATCTCAGTGGGGGTGTGCGAAAAGGCAGAGATTGGTTACGACGACACCATACTCCTCTAAACACCCCCCCCACCTTATGTTCAATGGAGCATTTCAAGACACAGCTGGGATCTGCAGGCCATAATCTGGGGATTTCAGTTGGCAGTCAGGTGTGAAGTGTCTGACAGACAGAGAGGTCAGTTGAAACGGCAGGGAACCAATATCATTGCCCACTATTACGCTAAACACTGAGGGGGGGACAGCTGCAACAAAACAGCAGGAAAACCTGTGGTGATTGGAGAGAAGATGCAGTAACAACACGCTGATCCAAATATAAGCTTTACACAACAGATAGGGAACACTTATAAACTGCATATACAGCAGTACATGTGTTATTGTGCAGTGCAGTTACACTGAGTCATTGCAGATCCATATAGTTCATATATACAAGACTTTGGATTTTATTTTAATTCGGTAACGGTTTTGTAATATATTCATATATTCATTTTATTCAATTTCGGCGCAGGTCTTACACATCTGTGTATTTTGAATACAGATTTGTGAATTCATGGTTCAGTGCATTAAGAAACCAATGCATTTTAAAATGGAGCTCTTCATACGTGCATGGATACTTCAACTAATGGACAGTTATTCTTCCATGTCCATGACCAACCTGCTCAGCAACCATTTAGTTAGAGAATATTTGAATGGCGAGAGTTATTTATCAGACCTGATGGCTAATCAGACAATGGCTGTGATGCTGGGACCTGACACAAACAGCTCTCCAGTCTATTTTTCTGCAGAAAAGAACAGAGAGAAGCTCGCTGGGCTCTGTTCTTTGCTTCTGTTTTCTCGCACACAGTAAAGCTCTGTACTCTCCTAATTAGAAGGCAAACAGGATCAGATGGATGATGACAAATGAAACTCCAAACAGCTGTCACTGCAGATAGAGCACCTTTAGTGGAGCTTTCCAATTGGAGCAAAGCAACTGTTAACAGTGTTTTGCTTTGTCGGGGGGTTTATTTTATTCAACCGAATCCATCACACGAGGTCTGCGACAGAGGATCATCAGCCTGTTTTTTTTCTTTGAAAGAGCGTCCAGGTTATTAAGGTTTTCAGTGCTTTTAGAGTGTGGAAATGTATAGATGGTAAATAACCTTGTAAATTCATATTTCAAGTGAGCTGAATCCAAATACAGCGCAGTTAAACACCATGCTGACTCAAAGAAAGATTTTGATTCATTTAAACAAGTACTGTTTCACCCTGTGATCACTTCTTTAGCCCTCAGCGGTAAAAGGCTGATGGGGTATTGTTATCATCCCACCGGGAAGGCGGGTGGGCATGTGGATACCAATATTTGCTGATGCAATATGTAGAAAATGAGGTAATATAGGAGCTTTATAGGTGTATCTACTAAAAATCTCACACAATTTTGAATCCTGGTCACCTGGACCTTAAAGTCACATGCTTATTTATTCCTGGTATTGTCACAACTACTTATTTTTAGGTTAGACATGCAAACCTCCCATCTGGTTATGAGCCAACGTATGAAGCTAAACAGTTCCCTGGCAAATAGTATAGCTAATACGTGTAAGGTAAAAATATTATGAAAAATCTCACGCGTGCTTTATGAGTTCAGTGTAACATTTACTATAATGTCACCAAATTTAGCTTCGATCTCTGTACAAATGGGACAAAGGGTTAGCTGTACTTGAACAAATCAATGTGTTTTCCACAGAAGTCCATTATGGAGCACAACACAGACTGTATTTTATCCTTTTTAAAATCCATTTATTTATTTATTTAAAAGACCTAAACTCTTTTGACACTAATCATTAACTGCCCCCACATGTGTGCAAAATTCTAAAACCTCTAAAAAGGCTCTGAACAGTTAAGCCTAAGCTATTATTTAACAACTGCTATGCAGGGGGAGTATTTAGGAAATTCTAAATATATAAAAAATTTATTTTCATTGCACATTCAGTCTCCCTAAAACTCATCTCACGTACCAGACAATAGACAAGTTTTGTTAATTCCACTATAATGAGAATTGAGATTGCAAAACTGGTAAGAAACCCAAACATCAGCCTCCCTCCCTCCGTTTCTCTACACTGATGCATGTGAAGACTATGCATTGTGGAGCAGACAACAAATTAAACAATCTGCTACATTAGATAAGGATAAAAATCTTAATCTTGAAATGACAGATTGACAGATTTGAACAGTAATAGTAAAATATTCAGTTTCTGTGTATTTGCTTGACAGATTACAATATGCAATATACTCCACCTTGCTGCTTACAGGCTGTTGTGGCAGCCTGAACAATAGCCAGTCTGTCTGTCAGCATGAGACTGACAGCAGTGACGATACATACGGTTACTTTAAACTGCATTTTCTGTTATAAAACCATTAAAGAAAAAGTAGAATAGTTATGGAGATGAAGAAATTAGATAGGAGTAGCAAAGAGAGGTGACACAGGCAAAGGAAAAGGCTTGTAGTAAAAGGAGAAAAGGACTTGTATCGATTAGTTAGGCAGACAGATTGAGCTGGAAAGGAAGTGCAGCATGTTAGGGTGATTAAGGCTGGAGATGGAAATGAACTAACAAGTAAAGAGAGTGTGAGAGAGAAAAGGCGGAAGGAAGTTAGTAAATTAGGAAATGCAGATGAGAAAGGGAAAAAGTGAGGGCAGCTATGAAGATAAAGACGAGTGGAAATGCAATTGATCCAGGTGACGCATCTGTGGTGGTATGGAGATGGAGAGAGGGGAGTGGCCTTTTGGACCATTCTATTTAACACAGTCCTGAAGAGTGAGGGGAAGTCAGGAAGAGTTGCACTGTGTCTTTGTAGGCAAAAGGAAGCATATAAAGGATAGGATGACAAGAGAGGAACTCTGGTACTGCATGAGGAAGTAAGAAGTGGCCAAAAAGTATGTAAGGCTACTGCAGGACATATATGAGGACAATGAAGGTCGTGAGGTCTGTGGTAGTAGTGACAGATTAGTTTGAGGTGGGTGTGGGATTACATCAGGGATCAGCTCTGAGCCACCTACTTTCTTGCAGTGGTGATAGGCAGGCTGACAGATGAGGTCAGGCAGGAGCCTCCATGGACTATAATGTTTGCAGATGACATTGTGAGAGTAGGGAGCAGGTGGAAGAGAGTCTGGAGAGGTGATGGTATGCCCTGGAGAGACTAGGGCTCTGCTTCTCAAAGTCCAGAGAAGCAAGACAGAATACATGTGTGTGAGATGGAAAGATGAGCATGCAAAGAGTAGAGACAGTGAAGGTAGATGAGTTTAAATACCTCAGGTCAACCATCCAAAGAAATGGACAATGCAGAGGAGAGCTCAAGAAGAGAGTGCAGGTAGGGTGGAGCAGGTGGAGATGAATGTCCAGGGGTGATTTGTGACAGAAGGATATCAGAAAGAGTGAAAGGGAAAGTTTAAAAGGTGATAGTGAGAGATCTGCTATGATGTAGTGGCACTGACAAAAAGATAGGAAACAGTGCTGGAGGTGCAAGAGTTGAAGATGCTAGGATTTTGATTTGGAAACAGTTGTGACAGTTTTCCAGGTTATTGTGAGTAATTAGTCTGTGTGGCTGAAATAAAGCTGTGATGATGTTCAAATACTTATTCAGTAAAAAATTTGTTAATGTTTGCGGAAATAAATGAAGCAACAGAAACCTAGGCCTAGAGTAACAGCTAATATCTACTTAAGCAGCTTGTTGTTATAACTTTTTTGTCCAAGAGACCTTCATGTGATGTCAGCACATGAGGAAACCCGTTCAGTAGCTGAGAGGTCCTTTCTAATGATTAGCTAATGACTTTAGTGTACCTGTGAATAGATTAACCCAAAACAGACTCTAATAAATCTTCTTTGTATCCCCCACTTTGTGGATTTGCTCATGAAGAACAGTAGAGCTATGCCTCTGAATCCAAAGCATCAGCTGATTTGGATTATGGGACATAATCAGGGCTGAGCCCAGCGCAGAGCTCCCAATCCATTTGTTTAGTAAGATTTGCACCTGTCGCTCTCCAAGTCCCGCCATACTGCTGAATGCAGTATAAACAAAGACTTCTAAATGAGTAAAAACTACATTCTGATTGAAATATGTGGGCTTCATTCCAACAGACACAAAACTGAAATAAATATAATTCTTTTTTATTTTACAAATTACATTTGCTTGGAATAAATTTTAATTTCTAATTCCTAAAGTGGAGAAGATTAGCAGCCCAATCAGTTTTAAGTTAGGGTGCAAGTGAACCGTGAATTTGAACAGAAAAGAAACAGTCAGGAGGGAAAGAAGCAAATTGAGGAAAACAAAACACACCATGTTGACTGTACTTTAAATAAAATGCACCAGACAGATGGTTGAAAAATGTAATTCTGGCCCTATTATCGACTTTTCATTTTTCTGGTCTCACTGGGAACCCACTCTATCATGCTGACACTTCGAGTGTAGTTAGCTTGCTGACAGTGACTGCCTTTCTGTTCACGGCGGACCAAATCACCGAGTCCTGACTCTGAAGGAAACTGAAAATTTCAGTAAATCATTTGCTGTCATCCCACTCAGAAGAATAAATGACTCAACACACAAAAGTAGTTTTCAAAGTTGATCATAACGCTTGCAAAGAGAAACCCTAGATAGACTGGGCAGAGACAAACAGTAGGACATGCTAAAAGGCCAATTTCTAACATTGGCTGTTTCAACAGCTGCGGTTTCTTTCAGCTATGACCACAACGGTTCCTTGGAGAGTACTTTGACCATGATGATGAAGTTTCTTTAATGTCAATAAAAAAGTAATCCAAACCATGTTTTTCCAGCTTTATCCAGCTATTGAACTAAAGCTACGACATAATGTCTAAATTAACTGTGGCCAAGTCATTTTTCTGGTTAAACAAAACTTAACTGTGGCTGTCTGAGGAGTGTAAATTAGCAATTTAGGAAGGTGCTGACAAACTGATATGTGGGCTTAGATTTAGACATATTATTTAAGACACATAGAAATATTCCCCATGCTGTAATTTGTGTCTAAAATATTTCAATTACCCTGTAAAGATACCAAACTCTGTGTTCATTAAAATGAAATCACATGGTATATACTTTCAGTAAGGACGTAGCTATTTATTTATATATAATTTTTGACTTATCCTATTGCTTTTTAAATTATACTTTGGGAGACACATTTCTCTTAGTTTCATTATGCTTACACTTTACATTAAGACAGAAAACACTGTTATTGGTGTTACTGTTCCATCCAAGTCCTTATATGTTATAAAAGAAAACATAGCTATTCTAGTGTTATTCATTTTTTATGCACTTTTGATAGACAGTATAGACAGCACTTTCCAGTGTAAGCTCTTCTTTAATTTATATACAAATGTCTCACTGCAATCCGTGTGAGCACATTTTGTCATTTTTGCTGGGGCTGATCTTTCAGTTCCTTTCAATCAGTCGCATTTTTGTGTGGGCAAGCGATAAGCCACAATCATCCTATATCTGCTTAACCTGCAAGATCTGTGGAAAACATATTCTTCTTTATCATGTAGGCTGGACAGGAAGTTATACAATATTCACTCGTTTGGTTTCTTAGCTTCTATCAACCTCCCTGAATACCAAATAATCCTCTTTTAAACTGCAATACTGTGAATGACAATCTTTCCAGCTCCCCCTAGACTATTATTACAGGCTGTCGTTTTTAGAGTGTACTTAATGAAATAGGCATTTTATTCCAATGTATGTAATTTTCCAAACCCCCACACTTTGCATGCATACAGTATATAACTGTTAGGCTTGATTGGAGTAGAAGTACAGGAACAGAAACAATCACTGATGAATGGTGGGACTGCTTTTAGTGAAAAATAGAGTAATGGATTTATATACAACCAACAATAGTCTTTTTACTAACAAAGATACATTACCTAATTATAAGAATTTGTACCAGAGCACATCTTTCTAACTTCATTAAATGGCTTTCCAGAATGAAAAAAACATGGGAAAGGTTTTAAAATGTGTTTTGTTATCAGTGTAAATCAACACTGTGTTTCAATTCAAAGAAGAATCTCAAGTCTGAATCCTGTGTGAACACAGTCGTGACACTTTTATACTTAGACTGTTAAAAACTTCAGCGCCTCTGTCTACAATCCTCAATGTCACCTTTTGCCTAAGTATCAGTCTATTAAAAACACGTCATTTTGCAAAGCACAGTCGAAATATACCAGTAAAGTAACAAAAGGAGGCACATTCAACACAGAGAGTGATTTGAAAATGTATTTGTTTAGTGAAAGCAGACAATTAAATCAGTTTTTTTCTAATTCTCTCAAATAAGCACAGAAAAACTTTTGTAGTTGTTGCTGTTTTTTCATGCTGGGGTGTTTCAGCTCGAAACTTCAATTTCCACATAATCACAGAATTACATAAGAACTATTAGTGCTATTTTTACACTGGTAACTCTATTAAAAATACAATAGGCCTCTATGGTTTATCAGCATGTAAATTTAAGCGATTTATTTGTAATTAGCCATTTAATCTGGGTCTTTTTTCATATTTTACCCTTTGCAGATTTTGACTTTGCTGGATAAGGAAAAATAAGAACAAGAAATGAGCACATGGAACAATAGTAAGAAAAAAGACAGTACACAGCAAAGACAGTCATGACTTAAGTATTGTCCCTAATATGAATGAACTATTAACAGCGACAACTAAGAAGGCTATATCCCTTCAAACGATAATTAATAACTACATGTAAACACTTATCGCAACGAGCGAACAAAAGAACAACAAAAAAAAAGACAATGGTCTCAGAACAAAGAGAAGAAAGAAACAAAACAAGGTTTTGGTGCACATTCTTTGATCTCTGTGCAAACAAGAGAAGTGCTATTAAAAAAAACTATTAAAGAAAAAGACAAACTAACTGCTCAGTGAAAGCCTGCTGGCTTCACAGTCTCTCTCTCTGATTGGATGGGGTAAAGACGAGGCAGTGGCCTCTGATGAGTACTAATAGGCCTTCTAAAGCCTGATTAATGTATCGACACGCTTGGAGAGTAATTGATTGCATTCAATAAGGCTGTAGTCATCAGCAGTCTAAAAAAAAACATTGACAACTGTGGTTCATTAACAAGGATGGTCATCAGCATACAGATTATATGGAGAAAGTTAAGGTGACTACCTCAGTTTAATTCAGATTTAACAAAGGTGTTGATTATCAGTCCTAAAGTACACTATATAAAGTAACACCAAGACTCAGACATGTTAAATCTATCTGTGTTAGATTAAAGTAAACCTGCAATTCTGATTCTTTTCAGTCTAATTAAGAAAACAAAGCAAATGAGAGAAACGGAAAAGGTTCATTTCTGTGATTGATTTTTTTAAACATTATAATTTGAAAAGATATTCAAGAAGTTAAGCACTTATTTTACAAAGGTTCTATAGGACAATGCATGCAATCTGGCATCCCTTTCTCTCACTGATCAGCTCCACTGTTTAATTGTGACTTTCTTTACAGATGTAGAGCTAATGCCAAAATTAGGTTTCTTATTGCTGCTTCTTGATAGTGAAAGTATTCATCAGAAATAAGACTCAGTGGTTTTTATTACTGCAAATTTGACATATATACATTTGTCACTAGCACATAGAGTGTTGCTGTTCCCACCAGTGCCCAACCTTTTTGCAAGATCAAGCAAGAGAAAAACAGTCTTTTATTCTGATTTGCCCCTTTCAAAAAGATACAGAGGGAAAAAACCTAAACATATCAATAGCAGAAGTAAATTTACTGTAACAGTGCTCTGAATTATATTAGCCCCAACTTGTCAGTTTCACCACCATCGTTATTCAGGAAAAAACAATGACGACACAGTTAGATGACGCTTGAAGATCTTGGCTTGTTATAGCATGCCATATGTCACTGGATCAGTAGACTGCAGGACAGGGACAGAAATAACCCTTGGAAACCACTAAACCACTTGGCCTACTCACCGGGGTCAAGATTAGCAGCGTAATCACTGGCTAATAATGCCCCAATCTGCAAGATTAGCATTAAATCATGTTAATCTGTGCACCAGCACTACTTCTTTGCTTGTTTTTCGCTGCAGATGATTTTGTTCCATTACTGTAAGGAAGTTGGATTAAGTGTCATAATTACACACACTCAACGACTTAAATGACTTGCAAAGTATTTGCAAAGAAGAAGTTGCACTGCCGCCTTAATCTAATTTGTACGACGCATTTGGCAGAGTGACAGACCACTGCGATAAAACCCTGATAAACATCAGGAGTGGCACAAATTATCAAGTAATATTAGAGACTGACATTTCATTACTGCTGGGAGTTTAAAAACCCCCCAAACCAAAACTCTGTAACTACTAAAAAAAAGCCCTGATGTTTTTTCATCCAATTTCTGAGCTTTAAATTAGAATTTAGTGAAAGAAAACTTTAAATTCTTAAAATGTCAGACATCAGATTGTAGTTTTTCTTTTTAAATCCATGAGCAACTGCATTAATATCATTACCAGTCTATATATTTATTTTGGATTCAGGTTTTTCTGACTCTACACAAGTGTATTTCAGTCACTCAGCCTCACTGCAAATTGTTAAATTCTCTTTAAATTGTTGTTAATCTTGTTTTAATTCAGACTAATACCCATCCCAAGTGTTAATTTATCCTGGGTGATTTTCTCCCTCCAAAACTGTCAGTATTTTCCCCACAGACACAAAATATATCACACTATTCTGCAATATATTCATATAACATCAATTTTAAGCGATTCTCTTTGGAGAAAGCCCCGGTCACATGGGCCTAAACCAGTTGTGACCAGTAGGCAACCACTGGTCACTGGGGAAAATGTGTATTCTCAGACTGGTTTGTGGATAATTGCTGAAGGTTGACTCCAGTTGCTGTTAAGGCAAGGCAAGGCAAATTTATTTGTATAGCACAATTCAACAACAAGGTGATTCAAAATGCTTTACAGAGACATTAGAAACAAAAACAAATAAAAAGCATGATTTAAAATTGATTAAAACAAGCAAATAAACAAACTAACTAAACACACACACATTTCACACCTGTTCGCGCGATCTGAACCCTTATCGTAAGGGGAGCTACCAGTCCTTCTGTGGACGAGCTACCTTCTATTTTAAATTCCCTGAATTTAAAATACTCTCTAGACCCAGTCTAGACCCAGTTGGGGAGCTACCCAGAGCTCTAAACCCACTTAACAAACAAACAAACAAACAAACAAACAAACAAACAAACAAACAAACAAACAAACAAACAAACAAACAAAATAGTATATAAAATCAAAACAGATAAAATCAGAACAGTAGATAAAATCAGTAGTTAATGTAAGTTTTGAAATTTAAGCTTAACAAACAAACAAAACAGTATATAAAATCAAAATAGATAAGATCAGTAGTTAGTGTAAGTTTTGAAATTTAAGCTTAAAAGTGTGGATTTGGTGCTTTATTCAAATGCAGCTGAGAATAGGTGAGTCTTCAACCTGGATTTAAATAAACTGAGTGTTTCAGCTGATCTGAGGCTTTCTGGGAGTTTGTTCCAGATATAAGGAGCATAAAAGCTGAATGCAGCTTCTCCGTGTCTGGTTCTGACTCTGGGAACTGATAAAAGACCGGATCCAGATGACCTGAGGGATCTGGAAGGTTCATACTGGGTCAGGAGGTCACTGATGTATTTTGGACCTAAACCATTCAGAGCTTTATAGGCCAGCATCAGAACTTTAAAGTCTATCCTCTGACGGACAGGCAGCCAGTGTAAAGACCTCAGAGCTGGACTGATGTGGTCCACTTTTTTGGTCTTAGTGAGGACTCGAGCAGCAGAGTTCTGAATGAGCTGTAGTTGTCTGACTGATTTTTTAGGTAGACCTGTAAAGATGCTGTTACAGTAATCAAGCCTACTAAAAATGAATGCATGGACTAGTTTTTCCAGGTCCTGTTGAGACATCAGATCTTTTATCCTTGAAATATTCTTGAGGTGATAGTAAGCTGACTTTGTTATTGTCTTAATGTGTTTTTCTAAGTTTAGGTCTGCATCCATCACTACACCCAAATTTCTCGCCTGGTTTGTGGTTTTTAGATGTATAGATTGAAGTTCTCTGGTGACCTGTAATCGTTTTTCTTTGGCGCCAAAGACTATTACTTCAGTTTTGTTTTTGTTTAGTTGGAGAAAATTGTGGCACAACCAGTCATTAATTTCCTCAATGCATTTACCAAGAGCCTGTACAGGGCCTCGGTCTCCTGGTGACATTGTGATATATATTTGTGTGTCATCTGCATAGCTGTGGTAGTTTATTTTGTTGTTCTTTATAATCTGTGCCAGTGGGAGCATGTAAATGTTAAACAGAGGGGGTCCCAAGATGGAACCTTGGGGAACTCCACATGTGATACTTGTCTGCTCGGATGTGAAGTTACCTATTGATACAAAGTATTTCCTGTTTTCTAAGTATGTTTTAAACCAGTTTAGTACAGTTCCTGAAAGACCTGCCCAGTTCTCCAGTCGTTTGAGTAATATGTTGTGGTCAACTGTATCAAATGCTGCACTGAGATCCAGTAAAACTAAGACTGACATTTTTCCACTGTCTGTGTTCAGACATATGTCATTAAACACTTTGGTCAGAGCGGTTTCAGTGCTGTGGTTCTGTCTAAAACCTGACTGGAAGGCATCGTAGCAGTTATTCTGTTTTAAGAAGTAATTGAGCTGTTGAGAAACTGCTTTTTCAATGATCTTACTTAAAAATGGGAGATTTGAGATCGGCCTGTAGTTGTTCATTTGTGTCTTGTCAAGATTGTCCTTTTTCAGTATAGGTTTGATTACAGCAGTTTTTAGTGGTTCTGGAAACACACCTGACATTAAGGAAAAGTTGACGATCTGTAACAGGTCTGACTCTAAAGTCTTTGAGACCTTTTTGAAAAAACTTGTTGGCAGGACATCTAAACAGCAAGAGGAGGAGTTCAGTTGACCTAAGATGTCCTCCAGGTCTTTGCTGTTAATAGGGTGAAACTTTTTCATGGTGTTTAAACAGTTTTTCGGTGGACACAGTACATATCCTGGATCTGCTGTTGATGTACCAATTGCTTGTCTAATCTTTTGGATTTTGTCTGTGAAGAATTTGGCAAAGTCATTGCAGGCCATGGTTGAATGAAGTTCAGCTGCCACTGGCACAGGAGGGTTTGTTAGCCTGTCAACTGTAGAAAATAAGACCCGAGCATTATGGCTGTTTTTAGTGATGATGTCAGAGAAGTAGGACCTTCTTGCACTCCTCAGTTGTAAATTATAATTGTGAAGTTTCTCTTTATAGATGTCATAGTGAACCTGGAGGTTTGTTTTTCTCCATCTGCGCTCAGCTTTCCTACACTCTCTTTTTTCATTTTTCACTAGTGTGGAGTTTCTCCATGGAGACTTTTTCCTTCCAGAGATAACCTTCACCTTAATGGGGGCAATAGTATCCATTACATTTAACATTTTTGCATTAAAGCTATTGACGAGCTCATTGACTGAACCTTTGGACAGGTCAGGTGTTAATGGGAAGACCTGGTTAAAGATCTCACTACTGTCTTCAGTTATACACCGTTTTGTGATCACTGCTGTTGCTATATTTGTGTGGGCTGAGATTTTACTTTCAAAGAAAACACAGTAATGATCAGACAGGCCCACATCAGACACAGTAACCTTTGAAATGCTCAGGCCCTTGGAGATCAGTAGGTCAAGAGTGTGTCCTCTATTATGTGTGGCCTCTGTTACATGCTGAGTCAGCCCAAAGTTGCCCAGAGTGTTACTCAGGTCTTTAGTCCCTTTGTCCTGAGGGTTGTCCACATGGATGTTAAAATCCCCAACAATAATTACACAGTCGAAATCAACACAGATCACAGACAGCAGTTCACTTAGGTCATTAAAAAAGTCTGTGCAGTATTTGGGAGGCCTGTAAACATTAAGAAACACAACTTTGGATGGGGCCTTCAGCTGTAAAGCCACATATTCAAAAGACTGAAAACTTCCAGGAGATAGCTGCTTACATTGAAATGATTCATTAAATAAGACAGCAACCCCTCCTCCTCTCCTGCTCACCCTGGCCTCACTGATAAAACTGTAGTTAGGAGGGGTCGTCTCGATGAGAACAGCTCCACTGTTATTTTGGTCCAACCAAGTTTCAGTTAAAAACATAAAATCAAGGCTGTGCTCAGTGATTAAATCATTAATTAAAAATGTTTTCCCAGCTAAAGATCTAACGTTTAATAAAGCCAACTTAAGTGTTTTAGAGGCATTACTTGTCCCCTCGTGTTTGGGAGCAGTCTGTGGCACACAAGGTATGTTTACTATATTTAAAGATATTTTAGAGTGCAGCTCTCTGTGTTTTGACCAGGCCACATGTCTCCTTCTGTCACCTAAAAGTACAGAAATTTTAAAACCTTCTAGTAAAGTGATTGCTAATTGCTAAAGCCCCAGTCTTGCAGGCCTTAAGACCAATCAGTGTATATGCCAACTGGTTGGCAAGCGGTTGCTGGGGGATACCTTTAGTCAGTTGATGAAATTGGTCATGAAAAACCAACCTGTGGTTAAGTAGTTAATGAGTGTTAGCAGACAAGTTGGCATCTTCCATGCAAACAATAGGCAACTATTGCAATCAGCTCCCCACCGAAGCAATAACAAGGAGGTTTGTGGCCCACCGCCCTCTCAGTGACCAATTTCCTCTAGCATGTACCAGCAACCTCCTGCAATCATTTGCCAAACCCACCAGCAAATATACCTATGCAACATAAAAGTTGCCGGGGTGTTGCTGACCAGTCTGGTGTGTCTGAGGAGTAAGCTAACATTTCTTTTTGATTTTGGCCACTGATCAGAAGTACTGAGGCTATTTTGTTATTTTTTGAAGGAGAAATGTAGTAATGATATGAACATAAAATTGCTGACAGGTTGTATAATCAGATGGTTGTTTGCAGAAAACAAAGTGAGA
Source organism: Rhamphochromis longiceps (assembly GCF_057381845.1). Taxonomy (NCBI): domain Eukaryota; kingdom Metazoa; phylum Chordata; class Actinopteri; order Cichliformes; family Cichlidae; genus Rhamphochromis; species Rhamphochromis longiceps. The sequence continues at coordinate 18,368,764 of NC_140562.1, forward strand.
GAAAAAGGTGATGCGTTCCTCACTTTTGGAAAATAAAAAAATCCATGACAGCATTTGATAATCCTACAGGGCAAGGATCTTAACTTCTTAAGCATACATGTGAGATGCTATCTAATTTAAATATAGGTATTAAAATGTGCAGTGTAAGAGCATTTGTATTCAGAAAATGGTGATGCTGGTGGAGGAAGCTGCCCAATCAGAAGGGTGCTTTAGCTTTACTGGCAATAAGATGTATGAGATAACCATCTCACATAGAATGACACTTATTTTCATTATGTACAGATCAGATGCACATGCTGGGTGTTCATTAGACTCTGGAGATCAGTAGATTTTATCCACAACAAAAAGCATCTCTGCCAAGGCAGCTCACTCTCTGGGCACTATTTACTTTTAAGAAAAATAGTATTATATTTAATATTTATATATCTATAATTTTTTTTTGTTCATTTTAAACATACTTTGTGTTGCAGTGGAAAAAAATACAAAGTGCAGACCTTTATTTTTTGCCCTGTTAAAATGGACAATTATACTTGACAAAAATTTGAGTATATTTATTTTTCATTATTTTTATTGATATGGATATAGTACATGTGTAGCATTCATTTCATTTTTCAGTATTTTTTATTTTTAGTAATAAACATGAAGTGAAAAAAGTTTTTTTTTTTTTTTAAATTATACTTATTTGGGGACATTGTAAATATATTCAAAATATATATTTACACCACTATAACCTGCTATTCCAAAGTACCTAACTATGTCATAATAAATTATTTAAATTCATTCTAAATAAATAACACACACACATGCAAATCCTTCCAAAAGAATAACCTCTACGTTGTAGCTATTCATAATTTAGCAGACAAAAACTACATTAATGTAGGATTAATATTCTTAGAGATTCCCAGAACCAAGAAAAGTTACTGTAGTGGATGAAATGTCAGTGAAAACAGATGTGGTAATTCACAGTGGCCTGCACAAGCAATAGGAGCAATGAGTGATTGAGTGGGACATGGGGAACTTCCACTGCAGCTATCGGTTGCCATCGACCTTTAGCTTATGGTTTCTTTTATTGCAATCAGTGGTGTACTAAAGCACTCTAAACCAAACTCTCCAGCATAGTAACAACAGCAAAATCTCTTACAAGCTTTAAATAGCCAGCGAGGCCTTTGTAGCATTTTTTGTATTGTCTTTACAAGAAAAGAAGAGGCGTATGTAGGAAAATGAATGATAGCTCTAATCCATTCAGATGTGCTTGTGAGCCACAATGTCAGATCTGTCGAACTAGCACACCTGAAAGAAATGCAGCCATTATCAGAGTAATTAGTAACACCTGTCATTGTATTCGAACTCTCCGCCTCAAGACAAGCCTGTAGTACTTAATTAAGCTCCAAGGCAACCCAAAGGTACCACTGTGTGGCACACTGGGGACTGAATACAGGTTTGAGCCAGTTTTGTTTCTCTGCTTCACTCATTCAAGCCTGTGAATAAACCTAACCAAGATTTTTTTCCCCCTTACACTTGAACAAATGATATTGTCCTATCAATAGACCATATTCACAACAGCCATTTTGTTTGACACATTGGGAAAAGCACAGCTGCATTCAGCTTTGGAGAGGTCCTGCTCTTGTGCATGCTGACTCTTTGTCACGGTTTAACTGGCACACTTTGTGGAACTCGCATCAACAATACACCTGTTCTCTCCTCGCTGTGCCAAAACGCCGGCCACGAAAAACATCTAGACGAATTACATCAGCATCCGAAAGTTAATTGTATAATTATGAGCTTTTAAGTTATAATAAGTAATAATAAGTACAGTGTCACGGTTCTGGACTTTTTGTGTTGCTTGGGAACGTTGGATTCTTGGCTATTGTCTTTTATGATTCCTCTTTTGTTTTCTTTGTTATAGTTTTGTGAGGTTTAGCAATATTTAGTCTCTGTGTTCACTGTGCGTTCCTCCCGCCGTCTTGTTTTTGTTTTCTTCTTATTTTTGTCTGATCCTATTTCTCTGCCTCTGGTATGAATCTTCTTGTCTCTGTGTTTGACATTTCGGTTGTTTTGTATTTTATTTTATAGTCCAGTTTCTTTTATGTCCTACATCGTTCTTTGAGAATGATTTCATCCAGCAAGAGTCAGAAACCTCCAGGAACCACAGGCAGCCGGTTGCGGAATAATGTGAGCAATGGCATCATGTGAGAAAGCTCAATGTAACCCAGTTCCTAAAATAATCTCAAACAGAAAGAGAAGAAAAATTAAAACATTTAATGTTCATTGTTCTGTTCTTACTGTCCCTGTTAATGAAAGTGAAATGAGATCAAAATATTTATTTAAACATAGAAGGGATGCAGATTATATATGATATGCTCTGGTCAAACAAGGGTTAAGTTTTCTCAGAGGGTTGATGAGCTCTGATGAGAGCCAATTGTTTTACCCCACTCCTCACATGTCAGCCAATCGGTGAAGCTCTAGGCAGCTCTTGTCCCTCCTTAGTACCAGCTCCCAAGTTTTCAGTCTCTTGCTTCTACAGCCGAACAGAGCAGACGGACTAAAACTTTTGTTATCGGTAAGCTGGAGAAATTAACCTCTAACGAGTTAAAAAAAAAACCCATCTAAACTGATATTTTTCACAAATTATGTATTTGCACTTTTGTTGTCAAGGGCAGAGCGAAACCGGAGGGTTTACTGAGCTGTGGCTCCATGTAAATGCTGAGCATCCACTCGACGGCGGTAAGCTAAATGTGGCTAATCAGACACGTGATGTGCGGAGTGTGGGTACAGTTGTTCGATGTCTCTGAAACGCTGTTGTTATGCTAGTTAGATCGTTAACTAAGTCATTAACATGTGAAAAGCTGTAAATGGTTAAAGCAGCTAAAAATAACTTTATGAGAGATAATTGTAATCAGACTTTATCCTGCTTCCTGTTTAAATTTTGATGTCAATCAGTTGTTTTACAATACTCAGTATTGAACACTTGGAGGTAATTTTTAGTGTATTTCCACTTGTACTGGTAGGCCTATGGTACAAGCGGGATTAAGCACGTCTATTTTAATACTCCTATTTGTGGACTGAGTCCTTGTGTTTACGTGTTATTGAAATTGATTATTTGCACTTTGTTCAATTTCTGATAAGCATTTGCATATTATTCCATTTCTTAAAAGGGGTAATATACTTATTTATTTGTGATTAGATATATATGTACAGTGAGTTATTTTGATGGATGTAATTAATGTTTACAATGAAAGTGAATTATATGGTGACTATAATTCCTGCATGTTTGCAACCTTGTAGATAATCTTTAATGTTACTGCAGGTTACAAATAAGTATTGAACCTTGATACTGTGAAATTTTGGATATTGATACTTTAACCTTTGAAACTTGATATTTTAATGTTGTACAACATGACTGAACTGATGATGATTGAATTGATGATAGCTGATCTGAATAGTAGTTACTGCACTGTGACACTACTTTAGTTTAATTTGTGAGAGTTATCCTTAAAGGGCACGTGACATATATTTGGCCATTGTTTATAGGTCAGGTTTTTATATGGGACGAATCCAAAGACCAGGTCAGCGATTCCAGAACCCAGAGTGTTCCAGTGTTCACTGGATGGCGAGCCAACCCAAGATCCTAGGAGACGATATACATGTACATGCACACTCATTTGCACATTGATGGACTACAATCCTCTACTGTACAAGTAGTACGGTAGGACAGACAATCACACACACACTCCTTGTCAGACGAATTCTATGGGCCCCACCGGTACCATTTGGACTTAAAAAAGACTAATTCTTTTACTTGTGCACAATTTTATTTAATTCTATTTTTTTTTTGCTACTTTGGGGGAAATTTTTATACTTGACATTCTGTTAAAACCTGTTGTAATACTGTGTTGTTTACAAATTTCTTTTACAAGGCTTAACATCACTAAAGTACTTTTAAAGCCACATAACTGTGTTTGTCTGGTTTCTCTGCCATTCGTGTACCAGAGCTCTAAGAGTCGTTCTCAGTCTTCTGACACTAGCCCAAATTGCTTATTACTTTGGTAATTATCCATCGGTACTTTATGTAACTCCACGTAAGTGCTACAAAAGTGGCGAGCCAGCCAGGAGCTCTTTGGTGCATGAATATCAGCAGTGAAACCTCCTTAAAGTGTGCATTGTCATTGAAACATCTTTTGCTATTGCCACAAGATGGATTTTGTATTGAGCTCAGGTATCAAAGTCCCCAATGCAGTAATTGTTAGTGGTACACTCAATTCATTGGATGATGAAGGGGTTCTTGACTTTTTGAAGCAGTATGGTACCTTTAGAGCCGTCCCAGTTGTAGATCCAAACTCAGAATTTTTCAAAAACCTGATCGTCGAGTACCGAAGTGGTAACGCCATTGATGCCTTAACTGATCTTTTGCCATACACATATGAAGTTGAAGGGAAGCCCGGTGTAAAATACCATGTAAGAGCTCTCTCCAGCGTTTACACTGCCAAGGTGGGTGGCAGTGCTACTAAGTCCTACTTAGATGAAATAAAGCAGGTGGCAAAACTGAGTGGCAAAAGTTTTGAAGAGGTACTGAAGTCGATGATGACAGAGATCAGTGAAATCATTGGGAGTTCAGAGACCGATGATGAATGTATGCTCTCCTCCATGCAAGTTGATGATCCAGACAGGGAGAACCAGCTTCACCCCTCTCTTGAAACTTCTGAGATTGCACGCCAGCAGTTTTCTGAAGATCCACCCCAGGTAGGATTGATTCAAGGTGGTGCGGAGCCACACCTACCTGTTGATTTCAAAAAGAGCCCATTTAGTGCGGCAAACAGTTTCAACCCACCTGAAATTCAGAAAGTCATTGTGGAACACATCGTGAAGAAAGATGACTTGATTGCACATTCATATTCTCCAATGAGACTCCGGTCATTCTCTGGCAGGATCCCCAGACCCAGCGGTGAGACAGATTATGACACATGGCGTTCACATGTCGAACTTCTCAGGAAAGACCCTGCCATGTCTGAACTTCAAAAATCTAGAAAGATCTTTGAGAGCTTGTTGTCCCCTGCAGCTGACATTGTCAACAGACTGAGCCCAGAAGCTACACCTGAGACTTACCTTCAGTTGTTGGATGCAGCTTTTGGAACAGTGGAAGATGGAGAGGAGCTTTTCGCCCAATTCATGAACACTCTTCAGGATCCTGGTGAAAAGGCCTCTGCGTACCTCTGCCGTCTTCAGGGCGCATTGAACCTTACTCTGAAGAGGGGAGGAGTCTCTGCTGGGGATGCCGATAAACACATTCTCAAGCAGTTTTGTCGTGGATGTTGGGACCACACCTTGCTCTCAGATCTTAATCTTGAAAACAAGAAAAGCCAACCCCCAACATTCTCAGAACTTCTATTAATGCTCCGGACAGAAGAAGATAGACTGGCAGCTAAAGCTACACGGATGAAGAAACACCTTGGCTCAACCCGGCAGCGGGTTGTGGCGCACTGTCAAAAGACTTGCACCTGTAGTGAGCTACAGGCAGTGACTCAATCTGATTCTGACCCGTTGACAGATCTGAGGAAGCAAGTTGCATCCCTACAGAGTCAGCTTACTAATTTGATGGCAAAGAAACAAGAAAAGCTCGAAGCCTAAGGACAAGGCCGAGTGTGATTTACGTGAGATGGCTATGGCAACACCTAGCATCAAGGTCACAAGTGCGAAGCCTGCCAACTTGCGGCAGAGCACCCAGCCAAAACCATGGTACTGCTTCAAGTGTGGTCAGGATGGCCACATCTCAGCAAGTTGCAGTAATGACCCAGACCCCACTCTTGTCGCTGATAAGAGGAAGCAATTGAGAGAGAAGCGTCGCATTTGGGAGATGCAAAACACTCCATCTGCTGACCAGGATTTTTAGACGCAGTCTCAGTTGTGGGGCAAACTGGGACTGAAGCAGGTCAACATCGTCCCGCTAAATCTGGAAGTCAAGCTAAACCAAGAGCACAGGCCACTTTGAGGCAATCCCATGTTGGAGAACAACCTTTCAGACTACCTAAGAGGCTCATAGGCACAAAGAGTACAGGTCAAGTCACGATCAAAGGTAAGGTGTGCAGTTGTCTCCTTGACACAGGTTCTCAAGTGACCACTGTCACCAAGTCCTACTATGACCAGTATTTGTCTGAGCAACAGATAGAGCCACTACATGACCTTCTGGAGGTTGAAGGGGCCAATGGGCAGCTTGTACCTTACCTGGGTTATGTTGAGATTGGAATCACCTTTCCTAAAGACTTTCTTGGTGCTGAACTAGAAGTCAAAACGCTAGCTCTAGTAGTCCCAGACACCGGGACATTAACGAAGTCTTGTGTATTGATAGGAACAAACACTCTTGATGTAGTGTATGAAATGTACAGAGAGGCAAACCCAGAGGGCTACCATCCCATTCCTCATGGGTACAGAACCGTACTCAAAGTACTGGAGTTGCGGCAAAAGCAAGGTTCAGATGAAAACGTTGGATTAGTGAGGATGCGTGGCAAGGATGAAGTGAACGTCCCAGCTGGGAAAACAGTCGTTCTTGAGGGGACAGTATCAATCAAGGAATTTTACACTGAGAGATCTGCCCTGTTGGAATATCCTTCAGTATCTTCCCTGCCTGGGGGGCTTTTGGTGCAAACCTGTCTCCTTGACTTGCCAAATAACCAGTTGTGCAAGCTACCTGTAGTAGTTTCCAATGAGTCAGAGCATGACATTACCATCCCAGCAAAGAGTGTGATTGCAGAACTCAGTGCAATACAGACTGTCCTATCTCACAAACAAATTGTGAGTGAGCCATCAGAGTGTGAACCATCCAGGACCTCTAGTGTGACATTTGACTTTGCCGACTCTCCCATCCCTTCTGACTGGAAAGACCGCATTACTCAAAAGCTGAGCAGTATGCCAGAGGTCTTCGCCCAGACTGATCTGGATTTTGGAAGGACGGACAAGGTCAAACACCACATTAAGCTATCAGATGAGACACCATTCAAACACAGAGCCCGACCGATTCACCCGCACGACATAGAGGCTGTTCGAAAGCATTTGCAAGAGCTTCTCGCAACTGGAGTAATCCGCGAGAGCGAGTCCCCATTCTCTTCGCCAATTGTTGTGGTCAGGAAGAAGAACGGTCAGGTACGTCTGTGTGTTGACTACCGTAAGTTAAACTTACAAACAGTGAAAGATGCATACGCCCTCCCAAGACTGGATGACACCTTCACCGCACTCTCAGGTTCCAAGTGGTTCAGTACACTCGATCTTAAATCCGGCTATTATCAGATCGAAGTTGCAGAGAGTGACAAGCCCAAGACTGCCTTTGTCTGTCCACTAGGTTTCTGGGAGTTCAACCGTATGCCACAGGGAGTGACAAACGCGCCAAGTACTTTTCAGAGGCTTATGGAGAGATGCATGGGAGACATAAATCTGAAGGAAGTTGTTGTTTTCCTGGATGATCTCATAGTTTTCTCGAAAACCCTTGAGGAGCATGAAGCCAGACTCATGAAAGTCCTGGAACGCTTAAAGGAGTATGGCTTAAAGCTGTCCCCCGAGAAGTGCAAGTTCTTCCAGTCCTCAGTTCGGTACTTGGGGCATGTTGTTTCTCAACACGGAGTAGAAACTGACCCAGAAAAGACAGCCACACTTAAAACTTGGCCAGTCCCTCAGAACCTTAAGGAGCTGAGATCCTTCCTTGGGTTCTGTGGATATTACAGACGGTTTGTTAAAGGCTACTCAAGTATTGTGAAACCGCTGAACGATCTAACGTCCGGTTATCCACCACTGAGGAAGCATTGTAAATCAAAAGGGAGGAGTAATCAGTATCATGATCCAAAGGAGCCGTTTTATGGACGGTGGACCCCTGCATGCCAGAAAGCATTTGAGACTATCATTGACAAGCTAACGTCGCCTCCAGTCCTGGCCTTTGCTGACCCAAAGCTGCCTTACATCCTTCATACGGATGCGAGCACTACGGGCCTTGGAGCAGCCTTATACCAGGAGCAGGAGGGACAGCTGCGGGTTATCGCCTATGCGAGTAGAGGTTTGTCAAGTAGTGAGTCCCGCTATCCAGCACATAAGCTCGAGTTTTTGGCTTTAAAGTGGGCTGTAACAGAGAAGCTGAGTGACTACCTCTATGGCAATCAGTTCACCGTTGTCACAGACTCAAACCCTCTGACCTACATCCTCACCTCAGCAAAACTCGATGCAATCAGTTACAGGTGGTTGGCGTCCCTCTCTACCTTCAATTTCAGACTCCAGTATCGTTCTGGAAAACAAAATGGAGATGCCGATGGACTCTCGCGTCGTCCTCATGGCAGGCTACCTGATGACCTTACATCTCAAAAAGAGAGAGACCGGATATGCCAGTTCGCAAAACAACATCTGTCAGATCCAGACAATATTGACTCAGTCGATCAGGACGTTGTTCATGCTATCTGTGAGAGACAGTTTGTTTATCATTCAACCACCTCTGAAGCTTTGGGTGATGATGCAGGTATAACCCTTGTCGAAAGTCTTGCCATTTCTGGAGATGCTATACCTGACAGCTTTGAGCAGGAAGAAACATTGGGAGGCTTACACATCATTCCCCACCTGTCACCGGCAGATCTCAGAGACAGCCAGAGATCTGATCGGTGCATCAGACATGTTATTACCCAGATGGAGAGTGGGGAGAAACCCCCTCCCACATTGAGGAAAGAACTTCCAGACGTAGTCCTGTTGCTGAGAGAGTTGAACAGGTTCGAGCTGTGCAATGACATTCTCTACAGAACACGAAGAGAAGGCGGTAATAAACATTACCAGTTGGTCTTACCTGAAGACCTGCGAGAGTCTGTGTTGACAAGCCTACATGACAATATGGGTCATATGGGAATAGAGCGCACACTCGATCTGGTCAGAGCCAGGTTCTATTGGCCAAGAATGTCCTCAGATGTGGAGAAAAAGATAAAGACCTGCCACAGGTGTGTGCACAGGAAAACGTTACCTGAGAAGGCTGCACCTTTGGTGAATATCATGACGACAAGACCCCTCGAGCTAGTCTGCATGGATTTCCTATCCATTGAACCAGACAGCAGTAATGTGAAAGATGTTCTTGTCATCACAGATCATTTTACTAAATATGCAGTCGCTATCCCAACATCGAACCAAAAAGCTCGGACTGTCGCAAAGTGTCTGTGGGACCATTTCATAGTACACTATGGCATTCCTGAAAAATTACACAGCGATCAAGGGCCTGATTTTGAGTCTCAGTTGATCAAGGGGCTGTGTGAAGTAGCAGGCATACAGAAGATTCGGACTACGCCGTACCACCCCAGGGGCAACCCGGTGGAGCGTTTTAACCGAACACTCTTAAGTATGCTTGGAACTCTGGAGAACAAAGACAAGTCACATTGGAAGGATTTTGTAAAGCCTTTAGTTCATGCGTACAACTGTACCAAGAACGAGGTAACTGGATTCACACCGTATGAGCTGATGTTTGGGCGTCAGCCACGGTTGCCTGTCGATTTGGCTTTCGGTTTACCTGTGAGAGAACAACAAAACAAGTCACACTCCCAATATGTTAAGGACCTCAAATCCCATCTTGAGGAGAGCTATAGAATAGCTACACGGAGTGCTGCAAAGGTAGCCGAAAGGAACAAAACCAGATTTGACAAACATGTGACCACATCTACCTTGGAAATCGGGGACCGAGTGCTGGTCAGGAACATACGCATTCGAGGAAAACACAAACTCGCCGATAAATGGGAGAAGACCGTCTATGTGGTGGTGAAACGAGCTGGAGACCTCCCCGTCTACACTGTTAAACCAGAGGGCGGGGATGGCCCCATACGCACCCTACACAGAGACCTCTTACTCCCTTGTGGGTTCCTCTCTGCAGCCAAGGAAGTGAAACCTGAACAACCAGAACCCAAGAAAAGGCCCAGAACGCGACGGACCACTCAGAAAGACAATGAAAGAGCAGATCACCCCTCGGACGAGGATGATATTGTTTCAGTCCACTGGTTTGCAGATAGATCAGTGCCAAATGACTCGGCGTACATTGTCAAGCGAGATCTTCTGCTGACCCATAAATCAAGTCTTGGTCAAGATGATGTGACTGCAGATCAAGACAAGTTGGCTGGTAATGCTCCAGCTTGTGCAGACACCATCTCCGATGTTGTTCCAGCCAGTCATGCTGACCATAACCAACCTTATGACAATCAGATTGCGAGTTATGGAGAAGCCTTGTATGGGGAAGACTTACCCGGAAATGACGAACCTGAAAAGGAAAGAGACTTACCCGGAAATGACGAACCTGAAAAGGAAAGAGACTTACCCGGAAATGACGAACCTGAAAAGGAAAGAGACTTACCCGGAAATGACGAACCTGAAAAGGAAAGAGACTTACCTTCTACGGATCGCCCTGACATGAGGGATGAACAAATCCTACTTCTTTCGGACATGTTAGGGAGTTATGAGGAAGGAGAGGACTTGATATTTGACAGGGAAACAGTAAACAAAGAGAGAGATGAACAAACAAGCAAAGAAATTCCTGTTCGAAGATCAGAAAGAAGTTGCCAGCCACCAAAAAGGCTAGACTATGCTGAATTGGGAAATCCCCTTGTCACTGTGGTCAAATCATTATTTCAGGGTTTAACCACAGCTTTCATTGACTCTTTAAATTCTAAAGCTGAATTATTGTTCTTAGATGATGCAGTTCACAGTAGACATGCAAAGGGACTTGCATGAATTCAAGAGGGGAGGGTGTAACCCAGTTCCTAAAATAATCTCAAACAGAAAGAGAAGAAAAATTAAAACATTTAATGTTCATTGTTCTGTTCTTACTGTCCCTGTTAATGAAAGTGAAATGAGATCAAAATATTTATTTAAACATAGAAGGGATGCAGATTATATATGATATGCTCTGGTCAAACAAGGGTTAAGTTTTCTCAGAGGGTTGATGAGCTCTGATGAGAGCCAATTGTTTTACCCCACTCCTCACATGTCAGCCAATCGGTGAAGCTCTAGGCAGCTCTTGTCCCTCCTTAGTACCAGCTCCCAAGTTTTCAGTCTCTTGCTTCTACAGCCGAACAGAGCAGACGGACTAAAACTTTTGTTATCGGTAAGCTGGAGAAATTAACCTCTAACGAGTTAAAAAAAAAACCCATCTAAACTGATATTTTTCACAAATTATGTATTTGCACTTTTGTTGTCAAGGGCAGAGCGAAACCGGAGGGTTTACTGAGCTGTGGCTCCATGTAAATGCTGAGCATCCACTCGACGGCGGTAAGCTAAATGTGGCTAATCAGACACGTGATGTGCGGAGTGTGGGTACAGTTGTTCGATGTCTCTGAAACGCTGTTGTTATGCTAGTTAGATCGTTAACTAAGTCATTAACATGTGAAAAGCTGTAAATGGTTAAAGCAGCTAAAAATAACTTTATGAGAGATAATTGTAATCAGACTTTATCCTGCTTCCTGTTTAAATTTTGATGTCAATCAGTTGTTTTACAATACTCAGTATTGAACACTTGGAGGTAATTTTTAGTGTATTTCCACTTGTACTGGTAGGCCTATGGTACAAGCGGGATTAAGCACGTCTATTTTAATACTCCTATTTGTGGACTGAGTCCTTGTGTTTACGTGTTATTGAAATTGATTATTTGCACTTTGTTCAATTTCTGATAAGCATTTGCATATTATTCCATTTCTTAAAAGGGGTAATATACTTATTTATTTGTGATTAGATATATATGTACAGTGAGTTATTTTGATGGATGTAATTAATGTTTACAATGAAAGTGAATTATATGGTGACTATAATTCCTGCATGTTTGCAACCTTGTAGATAATCTTTAATGTTACTGCAGGTTACAAATAAGTATTGAACCTTGATACTGTGAAATTTTGGATATTGATACTTTAACCTTTGAAACTTGATATTTTAATGTTGTACAACATGACTGAACTGATGATGATTGAATTGATGATAGCTGATCTGAATAGTAGTTACTGCACTGTGACACTACTTTAGTTTAATTTGTGAGAGTTATCCTTAAAGGGCACGTGACATATATTTGGCCATTGTTTATAGGTCAGGTTTTTATATGGGACGAATCCAAAGACCAGGTCAGCGATTCCAGAACCCAGAGTGTTCCAGTGTTCACTGGATGGCGAGCCAACCCAAGATCCTAGGAGACGATATACATGTACATGCACACTCATTTGCACATTGATGGACTACAATCCTCTACTGTACAAGTAGTACGGTAGGACAGACAATCACACACACACTCCTTGTCAGACGAATTCTATGGGCCCCACCGGTACCATTTGGACTTAAAAAAGACTAATTCTTTTACTTGTGCACAATTTTATTTAATTCTATTTTTTTTTTGCTACTTTGGGGGAAATTTTTATACTTGACATTCTGTTAAAACCTGTTGTAATACTGTGTTGTTTACAAATTTCTTTTACAAGGCTTAACATCACTAAAGTACTTTTAAAGCCACATAACTGTGTTTGTCTGGTTTCTCTGCCATTCGTGTACCAGAGCTCTAAGAGTCGTTCTCAGTCTTCTGACACTAGCCCAAATTGCTTATTACTTTGGTAATTATCCATCGGTACTTTATGTAACTCCACGTAAGTGCTACATCAACATAGGCAAGGCAAGGCAAGGCAAGTTTATTTGTATAGCACAATTCAACAACAAGGTGATTCAAAGTGCTTTACAGAGACATTAGAAACAAGAACAAATAAAAAGCATGATTTAAAATTGATTAAAACAAGCAAATAAACTAACTAACTAATTAACAAACAAACAAACAAACAACAGTATATAAAATCAAAACAGATAAAATCAGAACAGTAGATAAAATCAGTAGTTAAATGTAAGTTTTGAAATTTAAGCTTAAAGTGTGGATTTGGTGCTTTATTCAAATGCAGCTGAGAACAGGTGAGTCTTCAACCTGGATTTAAATAAACTGAGTGTTTCAGCTGATCTGAGGCTTTCTGGGAGTTTGTTCCAGATATAAGGAGCATAAAAGCTGAATGCAGCTTCTCCGTGTCTGGTTCTGACTCTGGGAACTGATAAAAGACCGGATCCAGATGACCTGAGGGATCTGGATGGTTCATACTGGGTCAGGAGGTCATTGATGTATTTTGGTCCTAAACCATTCAGAGCTTTATAGGCCAGCATCAGAACTTTAAAGTCTATCCTCTGATGGACAGGCAGCCAGTGTAAGGACCTCAGAGCTGGACTGATGTGGTCCACTTTTTTGGTCTTAGTGAGGACTCGAGCAGCAGAGTTCTGAATGAGCTGTAGTTGTCTGACTGATTTTTTAGGTAGACCTGTAAAGATGCTGTTACAGTAATCAAGCCTACTAAAGATGAATGCATGGACTAGTTTTTCAAGGTCCTGTTGAGACATCAGATCTTTTATCCTTGATATATTCTTGAGGTGATAGTAAGCTGACTTTGTTATTGTCTTAATGTGTTTTTCTAAGTTTAGGTCTGCATCCATCACTACACCCAAATTTCTCGCCTGGTTTGTGGTTTTTAGATGTATAGATTGAAGTTCTCTGGTGACCTGTAATCGTTTTTCTTTGGCGCCAAAGACTATTACCTCAGTTTTGTTTTTGTTTAGCTGGAGAAAATTGTGGCACAACCAGTCATTGATTTCCTCAATGCATTTACCAAGAGCCTGTACAGGGCCTCGGTCTCCTGGTGACATTGTGATATATATTTGTGTGTCATCTGCATAGCTGTGATAGTTTATTTTGTTGTTGTTTATAATCTGTGCCAGTGGGAGCATGTAGATGTTAAACAGAAGGGGTCCCAAGATGGAACCTTGGGGAACTCCACATGTGATACTTGTCTGCTCAGATGTGAAGTTACCTATTGATACAAAGTATTTCCTGTTTTCTACGTATGTTTTGAACCAGTTTAGTACAGTTCCTGAAAGACCTGTCCAGTTCTCCAGTCGTTTGAGTAATATGTTGTGGTCAACTGTATCAAATGCTGCACTGAGATCCAGTAAAACTAGGACTGACATTTTTCCACTGTCTGTATTCAGACATATGTCATTAAACACTTTGGTCAGAGCGGTTTCAGTGCTGTGGTTCTGTCTAAAACCTGACTGGAAGGCATCATAGCAATTATTCTGTTTTAAGAAGTAACTGAGCTGTTGAGAAACTGCTTTTTCAATGATCTTACTTAAAAACGGGAGATTTGAGATCGGCCTGTAGTTGTTCATTTGTGTCTTGTCAAGATTGTCCTTTTTCAGTATAGGTTTGATTACAGCAGTTTTTAGTGATTCTGGAAACACACCTGATAATAAAGAAAAGTTGACGATCTGTAACAGGTCTGACTCTAAAGTCTTTGAGACCTTTTTGAAAAAACTTGTTGGCAGGACATCTAAACAGCAGGAGGAGGAGTTCAGTTGACCTAAGATGTCCTCCAGGTCTTTGCTGTTAATAGGTTGAAACTGTTTCATGGTGTTTAAACAGTTTTTTGGTGGACACAGTACATATCCTGGATCTGCTGTTGATGTACCAATTGCTTGTCTAATTTTTTGGATTTTTTCAGTGAAGAATTTGGCAAAGTCATTGCAGGCCATGGTCGAATGAAGTTCAGCTGCCACTGACACAGGAGGGTTTGTTAGCCTGTCAACTGTAGAAAATAAGACCCGAGCATTATGGCTGTTTTTAGTGATGATGTCAGAGAAGTAGGACCTCCTTGCACTCCTCAGTTGTAAATTATAATTGTGAAGTTTCTCTTTATAAATGTCACAATGAACCTGGAGGTTTGTTTTTCTCCATCTGCGCTCAGCTTTCCTACACTCTCTTTTTTCATTTTTCACCAGTGTGGAGTTTCTCCATGGAGACTTTTTCCTTCCAGAGATAACCTTCACCTTAATGGGAGCAATAGTGTCCATTACATTTAACATGTTAGCATTGAAGCTATTGACGAGCTCATTGACTGACCCTCTGGGCAGGTCAGGTGTTAATGGGAAGACCTGGTTAAAAATTGCACTACTGTGTTCAGTTATACACCGTTTTGTGATCACTGTTGTTCATATATTTGTGTGGGCTGAGATTTTACTTTCTTTTATTTTTATTTATTTATTTATTTTTTTTTCCATTTTTGTACTTTTATTATATAACAAGTAGCTTTCTGACTGTTTTAGCAATGGTTGTTTTTGTATCCTCGTTATTTTCTTGCTTTCTTCCTGTTAGTCGCTGGGGAAAAACATCCAGTTCAATTTGAAGGAAAATACAATTTTTTTCCTGATTCTTCCACCTGGTGATGACTTGATTTTCTTACTGCTTTTCAGTCACAGAATTGACAATGCAAACTGTTTTACCCTCAGATAAGAGTCTTGCTTTCTATTACCTGTGAAATCTAGTTTCCTTTTTTTTTTTTTTTTTTTAAATGACATCAGAAACAGCAGTATGCGACATTACGTGATGGCAGAGCTTCAGTTCATCCTTTGTCTTTTTTTTTTTTTTTTTTTTTTTTTTTAATAAATAGGACAGGGGGAATGAATGAGAGAAAGAGGGGGAGAAAAAGAAAGAAAACCAAAGGGGAGAAGAGACGGTGAGAAGGGGGGGGAAGAGAGAGAAAAAAAAAAAAGAACTCCTGGGTCACCTGTATGGAGAAAAAAAAAAAAAACAAACAAAAAAAACAAACAGAGGAGACAGCAAACAACAAAGAGTAACATAATAATAGAGAAAACAAAGCACCATCACAATAAACTAGCTAGTCATAGATATCAATATTTACTAAATAATAAACGATATTGTGCAGCACGCAAGATAGACAGCGCACAGTGTGCTTTGAGGCAGCAGCCAAGAAAGCTTTAGTCCGCGTCTGTGAATACCCATGTGTGCATACCTGTGTGGATCAGCATGCTTGCATTCCAAAGGTTTCTCCATGTAATGATCTGCTAGGGAGTGTGGGGGGGCCACAGCCCTGTCCTCCAGGGTGTGAAGCGGGTATGGAGGAGATCAAAACTCCAGACATCCAGAGGCCCCCAGAACACAAGAGACCATGGAAGACCAACAGAGGGGCAGCCGCGCCACTGTTCCAGTAAGAGCTGAGGAGAGTCCCAGATGAGGGCTCGCCCAGCAGCCGCGGAGCAGAAGTCAGGGGGAGTTGCAGTGATGCGCCCGTGAGCTCCGCTGGCCCCCAGCTGTGCCTGAGTGACCGAGCCCCAGGCCGAGAGGCCGGGGGCACCCCACCTCCAAAGGGGCCCGAGCGAGCCCCAGGCCCCAGGCCCCGACAAGCGGCCGCCAAGGAGTGAGCCGGTGTGTACCCGGACGCCCACCCCCAGACACAAAGAACCACCAACACACCGACACCTGAGGGAGTCCGCCACCGGCAGGGGAAGTGGTGAGAGGTCTTTAGTCCCTTTGTCCTGAGGGTTGTCCACATGGATGTTAAAATCCCCAACAATAATTACACAGTCGAAATCAACACAGATCACAGACAGCAGTTCACTGAGGTCATTAAAAAAGTCTGTGCAGTATTTGGGAGGCCTGTAAACATTAAGAAACACAACTTTGGATGGGGCCTTCAGCTGTAAAGCCACATATTCAAAAGACTGAAAACTTCCAGGAGATAGCTGCTTACATTGAAATGATTCATTAAATAAGACAGCAACCCCCCCCCCTCCTCTCCTGCTCACCCTGACCTCACTGATAAAACTGTAGTTAGGAGGGGTCGTCTCGATGAGAACAGCTCCACTGTTACTTTGGTCCAACCAAGTTTCAGTTAAAAACATAAAATCAAGGCTGTGCTCAGTGATTAAATCATTAATTAAAAATGTTTTCCCAGCTAGAGATCTAATGTTTAATAAAGCCAACTTAAGTGTTTTAGAGGTATTACTTGTCCCCTCGTGTTTGGGAGCAGTCTGTGGCACACAAGGTATGTTTACTATGTTTAAAGATCTTTTAGAGTGCAGCTCTCTGTGTTTTGACCAGGCCACATGTCTCCTGTCACCTAAAAGTACAGAAATTTTAAAACCTTCTAGTAAACAGGGTCCCAGCTTCTCCTGGGAAAAGTCATCACTGCCATAATCCTCACAGCCCGGACCCTTCACACATCACGCATCAGACTGCGGAGACAGGGCATGAAGAGGAACTTACAGTCCAGTCCTGTCCTATGTTGAAGCGTCGGTTTGTGTTCTCTCATGTAAATGGACTGGTTCGTATACAAAAATTCTCTACTGTGTTTTCTAATTTCTTATTCACTGTTTTACAAACACTCATAAAAGCCCCTTTTTCTCTGTCTAAGCGCTTTCTATACAACATTCATGCACTGATGAATACTTCAAGAGCAACTCCACTCTCAGCATCTTACCCATGGTTACTTTGGCAACAAGGGATCAAAGCACCAATCTTCTGATCAGTAATAGGAGAACATAACCTGCTCTACCTCCTGAGCCTCAGCCAGCCCGTGTGCAGCCCTGTTTGTCCCAGGATGAAATCCTTGGCTGTCCTTCTTTCTTTTACATTTCTAAACCGTTGTACTTGTTGTAAAAAACCTTTTGTTTATTCTTTGTCTGAATTTCTGTATCTGGATCCTCACTCCACATACTCTGAGGAACACTGGAAAAGAGCTTTAACAATAATGAATCAGTAATGAATGAATGATAATCAGCATCATTCATGTCTTCAATTTTCTGAAAAATAAATAATTCTTCAAAAACCTCATTTGTATTTCTCACTTTTGTCAAGCAAACACTGTGTTGTTTGTTTCCCCTAATACATATCAGTCAATTCACAGAGAAATCAAAGATGGAAGCATGCACTGCAGGGAGCTTAAAGAGTTTATTTTGCACTTAAATGAAGATTGATGAAATCGTACCTTTAGTTGAGAGCTCATTCACTTCACTGTGACCCCCATTAAATGCCTTAATTAACTGAACATACCTTACCTTATGGACAGACTGTGTTTGTTTGTTTTTTTACACACCCCATTGTATGTCTCTGTAAACCCTAGAGATGATTGATTGGAAAAATCCCAGTAGATAAATGCACTGAGTTACTACCATGTGACAGGCTGATTAAATATTTGGATTAATGAGAAGTTGAAGAGGTGTACCCAACAAAACTGCCACTGAATGTCCAATACAGTTTTAAATATTACATTTTAAATGGTTTGTGGCTTCAGGAATGTAAAAGCTAAATAATTACCAATTTTAAAATTGCTGGTTTCCATGCATAGCAACAAGACTGGCATGTGTCACCTCAACTGCCAAGAAATAAACGATATAACCGCTATAATGAGTGAATAGTTGATTGACACGAGCAGTTAGCACTTCAAAAGCATAATTACTATTGCTAATTCGACATGTATGTCAGGAGTACTTGGGAACATTAAAAACAGTTTAAGATTAAAACTACAAATATTTGGGTTAAATTTGATAAATTAATGACATCCTTAATCATGATTCTTCATTTTGGGGTAATAATGCAGATATTTACCCATAAATGAGGTCAGTCCGTTTCCTTCATCGATACCGTGAAAAAAAATCTTTTTAAGATAGCTCTGTGATCAAGATAGGTCCTCTCCATACTGAGGATATAAGAACTTTGTTGGGTGTTAACTACCCACTTACACAAGAAGCAGTCTAAAGAAGCAGCTGTGAGAAATATACAATGCAGTGGTGATGAATGAGGTGTGTTCACTCCCTTAATGATATTGACTTGACAGCTTATATTCAGTTTGACTTATATTTTCATCACTGTGATATTCTATCTCTGTGGATTTACCAAGAGGAGTTTTTGTGATTTGATGTTGTTCAGGCGTTCTTCTTCATGTACTCCTTATATCATATTTACTTCAATGATCAAAAGACTAACAAAGAAAATTCCTGGATTTGTTTTGTTTGAGTCACCAACATGATTTGTAGGCAAAACACAGGCCTCACATTGTCTTTATTTATTTATATGGCTTTAGTTCCTGGTTTTAGTTGCAGCAAGCCATAACAAGCTTGATCTGTCATATGGTTTGAGTTATATGAACAATCACAACCGACGTTTTGTCCTCCAGCGTTCTTCATAATGGGGTTACTCTCAAACTATTTTCTGTCGCACATTGACATTGTATTATGAGTCATTCATTTTTTTGTGTTGCATTTTTTATCTGCTGCACACTAATTAAATTTCTTGCCATGAGTCAGGGCGCTGAGGCTTTGATATTTTGCGTTTTGTCGATACAAAAATTGTCTCCTACAAGCAGGACAGCCTTTTCTAAAGGACGCTTAAGGGGTTGAATTTTTAGAAATACATTTAGAAAGTATCTGGACTAGACTAACTTCTGCATCTGTGTTTCTCTGCCTGTAGACAGTCAGCAGTGGATCATCCATCACTCCTTTGTGGACATGTCAGTGTGAAAAGCTGCCAGAAGGCTCTCTACTACACACCCCTCATGTTTGGAGTATATTGTGGGTGTGTTTATGGTTTATTCTGGGTTATTTTTTTTCTAGTTTTTGTGGTTTTCTTATTTTAGACACAGACACATACTGTATGACAAATCAGCTCCTTGAGTCCTTGTCTCCAACTTCAGAGCTCAGAGTCCCTGCTTCACATCTCTGATTGGAGTAACATGTGTTATCGTGCTGTCATATCACAGCCTTTTTCTGCAGTTCCATGGAGTTTAAAATATAAAACAAACATCAAACACTTCTTTCTAATTCCATGGAAAGTTGGTCATCCCCGATGATTTACATAAATTGTTACTGTTTCCCATGCCGTCAGTGACACTGAGAGCTCACTCCAATTGTTCACCAAGTATGTGTGGTAATGAGATGTTGGAATTATACAAGATTTGCTTAAATTTCGTTGTTTTTCTTATTGTGAAACTGTTTGAGAAACAAACTGAGGTGTACTATCTGTTATTGTGAGGTTGCATGAAAATACCAGGAAGTTTAGGCTAAACTGAATAGCTTGCAGTACTGTGGTGAATTTGCTCTATATTTTGTAATGGGTAATCCACCAGTATGCAAGAACTTGTTAATGAAAATAATATTTCTATGCAAATGACCACGGCAGACCCAATGACATTTTACTGCTTTTCAGCATCTTTTATTACACACACAGTTGCTGTTCAGAAACACACACACCACATATCACCAACAACCATGACCGACAACAGTGAGTGGGACATGGGGAACTTCCACTGCAGCTATCGGTTGCCATCGACCTTTAGCTTATGGTTTCTTTTATTGCAATCAGTGATGTACTAAAGCACTCTAAACCAAACTCTCTGCATTTTTTGCCATTTTTTCACCTGCACAGCTTTTTGCCGTGCAGGTGAGTCCATCTCACCTGCAGCAGCATTGCAGACCACGCCCCGCCATGTTCTACTTGAAAAATGATCAAGGTGTGGTAATAGATTGAGACCCAATTGCAGGATGCGATAAACAAAGGCTGAACATAAAGTTCCGTGTTTATTTCAAGAAAAGAACAAGCACAAGTACAGGTAACAAAAAATCCCATTAGGAACAGCATGGATCCTGGGATGACTCTGCAAAGGGCGTTGGGAACTATGATATTATGGACCTAATCACAGAAAAACATACGAAGGAAATAAACTAAATGACTGATGACTTGTTTCTGTTCCCATTTTTTTTTTTTACGATCATATACTCAGTCCACGAAATAAATGCTAAAAACATTTGTTTGTGTGTGTGTGTTTTGAGATAAGCTGCCTTCAAGACCTACTGAAGGTCAAAACTTGAGATTTACATCAGCTAATACAAATTGCAAGCTCAGCCTCGAGGAACAGAAGGAAACAAAGGTTCAAGATGCATAAGATATATCCAGTTATATTGACAACTATGAATGTAATCTATGTGATGTTAGCTAGCTAACAACGTAGCTCTTTTCTTGCACTGCTATGAGCAGTAATAGTTAAACCAGAAGTAGCCAACTGGAAGTACTCAGCCACACACTTGGATTCTAGAGCCTGACAGACATCATCTTGTGACTGGAGGCTATGGGGTTCAATAAATGTGTTAAGCACTATATACACAATGCCTCCACTACGACTGACCTTTGGACTCTTTCACCTGCAAAATCCCAAAACAACACCAGACTACATCGACTCCTAACCTACCCATGTACAAAATAATATTTTTTTCTTTATTCCATTTGTTTTTCTCTGATTTAGTTCTACATAATGGATGTTCAAGCTGAGCAAAATATAACTAAGATTGAGGTTAAAATAAAGTTTTTGCCATATTAATATGACACAACCCATATGGAAAAGATATATATAAATCTTATAAAGTTTGTATCTGTCTTGTGTGAAACTTGTATGAAAAGCATATAAGTGTGAAAACAGATATAAGATTCCTTGAAAAATTATATAATGAAACTTGTATGTATTGGATACTAACTAAAACAATGTATGAAAGTAATGCGAAAGTGGCCACTTTCATGATTAAATCATGTAAGCCTTATATGATTTACTCATGAAAATGGCCACTTTCATGAGTAATCACATATAGGTTTTTACTATTTCTTTTCCGTATGGGAAGATTCACTTAGCATCACACAAAAGCAGATGATAGAAACATCCTTTCCTACCTTCTTACTTTGATTACTTATCAATATACATTTACTTGAGTACACAACTTGAATCAGTGCTTGAACTTTTAGCTCAGTATTTTTAACACAAACATCTGTATTCCTACATAAGTGATGAATGTGTGCACTTAGGCCAACTCTGACCATTGTGCCATAATGGAGCTATGAGTTCAGTGGAGCAGACAGATAGAATGATATACTTTCACTTATATTTTTGAAACCATAAGCTTATTCTTTTGTTCAGAACATGAACCTGTCAGTGTTCTTATGGCAAGGCTGAAAAGTGGGCTGATAAGAGGGCACAGGTGGCAAATCCTCATGGTGACAGTGAGGTTGAGTTAGGGTTCAGCGATGAGGAGTGTGACGGAGATTTAAAAAAAAATCCTACAGCAAAAGAAATTGTCAAGATGACCTTCTCCAAGTGTAAAGTCTAGTATATATGCGCCAGGGGTATTCCAGGAAGTTTTTACAGTGGAGTGTCACAGGGGACACAAAGAACATTGAACGGTGGCCTACAGAGAATCAGGATATTTAATCAAAAACAAAATCATTGTAGAAAACGCGATCTTTTGGAGATTTATTCAGTTTCATTTCTGTGTTCTGTTGCTGATTTGTCATGTGTAAAGTGTTGTTGAACAAGTATTTAAACATAATCTTGTGTTAGATAATTATTTTGTAAGTTGGAAAAAAATCTTTAGACTTTTTGCTTAAATAAAGGTTATAATCCTACTTAAGGAGCTTAATAGTGCACAGGTTGCATCATCAAAATATATCTGAAATACCTACAGTGAATGCAGTCATTAGTGGAATAAGAATGATTGATTTTACTGAGGTGTATATCTCTTTAGTGTTGCAGCTGTTGCTATTTTTAATTACTTGTTAATATTTATTACTGCTTGGTAGCTTGATCCATCACAGGGGTGGGCGGTTAATGCTACTGGTATTTTTCATGTAGTTTAATGACTTCTTAGTTTTTCTTGAGTAAAGAAAGGTAGTTTGATTTAAGCTTGAACAAGTCAATTTAAATCAAGTTTCAGTGCCTGTGGTGGAAATGCAAAGGACAGCAGACAGGTGATCAACACTAAGAGAAGCTCTGGATCTTGTGTTTGTTCACATATGGTGGCAGATCCAAAGAGAACCAACATCTGCTGGGCATGTCTCTTTATGTGTGAAACGAGAGAACAACAAAAATCCAGCATGATGCCAACTTCAGATGCTCTCCCAACAGTGAATCAAAAGTGCATCAAAGTGTCTGTGATTCAGTGCTCTTGCCCCGATGAAGTTAAATATTTTAATTACAACATCAACAACGTGGTCGATTTTTAGCACTGGCTGACACAACAGCTACTCCGTAATCTCAGACTCTGTCGTTCTCCCATGTACAAAGACGAGTAGCTGGGCCGTGCCCTGGTCATCATATCGCTCATCCAGAGCCCAGACGAAGAAAGTCTAAACTGTCTGCTTTGCTTTTCAACCGAGGCAACAGATTTTCTTCAATGTCCACGATCTGCCTCCTTACAGTTCGCCTGGGGCACGCTTTCAACTGCTTCTTTTTTCTCAGGGCATATTAGTGCAGCAGAGTCCTCTTTGATAAACTCCCCATCAGGGAATGGCTTACTGTTTTTTGTGATTTTGTGGGAAAACACAAAGCTGGTCTTGACTGCTCCATCCCTGGATGTGTAAAACTTGATAAAAATGACACTTGTAATGCTCGTCTAAGCTATAATATTGCAATTAATCTGCAAAATATGATGTAACTAAAGCTACAGAATTAATAGTATCCAGTACAAAGTACAGTAATTGCATCCAAAATAAGTTGGAGTGAAAGCAGAATAACATGGAAACATGAAGTGAAGGTATCTTTCCATATGCTTATCTAATGGTGCTGGGCATTGTGAGATGAATAGCACACTAATCCCGCATTTTGCTAATGATGATGCAAATCTACTCCAACCCCACCACGACCGCCATCCCAAAGAGTGATTAAAAAAAGTGCACTGTAGCATTCTTTCCATGATGCAAATTCTAACCTATGCAGTTGAGGGTACACAGAGCGTTCATGTTTTTAATGTATTGCGAGTGTGTTTACAGTCTCTGTAGGTTATTTGTCCTGGGTTTAGCAGTTTGCTTATGTTGGACCCAGACATATTGGAGAAAAACTGCCTGAGTACCTGTTCCTGCTAACAGAGCTCTGGAGGTCCAGCCTATATCACGTCTCCGATCAGAATAACATGTCTTACCTCTGCTCAAGTTGTTATTACTGAGACAATATAGATCAGTCCCCAGGAACACATCTGTGGATAAAACATGAACATCTGGTATAGTTCTTTGCAAGAATCTTTTGTGAACTCCATATATGTTAATAAATACACTGTAATAGCAGGCGCCTGTTATGTTCAACCAAGTGAATATTCCCAGTCTTCCTAGAGCCAAAAGTTAAATGTTAAAAAGCAAATCTACTTGACTGTTACCAAGGAAGTACTTTTTTTATGTTCTCCTTTTAATATGAACGACCATCTGAGTCCATTCAAATTTAGCTCTCTAACATGGCAAAGAGCATTTTCTCATCTGTAATGCATCTACTCTTCTGATGGTTTGGTTTCTCTTCATGCAGGGAAAACTCCAAGCTAACCGTAACGTGTTACTACAATTCACGTACGGTCTGTTTTTGGCCAGCTCCGTCTGTGGTGACAGCAACAAAAATAAACACAGGAACATGGCGCAATGTTCTCAACTAGTGTATAACATGGAGAATTTACTCCTAACATTCATTTTTTTCACTTCTGCATCTCTATGGAAATCTGCTGCACTCCAGAATGCAAAGCATATGTGGCTATCAAAAGGCATTTACTTCAAACCTACAGAGCACACAAGGCAGTTGGGTCAGATTGAGGTTAGATCATGTTGTCCTCAAAAATGAATAACTTGAATTAGCTTGGAACTGGACCTAGACCACCTACTTCAAAGGAAGTTGGACATAGGGTTCACCTCTGCACAAACAAACCATGCAAAGAGGGGAAACAAATCACAGTTTGCATGCTAACACAAGGCTGTGGGACATGTCACCCATGGACATGTCACCCATGGAAAATGAAAAAAAGAAAGAAAGAAAAGCTGCAATAAATGATAACGATTCATAATTTTTGTTTGATCAAACATCAAGGTCAAATGACTTTACATAGCATATAGTAGCTATTAAAGGTCCATCTTCAATATGAGCTATCAGCTAGTATCACAGCAATAAAAAGTCATTGCAATGGCACAGAAACAGTCTTAGGATTTATTTTTATTTATTTTTTGCTAACTATCAGCTTATAAAAAGAGAACAAAGATGACCAGCAGATTGAGGAGCTCCATGTCTGTGTTCACAGAGGCTGGAAACTTTTGCATTTGCATGTTTACCAAGATGAGTGGCCTTATGATGCCAACAAATCTGTTCTTTATGAATGATCTTGCAGAGATTTTGAGACTTTGGAGACACTGGGTATCTGAAAATCTAAGGTAATATTTAATCTATATATACGAACTGAAAACCTCATACTACTAATTACTGAAGGAAAAATAAAGGGTCATATAAGTTTATCATGATGTAAAAACACAAGGGACAGGTCAAAGTTAATGACTACTTAAAATTCCTTCCATTTTTCATTTTTGTTCAGACAAACCAACAAACAAAAACATCCCAGAGTCACTCCTGTTCCATTCCTATCTAAGAGACAAGAGAACCACATACTTGTACATCACTAATACATTGCCATGTTATCCATCTCCTGTAAAAAGAAAACATTAAACTTGACAAACAGTTCATGAAAAATCCAACTCAGTTCTTCAGGATTGTTGCATAAAAGACTTAAGGACTCCTCATGAGGCTCAAGATTGAGTGTTCTCTACTCAACACTGCACATAATCCTGAGAATACTGTGGTAGATTTTGTTCTATAATCCACTCTTTAAATAAGGTTACTCGAATGAATCAAACGTGCTAATTGAGAAGACAGTGTGTCATAATGAGAATTAAGAGAACCATATGGGGCAGACAGTAGAATATGGATTTGTCTTGTAAGTAACCAATTTGATTACAAAGAACTAAGACAATAGAATCCAAAGAAAGGCCATTATTAGGGCTAATTCTTCAATCTTCATTTCGACAATTACAGTTTCATTAGGATTTAAATGCCACGTTGATCCCTGACAAAGTCCTTGAATAGCTGAATTCAAATTAATATCGAAAGGAAGGAAATTCTGTGGGTACAAAAGGAAGAAGGAGAACTGTTATTCAAATGTCACATCAGTTACATTATGTCTGTCTGAAAATGGAACATTCAGGCATTTTCTCTGTTCAGCAAGTAGCAAAAAGAACATCCATTATTGAAGGCTGTTGTGAAGATTTAATCGCACTACTGTTACTAATGCTGCTTATTGATTCGGTATTTATTTATTAATTTAATAAGAAGACGCACATAAGAAATATTAGTGTCAAAGATTTGTCTGACAAAATATGACATTAAATGATAAGCTGGTGTTTATTAAATGGGTCCAACTGAAACCTTAATGTTGAAACTGATTATTTAAACCGTTAATTGATGCTTTTATAATTTCAGAATAAATTGCTGAACACATCTATAGCTACACAGTTAGTTATTAGCTAGAAACTATGAATGGAAGTTCAGATAATATACAGATAATATAACTGTTCCAGTGAAAGGTTGGTAAGCATCTTCAGCCTGTGTGCAATGCACACGTGCTACATGTTTCTACAGGTTGCACAACAGACCCTTTCGGTCTGAATGTGCTAAATGTAACCACGCTTTTTGAACATTTATTGCTCTTTGACACTGTCATTAGGAGCACGGTATGTTTATTAGAAAATACACATTTTAATCTTATTAGATTAGATAAAAAAATATGCACAATAACATTTATTTAAGAGTGATTAATCAAGCTATAGTAAATCTTTCTTATATTTACAAAAATAAACCCACACATTCTGTTGCATAGACAAATTTGTTTTTCATTTTTTCTGTTAGAAATGGCATTCATCACTGGTTTCATCACCACTATCATTCTGGGAAAATCAAAAAGTCCCATTTTGTCAGAGCTGCTGATGTGTGAGACCAGCTGCAAATGATAAGTTGTCTTTTATTCCACAAATGTCTCATATACAGTTAAAATACTTAAATTATGTCTATTTAAAGATACTTAAAGATTCATTTACTGTGCTCTGAGCAAGATTTAAAAATGCATGCAAAATATGAAGGTGAATGGGTGGATCAGTTACTCAGTTAAATTACATTTAATCAACATTACTATTACCTTTCTTGGTATACTTATAGCTACTGAAATAACAAATATTAGCACGACAACTTGTATACAATTACAGCTGTAGAGCATGGAGTTCTTAATGTATTCCTGTTAAACGCTAACCTGTTTCCATTAACTTACACAGTCAGCTTTGTTACTCACACCAAGATCGGATCAGATATCTCACTTTTACCTTTGGACTGTCTTTCAACATGTTTGTCCAACAGATCAGAAATAGTCTAAATTGTAAAATTATTAATTTGTCAACTTTTATTGTTCTTTTGAAGGTTGGCACTTTATGTACAATTCACTCCTTCATCTATACGCTAGCATTATGCTAGACTGAATCATTCACATACATATAGGAGTCTCACGTGTGTATGGTCTTATGCCAAATATGGAGCACACTATGGATAGGTCACCACTTTATTGGAGGGCTAACATACTGTATAGAGACAGACATCCACACTTAAAGCCAGTTTAGAATCACACTTAACCTAACATGTGTTAGGTTAAGTGTGGTGGAAGCAAGAGGACCTGAGGCATGGGAAGGACATTCCCGCTGTGGGGGGACTAGGACAGCCTAGGACTAACCACTGGAGTTGCAAATTGCTTTAATCTACGTGTCTCACGTGTCTCATCTGTTCTTACAATGCAAATACAACAATGAAATGTCTCAAAACTGATTATCATAATACTTTAATAATCCATAAGGAAGTTACGTGGGTTACAGTTGCTCCAAGACAGTAACAGTAACAGACTGAGCTAATTAAATAATATGATATATTACAAAGTTTACAAATTTGAGAAATGGCTCTAATATATATAAATTGCTCAATTATAAATATCAAGAATATTACAGAGGTGAAATATATGATTGACATTAAACTCTAAACTGTGAAACTTTGTCATTTGATATTTTACTGTAAAGCATGTGCCACGGGTGTAACTATTGCAGTGTGCACAGTGTGTTATATGGAGGAGTTGTAGAGGGAGATGGGCAGGAATGATTTCCTGTGTTGTTCAGTGGTGCTTTTTGGTAATCTCTGTGTCTCACTGAATGTGCTCCTGTGACTAGCCAGCACATCATGGAGTAGGTGTGAGGCATTATCCAGCATTGTCCTTATCTTGGACAACATCTGCCTCTCAGACACCACCACAGAGTCTAGTTCCATCCCACAACATTACTGGCCTTGCGGATCAGTTTATTGAGTCTGTTGGCATCTGTGACCCTCAACCTGCTGCCCCTGCATGCAACAGCACAGAGGATGGCACTGGCTACAACAGACTCGTGAAAAATGCTGAGCATTGTCATACAGATGCCGAAAGACCTGGCCCTTCCTGTTGAGTGCAGTGGTGTATCTGAGTTTTTGTGAAGGAAAGAAGTGAGTCAACAATCTGCGCATTTTCAAGAATTAAGAGTAGAATTTAAGAGTAACATTTTGGGAGAGATTTCTGAGATCTCTCTAATTAATATTGATTGACTGTGATATTCGGACCTTCAGGCAGCACTGAAGCACATGCAGCACAAGCACTGAACACACTTAATCTCTACATCCACAAACACAAATTAACACTCCATATTTTTTTCCATTTCTCAGCCGAAGTTCAATAAGGATAGAGTGAGGCAAAGACAAAAATGTCGTGATGGCTCAACATCCTACTTCTCACTTTTGTGTTTTCTTCCTGAACAAGAACTGAAATCAAGCCACGTCTCAAATCATCACTGAAATCTAATTGTCCTGATTTCCGGCAGAATTTTTGATTGTTGAAAATGACAGTCTTTACAGCGTCCAAAAATATGCTTTTCTACAAAGTAATTATCTTTTGAATCTTGTAACTTTGCTTCCTATTTTCAATTACATGCTGAAAAATTCGCAATGAGGAATATGTTATTTTACTGATTCAGATCATACCCCATTCAATATGATAATTGGCCGTCGGTTCATTACTCCTAATTAAATCAATCATCATCCGTAGATTTAAAACTGCACGTTAGTCCCCGTTGGGAGCATTTATGGCCCTCTACTCATCAGAGACAAAAAGGAATCCAAAGCACACGAAGAGCAAACTTAAACCCCACTCTTGTATTTCTTTACTTTATTTATTCATGTATTTATTCTATTTTATTTAGATGTATTTTTCTTAGTTACACGGGTTCTGTAATCAGCCACAGTTACTACACAGTTTGGGTTTTTTTCACATCTAGTTTTAGTTTTTAGTTTTAGTAACTTTGGTATCAACTAATTATAAATCCCCACTACAGCACTATAGAGTATGCTCTCACTGTGTAAGTTTGAAATGCTGGTTAGCATATTGACAAACTAAACAAATTTACAAACTAGATTTGAAATTCGAGAAAAGGTTTATAATGTGAGAGGCTTTGGAGAATTCAAATTACCCAGAACTCGAACAACCCGTAAAGGCTTTTGTGTGTCTGTATGTGGTGTGAAAATCTGGAACAGTCTGAGTTTACAATTGAAACAATGCAAAAATATTCATAGATTTAAATTTCTCTACAAACAGTTGGTCTGGTCACAGTATACTCAATGATGGGTTTTAGTGTGCTCTGTAATGTCTGTCCTCTTACCATTGCTGGTATGGATTCCAAAATAAAAATAAAAAAATAAAGTGTGCGTATGTATGTACATATATGTACTTGTGTGTGTAGATATATATGTATGTGTGTGTCTGTTACTTGTAGTTATTACTGCCTGTTACCTGTGGTAATGCAATTTATAATTTATATATTCTGTATTCAGTTATGAAGGCTCTAATTGTTGGTTGCGAGCTGCCGCTTAGATGCTTGTATCTGCCCGGGGCTGTTGATGGGTCTGTATGCAATGATGGGCGTAGCTGCGGGAAGTTTATTGTTTTTTTTTGTTGATGAGTGAGTATAGGGGTGGGATTTAATAAGTTTTCTTCGTCCCACTCCTTTTTCAGGCAAGTTTTGTTTTTTGTTTTGTGTATTTTATGTTCAATATAGGTATTTGTTGTGCCTGAAAATGAATAAATAAATGAATGAAATGAAATGAAAATGACATGTCTGCCACATGGTTGGATGGCTCCTTTTTTTTTTTTAATCCCCATATCTCAAATCTAATTTCCCTCTTCGTTGACACTTTAATTCATACCTCTCAAATAACCTCTTAGAAAAACACAATTTATAGCCGTAATATAATGAGACTGTCAGAAGACCACAGCCCACATTTATACAAGTTATGGAGGAACGATTTTTTTCACAGACAAGGTGATTTTTTTCATTGTGAATACAAGTAAAGGAAGTGGAATAAATATTATACATTAAAAAAGCACCGTTATTATTTAGTATGTAGCACTGAAAAGTTTCAAGTTTTTATCTCTTGTGAGATTTGAAACTTATCAATGTGTAATCTAACTTATGGCACTGAAGCGCGGTCAGACTTACTACATTAAAGCAAAGTTTTTCTGATTAGAAACAATTCATTTTAGGGCTGTTAAAGGGATATTCACTTGGACTATCTAGTACAGTTGAGTACTAGTGCACACTACAAAATAACATATCATGCTGTGCCAATGATGTGAGCACAAACAAATAATAACAAAAACAACAATGACAGCAAAAATCAATCAAACAAATGACCAGTGGCGTGTCTAGAAAATGTTTGTTGGGGGGGCCAGGTAGGGGCACAGATTTGGAGAAGGGTGGCAGATTTAATTGGCAGATAATGTTTAAAAAAAAAATTCTACCAACCGTTAACCATAATTCAATAATCCTATAAACCTAATAACCAAATGCACTTTTAACTCTTATTAGAATGAGATTTTAACCACTACGGTGCAAAGTTTTTAGATACTGCGTTGATAAAGTACAAGAGATACAATCAGTCAGTGTTTATTCAGCAGTCAAGGACATCAATATTTGCATAGTATTTTTACTGACATATAGTGCACATATGTTTTGGGCAAAAACATTTTTGAAAATTAAAATACGAACATTTGTAACAAACAATTGACAAATTAGCCAGTTCCAATGTAAAACTTTATCTGCCTGTTAAAAAAAGAAGATAATCTTCTCACAAACTGGTGTTTGATTTTGAAACAGGAAAAAAGTGGGGAAACAAATGAAAAGACTAACATTTGAATAAAACCTGAAAGCAAGTAAATA
The DNA here is from genome assembly GCF_057381845.1 of Rhamphochromis longiceps. Taxonomy (NCBI): domain Eukaryota; kingdom Metazoa; phylum Chordata; class Actinopteri; order Cichliformes; family Cichlidae; genus Rhamphochromis; species Rhamphochromis longiceps. The sequence goes on from NC_140562.1 coordinate 18,399,779, forward strand.
CTTTCTATGCTGCCTTATGGTAAACTTTGGTAATATTGATCAAGAACAACACTGGCTGATGATGAAATACAGTCAGCTGGCATGGTGACACTGCCAGTATTAACCTGCAGGGCTGGACCGGGACAGAAAATCGGGCATTTTGACTACAGACCGACCCACCAGGTAGTAAAGCCATAAAGACTTTGACTGAAAACAAACGCTGTTGTGACAGTGATGTACAGTCTTGTTGGTATATGTATGATTTCTATACATTTTACGTCAGATAAAAACTTTGGTTGTAAGATTTAGATAATTATTTAATAAAAACTAGGTATTTTAAATGAGAATAAGAAAGAAAAGTATTTCTTTGTGCCCCACCTTTCCCTGTTAATGCCCTACCTGGCCCCCTGGCAAAACTTTGCTAGACCCGCCCCTGCACAGTTACCAGCTGTCAGCTACGTAAAAAAGGATCCTGGTGTTATTTGTCTCTCAGAAACAGTTCATAACTTCCCTTCAACTCATTCATGTCACCTAAACCTGTTTCTCCATCACCTGTTCAGCTCTGATGATTCAGTAAGGACATCTCCTGGTTTCATCTTCATGTTTCCCTCTCACCACATATCTAAACAGACATCATGACCAGCAGCTTTACAGCTGTGGCTCCAGCAAACATCAGCTGATACTAGAAATTAATATTAAATACATTCTAACAACAGCTGATCAAGCTTAAACGTGCTGCTGTTGTTTAGCGCGACATCTGCTGGTTTCCTCTTTCTGGCGCAAAGTGGGCGATAAACAAACAAGAGAGAAAAGCCGATCAGCTGATCATTGATCAGTTTCATGATTGAAGTAGCAACAGGAGAGGGAGGGGGAGAGAATGAGAGAAGAGGCAGCTGTGCAGCGTAAACACAGAATAACTCCAGCTTTGTGCCTTTTTTCCCATTCTAGCTAAAGTCCGGGACAAACTGCGTCTCTTCTCAGCTCAATACGAAACGCGTAATATTTTCTCTGAATGAGGGACCATTCCATTTTTTTAAGGAGCCGTTGGCAACTCTACTAACTAACCCTATGAATAAAATAAAGTTCACTATCAGTAACATCATAGCACCCACCCAGCTGTATAGAAACTCTGTCAAACTGGCTAGAACGCAGTACGAGTTATTGCAACTGACAGTAAAAAGTCAGCAACATGAAAATAAACTCCACCTAAACTTAGTTTATATCTGACCCAGATAGACTGCAGGTCATAACTTCTTACCTGAAGTTCAGTTCACCTGACACTCAGACTGGTGGCTGCTTCGGGTCTCTCCTCCTCCTGCCTCCCCTTCCCTCATCCACCTGTTGCCTCTGTGGAAGCCCCGTCATAGCCACCACCAAACAACGGAGTTATTTCTACACATCGACCTGCATCTGGCCAATCCACCACCTCTCATTGTTCATGCCATTACAAAAAAAATAAAAAAATAAGTCACTGGGGATATGCCCGGTATGCCCGATGGCCAGTCCAGCTATGTTAACCTGCAACCAAATCTGCAGCTCCATACAGCAATGTTACGACTTAGATTATATCTTATAACTCATAACTCTTATGTTAGCTGCCCTCAGTAGCATACTGTCTGAAATATTCCACGGCTGCAATAATTCTTTAAGTGTTATTTTTTCCTTGGTATTCTAATTTCACCGAAGTTTACTAAACTCAACAAACTTGATATTACTTACCAGGACATTTATTCTGTCCTCATTTTCTTTCACCGAAAAATTGTTTCCTGCAGTGCCGTCTTTCGAGCTTGGCTCTCCTACCTTTGCTAACGTGATGCGCATAGCGCAGAAGCCGATGCTGCATTCACTTACACTCGGATATCTGAGCGTCACCGTGAAAACATAATCGGACATTTGATATTTGATTGAATTTTATTGTTTTGCCTTTGGGGTGGCACCTGGGGTGGCCAGTCTGGTTTGGGGGGTGGCCTGTGCCCCCCCAGGCCACCCCGCTGGACACGCCATTGCAAATGACTATTACAACGTAAGCCCATATAGGCCTCATCTCAAGGCTCAAAAATAACTTATTTTCTTGTGCGTCACCCAAGTGAACTCTGCCATCTGCTGAACTCTGCCTCTGCCTACACACTTAAAATCCTCACACACACAATGATGCATAGTGAGCACAGATAAAACACACAGTTCAACCATAATACTTCAGACTTCACTTTTTTTGTATTCGTTATTTCACCTTTTCCATATAATATGGATTTGTCTTTCAGGATATTTTTACTACTGCTGCTGTATTTTTTTTAAATGTCACCAGAGTCACTATGAAACGAATGTAACAATATCTTTTAGGTTTTAACCACTACATGCCCATACTACAGTGCCCACTGTAGTACACTGGACTTCATATGTTGAAGAGTCAAATGATGTGTTAATACTGTTATATGTGAGGCATGTTAGATGGTCTTGTCTTTAAATAAAATAGTTGCTTTTCCAAAGTGTTATAGATGCATAAATGGATTGTTTTAGCTTGTTGGTAAGGGTTGCTAGGCAACATGATGATGTTACAATATAGCAAGCACAATTTAAGTTCTGTGGATGTTGTTTAATATGGAACGCCAGGACTGCCATAATGAATTAATTAAATACACCATTAAATAATTAATTAAATGTGGCAATAATTAATTAAAATTGGAATTAATTAATTAAATAAATAGTTATGACACATGTAATTAATTAATTATTGACACATTTAATTAATTATTTATGTATTTCACATTTTAATTAATTATTGACACATTTAATTAATTATTTATGTATTTCACATTTTAATTAATTATTGACACATTTAATTAATTATTTATGTATTTCACATTTTAATTAATTATTGACACATTTAATTAATTATTTATGTATTTCACATTTTAATTAATTATTGACACATTTAATTAATTATTTATGTATTTCACATTTTAATTAATTATTGACACATTTAATTAATTATTGACACATTTAATTAATTATTTAATGATATATTTATTTATTTCATTTTGGCAGTCCTGACGCCTGGCTCTCGTCATGAAATAATTTTATCTGTCAGCCTCACCCATCAAACTCAGGGGGCGGGGTTAACGCTGCCCATGCAGCTTCTCTAACATTTGATTGGTTGCCGTGCAAAGTAAGTCAAAACAGGTCGATCCTAGAAAATCGATTGCTTGTGTAGACTTGGGGCAGCCAGTTATCCCAGAATGCAGATCAAATCACAAGCAGCAATGGTGGTGGTGTAGTTTTAAAATACCCCGTTTTTCTGTCACCAGCTACACTTTTAACAGTGTTTTAGCCGCGAATGTCGCGACGTATGTCTGGTCAGGTTGTCAACATAGAACATGTTTGCAAAAGTGCTCAGATGTTTTCAGAGATTTCACTAGCTCTGCTAACAGTTAGCATGCAGAGTGCACCGAGGGGGTTACGTTAACCGGTTTGTTTACATATTCCACTCTCCGTGTTCCACATGTTGCATTCGCAGATTCTCATTTTCACCGAACGATCGTCTCTTTCCGCCTGGTCTTGTGTCTCTGTGCTTCTGTAACATAAAGAACGAGCTGACATTTTTCTCACGAAACCAGCGATCAGCTCAGCAGACCCTCAGTTTACCTGCATGCATCCTCCTCCTCATCTGTCAGCTGTTTAACACCTGCTGCTAATTCAAGAAACACGCCTAGTTACCTGGTGATAGTCACAGTTTAACTGGGCAGCCGGTGCTCGATATAACGCAATGTCAGCGCATTTTTCTGCACAAGATAAGTAAATATAGTGTTTTCCCCGAGCGCAGAGCTGCTGGAGCTCGTTTCCTTACAGAGCACTTTATAGGCGAACAGCTTTATCAGCGGCTGATGTCCAATCACCGGCACACAGCTTTCAAACCTCAGCTGAGTTTTAGCTCTCAGTGGTTAAACGCTGGACTTCATTCACTCAGGTTCTGTCTGTCGGGTCACGTTTACTTCGCTGTTTTATTTACAACTGAGCAAATCGGTTTGGCTGAGGTTAAAGTTACGTTTCATAACTGCATAGTTTCACAGACGTTTAATGGTTCACTGGCACATGTGTTAGACTGAACTATCATCTAAATATCATCTGTTTTTTAATAGTTATTCAACTGTATTCTAAGCACCAGCTGTCTGTTAGAATGTGATTTTTTTTTTCTCTCTCTGTTGGCAGAGGTATAAAAATGCGCAGGAAAATCTGACATGCATGGCGAACTTCACCGACGATATTTAGGGAGGAATAAACACACATCAAACATAAATGAACCATTTGTCTGTCTCCATAATTGAGAGAATTTTCTCTTCTTATGTCAACACTCTCTCTCTTTTTTTTTTCTTTTTTTTTGCTTTTTCGGTCATGTTATGTTTACCTGTCAAAGGCTTGTTACAAACTATGAAACACATTGTGCAGACTTCTGGATGTTAGAAGAAAACTAATACTGCTCATGAATGAGACTAAAGGCAGGAAGGTGTCCTTTAAAACTAAACATGTTAATAGGACCTCCCTGTTTATATCATAGTTTATGATATAGCACGTGTATTTCAGTAATAGCCTGCTGAGGCCACTATACGTGCTGGCCTCATATCAAATGTGAAGGCAGACTGAGTCTATGTTTGACGTTTTTTATATCTAATCTTCCTTTTCAAACATTTAAACAGCAGCGAGTCTGCAGCTGAGGGAATACAAATTCAAATTGTCGGAACAGGTTTGCTCGTTTCTTGGATTCATTTGGTGATTTATTAAATGTATAACTGTTATTCTAATCTGCTGCTGAGTCTCTTACACTTTTCTTTATGCTGTATATTTTCACGTCTCTGGAATAGTTGGCAGTTAGATAGTCAGCTGGGAAACTTTGTGTTAACTCATGGAGCTGAGGATATCGTGGATATGCTGACCTCACTGCGTGGTGTACAGAGCGAGGTCAGCATGATTAATATTCACAATAAAAATATTAGCCGAACATCATGAAGTCTGTATGTGTTTCATAGTGTCGAACAACCTTTGTACAGTTAAAGCCAGCAGTTACTACATGACGGAAACACCAACGTTATCTCTTTTATGTGTTTATACACAGGTCACGCTGATTACTGAACAAAAACCCAAAGATCAGATGTTAAACAGATTTATTTGCTCTCTCTCCTCCTTAAACATGTTTTTAATGTTAGTTATAATTCAGAATTGGCGACTGAAACACGTAGGACACATAAGAACATCAGGAAATAAAACATCGATAAATATAACCTCAGTAAAAGAAGTCAGCGGGGGTTACTACAGCTGTGTACCGGGGCCTGCGCTTTGTCGGTGGGATTGCTTGCGAGGCGAGCGGGTCTATCCCACGCTTTGCCGTGAGACTGGGCAGACATCTCCGAAATCATCGAAACACTTTTGCAAAGAGGCTGTATCTTGACAAACCGACCAGACACATGAAGATTAAACCACTACATTCTCGGCTAAAAAAATATTAAAACGGTATTTGGTAACACACAAACAGGGTTTTTCAAAGCTCAGTTCTGTTAGCTTCCACATGCCGGTTGTTGTGTGCTAGAAACAATGGCCACCAGGCCAAAGCAATGGTTTTGACTCGATCAGCGTTAACCCCGCCCCCTGAGTTTGATGGGTGAGGCTGACAGATAAAATTATTTCATGATGAGAGCCAGGCGTCAGGACTGCCAAAATGAAATAAATAAATATATCATTAAATAATTAATTAAATGTGTCAATAATTAATGAAATGTGTCAATAATTAATTAAAATGTGAAATACATAAATAATTAATTAAATGTGTCAATAATTAATTAATTAAATGTGTCAATAATTAATTAAAATGTGAAATACATAAATAATTAATTAAATGTGTCAATAATTAATTAATTACATGTGTCATAACTATTTATTTAATTAATTAATTCCAATTTTAATTAATTATTGCCACATTTAATTAATTATTTAATGGTGTATTTAATTAATTCATTATGGCAGTCCTGGCGTTCCATAGTTTAAATGTTATTGCAGTGAAATTAAAATGGCACAATGGTTTTCTCAGGTATTATAGGTGCATTAGTGCTAAAAATTTGAGCCCATTTGCATGTGGTTGATAGGCAACATGATGATGTCATAATGTAGATAAGAACCTTCAAGAAGTACATATATGGATCCCTTCTCATCACGCAGGAAGAGCTTGTGATGATATTGTATGAAAACTAACAGAGAGGTATAAGTTCATAAAAATATGTTTTTTGTTAGCTCATTAGATTTTACAGCAAAATCCTAAATACAAATTGAATTTGTATATGTAAATATATCAAAATGAGCTAAAAAAAAAAAAAAAAAGCCTATGGACTGTAGGTGGTGTCTCATTTGCAGCATTTTTGAATTGGCAAAGAAACAATTCAATATAATATTTAATAGATTTTACTCCAGCATAATCCACAGTTGTATCTACCCTCTTTTTTTTTTCTTTTTTTTTTACCAGCCTTTTAACTCATTCACTGCCAATGGCTGGCAGTGAATGAGTTAATTCCAATTCCAGTAATTAAAAAAAATAATTCTCCCTATGTATCTGGGTCTTTTTTAACTAGTGGCATTTTGTACCCTTCTGGTTAGCCACCGGAAATACATGTCTCCCACATTCCTGTCACAGATGGATTTGGAAAATTCTAATTTAGAAGCTGGGCTGTCCACACACACATACATGAATCTATGTAAGCCTAAATGCATGCATGCCTGTCAGTGTTGCGACTTCCACGATTGCCTGGTTTCAGGTTACCAGCCACCTCTCCCTCGCCACTCCTGTGTATCACTCAGTCGTTTTTGCTGCCGCTTCCAGGAGTCTGGCTGTCTGCACTCTAAATAGAGTTGACCTCAATGCAAACTTTGTGCTGCTACTGTCTTTAACTCTGCACGGAAGGTGATACATATGCAATATGCACATATGTAAGTGTGTGTCTTTGTGTGCATCTGTTTGTGTACACACAAGTCCATAAGAATTTATTGCAAAAGAAAAGACGTGAAGACAACTACAGCTATACTTGCGAGCTACGTTAGCTCACTTGTGGAATTTGGTCTGGTATGTGCAAAAACACAACTGTATTCTCTACAGCTGAGGTTTTATATGATGCAACAATGTGAAATTTTGTCATTCGTACCACAACTCTGTTGTGCATCCTGAAATACATTACAATCAGAATATGCTTCTAAACCACTGGAACCAACACATGGCTACCATACAAATCACATCTGGCATGTTTCTGACAGAGGAAAGTTGAATTGCTCTGTATGCCCCACAGAAGAATGGGAAAGATGAAGATAAACATATAGTACATGATAAAGTTACTGAAGTAATGATGTGACGAGCCTGTAATTATATGGGAGAGTCACTGCACTTTTCTTGCCAAGAAAAACATACAGTAAACTCTACGAACACATAATTTTCAGGAAAGCTTATATGAACTCTAAACCTGCATGATGCATACTGCAAACTGTCATGTAGCATTGATTCAGAAACATAATAGGAAGTTTCCAGACAAGCTGGATTCATAATTCACTGCAACAGTCAGCATCTTTGAATACACTAAGAACTGAAATCACCCAAAGTTTCATGGGTTAAAACCATCTCACTGGTTGGCAGGTTAGCACAAAACATGACACCTTAAGCCTGATAGACTGTTTGTCAAACTGATAGTAGATCACTTTGAAATGACACGGGATATTGTTTATATTGATTTATACTTCTAGCTTTCTTAACCAGCCTTTGTGACCTTTAAATTGCAACTGAAAGATTTCAGGGAAGATCGACAACTCTGTTATCAGAATGGTCTCTGTTATTAGCTAGCTTGATTAGCCAAGGCAGTCCCTACACTCTTTAATGTTTGCTAAAATCCAATCTCTACATCTCCAGTTTGGAGGGCGGATGAAACAAGAAGGCTGACACGCACACCTAAGGTGATGTGAGTTCAGAGAAAAAGGGTTAATTAGGTTTAATTCAAAGCTGTTATTTACTCACTACCTTCAGAGGTACTTACTCAGCAAAGCAAAGAAGAGAGGTGACTTCAAAAGAGCCTGGCAACTTTAAACAGTGGAGGATGCACATTAGATTGCATTCTTTCAGTTCATATTGCATGACTTTTAGAAGTCAGAAAGGTTGGGTATGGAGCAGACATGAAGGGGAGATGTCAAAAGATACATTTACAGATGTAAAGACCTAATTAGCAGAGTGGCACATATACTGTGGGGGTGGAGTGGCTGCCATTCAGATACTGAATCCTGTCAAAATGTCATGCATTGTATAAAATGATTATTGGACTTTGACACTGAAATGTCACGGGTAACATCTTACTGTTTTGCTGTGTTATCCGTTGGTATTTGAGAAAGTCCCTAATTAACACATCCGCCAAAACTGTCAAAACAAAGATGTGTCTTACCTGTCACAAACACTTCATCATATTCAGTGGCAGCACACGGACAACCCTGACCCCTGAAAAGTGGCTGCAAAGGGCCAACAGCTGCTGTGATAGAGAGGTCGCGGAGAGAGATCACCCTCCTGTGGTGAAAGGAATTCATAATTAACGCATTTCCACCTGGTTCATTCTACATCCTTTACAGACCAGACCAGGTTTTGAAAGGTCTGCATAGCTCAGGTAGATCAAAGCTGTGGAAACAGGCTCTCTCAAACTGTAAGACATCAACCCAATTAGCTTTTAAATATTCAGCATACACATGTTACCAATTAGAACCAGCTGGATAGGCTCCAGTTATACAAAGTCAGAAGACGAAATAGGAATAAGTCTAAAATGCTCTTCCTATAATTACATCAAAATAAAAGCATTCTGTGTGAAACGGCTTTAAAAAAAAAAGTTGCTATACATTCGTTAGATTTTTTAGCTCTATGTGCTTTTCTTCACATCTGAATTCTCAGAGGAAAAGCTAAAATTCATATATGATAATGTGTTTGCGATGTTTTCTTTTAAAATCCTATTCTTTCAAGTGATAAAAATCTGTGTATTTGAGTAACAAGAATTGCAGATTTGAATATTAATAGTGCAGATAAGATGGTGTATTTTTCACATAAAGCTGAAAGGATCCCAAGCTGTTTTACACATCTTGTCATTGGAGCAGAAATTGTTTTCCATTTTCATAACTGTCCAAAAACACAGAACGCGAATGACAGTGTGCGGAGGTGTAAACGACGTTAACAGCAAGTGTGCAGTCAATTGAAAATGTAACAAGAAACAACACAAGACAACAAGAAGAAACAAATAACTGAGGAAACCTTTTTAGGTTCATGGAAGTTGTTCTGCTGTCTGTGATCGTGGGTGATTAGGAGGACTGTGTCCCCGAGGGGCTAAGCCCACATAAAACCCTTCACTCTCACTTGTCTCTCCTGCACTGAGCCTCTCTGGGGAGGGAGATATCACCCAGTGTGCTAGAGATGTGTCACCGTGCGATATGTGTGTGAGAAATGGATTTTGATTATTTGGGGGAAGAAGAGGCTTCTGGGTGGAGTAATGCCTGATAACACTGTCACTAAGGTAATCATCCATGACAAATTCTTCCTCAGCGGAGAGGTGGGCAGCCACAGATGCTGATTCTGGAAACTTGTAAAACCAGTAGTTGCCAGTGGTGAGTTTGGCTCCAGTGAGACTCAGACCATGTAGACACTCTGCCTCTTGAACCTTCTGGTGCCAGCTGGTCAATGTCAAAGCAGCAAATCCAACATCCCTAATGACTTCCTTTTGGTAATCATCTGCCATATTATGGAATTTAGTATGCTGAGGTTAAAGTCATCTCTCTCAAACCTTACATGCATCCTTTATTGTCCATGTGTGATTGCTTGGCTACAAATATAAAACAACATGGCTTTGTACTCATAGCTTAACACGAATACCATCAACTACCACGCGTCCCAATTACAATGCTATTATTCAGCATGCTGACATAATATGGCGTTATTTATGTGCCACTATTCTGAGCGCACGTAAAAAAGGTTTGCAAGTGTAAGTGTTGCATTTTGAGGAGAAATTTATTTTGAGTGAAGAAAAGCTGAATTTGAGTGAACAAAATTACAGTGGGGCAAAAAAGTATTTAGTCAGCCACCGATTGTGCAAGTTCCCCCACCTAAAATGATGACAGAGGTCAGTAATTTGCACCAGAGGTACACTTCAACTGTGAGAGACAGAATGTGAAAAAAAAAATCCATGAATCCACATGGTAGGATTTGTAAAGAATTTATTCGTAAATCAGGGTGGAAAATAAGTATTTGGTCAATAACAAAAATACAACTCAATACTTTGTAACATAACCTTTGTTGGCAATAACAGAGGTCAAACGTTTACTATAGGTCTTTACCAGGTTTGCACACACAGTAGCTGGTATTTTGGCCCATTCCTCCATGCAGATCTTCTCGAGAGCAGTGATGTTTTGGGGCTGTCGCCGAGCAACACGGACTTTCAACTCCCGCCACAGATTTTCTATGGGGTTGAGGTCTGGAGACTGGCTAGGCCACTCCAGGACTTTCAAATGCTTCTTACAGAGCCACTCCTTTGTTGCCCAGGCGCTGTGTTTTGGATCATTGTCATGTTGGAAGACCCAGCCTCGTTTCATCTTCAAAGTTCTCACTGATGGAAGGAGGTTTTGGCTCAAAATCTCACGATACATGGCCCCATTCATTCTGTCCTTAACATGGATCAGTCGTCCTGTCCCCTTGGCAGAAAAACAGCCCCATAGCATGATGTTTCCACCCCCATGCTTCACAGTAGGTATGGTGTTCTTGGGATGCAACTCAGTATTCTTCTTCCTCCAAACACGACGAGTTGAGTTTATACCAAAAAGTTCTACTTTGGTTTCATCTGACCACATGACATTCTCCCAACCCTCTGCTGTATCATCCATGTGCTCTCTGGCAAACTTCAGACGGGCCTGGACATGCACTGGCTTCAGCAGCGGAACACGTCTGGCACTGCGGGATTTGATTCCCTGCCGTTGTAGTGTGTTACTGATGGTGACCTTTGTTACTTTGGTCCCAGCTCTCTGCAGGTCATTCACCAGGTCCCCCCGTGTGGTTCTGGGATCTTTGCTCACCGTTCTCATGATCATTTTGACCCCACGGGATGAGATCTTGCGTGGAGCCCCAGATCGAGGGAGATTATCAGTGGTCTTGTATGTCTTCCATTTTCTGATGATTGCTCCCACAGTTGATTTTTTCACACCAAGCTGCTTGCCTATTGTAGATTCACTCTTCCCAGTCTGGTGCAGGTCTACAATACTTTTCCTGGTGTCCTTCGAAAGCTCTTTGGTCTTGGCCATGGCGGAGTTTGGAGTCTGACTGTTTGAGGCTGTGGACAGGTGTCTTTTATACAGATGATGAGTTCAAACAGGTGCCATTCATACAGGTAACGAGTGGGGGACAGAAAAGCTTCTTACAGAAGATGTTACAGGTCTGTGAGAGCCAGAGATTTTCTTTGTTTGAGGTGACCAAATACTTATTTTCCACCCTGATTTACGAATAAATTCTTTACAAATCCTACCATGTGAATTCATGGATTTTTTTTTCACATTCTGTCTCTCACAGTTGAAGTGTACCTCTGGTGCAAATTACTGACCTCTGTCATCATTTTAAGTGGGGGAACTTGAACAATCGGTGGCTGACTAAATACTTTTTTGCCCCACTGTAATTCCTGCGTGCAGAAAATATATTTCAGTGTTTGCTGTTATCCACACACACACACACACACACAACAGCAGCCCCTCTCGCTCGCTCAGTCTTTGCACTTGCGCTTGCTCGCAATGTGTTGCTCGCGCTCTCAACATTTTTGCCCGCGCTCAACTCTTTCTGTACACCGTTATATTTGTGCCGCAAAACCAGCCAATCACAGACTTGGATGCAAAAAAATCTGATTGGCTGTTTTGGTCTGCAATCAGCTCGAAATGACGAAATGCAATATCCCAGAATCCATTTCGTCCAAAACTCAAACGAGGCAGTGGCGGAGGAACACAGAGTGGCGGAGTTTGAAATATTAATCTTTCTGGGTCACAAAATAAACTTTTAAGATATTTTCATGTGAGAATGGTGCTGTGTAAACTTCAAATATCTGCTTGATTTATCAAGACATCACATAAGCGTTTTCAGAGATGCCTGTTACCCACCAGCTGACCATGTCATGGTCCTGGGTCGGTGACCCAGCGCCTTGAGTTTGTGATTATTATTTTCTAGTTATTCTGATTTGTATTGGTTGTTGGGGTTTGGTTGTCGTGTTTATTTTCCCTACCTGTGCCTCCCTCTGTGCTCTGTACGGGTACCCGAGTTTTGTGTTGTAAAACAGTCTGGGTGTTTCCTGTTTTACTTTGTAGGTCTGTGTCTCGTTATGCCCATTAGTTCCAGCTGTGTCCCCTCCTGTGTGCCATTTCCTCATTACCTGGTGTGTGTATTTATAGTTGGTGTCTGCCTGTGCTCCTCGTCGCGTCGTCTGTGTTTCTCTGTGAATCTCCCGTGTAGTCTACATTATTCCATGTTTCTTCGTGACTCTCTGCTCCTCGCTCCATGTCCTCCATTTTGTATTAGTTTTCCCAGTTTAGGTTTATGTTCGGCTCTGCCCACATCTTGATTTTATGCACTGTAAATAAAACCCACTTGCACCTCCGCCATTGTCTGATATTGGATCCTCCTTTCTCACCCTCCACACGACTGCCGCCCCAGCCGTGACAGACCAGTTGGTCACTCGGGTTAAACATGATATAAAAGGCTGAACTGACAAAAAAATCACCGACTACACCACCAGGTATTATACGAAAAACCATAAAGCCTTTGAACTAAAACAAACGCTGTTGTGACAGTGATGTACACTGTCTTGTTGGTGTATATGTATGATTTGTATCACCTTCATGTTTCCAAACCGATATCATGAGCAGCAGCTTTTACAGCTGTGGCTTCAGCAAACATCAGCTGATACTAAAAAGTAATATTAAATTAATTCTAACAACAACTGATCAAGCTTGAACGTGCTGCTGTTGTTGTTTAGCGCAACATCTGCTGGTTTCCTGTTTCTGGCGCAAAGTGGGAGATAATCAAACAAGAGAGACGATCAGCTCATCATTGACCAGTTTCATGATTGAAGTAGCAACAGGAGAGGGAGGGGAGAGAATGAGAGAAGAACAGGCAGTTGTGCGGCAAAAACACAGAATAACTCCAGCTTTGTGTCTTTTTTTTTTCCATTCTAGCTGAAGTACGGGACGAATCGCGTTCCTTTTCCTCTCAATACGGATGTATTGTAATTGGTCCAGCCCAGAGTTGATCATGACCAATTGCCTAGTCCACCACCTTTCATTGTTTATACCATTACAAAAACAAACAAACAAACAAACAAACAAACAAACAAACAAACATAAAAATGAAAAATCACCATCAGCCCACCGGGCAAATGTCCGGGATGCCCAATGGCCAGTCCAGCTATGCGGTCAGCTGGTGGGTAACAGGCATCTCCGAGAACGTTAGAGCACTTATGTGATGTCTTGATAAATCAAGCAGATATTTGAAGTTTACACAGCACCATTCTCGCATGAAAATATCTTAAAAGTTTATTTTGTGACCCAGAAAGATTAATATTTCAAACTCCGCCACTCTGCGTTCCTCCGCCACTGCCTCGTTTGAGTTTTGGACGAAATGGATTCTGGGATATTGCATTTCGTCATTTCGAGCTGATTGGAGACCAAAACAGCCAATCAGATTTTTTTGCATCCAAGTCTGTGATTGGCTGGTTTTGTGGCACAAATATAACTGTGTACAGAAAGAGTTGAGCGCGGGCAAAAATGTTGAGAGCGCGAGCAACACATTGCGAGCAAGCGCAAGTGCAAAAACTGAGCGAGCGAGAGGGGCTGCTGTTGTGTGTGTGTGTGTGTGTGTGTGTGTGGATAACAGCAAACACTGAAATACATTTTCTGCACGCAGCAATGAATTTTGTTCACTCAAATTCAGCTTTTCTTCACTCAAAATAAATTTCTCCTCAAAATGCAACACTTGCACCTGCAAACCTTTTTTACGTGCGCTCAATTTTTTTTTTACGTGCACTCAGAATAGTGGCACAAAAATAACGCCATAACATACTAGTATTTAGTAATTAGCATTAAGAACAAGAATCAGATGGGGATAATATAAACACTAGTGAGCAATGTTGTGACTGGAAAAATAATATGTGTACAGGAGATCAGGAAAGTCAAGAGGTTCAGCCTCTAAGCTGCATGAATGCCTGTTCCAGATTTTCTATGAATCCATCCAATATTGTAAAGACCCCACACTCAAAAACCTTGAATGGGAATTCCATGATGCTACCAATGAAATTCAGACATCAACAAAGTCTTTAGTTTTTGAATATCCCATATTTATGTCCACTAAGCCAAGCTTTCCAAGGAATGCTAAAATATGCAATATATATATAAAAATTCCCCTCTCACCCCTGCGGGCGGTCTTCAAGCTCGGGTCCTTTACCAGAGCTCTGGGAGCTTGAGGGTCCTGTCCAGTATCTTAGTTGTTCCTAGGACTGCGCTCTTCTGGACAGAGATCTCTGATGTTGTTCCTGGGATCTCCTGGAGCCACTCGCCTAGCTTGGGAGTCACCGCACCTAGTGCTCCAAATACCACTGGGACCACTGTTACCTTCACCCTCCACATCCTCTCCAGCTCTTCTCTGAGCCCTTGGTATTTCTCTAGCTTCTCGTGTTCCTTCTTCCTGATGTTGCTGTCATTCAGTATCGCTACATCTGTCACTACGGCCGTCTTTTTCTATTTGTCTACCACCACTTTGTCTGGTTGGTTAGCTAACACCATTTTGCCCGTCTGTATCTTGAAGTCCCACAGGATCTTAGCTCGGTCATTCTCCACCACCCTTGGGAACATCTCCCATCTCCTCGGGACTTCCATTTGAGGTGGCAAAGCATTACCAAGAAGTCAATGTCTGACTTTTTGCTAACTTTATATAATATACTTCTCAACCCTTAAAGAAGTGCTTCTTTTGTTAATTTAGATTTACTGCATTGAATAAGTTTCAATGGCTACACCGTAATTCTCATATGTGTAAACTGACACATATACTGTGCCACATACTACTTAATAAAAACACTTTAACAAAATCTGTAAAAATATTTTTACATCATCACAGCTTATTTATTCCTATTCTCTGCATATTTACACAATGCTTTTGATTGTTTCACACATTTGCTCTTACTAGTATCACCCTCTGACACTAAGTCTCTTAGGAAGAACACAAATAACTCGCGCATTAATTAAAATGGTGGTGAGAAGGGCTTGAAAGTGGTTTGATGGAGAGTGTTGCCTTCTATCTAATTTCAGATTAAATTCTCGTCAGAAGCAGTGGCACCATGGAATGGAACAAAATTGCCTCTTTGATTATAGAAGCTATTCTAGATTACTTTCTCTCATAACTTTCATTTCCAAAACTTTTAGCCTCACTGAAAATGAAATGTCTTTTTCTCCTGGTTAAATATAAAAATCGATCCTACTTATGAAACAAACAAAGAAGGGTAAACCTGCATGTCAAACAGTACGTAGGAGTAAGTCGTTTAAGTATCCATACATTCTATGCCTTTTTAGCATTTTTACACTCACTGTAGAAGTGGTTGAATCAATAATTTAAACAAATTTGATGGTAATAAAACTTCAAACTACTAATTTAAGCTGCGTATTACCATGTACAGCTAAACAGGTTAAATTGTGCAACAATATTCATTTTCACCAGCCGATATAAGAGAGATTGTTTTTCTTTTATTTGTTACAATGCTAGCACAGACCACATAAAGTTAGCCCCACACAGGGACAGAAATGACCTGTGTGTACCAAAACATGAAATGACAAAATAGGTTAAAGACCTCTCGCACGGTTTATGTTAGTACATAGCGCTTTACTCAGTCCCCAAGGACCCCAAAGTGCTTTACACTACATTCAGTCATCCACCCATTCACACACACATTCACACACTGGTGATGGCAAGCTACATTGTAGCCACAGCTGCCCTGGGGTGCACTGACAGAGGCGTGGCTGCCAGACACTGGCACCACCGGGCCCTCTGACCACCACCAGTAGGCAAACACGGGGTTAGTATCTTGCCCAAGGATATTTGGCATGCAGCCAGGAGACAGCCTGGGATCGAACCAGGCTGTCTCCTGGCTGCATACAGGCCATTTGTAGGGTCTACCTTACAATATAAAGCACGTTGAGGCAACTGTTGTTGTGATTTGGTAATGTATAAATAAAATTTAATTATTAGGGAAAGCACTTATGGCCTTGTTAAAAAAAGAAACTTCAAACCTAGTGAAAAATGTCAGATCATTCGGACCAACATAAATGAAATGGGTCTATCTGTCATGAACCAGCTGTGTGGAGGCAGATGAGGACCCAAACGCAAAACTCACGGAGACAGGAACTGAACTCAAAATCACTGCTTTATTGCAGGCTTCACAAAGAAACAGAACTAAACTGGTAATGCTAACAGAAGACCGAGGGACCGCAGAAAGACACACAGGTTCAGGGAGGAGACATTGACGACGCAACACTGAACTGAGGGAGACATGCACATAAATACACAGAAGGTTAACGAGGGAAGTGGGAGCACACGGGGAACACAGCTGACACAGATAATCGTAACGAGACAGGGCAGGAGTGAACACAACATGACGCATACTGACGAGAGACTGTCAAAGTAAAACAGGAAGTACACAGAGGTTCAGACAGGAGGAGAGAGAGCACAGACATAACGGGCTGGGGGCTCACAGATGCACAGAGGGGCACACAGGGGGTAATCAAATAAGGAACATCTTTAACAGAACCTAGGAACCACGGCATAAGGAACAAAATACAAGAAAACTAAGAATGCTGGGCCAACATGGCCCAGGACCATGACACTATCCATCGCTTCAGCTCCAATAACCTTGTTTTTTTCCTGTTTCAGTACAGAATGGCAGGGGTATGGAACTCTGTTCCTCTTAGATTTTCCTCTAAGCACTTGATGCAAATAGTACTTTGAATCCAGGACAAAAAAAAATTTAATCAAAATAAAGTCTCCATTCTACAGAGCCCCGCAGGGGACATGGGAGAAAAAAAATTAAGACGGACTTTTGCGAGATATCGCAAAACAAACTCAGGATCTCGCAAAAGTCTGTCTTAATTTTTTTTTCTCCCATGTTCCCTGCGGGGCTCCGTACCATTCCCTTAAAAGTACAGCATATAATAAACAATAAACAGCCCTTTATATTAAAATTTGGTGAAAAGCTAACTGCTTTTAGCTAACCAACAAACAGTAATTTGGTAATTATCTAAAAGTGAATACACCTAATAAAAGAGTATGTGAGAAACAAGGTATGCAACTTTACTAACTGCTAACTGCAGTTCATGAAGATCTATATTTGACTGGATATATGAACAAGACTGAGCTGACTATATTTTTATTGAAAAATCAATCATGACACTGAAGAACAAATCTTACACAACTAGCAAATAGTCAGTGTTGTTCAGTATTATCAGAACAACAATAATTTGCGCAGCAGAAAATAACCTCTATTTTGTTTATCAGGTCTCCCAATATGCAAATTTCAGGAACAATTTGTAGCTTATTGAGTTTAAAGCCACAACTTGTATCAGATGATAACTAAAAATGAAGCGTATAGCATGCAGACATGTAATGGCATTGCTTAGTGAGGTAAGAAAATATATTTACCATTAAAAAAATAAAATAAAATGATGGTGCTGGTGTTATCAGCGACATGGTTCAGGCAAAACAAAAACAAACAAACAAAAAAAGCAAAAAACAAACAAAAAAACAATTTAAATTTTCCTCTACTGTAATTTGTTTGAAAATTAACTTTGCATGACTTAGGACTTGCATGAATTTGGATAAGTGACCTGTTTAAAAAAATCCTGTGTATAAAAGCATGTGTTTTTAAGAGATATCAGACTCTCTAGTTTACCACCAGATAAAATCATTTTTGCACTGCTGGGCAGTCCATCCATCTAGTGAAGAAAATTAGCATTGATTAGCTGGAAGAACATCAATTTGCATTCAGAGTAGTCCATGATTTCCAGTTCTTAGTCATTTATCACACTGCTCACTGTATCCTTGAAACATGTTTTTTTTTTTTAACCAACTTTGTTGCCCAGCAGAAATTATCTGCCAGCTGAAATGTGATAAAATAAATGAATTTACTTATTCCTTCTATCATTTCATACAGTTGCATATTGATTTTTGTCTATTTCACATTATCTATAATATAATAATATATATAACCCTCTCTCCCCTCGTTCGCTTCGCTTCCATTTTGTCTAATACTGCTGATCTGCCATTAGACTGAAACAATATTATACACTCACATGTATTTTAAGCTTTAAAGCAGATTTTTCTGTGGGCTGTAAATCAAGTTTAAAAAGATGATGTTTGGTCCTTTAAAGTCTTAAACGCATCACAAAGGCACTCTCTCTCACACACAGTTTAAAGAAAGTTTTGCTTTGCAGTATTAGTTTTCTGTTTTCATATTCTGCTTCCTGTATAAGCATGTCCTGCTTCTTTATCATCACTGCACTGCCAGCTTGATAACAGAGAAAAAAATAATTTAATCTGCAGCGGAGCAGCACTGGACTTCTCAAAACTGTCACTGACAGTAACTTTTGATGGCAGAGTATCATAAATAGTTTGAGACATGAATATCATTTGGCTTTTTAATTGTGGCTTTTATAATATGTTATTTCAGAGCTTAATCTAAACAAAGATTTTCTTGCTTTTCCGTGAAAGTAAACAGCAGTACGTGACCCGTTGTTTGTTGTAGTACTTCTACAACAAAGTCTGCTGCTCACTGCTGCAAGTGT
Source organism: Rhamphochromis longiceps (assembly GCF_057381845.1). Lineage (NCBI taxonomy): Eukaryota > Metazoa > Chordata > Actinopteri > Cichliformes > Cichlidae > Rhamphochromis > Rhamphochromis longiceps. The sequence continues at coordinate 18,418,649 of NC_140562.1, forward strand.
ATTAACTCAAGGTCACTCTCTTCAGTCCCTTTGTGTCAACTCATTTATCCATTTCAAGGCAGCCGTTTCACCTCTATTGGTGTACAGAATCCCATCTAGCAAACTTGCACCACCACTCTTTCTAATTTTGTTCAATTTGAACTGGTATTTGCTGGTATGCACTGCAAAATGTGTTCAATTTCAGGATATTATACTTTTATTTGAGATGGTGGGAGCATATAAAATAGAGTGATGTTGGGATACTAGTGGCCTGGATTTTATTATTGAGAACACTTTCATTTATCTTGATCTTGATCTGTTTAATGAAACATGGCTATTCTTCTAGGTATTAATAGTATTCCCAAATTAGACAAGTAAAAAAGAAAATTTGTACTTTTATGTTGATTGAAGCTAACCAGGATAATCTGTTGGGTATAGCTTCACAGAGAATAAAAATGTATTAATACTGCAAGAAAATGAGTGCATTCCCATATGCTTTCACCTTATTAGCATGCTAACAAGGTAAAAGCATATCAAAAAAGTTTGTAATCTGCAAAGGTAAACATAAGTAAAATTACAATGTTTTAGGCCTTTTTGATTATTACTGCTTATAGCTCATGAAAATCAGAAATTCAGCATGTCAGATGACAATCGCTGACATCCTCCACGAGGAGGGCGAGCCACAAGAGGTCATTGCTCAAAAGGTTGACCGTTCACAGAATGCTGTATGAAAGGAGCTACAACCACCACATTCCTGATAAGAACTCACTCTTGTGTCAGACAATCTTAGAAGCGTCTTAGCTACACTAAAGATGATAAGAACTGGATTGTTGTTCAGTGTTCCCAAGTCCTCGGATGAAAGAATATTTTGGATTTAATTTGGATAACAAGATCTGAGATTTTTGAAGAACAGTGGAGAGACACAAAATCCAATGCATCTGAAGTCCAGTGTTAAGTTTCCACAGTCTGTGATGATTTGGGGTACAGTCTTATCTGTTGGTGTAGGAAGCGGTTGGTACTTGTGTTTTACAAGTCCAAAGCCAACACTTTAGTCTTTAATCTGCTGACGAGCTTTACGCAGATGCTGATTTGTTTTTTGTTTTATTTTGCATCATTTAGCACAATACCGGAAATACAACCAAATGATTTGTTGACCATTTCTTTTTTACAGTTCTTAATTGGTTTAGTCAGCTGAAACGAATCTATCTGGGACTCTCACAAAGAAGATGAGAAACACCTCACCCCAAAATATCAATGTGTGGAAGGGCACAACCAAAGCAACCTGGGCTTGAATAACAACATAGCAGAGCAACATGCCAATCACCTTCATACCACACCCAAGTCATTTCAATTAAATGTAATTTTATTAATATAGCACTAAATTACAACTGCAATCAGTTACAACAGCTTTATAATATAGACCCTGCAATATTACAGAGAAAACCCCAACGATGTTGCATGTTGATGTTAGGCTACAGTGGGAAGGAAAACTTCCCACTGTAGCCTAACATCTTAAAACTTCCTTTTAACACAAAAAACCTCTGGCACAACCAGACTCAGGGACGGGCAGCTATTTGCCATAACCATTTGGGGGTGAAGAGGAAAAGAAAAGAGCAGAGGGATACAGGACAACAAATAATAACTAATGATTAAATGCAGAGTGAAAAGAAATGAGTGAAGAAGAAACATAGTGCATCATGGGAACCCTTCAGCACCCTACACCTGTATTGCAGCGTAACTAAGGGAGGATTCAAGGTCATCTGATCCAGCCCAAACTATAAGCTTTATCAAAAAGGAAAGTTTCAAACCTCACCTTAAAAGGAGAGAAGGCATTTGTGTCCAAAATCCAAACAGCTTCCACAGACGTTGATGGCTCTGCCTTCCATTAACTCCTACAAACCACAAGTAAACCAGCAGTCTGAGAGAAAGCGCTCTATTGGGGTGAGAGGGCTTTATCATAAGGTGGGACCTAGTTATTCAAGACCTTCTATGTAAGGAAAAGGTTTTTACAATTTCAAAGCTGCAAATATGTGAACTACCAGGAAAGGTTTTTGTGTTTCTGTGCGTGGAGAGAAACTGTGGAATAGTTTGATTGTGGAGTTGCAACAACATCCAAACATAAAGTAGTTCATGTCTCTGATTAGAAATTTGGTGTGTCATACCAATTTGAATTGCACAATTAACTTTTTAAACCTGGAGGTATTGACTTTGTTGTGTGGAAGTTAAGCTAGATAAATATTAGGTGATAACTCATGGGGAATGGTTTGGATTAAACGGGTGTGCACTTCTTGTCACTCCTTTTCGATATGTATCGATATCTATCTTTTCACTTAACAAGACCAATATTAGAACTTGCCATTGTGGAGTGCAAGCTGCAAGGACAAGTGAGCTGTAAAAGAAGAAACATTTTAAGGTAGCAGATCATTACATGAAGGAACCTTTTAAAAACAAGCGCCTTCATGCTCACAGGTGTGCACACGGGTGCTCACACACACAAACGACACCCTTTTTGGCTCCTACCTCAAAGCACAGTGTGCGCTGTCGATCTTATTGTTGCACAATAATGTTTAATATTTAGTATTTAATATTTACTGTTATATTCCCATATATCATCGTGATGTTGTTTACTCTATTGCTCTCATTTTCTTCTGCTTATATTACAATAACATGTAATATTTATTATCTACTGTTATCTACTGTTAGCTAGTTTATTGTGATGGTGTTGTTTTTATTATGTTGTGCTTTGTTGTTTGTTTTCTAATCTGGTTTTTTATCTCCATACAGGTGATCCAGGTGCTTTATTTGTTTTTCTTTTTTTTTCTTCCCCCCTTTCTAACCATCTCTTCTCCCCTCTATTTTTCTTTCTCTCCCTCTCTTTCTTTCATTCTTTCTCCCTGTCCTATCCCCCAGTCATGTCTGTCCCGTCTTTAAAAAATGAAAATAAAATAAATACATAATTATAATATAATAAATCACTTGCGACACGTGGAAGGAGTTATGGATCCTCATATTCCGGGGCAGGCGAAGGCGGACAGAGACAGGGTTAATCACAGAGTCGACCTCAAAGGGACCGATGAAAGTGGGAGACAGTTTCTTGGACTCAGACCTGAGTGGGATGAATCTGGTAGACAGCCAAACCTTTTGTCCAGGTGTGTAGGTGGGAGCAGGGGTCCGGTGGCGATCCGCCAGGCGCTTATTGCGTTCCACCGTGCGGAGAAGGGAGGCCCGAGTCGCTCTCCAGGCGCGCCGACACCTCCGAAGATGCTGTTGGACAGAGGGAACAAAGTGCTCACCCTCGACGGCTGGGAAGAGTGGCGGTTGATAGCCCAAGGACGCCTCGAAAGGGGACACACCGGTGGCAGAGGAGGTAAGGCTGTTATGAGCATACTCAATCCATGACAGTTGCTCGCTCCAAGTTGACTGGTTAGTGGAGACCAGGCACCGGAGAGCTGCTTCGAGCTCCTGGTTGGCACGCTCCGTTTGGCCATTCGTCTGCGGGTGGAAACCAGAGGAGAGACTGACCTGAGCTCCGAGGGCACTGCAGAACTCCTTCCATACACGCGACGTGAACTGCGGTCCTCTGTCTGCCATGGAGGCGAAACACGTGGTCAGCTAGCAGCCGGGCGGTCTCTAGAGCAGTGGGGAGCTTAGGGAGGGCGACAAAATGAGCAGCTTTGGAGAAGCGGTCCACAATGGTGAGAATCACAGAGTTACCTGACGAGACGGGCAGACCAGTGATGAAGTCAACAGCGATGTGCGACCAAGGGCGGCTCGGAGTCGGCAGAGGGTAAAGGAGGCCAGAGGGTGGTTGATGGACGCTCTTGTTTTGAGCGCAGGTCGAGCATGCGGAAATATATTCGCGGACGTCTTTGGCAAGGGAAGGCCACCAGGCGAAACGTTGGAGGAAGGTAATAGTGCGGTGGACCCCCGGGTGGCAGGTGAATCTGGCAGTATGAGCCCAATGTAACACTCGTGACCTTACTGAGGGGACGAAGAGCAACCCTGGAGGGCCCGTTCCGGGGTCCGGTTCTGTCCGCTGAGCCTCTCGAATAGCCGACTCGATCTCCCAGGTCAGGGCCCCGACTACACAGGTGGGCGGTAGAATGGGAGAGTCCCGAGTTGCGTCTTCGGAGGCGGCGAATTGGCGTGAGAGGGCGTCTGGCTTGACATTACGGGAACCGGGTCTGTAAGTGATCGTAAACTGGAATCTAGTGAAAAACAGGGCCCACCTGGCTTGCCTGGCGTTGAGGCGTTTTGCCGATCGAATGTACTCCAAGTTCTTGTGATCGGTCCAGACCACAAACGGCTGGGCAGCACCCTCTAACCAATGGCGCCACTCCTCCAGGGCTAGCTTGATGGCTAGTAGCTCTCGATCTCCCACATCATAGTTGCTCTCTGCAGAGGTGAGACGGCGTGAAAAGTAGGCACAGGGATGCAGCTTACCTCCTTGCTGCTGGGAAAGCACCGCCCCCACTCCAGCGTCCGAGGCATCCACCTCCACAACGAACTGCCGGTCGAGATCGGGTTGGACGAGAATGGGCGCCGAGGCAAAGCGGTCCTTCAGATGGGCAAACGCACGTTGAGCCAGCCCATCCCAGCAGAAGGGAACCTTGGGAGAAGTAAGACGGGTCAGAGGCAGGACCAGTTTACTATAGTTGCGAACAAAGCGCCGATAAAAGTTCGCGAACCCCAGAAAGCTTTGAAGCTGTTTACGGTTAGAGGGGGTCGGCCAGTCAACAACGGCTTGAACCTTTGCGGGATCAGTCTTGAGGTTACCCCGATCGATGACGTGGCCCAGGAAGGAAACAGTTGAGACATGAAACTCACACTTCTCCCCTTTAACAAAGAGACGATTTTCGAGGAGACGCTGAAGCACCTGCCTGACATGGCGTCGGTGGTCAGCGACAGACTGGGAGAAGATGAGGATGTCATCCAAGTAAATGAAAACGAAATGGTCGATGAAATCTCGGAGCACGTCATTCACGAGAGCCTGAAACACAGCTGGAGCATTGGTGAGACCAAAAGGCATCACAAGATATTCGAAATGGCCCAGGTGAGTATTGAAAGCCGTCTTCCACTCGTCTCCCTCCCTAATCCTCACCAGATGGTAGGCGTTGCGCAGGTCCAACTTTGTGAAGATGGTGGCACCCTGAAGAAGCTCGAACGCGGAACTCAGCAGAGGGAGGGGATACTTGTTTTTAACTGTGATGGCGTTGAGGCCGCGATAGTCAATACAGGGCCGTAAACTTTTATCTTTTTTGGTGACAAAAAAGAAACCAGCAGCAACAGGTGAGGACGAGGGGCGAATGAGACCAGCGGCAAGTGACTCATTGATGTAATTTTCCATGCTTTCCCGCTCCGGTCGAGACAGGCTATACAACCTACTGGTTGGAAGCGGCGCGCCTGGGAGGAGGTCAATCCCACAATCGTACGGCCGGTGAGGGGGAAGAGAGCGTGCCTTATCTTTACAAAACACTTGCGCCAGGTCGTGATAGTCAGACGGTATGGAGGACAGATCAGGCGGTTCTGAAATAGTTTTATTGGGTGGTAGGTTCATGGCGGGGGTGGCGGCTTTTAAACAGGACATGTGACACTCCTCCCCCCACCCCGAAATACTCTTTTTCCTCCAATCAATCACAGGGTTATGTTGACACAGCCAGGGATAGCCCAAGACTAGTGGAGTGAGTGGGGCCTTAAAGACGTACAACTGTATGGTTTCCGATTCCCCGACGCGCCCGTAGGTGCTCATCCAACTTCACACACAGCGTAATCACATCAGACAAGGTCTTAGGAACATCTCTCATCATCAGTTCTCTCTTTAACTCATCACAAACATTATTCAGGAGAGTACTTATCAATGCCGACTGCCCCCAGCCAGTCTCTTCGGCCAAGGTCCAGAATTCGACCGAAAAATCCGCCATACTCCGCCTCCCCTGCTTCAAATTTAACAGTCTGTGGGCAGCCGCCTCCGGTGCCTCTTTCAAAAACACTCTTAAATTTGGTGAGGAAGTCCTCATAAGAAATGTCCGGGGCTGTTCTCAAAACAGCTTGCGCCCAGTTTAATGCGTGCCCGCGTAATAGTTGAACCATAAAGGCGATTTTGGCCCCATCTGTCTCATATGTTCTTCGTAACTGACGGAATTGTAGTGTGATCTGAGTCAAAAATCCACCACATTTATCGAACTCACCCGAGAAAGGCTCCGGCGCTGGTAACGATCGCTCCGGTGGTTCTGTGGGGGCCGGCGTGGGGGAAACAGGCGGAGCGGCTGCAGAGGGACTGGGAGCCGATAGCTGAGGAGAAACAGACGGAGGGGGTGAGGGTGGGCTTACCGACGGTAGACGTTGAGCGAGGGCTTGAGTGAGTGCGGCCAGTTGTTGATTTATGTGCCGAAGCATGTGTTCGTGGCGTTCCAGAATTGCCTCCGGGGTGAGGACGGGTTGCTGGGTGGGGTTTGAGTCCGCTGAGTCCATGATGGCTGGATCGTTATTGTTACGGTTGGAAGGAGGACTCAAGCGCAGGACTCCGGTACTGATGCTTACAAGAAGAGTTTATTTACAAGTCACCAGGTGTATATACAAGAATGTGCAGGGGGGTGTTATATACAGCTGAGTGGGGGAAGAAGGGGTCTCCAGGGAAGTCCAAGGGAAAGCATACGTTCTTCAGAATATCCACTCACACGATCACAGGTTCACACTCCAACACTGCCACACGGGAAACACACGGGGAAAAATCCAAGAGGTTCTGTAGACAGGGAGACAGGGTTAAGGACGATGCACAGAGGAAAACACTCTTCACTAAACTTGCTGTAGCTTTGACTTTACTAACGCGTGGTAGACAACGATCCAGCGACGAACAGCAGTCACCTCCTGGCTTAAATGCTGCTCCCCTTAATGAGACACCTGGGTCTCATCTCCCGAGGGCGTGGGCCAAGGGTATGAACCCACAGTGAGTTCCGCCCCGGCGAGAGAGAAGAGGAAGAGAAACAGAGAGGGCTGATCAGCGTGCAGCTGATCCGCCTGGCCGTGACAAAGAAAGGCAAAAAACCCCCCCAAAAAACGAAAAAAGGTATAAACAATATTTTCATGTGAAGTATAAATTATCAACAGGAATGAAATTTTAGTGGTTTAAACAATGTCAAGAGAGGAATGTCAAAGAAATTAAGTGTCCTTCAGTTTATGCATGAATAAGCTTTTACAATTTTTCATCATGATAGGCACCTTTCAAGTATACAGAGGAGCTTCATACTTAAAGGATAGGCTTGGATGGAGTACTGCTTTCAACATGTTTGCACACAGTATGTGTATGCTTCACTGGGTTCGTGCAACAAGGCAATTAAAAAAGAGCGATAAAAAGACTTTGCTGGCTAGTGGAGATAAGCTTCACACCACTGCTATCATACACACATTATTCCTTTTTTTGATTTCTTAAGCTGTCATTGCTTAAGGATCTCCCAGTATGCCGTCTTAGATTTGAGTGTTGAGAGATTTAAAAGTGACAGTTTGAGTTTTTTGATTTGCATTCCCTCTTTCAGTTAGGAAAAGCCTACATCATTAAAAATCCATCTGTATTTGCATTTACTTCAAATCTAGAAGGAAATCTTAAGCCCCTTGATGATGTGATGGATTCTACTAACAGACACAAGACTACTGTATAATATTATAATTACAGCGTCCACAACTTAAGAAAACACCAGCAAATAGAAAAATACAACAAGGTTTTACAAAATGGAACAGAAGTTGAAAAAAAAGGCAATAAAAGTGTTTCTGGGAAAAGAAGTGACAGAAACCCAAACAGGTGAAGAATTACACTTAGGTCTACAAGAAGCAGAAGATTTTTCCACGTTGTTAATGTGTTTCATTCACAGTATTTCTACAGTACTGTATATACATGTTTGCCTTTAGCTGTTTATAGTTAGTTAGTCACTTCTGCAGCTGTTCAATCATGTTACCGTCTCCAAAAAAGCGCTTCCCTTGTTTTTTGTCACTTTTATCGTATTTAATTTTTTTGTGAACTTTTTAAAATAGTGCTTATGTTGTGTTGTATTTAGCTTCTATTGTCTGTTGTGTGCTTGAGAAGATTTTTCTGTTTGTTGGTCTTTTCTTAAGTTGCATTGCACTTGACCTTTACAAGTCACCTATATTACTACTTATATAGTTAAATAAATATCTACTGTAATGCTAAAAATTATTTATTATTAGGTGAAAATTAAAAGAAAAAAACGAAAAGAAGCAATAAAACACTATGAAAACACCTCAGTACTGTTTCCTGTTAATACAGGAAACAGTACTGAGTACAAAAGTCTTAAAAGTAAAAGTTAATGTTCTGCAGAAAAATGTCTTCCATCGGTGTTAAATTGATTAATATTACTGCTGCATGTGTTTAAGATTGAGGTCATTTAAAATACTTTAATATTTATATATATTTAATGTTCAGCATGATATTCTATAACATCACAGTTGTGATTCTCCTGGGAGAACCAGGTATCTCTGAAAAAAACTCAGCCCTACGTCTTGATTATTCCAAAAGTATATTAAAATATTAAATAAAAAAATTAGCTGAAATAAAAGACTTGAGCAGTGTGTGACATGGCTAACTATCAATATCCGTAAGGGGGATTCAAATATGACTGAAAAATGAAGGTGGAAAGTAAGATTAAACTTATTAGATTCAGACGTTCTCATAAGCCCCTTTCCCATTGGAACCTACTTGGATCGACTCGGCATAGTTCACCACGGTTGTACTTCTCTCATGACTACTTTATTCCTTCTTACATTCATGTTACCAATCAATCAGTCTTTTAAGTAAATTGTAGCAGAGTCAAGTGATATTCATGTCACCCAGGAAATGTGTAATCCTACAAAAGTGTATTACGAAGAATTTGTGAGACTGTAATATGAATTGTTTCATAACATTAGGGGTTAGAAATAGCTGAATGACACTACAACTTCATTATTGTCAGCGAGTGTCTAGCTGAAGGTCACGTGTAATGCTGACACGATAATGAGGCACAACAAGAGCAGTGATGTGTACAATTGCAGTGGATTTCAAACAGCTGAAGTCATGTTATAGTTATTTAGATATTGGCCTTCAAATGTGGCAACAAATGAACCACAGCTGAAAGCTTCTAGCTCTGTAGTTCACTAGCATCCTATATTTAATCACATTTTTCATGGATACTTCCGACTAAACAAAATGTTTCAAATGAATGTTAAATGTTCTTAAAAGTGCTATGTACAACTTTAGCAAATGTTATTTTACATACATCTAAATTACATCCATAAAAATCATGCACACAATAATAATACATTAGCAATGTGTGTCTTGCTGCTGGACTCTGCTCTCCATTTCACCTGGTGTGCGTGTTTGCTTTGCTGTTTGTCTGCTCCACGGAGCAGCGAACACACCCTCACACATTGTGAAATGGAGAGCAGAGGAACATGACAAAATAACAGCAGACTCTCACTTTGAGCAGAAATGCAGTGCGCATAATTTAGACAGCATAAATTAAATATTTGGAGCCCAAAGTTTCAGGCTGCACTCTTTTACTTTCACTTTTAATCTTGTCTCATTATAACTATGAAGAGTGCAATCAGTTTCAAAGGGAGAGAAGGTCTACGATGCACACACAGCTGAGCAGGCCACAAAACACTTAACAACAAACACATAGTGTTCTCTGCTACATTAATGTTGAAAGTCAACAATCAAAGGTATCTCAAAACTTGGGCTAAATAAGGAAAACTAACACATCAGTGAAATAGTATCTGCCTTATGATCCACCACAGCTCACAGGTTTTTGTAAGGCAGAAAGAATGTTTTGTTGTAATTGGTTGTGCAAACTAATGCGATTTAGTTTGCAAACAGTCATATCCAGGACAAATAAATCTCCCTTCTCTAAAATCTGACTAATACTCTTGTACATTGAAGGAAAGATGAACGTACAATAAACTGCCCTGATGATATTTTCATGCTAATCTTTTGATTAATCTTTTGATGGTGAAAGGTCACAACCAGACAAAGCCAATGAAGAACAAAGACGCTAGCAGGGAAAAGCAATGGATTTACCTGAGAAACAGTGAAGGCTGGTTAAGAAAAACACTCCAGTCTTTCTTTTTGAAGATCTGTAATCAGTCTGACAAATACTACTGATGATTTTGTGGATGGAGTGTGAAGCAGTTGCACGGCTGAAGCAATGCTGACAATTAGATGAGAAAATAGCAATCAGAGGCAGCAGTACATGCAGACTGCAGGTAGTGAAATAACGAAAAACCAGAGTATGTCAGAAATGCTTTTGAAGCATCTCTGATATACTACAGGTCCACAGTTCTCTAATATGGCTGTTGTTGATGGATACATGCTTGCTTTGCTCCAAACTTTTCAAAAGAAAGAGAAGGAATGACTCTGTGACAAATTCTCAACAACTGAAGGAATCAACTAGTGATATACATTTTTAGTGTGATCTGACTATAACTCTAATTTGGGTATAGGCAAACAAGACAATAGAAAGATAGATACAAGATGCACTGCATGAGAAACCTTCAAAGTATGTATGTTATAGGTGTTATATCTTTCATATTTACTTTACATTTTATTTAAAAAAAATAAAGGCCAATAGACACTAGGCCCACAAGAAGAAATTACATAAACGTCAAATAATTGCGGCTTTTGGCTGAGCTTATCTGAACCAGTTTGGTCAGAGGATTAATTGTGGAGGCAGTTTTATCTGTGTTCATTAGACTATAATAGATTCATATTAATAAAATGGTAATCACGCTAGTAAAGATGAGTGTTGGAGCATTTATGTAACAAATTATGTAGACCGCCTCAGTATCAGATCAAAGCCAGGCGACAAGTGACAAGATGACCTAACATTGCCCTTGAACGTTAAATTGTTTCTTTTGAATTGCCACATTTTCTCTGACAGTTACAATCCCAAATATTTAATAGCAAATTGTCTTGTCATTTGTAAGTATAACGTTAGTGATGTTTGAGTTGATTCACCACAATGTGTAAACAACAGTGCACTAAAAACATCCTTGAGGCTTCTTACAGCCCACAAGGCTTATGCTGAGTGTTATAGGTTGTAACTAATCATCCCTCAAGGCATTATTGCCTGTAGAATATTCACCTGTTTATCGCTCCCTATAGATCTGACTGAAATATTTTCTCTCAGTAAAAAAAATCTCATTGTTATTCACTGAATGCGCCGGAGCTTTGATGCATTCATGAGGGGCGCTGCAGATAAGAATTGAGTTTCATTGTAACCCCAGTTAATGGGTTTGAGGCGAAAGGAGTGACATTTTAAAGAACATAAATAAATAAAAGAATTTTTCTGTCTATGTAACTACATCTGACAGCCTCCACAGCGTTTGTCTAGGTGATACACAAAGGTCAAAACGGAAAAAAGGTTAATCTCTTAGCTTGTGTCAGTAGGTAGAAACCTCGAAACATTCTCAGTTATCAAAACTGTCAATGAACGTGCTACATGTTTAAGCAATGATTTTATCATACAATTAATCTTTCAAGAGCTTGGACAGAAACAACCACCGAATTCAGAGTGTTAAAATAAGGCTGTAGAAAGGTAAATACTTCTGTTTCAAAAGTGAACTGTCAAAATGGCTATATGTGAAATGAAGAGACCAAAGATTGCAGAGCACGTTTAACCTTCTCTCCACAAGGCACACAGCTACCTGCTTCTCCACTGAACGCATATAGACAAATCAGCTGTCAAAATCAATCTAAAGAAGACGAAATGCGGACGTTTGGCGGAGTGAGTGGAAAAATAAGAAAAGGGAATTAAAGATAAACACACCACTAGTCATAATATATTATTATAACTCAAAATTCAGCTAGGCTTTTCGTTATCCAGTCCCAGTTTATTTATTTTTATTTTACTTTTGAAACATTTTTTGTAATTTTAGAATTTCTGTTACTTTCCTGCCAGATTAACATCACCTGTCTATGACACCAACAACAATGAACAGACTGCAAAATACCTCGTCGAACATCTTTGCATCATGTGCACTTTTACATTTTAGTATCTTTCAGCCTGTTGTTTTGGCTTTGAGCTCTACTTTTACAAACCCTCTTTTCCTAATTTTTTTGGGGGGGTTGAGTAAACCAGCTTTTATTAAACTTCAATAGATGACCTGCAGCAATAAACGTGAAGTAATCATAGTAGGTAACTGGTGAATTTTCCCCCCATAGTGAACAACTAAAGCAAACAGCTCATCACTGTAGGCCCCCAAATGAATATTCATTGGATACAAGAGAGCTTTGGATCTTCTGGGGCCACAAGTGCCTCATTTGCTGGTATGAAAATGTTTTATTTATTTCTTATGAATAAAAAAAATAAACCTCTTCATTATCTTGCTCAGCCACGACATTGTTGTTGTTGTTAACTGTGCGGCTTATTTGACTCGTATTATCTCTTCAGCAGAAAATACACGAGTAAATTGACAGATATAGAAACATGCACTTGGACTTTGTGTAAGATTTTACTTGTCAGCTCAGGCGATGTCAGTACACGAGACAGTTTGTCACAATATTTTCATGCTTCTTGCAGAACACATGACATTATGAGGGCTACAGGACAATACCCAAACAAACACATAGAAACCGAAAATGTAGGCGCAGATAATAACTGCAGATTTACAGTGTTTTGCTGTGAAGTACAGAAAACATTAGATGACTACCAGAAAGAATAACAGATTAATAAAGAGAACAAAGGGAAATCAGAGTTTGGTAACTATTCACTGAAGTGGAAGTGGTCAGGAAATGTGCAGGATTTATTAGAATACCGTTCCTCGTTCTTCTTTTTAATTGTGCAAAAATACATGCTCATTAGTGTCTCTCTGCTTGAGCTGACTGATTGCCTGGTACAGGTATGCATGTAGGTGGCTTTAAATATATACTGGACTATTAAATATGCATGCTGTCATAGTTTCAGGAGTCATTTTTGAATCTAATTAATGCTTAGGAACTTTCAGCTTCTTCAACTTCTTTCGTCTGCAAGGAGTGGAGATATGCATATTACTCTTCTGGTTATTGTATTGCATTGATATTTCCTCAATACAATATAAAAATACATCAAGGTATTATCATTTGTGAATTTGCTGATGTTAACTATTTTTGACTTACCAATTTTAGTAATCAAATGAATTTTAATGAAATTGTACCAAAACAATCAGGAATCAGGAAGGTATTCATCAAATTGTTAGTTTGATGCCATCAAAGCACACTTTCATAGCAGAATTAAACTGTCATGTTTGTCTGTATTCATTACAATGTCTGTTTCATTAAAAAAGAAAAAACTACTCCAATTTCAGATGCAGAAGAACTTCGAGCTTTGTTTGCTTTTTTCTTAAAAATGAGCTGAAGTGTATATCAGTGGGCTTCAACTAGCTGTTTAATTGGTCTGTTCTAACCTAGATCACTCATCATTAAATTGAATTTTCTGCTTATGAGAATAAGCCACACTCTAACAAAAAATGTTTTCAGATTTTCTTGTTTCTGCTGCTCTGTGCCTCTTGCTTATTTTCACTCTGTCAGTTTGCACAGCTCAGTTACAATTTAGGTTAAATGAGGAGGCATGGGACAGAACTTAATGAGAATTTGTTTTTACTGCTCTTCCAGTAATTAGTTTGTTAAAGCAGAATGAAATGAGTGTGTCTCAGGAAACATAAAATTGAATATTAATTAAATTACAAATGGAAATCTTGCTTGAATGTTAGAACAGTCATCAGACTGTGGGTATTTATCTGCTGCTATATTTTGAATTGAAAGCTGTTTAATTTCAAGCTATGCAAAAAGTTTTATGTGCTCTTCTCATTTGGTTTGTTTTAAAATTAATATTGTCAGTTGCTGGAGCGCTACGCCTCCTGCTTTGTGGCTTATATTCTTGATGTCATACACTGCAACTCTTCCAGACTTGAATGTGTCAGATGCATGGAGACAACCAGGTAATGAGATGTAGATATCCCACGCAGCAATTTCACAGCCTGTGTTTTCATCCCAGGGCTGCCTATCACTTCTGCAGGGTGGCACGCTGCTTCGATGATGACTGTCCTTCAAATGGCGGGGGGTGGAAGCACTGACACAAAGTCTGTGACACAGAACAGGGAGGGAGAAGACAAGGGCAAGAGGGTAACAAATGCTGAGGAAAATCCGCCAAATAAATACAAGCTTTAAAACATTGACTGGGACGAGCTTGCCATCAATGGAAGGCTGAAACATGCAGATGCAGAGCATCACAGACACAGAGAGAAACGTGTGCATTGTCAAAGTGTGTGAACTGTGTACTGCTGCTAATGCATTTAAACAGGAGCTCAGCATTGTGTAAGCACAGAGTGACATTGAGGACAGAATGAATAATTCATTGTCCTCACTCCATGATCTCCACAGTTAATATGTGTTGCGCTATATGCGAGTAAGTTAGAAGGCAGTGGAAAAGACAATCACCTAATCATGCATATGATTATGATTGTATTTGTTTGACAGTATATGTTTCAGATCAGATAAGCCCATCCCTCCAGGGAATATCTATTTTAGGATCATTTCTGCTACAGTAAAAACATAAAAGCAATTTTGTGTAAAAGTTGTGGGCAGTTTAGATTCTTGCATCATCAGGGAGTCAACCTATCAGGTCACTCTACCAGGATGACAGGAAATGTTTAGTTACCTAGGTAACTCCAGTTCTCGCAATAGGAAGCACCTTTTAGTGTCACCCCTTATGGAACCTAATACCACATCTGTTTAAGATAGACCAATACAAAGACACAGAGTCCCCCAACCCCCTTTTTAATAGCCCCTTGTGCCACACCAGACATTCTCAATGTATTTCTTCTGCATCCACATGAATGTAGGGCAGTGTGGTGAGATACCTTACTCAATTTTCATAGAATTGAGTTAACCCGGATAACGAAATGTTATCTTTCAGACCTCACTCGGTATCTCACTATGGAACATATAGCCTACTCCAAAGCTTATTCCTGGTGGAATGTGCAGGACGCTGCAGTTCCTGGTATCCATATGCCATCAAAGTAGCCTCCACCAACGAGTGTGACAGCAACTGACAGGACACAAACCTCCTTCTACATGAAGCAGTCCAGGACACACAATGCTGGTTGCTTTTCCTAAACCCCTTTGGTCTTTGGTGGTGTAATGCTCACACAGGACAAAGTGAATTAAGTCCGCTTCTGGCTGAATAATTAGTTTCAAGGCAGAAGTAGTCTGAGTGGGAAACTTGGTATAAGTGATGCTGAAATATAAGCAAGGCAGGCTGCATAACAACTTGTCCAAATCTTTTGATTTAAAATACAGGAACTTCACACAACCACTTTGGAAAATATACATTTTCTTGATATCTGTACTGATGTGGACTAGGTAAGGAGTTAGAAATCAAAGGATCCTACATCGTTTGATTGAAATAAAAATTATTAGACTACCAATGGCTAAAATCAAAAACACCCTAGAAATCAAAGTGCTTGCATGCTTGACAGTATCTGGGCATGCTCCTAATGAGAGGATGGATCGTGTCCTGGGTTATTTCTTCCAAGACTAGTGCCAGTTGTGAACCTGCCAATTCTGGTAATCTACAGCAAATGCCAATCACCCTTCACGGTGCAAGGCAGTGAGGACAGGGCCCACTAGAGGACATTAGGCCTTCAAATCACATTCTTGAAGTTAGTTTTAGGCCAGTGGCCTACTGGATGTCATTTTGTAGCTCTGGCAGTGTTCACCCTGTTCTTATTTGCACAAAGGAGCAGATAACGGTCCTGCTCATAAGTTGTTCCTTCTACGGCAATATCCAGCTGGAGTACCTGCCTTCCTCCTAAAATATCTGCCATGCTATTGAGACTGTGCAGGGAGAAACAGCGAACTTCTGTCAGTTGCACTTATTGATATGCCATCTTGGAGAAGTAGTGAGTGCCAATAATGACATTAGCCAAACACAAAATTACTGAAAAACCAGTCAAAAAAGATGAGGGGAAAAATATTAATTAAAAAATGTTTAATGTTAATTTCAGTAACATCAAAGCAGCTGAAAATGATTAACAACCCCCTGTGCTACTTAACTGACCACATCAATATCCCAGAAGTTAAATTGATGCTATACGCTTATTTTTAAGTGTTTCTTTAACATTTTTGAGCAGTATACTTGTGCTTCTGTACACTAAAAGTAATAGAAAAAATATTTTTGTTTTCATGTGATGACTTGGGGTTGAGGTTAAACTAATCTGTATAAATTCAAAAAAGCAGTTTGAATTTACAAACTCTTTGCTTTTAACTGTCTGTGAGGTCTGTGTCATACTGTATATTAAAACTAGTCTGTTCTAAACTTCTTTTAGGTATGGCCTCTATAAGCAGGATGGATATTATTCTATTATTAAATAATTGTTTTTAACAACATAATTTTTGTGGCGGTCTGGAAATGCCTACCTCTGTTAAAAACTGACATGGTGTAGTACACATGTGACATCTGAGAGATTATTTTCTGAGCCAGTCAGTAGCCTGACCACTGCCTTCATATGTCCTGAAGGCTACATGAGTCCTACAAACGTCTATGTTGTCTACACCAATTGTTGCCCCATGCTGTTTTCAATAAATGTTCCTCATGTGGATTAAAATGATGAATATGTATTGTAACCCTGCTTCTGTGACTACACAAGGGGCCCTCTAATAAAGCTCTACAGACTCAGGTACACAGCACAAACTGCACCTACCAAAGGGTGGCACAGAATCTGAGTGGTTAGCATTGTTGCCTCCCAGCAAGATAGTCCTGGGTTTGAATTTCTCTGTCAGTTGGGGCCTATTTGTGCAGACTACATGCTGTTCTTATGACTTAGAGTTGTTTCTTATTTACTCTTGGTTCGCAAATGTTACACAGGATGGCACAGGTGCCATTTTCACTTCAAAAACATACACATTAAAATTCATGTTTTCACAGACACTGCTGGGAAAGATAAATCTGAGTTAACATACTGAATGCTGAACACAGAATAAGAGAAAAGCTCCACCTCTCAGGTGATAATGATTGCAAATATTGAAACACATATTAATGAAATGGAAAAGTATGGTAGTATTTCCTTTCGAGATCGTAAAGCGAGGCCGACAAGATCAGCGCAAAGCCAATTAATGTCCAGCTGCCTTTTTGTTAAAGCCCTGTGTTTCTGTGAGAACGATGAAAAACATCCCATGACTCTCCATGAAACAATTTAGCTTCACATAGAAACTTCTAAAAATAATAACATGAAAAGTGTCACGTGGTGAGGAGGTGAGTGAGGACCCAGAATGCACATATACAGGTGTGGATGTAATAAACAAAAGCATGACATTTATTTAGGCTGATGGGCTGGATACAAAGATGAAACGTGAAGTACTAACTTACGGAAAACCAAAAATACTACTTTTATATCTTTCAATTCAGTTCAATTTTATTTATATAGCGCCAAATCACAACAACAGTCGCCTTAAGGTGCTTTATATTGTACAGTAGATCCTACAATAATAGATACAGATAAAGACCCAACAATCATATGACCCCCTATGAATGAGCACTTTGGCGACAGTGGGAAGGAAAAACTCCCTTTTAACAGGAAGAAACCTCTGGGAGAACCAGGCTCAGGGAAGGGCGGCCATCTGCTACGACCGGTTGGGGTGAGAGAAGGAAGGCAGGATAAAGACATGCTGTGGAAGTGAGACAGAGATTATATTATATCTTGAGAGCAGATGTTGTCATTGAGGACCCCTTGGTAACTTGGGAGGCTCCTCCTGAGACTACGGGCTCCGCCTCGAGAGGAGCAGATACCACTGGCTCCAGGCTCAGATTGTATGGGGCCATCAAGCCCAGGTGTAGAAGTAGGAAGCCTTTGAAACTCGGGGGATGCTAGCTGGGGCTGCCAGGGCTCACAGCCGACTCTGTTTGAACCAGCTGGGGGTGTGCAGAGATCACAGGTGGCTCTGGTTGCACCAGCCAGCCCTTTGCAGATCTTGCACCCGACTCTGGTTGTGCCAGTTGGGGCTGCGCCAGCTGGGGCTCTGCAGGGCTGCAGCCTACACAGGTAGCACCAGCTGGAGCTACTGAGGCACCGCTGCCAACTCCAGAGGCCAGGTGCATGGTGCTTGGTCACTGCAGAGGCCCTGGGTTACACAGCAGTTCATGGTAAAGCCCCAAAAAGAGCTACAGTGTCTAGGAAGGACCCAAGTGGGACAACCATCCTCATAGATGTAGGAAGTGAACAACAGTTTCTGGAAGTGCAGGCTCAGCTACAAGCTTAAAATTCAGCCTCTGATTCGCGTGTATAACAAATAGTCTCTGTAGGTACAGGTTGCAAACAGTAAATAGCCCTTCTGGAGTCCTCCTACAGTTTCTTGAACAGCCCAGGGAGTGAAAATCACATGACCACAAAAAAAAATTGTCTATGGGAGGGCTGCTTAGCTACATAGTCTGGAGTTCCAGATATAGCAGGCTTAGGAGGATTACTAGCAGTCTAACTGAGCTGGATGCAAAACACAATTTGTAGTTTCTAATGAAGAGGCTGGAAAACAGAAATAGTTTTAGACTCATTCAGAGGAACACAGTTGGTTATTTCTGGCAGAGACACATGATGAACAAATTCCATGCAAGAGACACAAGCAGTCTACTATATTGCTGACTCAAAAAATACAGACTTGTTTTCTCTCAACAAAGAATCACACTCACACTCTTGTACCAGAAAACATGAGTTCAGGACTCAAATTGTCTTTCACTTTTAATTTAGTCAGCTCGGACACAGGAAAATAGTCCTTTCACCCAGAAGCAAAGATGTACAAAGATTATAACAGGAACTAAATGGCTTACAAACACAAGGCTCAGTCGCAGGTTGGCATACTCTTGCAAAGTACGTCAGCTCCGACCTTGAAAGTCCAGATTCAGAAGATCCAGTTTTGGCAGTAGAGAACTCAGAATTTATTCCTTAACCCAGAAACAGATAACTCAGATTTAGCATGATCCAGCACAGACACAGAGTCTGTCCTTTCATTACTAGCCAACTCAGGAACTGAAAATAGGGTCTTAGAATTGATATTGGTTGACTGACTCTGGGAAAACACTCAAGTGGCAATCAATTTTATTTAAGTGGAAAGTCTAAGGCTGCAGTGTTGAGGAACCCCACTTCCTCCTAGAGCAGAGGTCACTAACAGGTGGACCACAGTCTGGGTCTAGACCCAAAAGCTGTCCCAGATGGACCCGAACCTACAACTACAAACAGATTTAAAACCTGCTTCTATTTTTACTGGTGCAGGTTTTCTGGTCTTTATGGTAGTGGTTCAGTATCTGAAGAAACACACAGACTAATTCGATGCCTTCCCACGTAATACCACTGTGCATACCGGGCAGTAAACACTAGGATTCTGCAGTGCCGACCGCAGCGAGTAAGTTACACATGAAAAGATGTAGAAAGGAAAAGAAATATAGTGATGCATGAAGAAAAAAGAAAAGGAGAAATTCAGATGACTGCACTGGAGAAAGCTGAAAAAATAAAACAGAAAAACTGCGAAACAGAAAAAGGGAGAAATAAGGAACAAATGGTGCTGTGTAAAAAAAATGTGGACAATGAAAATAGAGCATTTAATAGGTAAATGCTGGACTTCTCCAAATGTAATCAGTTGACTGCCTATCAAATGTGGCCCCCAAAGAGCAGTTTGTAATAACTGACCTTTCACTTTCCGCCTCAAATAGTTTCTGAGACAACTTTCTCAGGTGTGAGGAAAGTAGCTCTATCCATCTTGGTCATTTTTGGCTCCACGCATGAAAGCAAGGCAGTTTTCTCCACAGTTAACATAATCAAAACTAAATATTATCTGAGGTTCACCACTGAGGACCTCCACGTGTACAAGAACGTCCTGAAATCCAAGCTTTTCCTCCCTTTACTTAAATTTTCTGAAGTTAAGCACTTCACTTGAATATGGATCACATTTTTTTATGTTCTGTTATTTTGAAATGGAGCCCTATATATGGAGCCATATATATATATATATATATATATATATATATATATATATATATATTAGGGGTGCAACGATACACAAAATTCACGGTTCGGTTCGGCTGATACTTTGGTGTCACGGTTCGATATTTTTTCGATACAAAAAAATGTTCATGCCTTTTTAATTTGTCATTTATTAAAATTATAAATATATATTTTAACTCAAAAGTACAGTTTTTAAATTTAACCCTAACCCTTGTGCGCGTTTTTTATTTTGACAGCGAATGCGCACCTGCGGACCACTTATGTGCAGCCCTGGTTATTTAGCTCGTCATATTGCAGCCACAGAAATTATTTTGTCCATGAAACCATAAAGCTGCACTTTCTTTTTGCCTTATAGTCTGATTTGTCATAACTTCTCCGTTTTGTGGTAAGCTTTTCTTTGGCTGTCACTTCTTCACCCTGACCTGTCTTATTTGGCTCAGCAGAACTAAAATATATATTCTGCTGCTTTTACACACGGACTCACATAAGCTCAGCGATTCTCTGCGCGATCAACCTCTCACATGTTTAAGCTGCGGGAGATTTCACTTGTCATGTTTGCATAGTAAGCTAACGATTAATAAGACGATGTCAGAGGAATTGGTGCACAAATTATCATCACTCACAGATCAGTGCTGTCGCTCTCTATACACAGTTCGCACGATTGCAAAGTGAAAGCAAAAAAACAAGCGCAAATTCAAACGCGATTTCAATATGTCACATATTGACAGTGGCTCACTGATGCCAATGACATAATTACCCAGCTACATTTCTGAAAGAATGCAAAAGCATTGACATATATTTTTCCTTCCTACAATAGCCCGACGGGCAGGGTAGCCCGTCTGAAAAAAATCGCTAGCCCCAGGACGTCGGGCTAGCGATTTTGCGAGCCCTGTATCTGATTGAGGAATCACTCATCTTTGGAAAAGAGAGTTTATTACAGAGAAATGGCTCTTTCCAAAATAAAAGCTATACTATCCGCTTCTTCTGGGCTATATTCTCAGCAGCATAAGGAGAATCATGTGCTAACAGCTGTCTAAATGACTCGGCTAAAGTTAGTAGCATGCTTGCTTGTTTTTTTTCTGCTTCCACTTGTCTTTGCACTAGGATGATGTCGGCGTAAATGTGCAGTCATATTCGTTGTGTTCCCACTAGTGCTTTCAGGTTAATCTCGTTGAAATGACCTTAACGCCACAACACGGCAAATCTCCGTTAAGGAGCTACCGCCGATCGCCCCGTGCATGGGGCTAGACGGCCAACACGTTAACGAGCTAACTGCGCTAACACACTAGTTCCCACCCATGTAATTGAGCATTGCATGGCACATCCAACATACTGTTTTACTTTAGTCCATGACTCGCTTACCTTCAGGGTCATACGCCACATGAAAACCAAAATAATTCCAAACGCCAGATCTGAATGAGAGTGGGGGAGGTCCATGTTGCAAGGAGAGCTTAATAAATGACAAATTATTGTCATTTATTAATATTACAAATTATAATATATATATATATGATCTCACTGAGGGGGTTCAGGCCTATGCAGAGGGAAGGTAGTCAGAACTGAGGGGATTGAACTACCAGAAGGCAACATTGCAGACATAGAGGACAGTTACAAGTACCTGGGGATCCCGCAGGCGAATGGGAACCATGAAGAGGCCGCTAGAAAAGCTGCAACCACCAAGTACCTGCAGAGGGTCAGGCAAGTCCTGAGGAGTCAGCTGAACGGTAAGAACAAGATCCGGGCCATCAACACGTACGCCCTGCCCGTGATCAGGTACCCTGCTGGGGTAATAGGCTGGCCAAAGGAGGAGATAGAAGTCACTGACATAAAGACAAGAAAGCTCCTTACCATGCATGGAGGGTTTCACCCCAAGTCCAGCACCCTGAGGCTGTACGCTAAGCGGAAGTAAGGTGGCCGGGGACTGGTGAGCGTCAGCACCACAGTCCAGGATGAGACAACGAACATCCAAGAATACATTGGGAAGATGGCCCCAACTGACCGAGTGCTCAGTGAATACCTCAGGCAGCAGAAACCCAAGAAAGAGGAGGGAGACGAGGAACCATCATGGAAGGACAGGCCCCTGCACGGTATGTACCACCGGCAGATAGAGGAGGTGGCTGATATCCAGAAATCCTACCAGTGGCTGGACAAAGCTGGACTGAAAGACAGCACAGAGGCACTAATCATGGCAGCACAAGAACAAGCTCTGAGTACAAGATCCATAGAGGCTGGGATCTATCACACCAGGCAAGACCCCAGGTGCAGGCTGTGTAAAGATGCCCCAGAGACAATCCAGCACATAACAGCAGGGTGCAAGATGCTAGCAGGCAAGGCATACATGGAACGCCATAACCAAGTGGCCGGCATAGTGTACAGGAACATCTGTGCCGAGTATAACCTGGAAGTCCCGAGGTCAAAATGGGAGATGCCCCATGGAGAATGACCGAGCTAAGATCCTGTGGGACTTCCAGATACAGACGGACAAAATGGTGGTGGCTAACCAACCGGACATAGTGGTGGTAGACAAACAGAAGAAGACGGCCGTAGTGATCGATGTAGCGGTTCCGAATGACAGCAATATTAGGAAGAAGGAACACGAGAAGCTGGAGAAATACCAAGGGCTCAGAGAAGAGCTCGAGAGGATGTGGAGGGTGAAGGTAACGGTGGTCCCCGTGGTAATCGGAGCACTAGGTGCGGTGACTCCCAAGCTAGGCGAGTGGCTCCAGCAGATCCCGGGAATAACATCGGAGATCTCTGTCCAGAAGAGCGCAGTCCTGGGAACAGCTAAGATACTGCGCAGGACCCTCAAGCTCCCAGGCCTCTGGTAGAGGACCCGAGCTTGAAGGATAAACCGCCCGCAGGGGTGTGCTGGGTGTAAGTATATATATATATATATATATATATATATATATATATATATATATATGCTGGACTCTACCAGGGCTGCCCTTTGTCACTGATTATGTTAATAATTTTTGTGGACATAATTTCTAGGTGAGGCCAAGTGGTGGAAGGCTTCCACACGGGCAGTTTTAGAATCTTATCTCTGATTTTCACAGATGATGTGGTTCTGTTGGCTTCATCAGATAGTGGCCTCCAGCTCGCACCTCCAAGTCTGAGTCATCTAAGCTAGAGATGCTTAATACAGAACGAGAACAACGAAGAAACCACAATACCTCATAAGCACAGGGAAACCAAACCAAATTAATAAAAGCAAGGCACATTAACCACTTCTCAAAACTCATTCAATGACAAACTAACAAGATTCAAAACATAAATCCTGGGTCATAGACCCAGAATCATGACAAAAAGATTATATGCAAAGTGTATTGTTCATGGCTATAGTTTCAAATTTAATACATGTGTAGCATCATATTTTCAAAATTTTAACCTATTGTTTTCACTAAGACCTTGTTGGTTTCCCATCCAGTACTTTAATCTCTAAAAACTGGTGGCATAAGAATTCTCCTCCTCCCAAAAGAACCTGATGAGGAAAAGCAGCAGAGATGACGGAAGAAATAGAGGGAAGAACCTGCTCAGCTGGTTATCAATAGTGTATTCAGCTCTAGGCATTTGCCCATCCAAAGGGGCATCAACATTACTACTTCTCATACAATAAGTTCTCTGATACAGGTGAAACAGGATGAGGATTCTCAGAAACCTCCCCTTGTGATCTAGAGCTCCATCGTACAGTATATTTTATCTTCCACAGGCTTCAAACTCTTGACAGGGTGTAACCCCTATGACACTAAGAAGACCTATGACACTAAGAAGACTTGCAACAGTTTACTCTGGGACAAAACCATGCTGCACAATCAGAAGGGTTGAAGGGCAGTGAAAGCAAAGGAATACTAAGCACCAATGGAAAATGTGGGAGAAACACAAACAACAAATGATATTTCTATTCATGAACGGATCACAGGCTAAAAATAGAGGTGGAAAAAGCTACAGGGACACACCTGTGGCTTAACACATCTATTCAGATCAGAAAACAGAAGGTGGAAGGCCATGGTATTAACACATTCAACTACTGGAGAAGTAGATGAGAGTCGCTGTAGTGGCTACAGTGATTGTTACGCTCACTCAGACATGTAGTCTGAGAAATCACTGACAACAATACTAGACTGGAGGAAGATGTTTATTTTTATTTACTTTTCAGTGATGCTCCTCAGACAAGGTTTAAGGGGGCCAACAGCTGAAAAGACCAGGCAAACTATTGTCTACTGCGCCATCGATCAGTATACTGCAGTGCCCCCTTCTTTCACTGGAAGAAAATTGCTAAAATAAAAAAGAAAGTATGAACCACTTTAAAACAGAGAGATAGGTAAAGAGATTATATCACATTTCTGCATTCATTGAGGCTATAATTTGCAGGTTGTTGAGTCTGTAATGTCTCTATTTATTTGGTTAACAGCACTGCTATTCCACAGATGCTCAATCCTCTCAGCCTATTCCTTCCTCTGAGGATCTCGTTTACACTTTATTTACACTGGAACCGCAGTTTGCACAGTGTTGTGTGTGTGTGTATATATATAAGTGTGTGGAATGCCCCATCTTTAACCTGCTCTGTCTTTTCAGTGAGCATTTATGAAGCTATACACAAAAGCTGAAAATCGACATTACGGCGTTGTGAAGGGATTCATTAGCTCACTCCCCAAAGAGAAACACTGCAAGAATGTCAGCTCATACCTCCCTTGTAGCTCTGTTACCGAGCCACTAGAGAAGCCCACACTGCTACGTGTCTTGTTTGTTTGCTTGTTTTCTGACGGCACGTTAACACTGCATTTTTGTGGTCTTCAGCAGAACTCACGAAGAAGCGATCAAAGCAATGTTCTTCATTACAAAAGAAACAGTTTTTTTCCTTTTAATGGTATATGTTTTCAGAGAATGGCTGGTTTTGACACAGGGACTAATACAGCCCAGCACAGGTACATCATCTTTCTGTCTGATGTGCATTTTTTTTTAACTACAAAAAAAGTGCTTGTGCAAATATTGGAGGATTAGGGTGAGTGAGGTTTTATGCAGGGTTGGTTGTGAAAAGCAATTGTGGTATGAAATTATGCTTATGTGTTTTACTGCTCGGACCACCCCGTCTGCAAATGCAAATGGAATTTTTGTGGTCTTAGTTGGAGTCACACACACATACGCTTGAAGCTGCAGCCCACCAGCGCTGTCTGAAGAATGTTTGTGCACACCTATATGCACAGTGAACGGACACAGAATTTTGGTTTGAACTTAGAAACATCACGTGCCTTTGGATGTCCTTCTATCAACATCTGAGGCACTGTGTTTTTTTCTGTGGGATTCTTTGTGTTTGTGTAAGGGAACTCTGCTTGAGTATCTTGAAAATGAATTCTCCCCTGTAGCCGTGTTAGGGAAATGTTTTCTGCATTTAAATAAGTTGTGAAGAGCTCATTTGTTTGGCTATTAAAACATCTAAGTATTACTGTGATTATTATTTGCTAATATTCTTAGTTATTACAAGTAAGAGTGGTCAGTTGGGAGTATGTATTATCTGAAAATACAAACAATGAAATACTCTTCTTTCTAATGGGCTTTAAGAGAGGGGTAATTTTTGGCGATAAATATGTCAAATATATTCATTGTCATTAGTGTTATTGCGTAAAAGACAACATGAGGATAGAAAAATTTCCTTTTAAAGGAATACAATGTGTTCAAAAGAAGATTTGCATTATATATGGTTCATTTTTACAAGTCACCTGTTTTATTGTGAACACTCATGATTGTAAAAGGAAGTGAATGTGGCAGTTGTGACGGAAAGTATGAGAAGTTTGTGCAAGTGTGTATGTATGAACTGGACTATCTCCTCGACAGTCTTTGTCGATACCCACATTTTGCGAACTGCCTGTGAGAAGCTGGCGACATTTCTGCTCGAAATTCACGGGGCAGCTACTTACTTTTGTTTCAGCACCAAGGGCCCGTGCCATCTCGGAGATGTCCGCTCTGCACTCCTTCATAGATATCTGTTATGATCTAGTCCCATTTAAGAAGGTGGCATTTATCATTTTCCAATAACTCAATTTGATTGTCTCAGCAGCAGATGATAACTGGAGAAGCAAGCTACAGGGAAATTAACTGGCAGCCTATAGAAAACGTGTCCTCCACCCTCTGAAAACATGGGACTATGAAACCTATAGATCTATAAAAAGTAGTAGTAAAAGTAGTCTTACATTAGCTATGTTGTTTGTAGATTATGAAGTGGGATGCAGGGAGCATTTACTTCACATCTGGCCATTCTAGGACTGGTGTGCATGATATTCTAGACGCATTAATTTTGCTATATAATCACATTCAACACTGCTTCGACTTTGCAGTGCACTAATTACAGAGATGCACTGCAACACATGTTGAGATACACTTCTTTGCTTATTTTAAAATTTAAATGATTGACTCATATACAAGCTCCAGATCCACACAGCACTGACAGAGCTCTTTCAGAAAAGGCTTTTTACATTTTATATCTATGTTAGGTACCACACTACATTTTAGTTCTTTTGCTGTTAAGTGGAAGACTCACCGATCACAACACATAAAAGCAGAGATCCTAGGTCAGGAATTAAATGTCAAAATGCTGCAACACCTTCACTTACATCTTCACTGTGCTTCTGACTTAACTGCCTGCATAGGTGACAATCAAACTGACCAGGAGGACAGGTAGCAGTTCAACTGTCATCTTACAAGTACTTTAAAGCAATGGAAGTTCTTCACTGTGATAAAAAGGCCGGGTGCTAAGTACACTGTTTTTCAGCACTTTCAGTTGTACATAATAGTGCGTGGATGTTTTATAGGTGTTTTGAATTTAATTCTACAGGAACCTGCTAAACAGTGTGTAACCAACTAGCCTAAGGGTTTCAAATAACTGGCACAAAATAAGGCAATAGAGCCTTAACCACTGTTTATACTGCCTTTACCTCTCCTCTTATCAGTGGATCTAGAAAGTAATCATAGCACTTCACTTGTTCCACGTTCTATCACATTACAGCCTTATTATGAAATGGATTAAACTCATTTGCAATCTCAAAATTATATACATAAAACCACTTAATGACAATTATGGGGTATTTTAAGGAAATTCCTGCAAATGCAAATATATTAAAAATTTAAAAAACAAACAAATATATAACGTATGACACAGCAAAGACGGTGAATATATATTACATTTATTTTTGTTTTTCATTTTTTGACTTGGATGTGCATCAGGATTTAATCAATTCTTCCTGTGCTCATGCTCAGTTTCTTCATCTCCAATTTCTTGTAATTTTGCCTTACATTTTTTGAGTAATCTTGCTGATGTAGCCCTGCTGGCCTAGTGGGTGGGGTATTATCCTAAATCCAGTGTATTAAAATACAAAGAGGCACATTGCCAGATTTATTCTACTTCCTAAAACAAGGAAACACAGCCTCATCGCTCATTTTCCATGATAACCAGCAACTCTTTGTGAGGTATGGCATGGCAGATGTTAATACATCGTCAGGAAGTGCATAAACAACATTAGTGAGTATCATTACATGACAACTTGAGCACAATAGAGTGAATCTCATGTCCATGCATGTTCTTCAGTTGTACTTCAACTACACAGTGACCATTATAACACTATCTGAACACCTGCTCACACTGACCATGGTAAACCAGAAGTTGCTGAAGTTTCACAAACATATCACTTGCATCACCAAATACAATACACTGTCACATTCATTTAAAGCACATAATTGAACCATGTTTACATTTGTTGCAGCATTTGCATCTCCTCTTCCCTCAACAACACATTATACTTGAAAATATTCTTGAGCCTGATTAACTTACCTAAAATGTCATTTGTGCGTCATTAGCATTGATACTGTACTTGAAGCTCACTTTACCTGCTAGCAACATGCCCATTAGCCTAGCAAGACCACGTTGAAGTTACAATCTCATTTTAAGCAAAATCACGGTGGCCCTGATAGGCCAAACGGACTGCAACTTGAGAGAACACCAGCAATAAGAAAAATGCTGCAAAAGCACACAAAACACAATGGAAATAGGAAAAACGACAACAGAAATAGGAAAGAACAGATTTCCAAAAGCACAGGGGAAGTGTTTCTGGGGAGACAATAACCCGCCGGACCAGTTGCAGGAACCAAAATACGCTAAGAAATGTGCTGGGAGACACTTACAAGAAGTGGAGGATCTATCGGTTTTGTGAGGAAAACCTAACACCGGTAAGTGTGTTAGCTTAACTATTAGCTAAAAATCCATCATCAATATTGTATGAATCATGATAAAACACACCTACCATGTTTTGAGTTCCTGCAACTGGTCAGTCGGGTTATTGTCTCCCCAGAAACACTTACCTTGTATTTTTTCCTATTTCTGTTTTCGTTTTTCCTATTTCCATTGTGTTTTGTGTGCCTTTGCAGTGTTTTTCTTCTTGCTGGTGTTTTCTTAAGTTGCAGTCCGTTTGACCTCTCAGGGCCACTGTACAAAATACTTTAACATCACCCAGTTTCCAATGTTATAATTTACTTAATAGGTCCACAACAGTGTTAGGATTTCTACTGTGTTACATATGATTCTTTTTGAGGACTAGTAACTCACCTATGTTTTAAAGTAAAGAGGCACAGATCATGAGCTTCTTTGCCGCTTCGACTGCAGGATTTATTCTGAAGGCTTGTCTCTATGGGTGTTTACGTTCCTTCCAAGCGCTATACACTACCTAGCCTAACGGCATCTTTAGCTAATGCTACTGGCCAGAACATAAAGTGTAGTTAGATAACCACTGAATCAGTAATTAATAAAGACATAATAAATACAATTTTCAATTTTTTTAAATCTTTTTTAAAAACATGCACTGAAATATAATCCCCATAGCTTATGAATTGTCTTTTTATTTTCAGACTTTTATTTTAATCCATATTTATGTCTTAAACACACATTTTTAACCTTTTACACTGAATGACACATGAAACTGAGCACATACTCAAATTTGGTTTTGGCTTAGCAAAGGAACAGGAAGTAAAGAAATATCTGAAGAGAGATAAAAGGTTTTTTTTTTTTTCTAAAGAGGAAACACTGAAAGCAGAGATGGGAAGTTACAACTATGAAAGAGGTCAATGTGTGACACATCTTGAAGGGAAGATTCACGTTGTCTGCTGCAAGATAGGGAGTGACTGTTGTTCCGATTGAAGTGAAGAGGGTCATTACAGCACCAAAGTACAGGGGGGAGTAAAGTGATCATTGGTGGCAGAGTAGAAAGCAATGCCTGAGTGCAGGGCTGGATAATGGCCCGGGAACAGATCTCCTCAAAGCCTTAAAAACAAACACATGCATTCTGAAGTACAGCCAACAAGAAGTAACAACACAAAGAGGAGCCTGTACTCTAGCACAGCATTGCTTGAGCTGAATGTTAATGGCAGCTTGCTAGCAGTCTCATAATGGCATTGCTCAAATGCTTGTGTTTGTATGGTGGCTACGCTGCTAACCATTTATTGTGTCATTACAGCATGCAAACAAAGAGGTAGTTAGTACCAAGAACACAGTAATTCTAATGTTGCTGGAAATGTCATTAGCTTTATTAATTTAGTACCAAAGTATGTGGGGCTTTCCTCAAGGAAGCATGAATACTTCAACAAGGTCATACTTTCAACAAATGAAGATTGTTCCTAAATAAAGTATACTTTTTAGCTTGTATTTTCAACTATAAAGCCATATCATCATGTAACAATTTGGCTTAGTGATGTTTTCTTAATAAGTTAAAGCTGGCTTTGGATTATCATGCCCATTTTATTTTATAGATTAATGCATTGTTTGTTTTGTTTTCCATAAAAACTGGGCCCTGGTTTAACTCAGTGGGTTAGCTGGCGACCATATGTCGTATGGCCAGAGAGCAGTAGGCCCTTTGCTGAGTATCTTCCCCTCTTTCTCTCTCTCTTCCTGTTTTCCTGTCTATCTACACTTTCTCTATCCAATAAAGGCTAAAAGATCAAAAAATAATCTTAAAAAAATAAAGGGACAATTCTACAAATGTGATGTGTACAACTTGTCTGTGTCACTGCTCTCAAGAAACAAATTGTTTCCCTAAATATAAAAAATTGAAATATTAGTGCAATTACTAAACTATTGTTTTTAATATACGTAACTGTAACAGAATTATGAGCAATATAATGTGACTCAGAGGCTAGTCTAATGTCATCTGTAGCACAATATTAATCAACCTCAATATGTGTAGAAGTTTTATATCGTCATGCTAATTATAATCACTGCTTATCATGAATGTAAGCAGCTCTGATATAATACATTTGCTAAGTTGATTCTCTTAAGTAACTGGAAACAAGATATATTTTGTTTGTTTGTCTTATTTTAGTAAGTTCTGTTATAATTGAAACTCCTGCTGTATTCAGGAGTACACATGACAGCAGCCAGTTACCATGTATCTTGTGTGTATACAGCTGGAACACCCACGTATCTTTATCAGTGTGACTTTCTGAAATTGGTTTGGAAATTTATGTGATTGACTAAACATATCCCACTAAGCAGTAGATACAGTATCCAGAGGTAGAGCAGTATCTTCCCAGTTTGTGGAACATATCTTATAATAACTGCAGTATTCCAGTAGAATTTCATCAGTTCATCCATGTCTGCTATCAATTTTTCTATTTAATTGGATATCATTCCAACTCTCTCAGCCCTCGAGATGGCACATGTACCTTAAGATTCACTGGGAATTTTATATTCCAGTAAGTCAGTGTCAAAGAGAACTGATGTTAATGAAACACTTGCCAGTTTCTCATCAAGTCTTCGCTACAGAAACTCATCTAATGAGTTTTAGAGGGTTTGGTTGTGACTTTTAATGTACCTCTTTTCTGTCAGCACTTTAAGTGCAAAAATGAAGAGGTACTGTATCATGTGCACAAGCTAAGCTATATAAATGAGCTTCCTAACTATCTGTAAATTTTCATCTGTTTCATGCTATCAGATCGGGAAAGTGCCATTATCAGTTGATGAAATCAGAATCAGAATCAGAATCAGAATGGGTTTTATTGCCAAATGTTGAGCAGGTTTACAACATTAGGAAATTGCTGCGGTGCTTCAGTGCAAACATACTGTCATAAATTGCGCTTAAATAGACATGAAAAAATAAAAGTAAGAATAAGAATTAAAAGTGCTACGTAGAAAGATATATGCATGAGATATACATGAGATATATACATGAGAACAAGAATTAAAAGTGCTACGTAGAAAGATATATACATGAGTGCAGGTGGTGATCAGTGCCAAAACATGGAATGATGCAGTGACACAGCGTAGGGTCAGGTGTTAGTGGTGGGAACAGTCGTACGTTTATTGTTCATGTGTCCAACAGCAGAGGGGAAGAAACTGTTCTTATGGCGAGAGGTTCTGGTGCGAATGGACCAGAGCCTCCTGCCTGAGGGGAGCAGGTCAAACAGACTGTATCCAGGGTGAGAAGGGTCAGCTGAGATCCGAGCTGCACGCCGCAGTGTCCTGGAGGTGTACAGGTCCTGCAGAGATGGGAGTCTACAGCCAATCACCTTCTCAGCAGAGCGCACAACACGCTGCAGTCTCTGTTTGTCCCTGATAGTGGCTCCAGCGTACCACACGGTGATGGAGGAGGTGAGGATGGACTCGATGATTGCAGTGTAGAATTGCATCATCGTCCGTGTTGGCAGGTTGAATTTCTTCAGCTGCCTCAGGAAGTACATCCTCTGCTGGGCTTTCTTGATGACGGAGGTGATGGTGGGCTCCCACTTCAGGTCCTGAGTGATGGTGGTACCCAGGAAGCGGAACGAGTCCACAGAGGTGATGGGGGTGTCAGTCAGGATGATGGGGGGGGAGTGGGGCTGTGTGCTTCCTGAAGTCCACAATAATCTCCACTGTCTTCTGGGCATTCAGCACCAGGTTGTTGTGGCTGCACCAAGACACCAGACGTTCAACCTCCCTCCTGTAGGCAGACTCATCCCCGTCCGAGATGAGTCCAATAACGGTGGTGTCATCTGCAAACTTGATTAGCTTGACAGACTGGTGGGTGGAGGTGCAGCAGTTGGTGTACAGGGAGAAGAGCAGAGGAGAAAGAACACAGCCCTGAGGGGAGCCGGTGCTGATGGTCCAGGAGTCCGAGACATTCTTTCCCAGCCTCACATGCTGCTTCCTGTCCGTCAGGAAGTCAGTGATCCACCGGCAGATGGGATCAGGCACATTCATCTGGGAAAGCTTGCCTCGGAGATGGTCTGGAAGGATGGTGTTGAAGGCAGAGCTGAAGTCCACAAACAGGATCCTGGCGTAGGTTCCTGGGGAGTCCAGATGCTGCAGGATGAAGTGTAGGGCCATGTTGATGGCGTCATCTACAGACCTGTTGGCTCTGTATGCAAACTGCAGGGGGTCCAGGAGGGGGGCCGTGAGGGTCTTGAGATGGGAGAGAACTAGGCGCTCAAATGACTTCATGACCACAGATATCAGAGCCACGGGTCTGTAGTCATTTAGTCCAGTGATCCTAGGCTTCTTGGGGACAGGGATTATGGTAGAGGACTTGAAGCAGGCAGGCACATGACATGCCTGCAGTGAGGAGTTGAAAATGCCAGAAAACACTGGGGCCAGCTCGTTTGCACAGTGTCTGAGGGTGGCAGGAGAAATCATGTCATGTATTATCAGTAGGCAGACTTCTCCACTAACCAGTAAGCTCAATAGGCTTTTACTTCATCTAATAGTGGTGGTGTTTCCTTTCTGACCAGACATAAAGGGCTGAGTGTTTTCTTTCTGACAGAGGAAAAAAAAGAGCACATAAGGAACCTGGGTAAAAGACATATGTTTGGCATAAAACATATGTCTTTTACCCAGGAGACTAAAAAAATGTTCTGAAATTTAGATTTGAAGACTCTTAAATATTCCCTTTGATTCATTCAATATGCTGAGCAAAAAAACCCCAAAAACCCAAAAGGAAAATAGCTGTATGCTAAGAATTGCATTCATAAATTATGCACCTTAGATCGATAAATTTCAAATAAAAAGTGAGGGTGCCTGCCTTGCGATCTACCATTATCCAGTACCATTGGATTCTTTAGACAGACAACAATGGTAGAAGACAATAAAAGCAGGTACATAATCCACCTGTTATAGTAGGTTTACAAAGCCAAAGCTGAAGGTCATCAGTTTGTTGGTGCTGCATTGCCGATGGTGAAGGAGGAGTATTTACCTTAAATGTAGATTAGGCTTACAGATAAGATCACCCCCACATCCAAGTAAGACTTTATTCAGTTTAATCAGTTTGTCAATTCAATTTTATTTATACAGCACCAAATCTTAACAATAGTTGCCTCAAGGCGCTTTATATTGTACATACAGAGACAAACCCAACAATCCTATGACCCCCTATGAGCAAGCACTTTGACAGCAGTGGGAAGTAAAAACTCTCTTTTAAAAGGAAGAAACCTCTAAAATCCAAAATCTACAGTTCTCCCCATTAACTGCTCCTTCCATAATTCTTCCTCTGCCCCACTGCAATCCGGAAATATTAAATATTTAGGTATTAATGTCTCTCCTAAGCTTTCAGACTTAACTAAACTAAACCACATCCCACTTCTAAAGAAAGTAGAAGGTGATCTGACTAGATGGAAATCTTTACCCATATCACTCATGGGAAGGGTCGCCACTATAAAAATGATGATCTTGCCAAAAATAAATTACTTATTTTTGATGATCCCTAACAAACCATCACAAGATTGGTTCAGATCTCTGGATTCATATATTTCCAAATTCCTTTGGAAAGATAAACCCCCGCGTATTAGCTTAAAAACGCTACAAAGAACCAAGGATAGAGGAGGATTAGATCTGCCTAATTTTCACCAATACTTCTTAGCCAACAGGCTTCAGTTCATCTCAGAATGGTTAAAACATACCTTCTTAGTTGAGCCCTGGCTAGATGTTGAACAGGCACTATGCAAGGATCTAGAGATTTCAGACCTACCATTTATTAGCTCAAACATCAAAAGACATGAATGCTTTAAAAGTATCAACATCAGCTTTTCTCTAACAGCATGGTGGGAGTTTCTAAAAATAACGGAGTCTTCATTAATCCCATGCAAACGTACACCTATCTGGAATAACCCTGACATATTACAAAACAATAATATGATTAATTTCCCAGAATGGAGTTGTAAAGGAATTAAATACTTAGAACATATATTAGAGGGAACAGAATTTATTCCATTTGACAGACTAGTTGAACAATATGGGATCAACAAGACAAGGTTTTTAGAATATCAACAAATTAAATCCATAGTAAAAAAGAAATTTAACCTCAGTCAAGTTGAATTACAAACACCACTAAGTGCGGCACATTTTCTTACTCTTAAATCCCCCAAATTATTATCTAAAATATACAGAACACTTTCTAAATTAGATGAATCAATATCCCTTCCTACTGCAAAGTGGGAAGCAGATTTATCAGTCAACCTAGACCAAAACTTCTGGTCTCAGATTTGCTTAAAAACTTTTAAATTAATTAAAAATCCCAGTCTGCAATTAATACAATACAAAATACTTCATAGAGTGCACTATACAGGTCATCGGATGTTCAAGATGGGCTTTACATCTTCCAACAACTGCTCACACTGTCAAGGCAATACACCAGACAATTACATCCACGCTCTTTGGTTCTGTCCACCAGTGCAAAAGTTTTGGCGCGAGATATGTGAAGACTTATCAAAGTGTCTGAAATGTAACATTCCAACTTCCCCCTTAGTGTGTCTACTGGGCAGCTTAGATAATGTCACTTCAGAAAAGAATATAGCCCATATGATCTTCACTGCCCTATGCATAGCCAAGAAAACAGTCCTCATGAACTGGAAAAATAAAAATAATCTTAATTCTAACCAATATAGAAATTATCTATTAGATTACATTAGTCTTGACACAGCCTCTGCCACCACATTAGATCAATTGCCCCTTTTATCAGCTCCATCACCTAGTGGGGGTGGGGGGTCATAGTTTGGTCCCGCCTTCACTGTTGTGATTGGTGAGGGGGTAGGGACAGGCTTAGGGCGTCGGGGGGTTCCCCGGAGGCATCTTCCTTGGGGGGCTCAACCCGGGGTAGCGGTCATGTCCGGTTAGGGGCTCTGTTGGCTCTCAGGTGACTGTTTCCTCGCGGCTGCGTGCAGCGGGGCTAGGGGAGGGTCTGTCCTGACGGACGTGGGTTACTGACCTGGCAACCTGGCTGCCCCTGGGTGGGTCCGGGATGGGCGTGAGGTTCTGGGGGCGCTCCGTCTCTGGGCTGGGGCCCGGGCCGGGCCTCGGGGGCTTGGGTCCTGGTTGGTGTGTTGCCGGGGTTGTGGGCTGGTGGGTGCATGGGGGCCCGGCCCTGGAGCAGGGTGCCGCCGGTGCGTCGAGCCGCCTGGGGGGCTCTTCAACTGGTGGGGGGGATGGTCACATCTTGCAGGAGCTTTCTTCTCTTCAGGAACTCTCTGCAGGAGGGGGAGATACAGGAGAGGTGGAGGAAGATCTCAGCCTGGGCGTTTACCGTCTTATGTAGTCTGGAAGATGTGTGGATGGTGGGGTGGGTGCAGTTTTCTCTGTGGTGGGGTTGGGTGGACTGTCCAGGGCTCTGTGGAGCCGGAGGGCGCTACTGCACTGGGCCCCGGTCTGATGGGCCTGGGCCCCCCTTCCCTGGCGGGTCGCGAAGGGTGGGAGTGCCTACTGGGGTCAGCGGGGGAGCTGGCAGAGGAGGCTACCCCCCCCACCCCCCCCCCCCCCCCCGTCCCCTTCTGGCTGCCTCTGCCTCAATTTTATCCCACAACTTAGACATTCACATTATTCACACTCTCATTACACATACATATAGGATCTTGGGGGTGGGCACAATCACGGAGTCCAAATTACCATCAGGGTGTATACCTCACCCCTGACGTCGTTGCCCACCTCTCAATTTTAAATACACTTAGTCATTGAGGGCTAGCAGGAGGGACTATGCGCTTACCTGCTGCTCCTTGGCAGGTAGCTCCATGCCCTCCTGGGTTTTAATTGCACCTTAGAACACATATGCATCAACACTACAATGAGCGGGTGGAGGGAGGTTTGGAGTCTTCTCCCACCCCCATTCTCTGCGGCCTGCTGGAGCGGGAGGGCTAGTAGGAGGAGTTGGCCGTCCGACTGCGGTCTGGGGTGTGGGGCCTCCCTGCTGCTGCGGAGTCGGGGTGGTCTGCCTCTCCCCACCGCAGGGAAAAGGGTAACACCACCTGGGTCTGGGTGCAATTCCCCCCTCCAGGGGCAAGGGTACCTAGACCCGGTTTGTAGAGTACGCTTGGGGAGTGTGATTGTGTGTACAGCGTCTCTTTATGTCTGTCTCCACGTTGGTTGAGTGTGGAGTGAGTGCATATGAGAGCATGAGGGTGGGAATGGATGTTTGTGTCTGTGTGTGCCTGTATGTCTGTGTCTATATGTCAGGTTGGGTATCAGACGCCACCTCTCTGGGGACACCTCAGGCCCTCCAAGGTTTGGAGGCCTATCTCCACCCACCACCACTTCCCCTGCCGGTGGCGGACTCCCTCAGGTGTCGGTGTGTTGGTGGTTCTTTGTGTCTGGGGGTGGGCGTCCGGGTACACACCGGCTCACTCCTTGGCGGCCGCTTGTCGGGGCCTGGGGCCTGGGGCTCGCTCGGGCCCCCTTTGGAGGTGGGGTGCCCCCGGCCTCTCGGCCTGGGGCTCGGTCACTCAGGCACAGCTGGGGGCCGGCGGAGCTCACGGGCGCGTCACTGCAACTCCCCCTGACTTCTGCTCCGCGGCTGCTGGGCGAGCCCTCATCTGGGACTCTCCTCGGCTCTTACTGGAACAGTGGCGCGGCTGCCCCTCTGTTGGTCTTCCATGGTCTCTTGTGTTCTGGGGGCCTCTGGATGTCTGGAGTTTTGATCTCCTCCATACCCGCTTCACACCCTGGAGGACGGGGCTGTGGCCCCCCCCCACACTCCCTAGCAGATCATTACATGGAGAAACCTTTGGAATGCAAGCATGCTGATCCACACAGGTATGCACACATGGGTATTCACAGACGCGGACTAAAGCTTTCTTGGCTGCTGCCTCAAAGCACACTGTGCGCTGTCTATCTTGCGTGCTGCACAATATCGTTTATTATTTAGTAAATATTGATATCTATGACTAGCTAGTTTATTGTGATGGTGCTTTGTTTTCTCTATTATTATGTTGCTCTTTGTTGTTTGCTGTCTCCTCTGTTTGTTTTTTTTGTTGTTTTTTTTTTTTTTTCTCCATACAGGTGACCCAGGAGTTCTTTTTTTTTCTCTCTCTCTTCCCCCCCCTTCTCACCGTCTCTTCTCCCCTTTGGTTTTCTTTCTTTCTCTCTCCCTCTTTCTCTCATTCATTCCCCCTGTCCTATTTATTAAAAAAATAAAAATAAAAAAAATTAAAAAAAATAAAAAAAAAATGACAAAGGATGAACTGAAGCTCTGACGTAATGTCGCATACTGCTGTTTCTGATGTCATTTAGAAAAAAAAAAAAAAAAAAAAAAAAAAAAAAAAGGAAGAAACCTCCGACAGAACCAGGCTCGGGGAGGGGCGGGGCCATCTGCTGTGACCATTCAGGATGAGATAAGGAAAACTGGAGAAAAGACATGCTGGACTTTATAAAAAGCATTTTGTCTTCTGTTTTAGTCATACCTAAAATCAAATTAATTGCAGTATAAATGAGATCCCTGTGTATCTGAGTCAAAACCAGGAAAAATATTACCAAAAATAGACTCATTACTGAAATTCCATAAATGCTGTTGTTTCACACAACACAGATAACAGACAGAGAGGATATGACTTTAATTTTAAACCTTTCTGTGAGAAATATATTTTTTCTTAATAATGTATCCATCATTCACTGTGCAAACATAGGGTATTATCTTTTCCAGTGCTGTAGATGAACAGAAGAATCCGAGTGCACATACATATATTTTAAATGGGTATAACATCTGTGCCATATTAGTTTGGAAACGTTGGGAGATTCTTTACATATAGCTGGATAACTCTACACTACACTGCCATCTGTCACCATTAAACTGTGTTTTATTAAATAACAATAGCACAACAAATAATACACTTACTGTACATAATGACTTCTCTCAACAAAGCCATATTTCTCAATTTCTGAATATTCTGAGCCAATTTGATATTTAGTTGGAGATAAAAAATATTTCACTCTCTGTATATATCTATATATTTGTTTACATTTGAAATAAGAAAAAATGTCTGGTCCAAAAATCATTTATCTATGTATCCTAGAAACTACTGTATTTTGAATTAATATCAGTCTGAAAGCTGTGTTGTACAAACATAACAGTATGTTTTAAGCAGTATGTAAAGGATAAATTACCTTTAGTAAATAGTTGATATGTTGTATTTTATGAAAGTAAAGCCATACGG
Source organism: Rhamphochromis longiceps (assembly GCF_057381845.1). Classification (NCBI taxonomy): domain Eukaryota; kingdom Metazoa; phylum Chordata; class Actinopteri; order Cichliformes; family Cichlidae; genus Rhamphochromis; species Rhamphochromis longiceps. The sequence goes on from NC_140562.1 coordinate 18,457,061, forward strand.
TTGTGCTTCCTAAACAGTTATTGCAATACTTTTATTAAACTCTTGAATTAAAGTTGAATTGACTGTCTGCACAATCACATCGTAATTCTCTTACATAAAGATCCACATTGTTGGTGTACATAAACAAAGTTCCAAAATCTGAATCATTGCCAAAATACTCCTGGATCTGACTTTATGTGTGAATAGATATTCCATTCCTCTTTAATCTACCTAAAGAGTGCTGAACAGTGGTGGATGTTACCAGTGCTTTCCTCTGTGTGCCCACAGCTCAAAGATCCATATGTTAGGTTAATTGGCGACTCCAAAATACCATACCATACCAGCTTTATTTATAAAGCACTTTAACATAAAACCCGGGTTCACAAAGTGCTGTACATATACAAATAGCATAGCAAAGTAAAAATAAAAATACTTTAAAATAAGATCAAATAAATAACTAACTAAATAAAAAAAATGTTAAAACAAACTGAGTCAGAAGAGTTTTAAACTCAGAAAGAGAAGAGGCCTGTCTGACGTGCAAGGGCAGATCATTCCACAAAATGGCCATGAATGTACGGGTAAGCTTTTTGCTGTTCATTTTTACTTCTTTCCATCTGAACTTGTCTGTGTGGACTGAACTTTTTAAATAAATAACACCTTTTAGTCAGTCCACAAAGGCTTGTTCTTTCTGAGTGTCACCCAAACCCAGTAAGTTTCTCTGTATTGTATATAAAGAAAAAAGGTTACAGTATGGTTTGATGGTATTTCGATACTATTTCAAATACTAAACCTTAGGTCACAGAAAGATCTGCAAACAGTTCTGTAAGGTCAGTTAAAGTTCCTCAAACATTCCACCGAGTTAATGAACAAAATAGGTCCACAGACTTTAACCTTAAGGTTGATCCTCTAAAGGTTACAATGTCAAGACATTCCCCGTAGCCTTTAAAGTACACCACTTCATGAGAATGTTTTGGGAATGTTACATTAGTGCACGTGCCCTCAGAACACTCAGGAAACTTCACTGTGAGAATATGGGTATGTACTGTATGGACCTACATAGAATTATTAATCTCTTGTTGTCCTTGTGCCACCTTTGAAATGTATTAACATTCAAAATGAGCATGTAATCAAAGAAAATCTAAAAAAAGATATATTTGATATGAACCCTAACTATAAGCGTAGGCAATCAAAGTAGGCAATCTGGGTTTCTAAGAAATTGCCAAGTATTCGTAATCAGAGAACAAAGAAACTAACTCACTCATCAGAAATTAATAACATTTTTCACAAACCCCCCAAAACTTCAGTTTTAGTTACAAAGTAACAAAGTACTACCTATGATGCCTTAGAAATCAGAGGAATTAAAAAAAGAGTTTAATTGATTTAGAAATGACTCTCATACACACTGTGCACACCCTCCCAATTCTTTTTTTTTTTTTTGGGGGGGGGGATGTATTTATCTATACTTAATACATCGGTCCCACGGTTGACTGGTGTGACAAAGTCTCAACATGTCCTTTCCATTTCACCCTTGTGTGGCTGTGATGTTTTTGACGGCAGAGACATAAAAACACAACTGAAATCGCCAGAAACACAACACATCTCTCCAAGGGATCTGGTGCTTCTTATTACACAATATAACCAGTTCAGAGAAATTGCAATATTCAGCAATCCTTCAGGTCTTTCAGTTATAAAATGTAATGTTGCCTAGAACCACCCTCAAAGAGTTGCCTGTGCATGCCCCATACTCACAGTCACAGAGGTATCTCTGTTTTCATCAACCGAAACATTCACAGTTGCATTTACATTTCACAAGTAATACGAACAGCCTGTGATTTTGCCCTCAGCTCACAAATGTAATGCTTTCCACAGTGGCAAAGAAATAAGGTGTATTGTACACATCTTTCTGTGCTGCAGCAATGTCATATCATAGAGGTCATAAAGTATGATTCTGAATTGAAAATAGGAACAATATCACAGTGGAATTATCTGTTTTTGTAAAACATGTATAAAAATTTAATAAAACTACATTTCTTACATTTCTTGCATTTCTGTAAGCTCTTTTATCAAATTGTGGATCATGTCACGGCCTGGTGCTGTCTAGCTCTTTATACTTGGGCCCTTTGTTGGATGTCTGCCACTGTAATGTTGAGGGAGGTTAATGTAGTTTCCTCTTAGATCTGGCAGCCACTGAGCATTTATGTTATGGATTGTGCTCTTCTTCCATATGCTCTTCCAGTATTGTTCCATCTCCAGCCTTGTTGGGACTGTTCTTACAATTTTTCCCGTCAACTGAGTTTGAATCCGAGTACACCTTGGATGATTCTGTCAAGTCTAGAGTAGGTGAGCTAGACTCAGAAGCAGGAGTTGTTAGTTTATTATAACCTTGTGAAAACAACACAAGGTTTAGTGCAATGTTAATCCAGTGGAATCCATACATCCAATCCAAAAAATGACACTCCCTCACAACACTGGAACGCTCTCTCTCACCATTCATCAGAGGTGGAACACCAGAGAAGACCTGTGCACAGGGAACTACACAATTACTCCCAGAAGTCACAAGGAACATGATCAGATATCTCTGGGGATGAGGGTTTCATTGATGAGGTAGGTCCACGAGCCAGCGCTGAATGGCTGTCAACCACCGCCTTAAGAAGGAGATGGTGATTTTTCATCAGACAAAGGTGGGAGATCCTCCACAGGTGAGTAGGTCATGATCATCACACAAACACACAAAAAAATAGAGGGAGAAACAGAGAGAGAAACCAGAGAACTTATAGAAAGACCCTTGACTGAGACAGGTTTGGTGGAGAACATCTAGTTTATTCTGCTGGCTTTATACCTCTTCAAGCGGCTGGCCAAGGCTGTGAGTCTTTGCTTGGCAGTTTCTAAGGCTTCAGCTTGGTGTACTTCTTAGGCACCCCTTTCTTCATCACACCTTTCTGCACCTCCAATAGTTGGCTAAGTTCCCTCCATGATGTAGATCAGTTGGTTGGTTTCAGTGAAGATCGCAGAAAGAATTTCATTTACATCTTTTAGCAGATCTTTAGAGGGCCATTCACGTAGTCTTGGTAATTGGCCACAGAGGGTCCAGGTTTAGCCGTGAACCTATCTCCAGATCGGCTGCTTTAGCACTTCACTCGCAACAAACTTTACGTGCCTTTTATATAGAAATGTAACTAGTAATAAGAATTTAAACTGGTTTTAAACTGGTTTCCCCCTTAAAGTAAAAAACAAAATGCATAGCCACATGAGGCACACTCTCCTCTGGCATCATCTGCTAGAGCAATTAACCCACAGTTAATTAGAAAATTTCCTCTCCTGTAGTTCAGTTGGATAAGACTGGAGTGCGGAATAGTACAGTGGATAATTTATGGCCCACTGGTAATCACACACGAGCAGGAACCAGGATACTTGAATTAATCACACCTTCATTTACTTCACAGAAATTACCCACCACAGCTTTATGATTTAGATGTGTTTACCCACTGAATATATATCTTCCGAACACATCCCTCTTGAGCTATTCAGTATGCTTGTACCATCCTAGTTAGAGAGTGATATTATACCCCTCTCGTCAAACTGACAGGTCATTAATTATTCATGAGCTCCGGAAGTAGGAAGTAATTAAGTAATAAAAATATGATATTCATAAAAATATGATATTCATAAAAATATGATATTCATAAAAATATAATTGATTATTTAGAAAGTTTCTTATATATCAAAAAATAGCATTCTTTTATTTCTTTAAGCAATTAAATTTTTATTTTTATTTTTTTATGCTCAAAAAACGCCATCTGGTGGCGGGTCAGTGTGTGTGTGCGCGCGTGCGCGCCCGAGGCTGTGTGTCTGGGCGCGCGGGGGCGCGCCCGTGTCTCCGGACCGTGCTCTCTCGGGCTCCGTGCTCATGTGTTTAAAAATGTATTAAACCATATTAAAATTGTTTAGTTAAACTTGTGCTTTTGTAACGTTCAGTATGGCCACAAACACATGCTACATGCCTTGGGGGAAAACTTTATTTCGATTTATATGCATTTGTAGATTTAGAATAAAACTCATACTCAGAAAAAACTCGCGATCCCCTAACCCTAACCCTCCTTAGAAACATAAGCAGGGAAAACTCCTTAAAAAACCCTCCGCGTTTTCTCCAAAACCCTACAATAACTTGTTAGGGTACCCCCTCTATTCCCAAAACCTTATATTCGATAACAGGGGAAATCCTGAAAAAATCCTTAGTCTTTTTTCTCAAATTCAGCGCCCCGCGGCTCCCTTCATGCTCAGCCAAACAAAGCCAAAACTCCTTTAAAAAAAAAATTCTCCGCGATTTCTCCAAATCCCTAGAATAACTTGTTAGCTACCCCTCTATTCCCAAAACCTTATATTCGATAACAGGGAAAATCCTTAGTCTTTTTTCTTCAAAAACTTCCCTCTTACTAGCAACCTCTAAAATTCAACGCACACTCTAAGTTCTACCTCGCTCTTAATCTCCGATCCACAACTTCTTGCAGAGCACAATTTTTTCCTGCTTGTTCGCTCCCCGCTCTGCTCCCGAATGCGCTGCTTACCTCGTTCGAAATTTGTGCCAGAGACCAACTCCCCCCCTTACTTCGCCCCGCTGCCAATCACATAACTATTGCACCGCTCCCTTCGCACCCCGGTTAGCCAATCCGCTCCAGGTCCGATTTTTATGATCTCCCGCTCAGGTTAAGACTACCCCCGAGCTCCCAGAAGACCCCTGCCTTCAGCCATATCAACAACTGGAACCGCTCAGACTGCTTGCGAGTTCGCATAGGGAGCGGCCGATTTCAACAGCAACTTGCGTCTCTTTCCTTATCCGCATATCATTCGGTAAGTGTTAATCTTCCTCTCTAACTACATTTTTGCATTTTCCTTTTTACCATTCTGTCAATCCTTTCATTTAAAAAAATAAATAAATATCACAATGGTTTGTAACAGGTACAATACACCATCCATCCATCCATTCGCCTCCGCTTATCCTTTTCTCAGGCTCGCGCGGTGCGCTGGAGCCTATCCCACGTACAATACACTTTAAAATATATATAAGCTCCACTTTTAACTCCCGTAAAAGTTTATACATTACATGTCTACATCACCTATCATGGCCTCATCGGGTATCTCATATCATCTTGTTATTGTTATGTTATGCTCCTTTGATATTTTGCTAGTTTGCGTGTTTTAAAACTCTTTTTGTTTTTCTTTATATTTTTAGACCCAGATGTGTTAACCTGATCCCTGCGAAACACCAGCTCTGCGTGGATTTTGACCGCGAGTGACCGGATGTTGTTTCCGGCCTGAGGTTGCCTGAAATGCCATGAGGCTCGTTTGAAAGATTGCGCCCGAGACCAACTCCGCCTCCAAGGCATGCCTACCTTTAGCTGCCACCAGTGAGATATCAGAGCCGGGCTCCACATATCCAATCAGGAGCACGAGCAAGACAGCTTTTGCAGACTCTCCAGAAATATACAAGTCCTTACCAACTGCTCTGCAACCCAGTGTTTCTGGTCCCCTCACTAACATCGCTTTTTGAGATATTTTTTATGAACCACCAAAAAAGCAATTTTACCCCACAGTACAGAAGACTGGGTCTGAGGGCAGCAGCGGGGACAAATGATTGTAATGAAGCGACGGACATTTCATGGCTGGTCTTGCATAATCGTGAGTTATTATGTCATATGGTGATAAGTACATAGTTTTGCAAGAGGCATACAAGCACTGTGGAAAAAGTAATCATAAAACTGTTTTTGTGAACACCCTACGTTATGCTTTAAAAAATGTGATACATGTAATGTGATCATCAAAGAACATGATTTTTTAAAAAAAAAAAAACTTTTATTCTTATGCTTTTAAAGTATGTCAGATTATCTTAAAACACTTATTTGTATGTTATAATGTTTTTCTTACACCATGTGTAATTTTTATAGACACCTTATTCATTGTATCAATGTGTAATTATGTATCTTTTGATAAATAAATAAAATATTTAATCTTGTATTTGTGTACTTTCTGGTGATTCAATAAAAAATTAGTCACATATCGCTCTGATAAACACAGATGGCTGAAAGAAATGTTTGATGGAACAAAGGAAACAAGTGTCTTGCTGCTAAACTTTTAAGTCACCATGGTTTAAATGAGAAAGTCTGTATGTAAAACATGAAAAACTCCATATCAGTGATATCTACAAAGGTGTACTCATTTCTTTGTAATGGTACTTTACTGTTCCAATGAAACAAAAAGAAAATCTCATTTTTAAAGTACATTTTTCGGCCATCCTGACCTATTTTCAGGGGCAAGAATGTTGATGTTAGACTGTGTTTTAAATCAGGTTGTGATCTTAAACTAACTATCACAGCACTGATTTCAGTTGTAATCTCAATTAGAATCCCAATTTGGCTTTTCTCCAGTCAGTGTTATGGTGAAATTTTACTTGTTCTTTTGTGTAATTGCACATGGCCCAGCAAAGGACCCCTTAGTAAGCTGTACAGCATAAGTTTTCAATTCACTTTTGTCAGAAAACTTCACAGTATGAGAAGTTACAGCACAGTTTCTCCAAACGTGTGGTTCTTTTTCAGCCAGCGTGCTTTTAGAGCATCTACATTAGCTCATGTAGTAAAAGTACAATCAGTAAGTGTACTTTAACATTTGAGATTCCGAGTCACTCTTGCTTAGATCATGTGAACTATATCATGAACCTTTTTTTGTATAATGCATTAAACGTGTTCAAATCAGTTTAGTTAAAATAAATTGAAAATAATCTAGAGACAAGCAACTCCTTTTTAGCTTCTGTTATGTATTTACCTCTCACACCTTAATCTAGATGTTAGTGTTCTCAGAGTTAACATGTCTCATGTTGCCATGTTGTATTTCTAATACCCAGCCTCAGTGTTCGCCCTGTTGACCCTCAAATCCAAACACCAATGATCTAGATATTCACAAAATTCATAAGGAGATTCTTAAGGTCTTAAGTTTTGTTGTTTTTATGTTTTACAAAAAAAAAAAACTTCACATTTTTTATATTTTTAAACGAAAGTGACATGCAAGGATATTTTTCTTTAGTGATGTTGCTTCAGCAATCTCAAATACTAATTATTCTGGGAATTTTTATGGTCAAACTATGTGATTTTCCAAATGTGTGTGTGTGGAGTAAAATGACCTTGTTCTTATGATGTTGTCACCGTGAATCATTTAGGATTAACAACACAAATTGTATCGATAGCAGAAACAGTCTTATAACTTATAATTCTCACACGTTACCGCTAGTTTTACAAACGCAGTCTTCTTCAGCTCTGTTTATGTAGCTTTTATGAAACTGATTTTCCATAGTACAAGTAGAATTTAATTTTTCTTTGCTCTCCAGTATAAATGCAATAATTTGCAGGCTTTTTACTGAAACTCTCACAATGCAACACTCAATGCTCAGAGCTTCATATATCAACAGCTCTGAAAATATCTTCTTTTTTAAAGTAATGTAGGACAGGATCTCTCACTCTCTGTGTCTCAAAAAAACCCAACTAAACTGGCAATCACCACTAAACAAATGAAAGTAGTTTATGGCTTTTTTATCAGCTGCATTTCTTTCATTTATGTATTGATCCCATTGTTTATTGGTAATGCTTTTAGGTCACTGTTTTAGCATGTCTGCCTCACACTCCATTTAAACAGTTTAACAGATAGTGGGGTCTGGTAAGGAAGTTGGGGGGAAGCAGACAACTCCACAGGAAGAGTCTTTTTGTCTTTTCTCCACTGTAAAAGATAGCAAGGCAGTGTGAAACTTTCTTTGCGGGAAAGACAAAACTGAGAGCCATGCTAGGCTCAGTGAGAGACTCTGCTCACCCTCTGCCCCAGCGATGGCAGTCCCTCACCAAGCTCGATTTCTGTTCTTTGTCTTGATTAAAGAATGTTAGCTACCGCTCATCGCTTGTCTGCAGGCTTTATTAAATGGAAAACTTCCACAACAACCTCTAAACAGTGGTTTATGGCTTTTTGTCACCTGCAACACCATGTAACACTTGGATGTTAGATTCTTTTACCAGTCAGTGTTGTTAGCCCCAACCCCCAGGCTCCAGCTGTCTGAGCTCTAACCCTGGCTGCCAAATGTCCCCCTGAGGCCTTTGTGCCTTTTACCACCAGACTAAGTTTGTAGTCCTATCTACTAATATTATTTTATTTTTTTATTATAGCACAAGGTTCAGTTAGGTTACTACTTTGACTTCCTCAATTTGAGCACATTTCTGACCCGATACTTTATCAAGCTTTTACTCGAGTGTTTTTGACACTAGCAGCTGTACTTCTACTTAAGTGAAAATTGCCTGCAATTTTGCCACCTCAGTTGCCACTTTTCTGGAGTTTGTACACTTTTTATATTGAAACGTTCAACGTTTTACGTGTTATCCTTGATCACAGTTCTAAACAAGTTAACTTTCTTCACTTCAAAGTAACCCAAAAAAAGAAACTATATGTCCAGTTCTCTTTACTCCAAACCTGGTTTAAGGCTATGCTGTTGTTGTGATATGGCCATACAAATAATATTAAGTTTAATTAATCTTAAAAAAAAATGGCTGCTTCATGGCTACCTGTTCAGAGAATTTGCAGACTTTTATGGAAACTGTCACAATGTAACACTCTCACTGTCAAAACAGGGTTGATCCATGTTTCTATGAACACTGATTAATATATCAACAGCTCTGAAAATCCTTTTTTTTAAAGTAAAGCAGAACAGGATCTCTGTATCTCTAAAAATCCCAACAAAACTGGCAATCACCTCTAAACAAATGGAAGTAGTTTATGGATCTTTATCACCTGCAACACCATGTAACACCTAGATGTTAGACTCTTTTACCATCACATTTGCAAGGGTTTATGTGTTATCCTTGATCACAGTTCTAAATAAGTTAACTTTGCTTGACATAAAAGTAGCCCAAAGAAGACAAATATATGTCCAGTTCTTTTTTACTCCAAACCTACTGATCGGAAAACATTATGTGATGCTGGAAGTTTTCATCCTATCCATCTGCAAAACAAGTTTACCTGTAAGCCAACACATTAGACGTAAGCAAATTTGTGAAATTCCTGAACAATGTGCTTTGTGGAGTAGCAGTAGTACTAGAACTAGTACTAGTAGTCCTAGTATTCTGCAGCAACCAGGCTTCAAGAGTGATCACTCTTCTGGCTTTCAAATGGTGAAAACATGTCACAGTCTTAACCGCAAATCAGAAATGTTGGTAAATTTAAAAAGGAATTTAAACGTCAGCTTTGACATAGACACAGACTTTATTAATGCCACACTCAGGAAATTCACGTTACACATGATTTAGCTCACCTGCTAAATCCCCAGAGCAATAACCACATCAGCATCATTAGCCTGAGTGTTGATCCTCCAGGTGAGTGAGTGGAGTTGAGTGTGTGTGTGTGTGTGTGTGTGTGTGTGTGTGTGTGTGTGTGTGTGAGATCAGAGGTGAAGCTGCTTTCTGCAAAGTCTCATCAACAACCAGGAAGAGTCTAAAAGCACTAAATATGAAACAGACCATTTACCATACCCAACACTGAGCTCCTGCACAGTCAGATGGAGTGAAACATAATGTCCCAGTGGTGTTCTGTTGGATTTAGCAGGTGAGCGTTGTTGCCAGTCAAAACCTTTTTGGAAACTCTTTACAAGAATCAATGTAATTATTTGTTTTACTTGAATCAAATGTATTGGTTTATATACCTGAAATAAAACTTTTTTTTGGAAACCCGTTACATCAAATAAAACTTTCTTGGAAAAACTTTACAAGAATCAATGTAATTATTTGTTTTACTTGAATCAAATGTAATGGTTTATATACCTGAAATAAAACTTTTTTGGAAACCCTGTACATGAAGTAAAAGGTTTTTGATCTTGTAAGTTCTGGCTTTAATATTTTCAGCTGATAAAGTGAACTTCATACAAACTCTGTGTTAGAAAAATCAAACTGTGTCTCGTGCGGGTGTATTGTGACTGCTCCATCACAATGGATAGGATGAAAACTTCCAGCATCACATAATGTTTTCCGATCAGTAGGTTTGGAGTAAAAAAGAACTGGACATATATTTGTCTTCTTTGGGCTACTTTTATGTCAAGCAAAGTTAACTTATTTAGAACTGTGATCAAGGATAACACATAAACCCTTGCAAATGTGATGGTAAAAGAGTCTAACATCTAGGTGTTACATGGTGTTGCAGGTGATAAAGATCCATAAACTACTTCCATTTGTTTAGAGGTGATTGCCAGTTTTGTTGGGAGTTTTAGAGATACAGAGATCCTGTTCTGCTTTACTTTAAAAAAAAAGGATTTTCAGAGCTGTTGATATATTAATCAGTGTTCATAGAAACATGGATCAACCCTGTTTTGACAGTGAGAGTGTTACATTGTGACAGTTTCCATAAAAGTCTGCAAATTCTCTGAACAGGTAGCCATGAAGCAGCCATTTTTTTTTTTTAAGATTAATTAAACTTAATATTATTTGTATGGCCATATCACAACAACAGCATAGCCTTAAACCAGGTTTGGAGTAAAGAGAACTGGACATATAGTTTCTTTTTTTGGGTTACTTTGAAGTGAAGAAAGTTAACTTGTTTAGAACTGTGATCAAGGATAACACGTAAAACGTTGAACGTTTCAATATAAAAAGTGTACAAACTCCAGAAAAGTGGCAACTGAGGTGGCAAAATTGCAGGCAATTTTCACTTAAGTAGAAGTACAGCTGCTAGTGTCAAAAACACTCGAGTAAAAGCTTGATAAAGTATCGGGTCAGAAATGTGCTCAAATTGAGGAAGTCAAAGTAGTAACCTAACTGAACCTTGTGCTATAATAAAAAAATAAAATAATATTAGTAGATAGGACTACAAACTTAGTCTGGTGGTAAAAGGCACAAAGGCCTCAGGGGGACATTTGGCAGCCAGGGTTAGAGCTCAGACAGCTGGAGCCTGGGGGTTGGGGCTAACAACACTGACTGGTAAAAGAATCTAACTGTCACGGCGAGTGAGATGAGCCGTATAAAAATAATAAATGAGGATCCAATTGCAGGCAGTAGTGGAGGAGTGAAGGTGGTTTATTGGACACGAAATAAATATAGACAAACAGCAAATGGAGCACGAACTAAACTAGACTGGAGACAACTAAACTACTGAATACAAACCGGAACTCAAACATGAAGCAAGGTGGACGACGGTACAAGATGGTGACGGCAGGGAAACACACAGATGACGCAGGGTGGAAACACAGACGGACCAGCAACAACAATGACGGAAGACATGACTTAAATATACAGAGAACCACAGGGGAATTACACACAGGTGGTGGACACAGCTGGGAATAATCAACAAGACGAGACAAAGGTAAAACTGAACACACTCACATGAGACGCAGACCATAACAATAAAACAGGAAACAAAACACACTTTACTAAGACACAGACTAGACAGAGACAGACTTGAAATGACATATGAAACTAAACCCACATCTTAGATCCAGATAAACAGAAACATGGAACTCTAAATAGACATAAACATTACCATAACACGACAAGAGAACAAGAACACAATCCCTGATGCAAACTTAAATCAAAACACAAACTCAAAATACTGGGTCCAACGGACCCAGAACCGTGACAGTACCCCCCCTCTAAGGGCTGGCTCCCGACAGCCCTAAACAAAATAAAAAAGCATGAAGCACCAAGCCAGGGCGGGCGGAGGGGGTCCAGGAAGGAGGGTCCGAAACAAAAAACAAGGAGCACAAGAGACCAGAACAAACCAAAAACAGGTCAACACAAAACAAGACTATTCACGAGTCCACAGCAAAGCACGGGGGTCGACCGTGCACACGGCAACGGCGGCGACGGGCAAACAGTTCTGGAGGCCGACCGTGCGTGCAGCAACGGCGGCGAGGAAGCAGGTCCGGGGGCCAACCGTGTGGACGGCAACGGCGGCGCGAATGCAGTTCTGGAGGTCGTCCACGCAGAAGGCGGGGGTGGCAACAGAAGTCCGGAGGGCGGCCACGATGCCAGCGGCGGCGACAAACCTTTTCCGGAGGCCGTCCCCGAAGGCCATGATGCCACCTTATAGGCCTGGAAAATGGCCGGCAGAGGCTAGGCGGAACAGGTCGAGCTGGCTCTGACGGCGGCGTGGCAACCACAGGACCAGACGAGGCAGGACCAGGCGAGGCCGGACCAGACGAGGCTGATGAAGGCACGGAGGCCGGGACCAGACGAGGCTGATGAAGGCACGGAGGCCGGGACCAGACGAGGCTGATGAAGGCACGGAGGCCGGGACCAGACGAGGCTGATGAGGATGCTGGACCAGACGAGGCTGAAGTGAAGGCTGGACCAGACGAGGCTGAAGTGAAGGCTGGACCAGACGAGGCTGAAGCTGAAGCCGAAGCGGAGGCTGGACCAGGCGAAGCTGAAGCCGAAGCGGAGGCTGGACCAGACGACGGCGTGGGCGGAGCTGATGGAGCAGCAGGCAGCTGAATGGGCCCCTCGGACCCTCCAGCGGAGACGGGAGGCTGGACGGGCCCCTCGGACCCTCCAGCTGACGTGGCATGAGGCTGGACGGGCTCCTCGGGCCCTCCAGCAGACGTGGCATGAGGCTGGACGGGCTCCTCGGGCCCTCCAGCAGACGTGGCATGAGGCTGGACGGGCTCCTCGGGCCCTCCAGCCGACGAGGCAGGACGCTGGCTGGGTTCACCTGAACCCCCAGCTAACATGGCCTGAGCCTGGACGGGCTCCTCTGGCCCTCCAGTGGAAACAGACACTGAAGCAGCAGGTACGGAGACCTCTGCCAGTGTGGACACTGGCTGGGACTGAGCAGCACAGTGGCTAAACTCAGGCAGCAACAGTGGGATGCAGTCCTCAGAGGGCTGAAAGTGTTCCCCAATACGCTCAGCAGAGGACTGAGGCGGACGGGTGAGCTCACTTGAACTCTCAGGGGGTGCTGAGAGCTGAGACTGGTCAGGTGAGTTCTCCGGTGAGGCTGCTGGCACTGGCGTCTTGACCTCTAGGGGTCCAGAGTTGGCTGGTGACTGACACCCAGCCTCTGGGGAGGCCCTAGAGGGAGCAACTGTCTCTGACATGGCCAGCGTAAGAGAACCAGCAGATGTTGTGGTGGAGTGTGTTCCCTGCTTGTAATGAACAGATGAAAAACAGTTCTTTTCGGGTTGAATGGACTTAACTTGTTGTGCAGGAGGAGTTGGTGAAGATGATGGCTGAATAGGTGGCTGAGCTGATAATAAGGCTGATGAGTCTTCTACCAACTGAGCTATTGACTGGGCTATGGATTGTAACATAGTGTCTACTAAGTCTGGCTGAGACTGTAACTGGGCTATGGGTAGTGAGGCTGAATGTGATGGAGGTGACGGCTGGGCAGCTAACTGAGCTTCTGGCTGGGAAGCTAACTCAACAAACCCAGCCCCGGTATAAACAGTCACAAGATCTGGCGAAACAGACAGTGTGTCTTTTCCACTCACCACAGCCGGCAACTCAGGAGTCCTAATCTCCGGCTGTGGGGTGACGCGCCGGCGGCGCAATCGTTGCTTCCTCCCGGGCAAAACCTCCGGCGGGCCGGGCAAAACCTCCGGCGGGCCGGGCAAAACCTCCGGCGGGCCGGGAAAAACCTTCACCGCCCGGCTGGGTTGGGAAGCGGTAGCGGCTGGAGGATGGAGGTGAAGTTCGTGGAGAACGTAATCCTGCACGAGCGGATGCAAAGAGTCCAGTAGCCAGGGATAACAGGTAAGGAGGTGTTGTAGATCGGCTTCAACGGAGTGAAGAGGCGCCCCTCCCTCATGCTCAAGCAGCCGGTAAACCAACTTAGAGGCGGAGCGGATAACGGCCTCCTGAAGCTCCCTGGGTGGGGTGACTGCCGCTGGATCCATATCTGGCTGGTCCGTACTGTCACGGCGAGTGAGATGAGCCGTATAAAAATAATAAATGAGGATCCAATTGCAGGCAGTAGTGGAGGAGTGAAGGTGGTTTATTGGACACGAAATAAATATAGACAAACAGCAAATGGAGCACGAACTAAACTAGACTGGAGACAACTAAACTACTGAATACAAACCGGAACTCAAACATGAAGCAAGGTGGACGACGGTACAAGATGGTGACGGCAGGGAAACACACAGATGACGCAGGGTGGAAACACAGACGGACCAGCAACAACAATGACGGAAGACATGACTTAAATATACAGAGAACCACAGGGGAATTACACACAGGTGGTGGACACAGCTGGGAATAATCAACAAGACGAGACAAAGGTAAAACTGAACACACTCACATGAGACGCAGACCATAACAATAAAACAGGAAACAAAACACACTTTACTAAGACACAGACTAGACAGAGACAGACTTGAAATGACATATGAAACTAAACCCACATCTTAGATCCAGATAAACAGAAACATGGAACTCTAAATAGACATAAACATTACCATAACACGACAAGAGAACAAGAACACAATCCCTGATGCAAACTTAAATCAAAACACAATAAACTCAAAATACTGGGTCCAACGGACCCAGAACCGTGACACTAACACCATGTTGCAACACCTGCAACATGGTGTTGCAGGTGACAAAAAGCCATAAACCACTGTTTAGAGGTTGTTGTGGAAGTTTTCCATTTAATAAAGCCTGCAGACAAGCGATGAGCGGTAGCTAACATTCTTTAATCAAGACAAAGAACAGAAATCGAGCTTGGTGAGGGACTGCCATCGCTGGGGCAGAGGGTGAGCAGAGTCTCTCACTGAGCCTAGCATGGCTCTCAGTTTTGTCTTTCCCGCAAAGAAAGTTTCACACTGCCTTGCTATCTTTTACAGTGGAGAAAAGACAAAAAGACTCTTCCTGTGGAGTTGTCTGCTTCCCCCCAACTTCCTTACCAGACCCCACTATCTGTTAAACTGTTTAAATGGAGTGTGAGGCAGACATGCTAAAACAGTGACCTAAAAGCATTACCAATAAACAATGGGATCAATACATAAATGAAAGAAATGCAGCTGATAAAAAAGCCATAAACTACTTTCATTTGTTTAGTGGTGATTGCCAGTTTAGTTGGGTTTTTTTGAGACACAGAGAGTGAGAGATCCTGTCCTACATTACTTTAAAAAAGAAGATATTTTCAGAGCTGTTGATATATGAAGCTCTGAGCATTGAGTGTTGCATTGTGAGAGTTTCAGTAAAAAGCCTGCAAATTATTGCATTTATACTGGAGAGCAAAGAAAAATTAAATTCTACTTGTACTATGGAAAATCAGTTTCATAAAAGCTACATAAACAGAGCTGAAGAAGACTGCGTTTGTAAAACTAGCGGTAACGTGTGAGAATTATAAGTTATAAGACTGTTTCTGCTATCGATACAATTTGTGTTGTTAATCCTAAATGATTCACGGTGACAACATCATAAGAACAAGGTCATTTTACTCCACACACACACATTTGGAAAATCACATAGTTTGACCATAAAAATTCCCAGAATAATTAGTATTTGAGATTGCTGAAGCAACATCACTAAAGAAAAATATCCTTGCATGTCACTTTCGTTTAAAAATATAAAAAATGTGAAGTTTTTTTTTTTTGTAAAACATAAAAACAACAAAACTTAAGACCTTAAGAATCTCCTTATGAATTTTGTGAATATCTAGATCATTGGTGTTTGGATTTGAGGGTCAACAGGGCGAACACTGAGGCTGGGTATTAGAAATACAACATGGCAACATGAGACATGTTAACTCTGAGAACACTAACATCTAGATTAAGGTGTGAGAGGTAAATACATAACAGAAGCTAAAAAGGAGTTGCTTGTCTCTAGATTATTTTCAATTTATTTTAACTAAACTGATTTGAACACGTTTAATGCATTATACAAAAAAAGGTTCATGATATAGTTCACATGATCTAAGCAAGAGTGACTCGGAATCTCAAATGTTAAAGTACACTTACTGATTGTACTTTTACTACATGAGCTAATGTAGATGCTCTAAAAGCACGCTGGCTGAAAAAGAACCACACGTTTGGAGAAACTGTGCTGTAACTTCTCATACTGTGAAGTTTTCTGACAAAAGTGAATTGAAAACTTATGCTGTACAGCTTACTAAGGGGTCCTTTGCTGGGCCATGTGCAATTACACAAAAGAACAAGTAAAATTTCACCATAACACTGACTGGAGAAAAGCCAAATTGGGATTCTAATTGAGATTACAACTGAAATCAGTGCTGTGATAGTTAGTTTAAGATCACAACCTGATTTAAAACACAGTCTAACATCAACATTCTTGCCCCTGAAAATAGGTCAGGATGGCCGAAAAATGTACTTTAAAAATGAGATTTTCTTTTTGTTTCATTGGAACAGTAAAGTACCATTACAAAGAAATGAGTACACCTTTGTAGATATCACTGATATGGAGTTTTTCATGTTTTACATACAGACTTTCTCATTTAAACCATGGTGACTTAAAAGTTTAGCAGCAAGACACTTGTTTCCTTTGTTCCATCAAACATTTCTTTCAGCCATCTGTGTTTATCAGAGCGATATGTGACTAATTTTTTATTGAATCACCAGAAAGTACACAAATACAAGATTAAATATTTTATTTATTTATCAAAAGATACATAATTACACATTGATACAATGAATAAGGTGTCTATAAAAATTACACATGGTGTAAGAAAAACATTATAACATACAAATAAGTGTTTTAAGATAATCTGACATACTTTAAAAGCATAAGAATAAAAGTTTTTTTTTTAAAAAAAAATCATGTTCTTTGATGATCACATTACATGTATCACATTTTTTAAAGCATAACGTAGGGTGTTCACAAAAACAGTTTTATGATTACTTTTTCCACAGTGCTTGTATGCCTCTTGCAAAACTATGTACTCATAACCAAGATGGCGCCGCGTATGGATGCCCTGGTGCTTCAGTGCGTTACTTTTGTCTTGTTTTTGTGCATTTCTTCTGTGTCTGGGCACTCCTCTGGATATTCTTACACCAGAGAAGAGCTCCTTAACTGCAGGACTACAACGCCTGTGGATTTATTTCCAATATTTGTCGCATCTGCGGCAGATTTACTGCTGACTCTGATCAGGAAAGTGAGACGTCAAAAGAGAGGTAAGCGAGCCGGCGTACTCGTGCGTTTGAGGAGACGCGGACTGAGAACGGCCCTTCCTGGGATCTTCCTTTCTAATGTACGCTCACTCTGGAATAAGATAGACGAACTGGCCCTGATGAGAAGCATGAACAGAGACTTTGCCTCCTCCTGTGTCTTATGTTTTACGGAGTCGTGGCTCAGTGAGGACATCCCGGACTGCGCGCTCAAGCTGGAGGGCTTTCATCTGCTGCGCGCGGACCGGCAGGCCGCTCTCTCCGGTAAAACCAAAGGTGGAGGTGTCTGCTTCTACATCAATAGTGGCTGGTGCACAGATGTAACAGTGATTGCTCAGCACTGCTCTCCCTCTCTGGAATATCTTTTTATTCACTGCAAACCGTTTTATTCTCCGCGGGAGTTTGCTTCATTCATCCTGGCCGCTGTTTACATCCCGCCAGACGCGGATGCGCAAGCAGCTCAGTGCGCACTCGCAGAGCAGATTCTCCACATGGAGCGGACATACCCGGACTCTCTCATCATTGCTCTTGGGGACTTTAACAAAGCCAATCTGAGCCATGAGCTTCCGAAATACAAGCAGTACATTAAATGCCCGACCAGAGAGGAGAGGACATTGGACCACTGCTACAGCACGATCAGCGGGGCCTATCGCGCGGTGCCGCGCGCTTCACTCGGACTTTCTGATCACGTCATGATCCACCTGATCCCCACGTACAGACAGAGGCTGAAGCTCTCCAAACCTGTCGTGAGGACCAAAAAACTGTGGAGCAACGAGGCTGTGGAGGAGCTTCGCACGTGTTTGGAGACCACAGACTGGGACACAATGAAGGCTGCTTCTAACAGCCTGGACGAGTTTACGGACACTGTCACCTCCTATATCCACTTCTGTGAGGACAGCATTGTGCCATCACGCACCAGGGTGAGTTATAACAATGACAAACCC
The DNA here is from genome assembly GCF_057381845.1 of Rhamphochromis longiceps. NCBI lineage: Eukaryota > Metazoa > Chordata > Actinopteri > Cichliformes > Cichlidae > Rhamphochromis > Rhamphochromis longiceps. The sequence continues at coordinate 18,475,118 of NC_140562.1, forward strand.
TGGTTTACTCCTAAACTCAAAAAGCTGTGGCTGGAAAAGAGTAAGGCGTTCAGAAGCGGAGACAGGGACTGCTACAGAGAGGCCAAGTACAGGTTCACTAAAGAAGTGGACATTGCCAAACATCAGCACTCTGAGAAGATGCAGCAGCAGATCTCAGAGAATGACTCGGCCTCTGTGTGGAAAGGTTTTAGGAATATTACAAACTACAAGCCTAAAACCCCCCACTCCACTGATGACTTGCTCTTAGCCAACACCCTTAACGACTTCTACTGCCGTTTTGACGAGCCATCAGGCAGCCTTCACACCTCCAACGACCCCAACAATAGAGGCACTTTGGACACTCATTCCCCCACCTCTCCCCCCTCCATAGAGCCATCACCACCTTCAAACTGTTCACCTGCAACACCCGCCCCCTCACCCCACACAAAAGAGGATTTCACACCACCTCCTCCGACCACAACTCTTCATATTCATGAAGCAGATGTGAGGAAGCAGTTTAGGAGTCTGAATGCTCGGAAAGCTCCCGGCCCAGACGGTGTGTCTCCTGCCACCCTCAGACACTGTGCAAACGAGCTGGCCCCAGTGTTTTCTGGCATCTTCAACTCCTCACTGCAGGCATGTCATGTGCCTGCCTGCTTCAAGTCCTCTACCATAATCCCTGTCCCCAAGAAACCTAGGATCACTGGACTAAATGACTACAGACCCGTGGCTCTGACATCTGTGGTCATGAAGTCATTTGAGCGCCTAGTTCTCTCCCATCTCAAGACCCTCACGGCCCCCCTCCTGGACCCCCTGCAGTTTGCATATAGAGCCAACAGGTCTGTAGACGACGCCATCAACATGGCCCTACACTTCATCCTGCAGCATCTGGACTCCCCAGGAACCTACGCCAGGATCCTGTTTGTGGACTTCAGCTCTGCCTTCAACACCATCCTTCCAGACCATCTCCGAGGCAAGCTTTCCCAGATGAATGTGCCTGATCCCATCTGCCGGTGGATCACTGACTTCCTGACGGACAGGAAGCAGCACGTGAGGCTGGGAAAGAATGTCTCGGACTCCCGGACCATCAGCACCGGCTCCCCTCAGGGCTGTGTTCTTTCTCCTCTGCTCTTCTCCCTGTACACCAACTGCTGCACCTCCACCCACCAGTCTGTCAAGCTAATCAAGTTCGCAGATGACACCACCGTTATTGGACTCATCTCGGACGGGGACGAGTCTGCCTACAGGAGGGAGGTTGAACGTCTGGTGTCTTGGTGCAGCCACAACAACCTGGTGCTGAATGCCCAGAAGACAGTGGAGATTATTGTGGACTTCAGGAAGCACACAGCCCCACTCCCCCCCATCATCCTGACTGACACCCCCATCACCTCTGTGGACTCATTCCGCTTCCTGGGTACCACCATCACCCAGGACCTGAAGTGGGAGCCCACCATCACCTCCGTCATCAAGAAAGCCCAGCAGAGGATGTACTTCCTGAGGCAGCTGAAGAAATTCAACCTGCCAACACGGACGATGATGCAGTTCTACACTGCAATCATCGAGTCCATCCTCACCTCCTCCATCACCGTGTGGTACGCTGGAGCCACTATCAGGGACAAACAGAGACTGCAGCGTGTTGTGCGCTCTGCTGAGAAGGTGATTGGCTGCAGACTCCCATCTCTGCAGGACCTGTACACCTCCAGGACACTGCGGCGTGCAGCCCGGATCTCAGCTGACCCTTCTCACCCTGGACACAGTCTGTTTGACCTGCTCCCCTCAGGCAGGAGGCTCCGGTCCATTCGCACCAGAACCTCTCGCCACAAGAACAGTTTCTTCCCCTCTGCTGTTGGACACATGAACAATAACCACATGACTGTCCCCGCCACTAACACATGACCCTACGCTGTGTCACTGCATCATTTCATGTCTGGCACTGATCACCACCTGCACTCATGTATATATCTTTCTACGTAGCACTCATAATTCTTATTCTCATGTATATATCTCATGTATATCTCATGCACATATCTTTCTTTCTACATAGCACTTTAATTCTTATTGTCTGCACTGAAGCACCGCAGCAATTTCCTAATGTTGTAAACCTCAACATCTGGCAATAAACCCATTCTGATTCTGATTCTGATTCTGATTCTGATTATCACCATATGACATAATAACTCACGATTATGCAAGACCAGCCATGAAATGTCCGTCGCGTCATTACAATCATTTGTCCCCGCTGCTGCCCTCAGACCCAGTCTTCTGTACTGTGGGGTAAAATTGCTTTTTTGGTGGTTCATAAAAAATATCTCAAAAAGCGATGTTAGTGAGGGGACCAGAAACACTGGGTTGCAGAGCAGTTGGTAAGGACTTGTATATTTCTGGAGAGTCTGCAAAAGCTGTCTTGCTCGTGCTCCTGATTGGATATGTGGAGCCCGGCTCTGATATCTCACTGGTGGCAGCTAAAGGTAGGCATGCCTTGGAGGCGGAGTTGGTCTCGGGCGCAATCTTTCAAACGAGCCTCACGGCATTTCAGGCAACCTCAGGCCGGAAACAACATCCGGTCACTCGCGGTCAAAATCCACGCAGAGCTGGTGTTTCGCAGGGATCAGGTTAACACATCTGGGTCTAAAAATATAAAGAAAAACAAAAAGAGTTTTAAAACACGCAAACTAGCAAAATATCAAAGGAGCATAACATAACAATAACAAGATGATATGAGATACCCGATGAGGCCATGATAGGTGATGTAGACATGTAATGTATAAACTTTTACGGGAGTTAAAAGTGGAGCTTATATATATTTTAAAGTGTATTGTACGTGGGATAGGCTCCAGCGCACCGCGCGAGCCTGAGAAAAGGATAAGCGGAGGCGAATGGATGGATGGATGGTGTATTGTACCTGTTACAAACCATTGTGATATTTATTTATTTTTTTAAATGAAAGGATTGACAGAATGGTAAAAAGGAAAATGCAAAAATGTAGTTAGAGAGGAAGATTAACACTTACCGAATGATATGCGGATAAGGAAAGAGACGCAAGTTGCTGTTGAAATCGGCCGCTCCCTATGCGAACTCGCAAGCAGTCTGAGCGGCGCCAGTTGTTGATATGGCTGAAGGCAGGGGTCTTCTGGGAGCTCGGGGTAGTCTTAACCTGAGCGGGAGATCATAAAAATCGGACCTGGAGCGGATTGGCTAACCGGGGTGCGAAGGGAGCGGTGCAATAGTTATGTGATTGGCAGCGGGGCGAAGTAAGGGGGGGAGTTGGTCTCCGGCGCAAATTTCGAACGAGGTAAGCAGTGCATTCGGGAGCAGAGCGGGGAGCGAACAAGCAGGAAAAAATTGTGCTCTGCAAGAAGTTGTGGATCGGAGATTAAGAGCGAGGTAGAACTTAGAGTGTGCGTTGAATTTTAGAGGTTGCTAGTAAGAGGGAAGTTTTTGAAGAAAAAAGACTAAGGATTTTCCCTGTTATCGAATATAAGGTTTTGGGAATAGAGGGGTAGCTAACAAGTTATTCTAGGGGTTTGGAGAAATCGCGGAGAATTTTTTTTTTAAAGGAGTTTTGGCTTTGTTTGGCTGAGCATGAAGGGAGCCGCGGGGCGCTGAATTTGAGAAAAAAAGACTAAGGATTTTTTCAGGATTTCCCCTGTTATCGAATATAAGGTTTTGGGAATAGAGGGGGTACCCTAACAAGTTATTGTAGGGTTTTGGAGAAAACGCGGAGGGTTTTTTAAGGAGTTTTCCCTGCTTATGTTTCTAAGGAGGGTTAGGGTTAGGGGATCGCGAGTTTTTTCTGAGTATGAGTTTTATTCTAAATCTACAAATGCATATAAATCGAAATAAAGTTTTCCCCCAAGGCATGCAGCATGTGTTTGTGGCCATACTGAACGTTACAAAAGCACAAGTTTAACTAAACAATTTTAATATGGTTTAATACATTTTTAAACACATGAGCACGGAGCCCGAGAGAGCACGGTCCGGAGACACGGGCGCGCACACACACACTGACCCGCCACCAGATGACGTTTTTTGAGCATAAAAAAATAAAAATAAAAATTTAATTGCTTAAAGAAATAAAAGAATGCTATTTTTTGATATATAAGAAACTTTCTAAATAATCAATTATATTTTTATGAATATCATATTTTTATGAATATCATATTTTTATGAATATCATATTTTTATTACTTAATTACTTCCTACTTCCGGAGCTCATGAATAATTTAATTACTTCCGGAGCAATTACTTCCGGAGCTCATGAATAATTAATGACCTGTCAGTTTGACGAGAGGGGTATAATATCACTCTCTCTAGTTTAAACAGTTCTAAAGCAGTTTTAATTAATACCTCTGAGTTTTCAGAAGCCCTGCTGATTTTGATGTGTATTACAATGACCAAAGTTCTTTCAAATCCCTATTCTATAAAGAAGGCATTTTATTGGGCTTTAATCTGACACATTCAGGCAGGTTTTACTGCGAGAATTCATATGCCAAACATTTCCATGTCCATGAGAATACTGTGTCTTGCTACAAACGTTTATTTTTATATTTTTTACATGAATTAAAAAGCCATGCCTCTTATGAATCAGAAGCACATCAGAGTTATCCTCTGTGGTAAATGTTCATGTTTGTCAGGCTCATGCTTAAAAAATTGGCTATCTATTAAAAATGTGTAGTATCCAGGTAGCAAGTGTGATTAAACCTAGGAACATTATTATTTTGCATCATTGGAGACCCTACTCACAGAGAATCTTGTGTTTTTAGATGGGATTTACGAAGCTTTTACACTTGTCAATCTTTCCACAGCTTTAATGCCACAATTATAAATAAAAATTTACAATTTGTATGTTATGACTTTCAGTAGTTAAGTGAATTGCAATTTTAATTCAAATTCAATTAAATTGTTCCCAGTGAGCACAGTGAAAACTGGGCTAAAACTCACAAATCTCATACATTGATCAACATGTCATGGATGTTGATCAATGGATTTATAGTTTGGATTTATAGTTTGTCAGGATTTGTATATGTTCATACGTACAGGCAGTCTTTAATGTAAATAATTTCACACTGTATGTTACAAACATAAAAACTGCATGCATGAGAGCTTGCTGACACATAGTGTACATTATATGTGTGAGAGAGACTCAGTTGTAGCAGTGCTTAAAAGCATTACTGGTTGCAAAGCACTGAGTGCAGTGCACCCTTCCCTTTCGCAAGAATGAAGATCTGGCCTTCTTTAATTGGGAAAAATGTTTCCAGTTCTAAGCTTACTGTCATGCGTATTCGATATAAAGTGTGGGTCATCATGTGTAAGCAACTGTGTTAGGTACAATAGATCTGTGTCTGATCCAAATATATGCAAATATTCTTGCACTATATTCTCCTTGATCTAATATTTTTACAATTGTTAAGTACTATAGTGTATGGCAGATCCAGTTTTTTTTTTTTAACAACAGAATATTTCATAACACACTTTAACACCATTAGTGTGTTGTAGCATTACAAGATAATGCTTTTCTTCTGCAAAGATCTGGTGTTAGTTTAATTTAAAAATGTCAGTGTTGATTGTACTGGCAAGCATTTGAAACTGGCATCAATTCAAAGCTCCAAAATAGCAGATGAGAATATGTTAGCAAATACTGTGCTACAGCCTTGACATTTTACTTAAGTGCAGCCATCAGAAGCACTCAGTTATAGTACATCCATTTCTCATGTCACCAGCCACAGTGATGGTGTGCGATAGCAGTGTCAAGATTTTACAAGCAGACCTGAAAGATCTGAGTCGTCTCCTTTTGAGTGGCATGACATGACTTCGTCTCAACCCCCCTTCGCTCCTCCTATCTGAGATGCACTGCAGATACAGAGCTGGACTGCCATACAAGTAACCATCAGTGGGTTGGATGTCTGTTGGCAGCTCAATTACCACACATCCAGAGAGATGGAATTTGAGTCTCTTATCAGCTGCTCGCCCATGCAGGTGACTCAAACTGAACTCTGAAAGTAGAAGAGGGGACTCCAATTACCTATCTAAAAAACAACCCAACCTGGCTTTTCTCTAAAGCCAGTGTGCATGTAATGGGTAGCAATTATCCCTTGACTGTTTTTCACCATGCAGGTCCAACAGACATGGCACACTGAATTTGTAAATAGTGTAATTTGTCTGTAGCTGGTATGGCATTAATGCTTTTAATAAGTAGATGTGTCCCTGTGGTGCTGAGATAAGACTGACAGAAGTTACTTTATGGTTTAAACCTGTCACCTTCGATGACTATGCAGCAATTTTGTATCATATCAGTGCCCTATATTGGCACTTTAGTGTTATTTTTAGGACTCTTATTGCTTAAATCCTCTCCTCCATATCACAGGATTAAAGGATTCCTAAGGTGCACGTGTGTGTGAGTGCATGTGCATGTGTGTAGTTGGATTTGTACCAATGCCCTCAAGATACCATATCTTAAGAGTCTGTCTGTGCCACACTTGACATACATTCACAGATTTGTGCTTTTAGAGGTATCAGCCTTTACTCACAAACTACAGATATCTGCAAATAGGAATGCCTATCTTCCTCACTGGTCCTCTGTATATGGCAAATGCATTTGGCCAGTTGTTCATTAAGCATTTTTAAGTATGCACTGTGACTAGTGCTGCAGCAGTGCATTCAAAACATTTTTCAAATTGAAAAATACAGATAATTTTGATATTCTGATAAAGATTCACTAATTGTTTTACTGATAGTATGAAATTCAAAGTCAGTGCCCTCCCCAGCACTAAACTTTAATTTTATTACCCAACAAATACATATATCATAACACAACTAAAAAGGATGATTTAAATGTGAAATGTTTTCTAGATGTTCTTGTTTACAATACAGTTGACTGCTTCCTACAGTTTTCTTCTTTCATGAATCACTTATAGTGAATAATCAATGAATAGTGCTGAGAAGTTCAAAGGTGAAATAATATTCCATACTTCTGGTATTTCAGTTATTTCATAGGACTGTGTGTTGTTACATGTTGAGCTAAATTTAGGTGTGGGATGCTAACATGATGATAGAAATACAACAAAATATTTTATTATCCTCCCAGGATATTAAGTTGTAGTTAAATGTGCAAGCAAACTAGCAAAATCTACAAGCACAGAAGTATGTTTTAGTAGCAGAAATAGGAAATAACCTGGAAGTCTTTTGAAAATCTTAAACAAATTTTAACAACGACATGCACAAAACACACCAGCCAAATAGTGACAGCCAGTCTTGATCGAACAAGTATCCACAGTCTTTAAGATAACAACTGCTAACTCTACTGAATGTACTATGATTAACAAATTAGTCACAAAAAATATCTTCACTATTCTTTGGCATATGTGCTGCAAACTAGTAGATACAGGACACATCCAAAGCCATGTATCTATATATACAAATGTTTTTTTATGCAATAAGTGTTTGTACATATGGTTGAACACTTACTTCACTTACTAAAACACTTACTAAAAAGGACAACATAATTCAGTCACTCAATATCTGCTTAAATTAAGCTAAACATTGTCTCACAGTACTAAAGCTAACTTGCATTCTGAGGTTCAAATGCTAATATTCATACTGGCAGGTACTTAGCCCAATATCATTTAAAAGATTAGTAGAGAGAAGAAAGTTACTGTTGGACTTTCAATTGCAAGCATATTGCCTTAATAGAGTAGCTATCAATGCAGAAACACTACTAAAACTGCAGCAGAAGTATTAGCTCAACTTTAGTTAAGCATAAAAACCCAGGTGAAAAAATGCTGCCCACGTTCTTATCAAGCACCCTGCTTTAGTTCCAGAGTTGAACTACATAGCCCCTAAATGATCCCCTCTGAATGACTGAACTGAACTGCCAAAGCCTTTGTCTCAAGGTTTAACCATGTACAGCTGACACGCAGCAGCGAGTATATTCATGAAAATCTTCAAATGGAAATAACCAACATTGACACGTTAGATGGAACATCAGTGTTTCATTCTAATTTCAAATACCATTGATGTCTGTTGAATTGTAATCATTTGCGTAGTCTTAATAGTAGTTTGTTTTTTTCAATGTGAGTTATCAAAAGTAACTGTACCTTTGAAATGGGCCACTGATTGTGTCAAACTATAACAGTGCAACAATTAATGCTATTCAATTTATCTTGTATAATACACTACTGAAATGTCTTGTATTACAGTATTTAATCATACACCAACTCTATTGCTCCCATAACAAATCTACTATGTGCATGCCATGCATAATTATATGATTGTTTTTGCTGTCAAATACATTTGTTTCATGTAGTGGTTTCTAAGCAACTAGACGAAGATAGATGTCATAGTCAATCAAATAACCAATCACAAAACCACAGTTTGTCACTGGTACACTTTAGGTTTTTGTAGAGATTAAGCAAGTGGTATGACTCTGCCTCCTGACATCTGACCCACACTAAACTCATGGACTGGACATACACACACCCACAACCACCTACACACACACACACAATGGACAACTGTACCCTCAAACACAATAATAACATGGACTGAACCACCACTCACAACCACTAGCACTTTATATAGCCTCTGTAGAAATTATCCACATATCTCACTTATCTTAACTGCACTATTGTATAGCTCTGTGTAAATAATCATTCTGTACATACGATAATTTTTAATCCTACAACTGTTTATAACTTGCATAGTTCACATTTCTGTATAGTTTTTTTATTTCATATTTATATCCTGTTCATAGCCTGTACATAGCTTGTACTCACTACAGCCTGTACATACTTATAGTTATAGAATATTCACAACATACTTCATACCATGTACATTATAACATACCATAATAGACCAATTTCTGTAATATACTTACATATCTATATTATTGCTAATATATATTGTAATATATCTATATTATGGCTAAAGCACTTCTGGATGGATGCAAACTGCATTTCGTTGCCCTGTACCTGTGCATGTGCAATGACAATAAAGTTGAATTCTATTCTATTCTAATTCTATTCTATTCTATGACGACTGAGGATATTGTCGGGTGGTAGAAAGAATACTTTGAGGACTTCCTTAATTCCACTGACACAACTTCCATAGCAAAAGCAGAGTATGGAGACGAGGAGGACAACTTGTTCATTACGATCGTGGGCAATCGTGGCTCAAGAGTTAACCTGAAAACGGAAGGTTGCTGGTTTGAGCCCTGGCTCGGACTGTCTTGGTCATTGTGTCCTTGGGCAAGACACTTCACCCGTTGCCTACTGGTGGTGGTCAAAGGGTCCGGTGGCGCCAGTGTCCGGCAGCCTCGCCTCTGTCAGTGCGCCCCAGGGCAGCTGTGGCTACAGTGTAGCTTGCCATCACTTGTGTGTGAATGTGTGTGTGAACGGGTAGATGACTGCAGGGCTCTAGACTAACTTTTTGACATGGGCGCACCGGTACGCCTAACTTTAAAAATTTAGACGTACCAGCACAAAAGTTAGGCGCACTCAAATTTTTCAACAGCATCGCTTAACACCGCAGTTTTACATGTGCACTGTCTTTGGGGGGGAAGTCCATACAGACAATATTCATTTCTAAATTATTAACAAACAAACTTGTGCTTAAAGTGCTTTGTCAATATTGTAGAAAATGTTATGAGAAGGTTCATCATCTTGGCCTCCTCTGACGACCTGTTTGCTGCTTCTGTTGCTGCTGGCTCGGCAAATTTTGGTTGGAGAGAGACAAAACCTACAGCTTAGAATCAGCGCAAAAAAGACGTAAACACAGCGCGGACCCGACGCATCAGAATCGCTAAGCTCCGACAGCGTGTCCGTGTTCGGGCCATCGGGTGAGAAAGCCGAGAAAGACAAAGCTGATTCTGATGCGTCGGGTCCGCTCTGTGTTTACGTCTTTGTGTGGAATCCGTTAATGAATTGACATCGCTTTATTCAAGCTACTCACCTCTCTCTTCCACCTGCTCTTTCAACTGGTCCCGCCCCTGACTATCTCTGATTGGTTTAGTCAAGTCAAGTCAAGTTTATTTATAAAGTACATTTAAAAACAACCAAGGCTGACCAAAGTGCTGTACAATAAAATACAAATATAAAATACAATAAAACACAAGTACATAAAACACCTCACTGATAAAACAATAAGTTCATACAGTAAGTTTAGTCCATGATAGGGGTATAATGTGTGTCTGTTGTTGACCACACGGAGAGTTGCAGAGAATTTTTTTTTTTTTTTGTTACCCGAATAGTTGGTCGCACAGGTGCGACCAAATATTTTTTTTTAGTCGCACCACTGAAAGATTTGGTCGCATTTGCGACCAAATTGGTCGCACTCTAGAGCATGTATGTAGTGTAAAGCGCTTTGGGGTCCTTAGGGACTAAGTAAAGCGCTATACAAATAATTCAATTCAATTTTATTTATATAGCGCCAAATCACAACAAAAGTCGCCTCAAGGCACTTCATAGATACAGAGAAAAACCCAACAATCATATGACCCCCTATGAGCAAGCACTTTGGCGACAGTGGGAAGGAAAAACTCCCTTTTAACAGGAAGAAACCTCCGGCAGAACCAGGCTCAGGGAGGGGCGGGGCCATCTGCTGCGACCGGTTGGGGTGAGAGAAGGAAGACAGGATAAAAGACATGCTGTGGAAGAGAGACAGAGGTTAATAACAGATATGATTCAATGCAGAGAGGTCTATTAATACATAGTGAGTGAGAAAGGTGACTGGAAAGGAAAAACTCAATGCATCATGGGAATCCCCCGGCAGCCTACGTCTATTGCAGCATAACTAAGGGAGGATTCAGGGTCACCTTCGGCTGCACCAGCTACAGGGGCCTGGCTAGCTACGGGTGAATGAAGGGTGCGAAGCCGAGTCTCCAATTCAGTAATCCTGGCCTCCAGAGCTGCAAATATGCTACATTTGTTACAGATATCATTACTGCTAAAGGAGGCCGAGGAGTAACTAAACATCTGACACAATGAGCAGGAAAGTGCAGGAGGGACAGGTGAAGTAGCCATGGTGCTAACGAGTCGGCTACGAGCTAAGCTAAGCTAGCGAAACAGTACAGAGACAGTGAGTGAATACTTTGGCTATAAATTAGGTCGTGAGTACACAGAAAGTGTGCTTCGGATGAAGCACGTGAAGATTATACTATGAAAAAAGAATGTATTTAAAGTTGTTAATTAAATTGCTAAGCAAATAAGCTACTCAGAAACACCACTGTGTTTGAGCAGGAACAGGAAGTGATACTCTACCGCAGAGCGAGCGAACACCAAGTGACAACGCCACCAAGAGTGCACACACAAATACAGGCCATTTACCATCAACAGGTCTCTGAGGCGCTGGATGTTGTAGGGCTGTTTTGGTTGACATATCTCCACAGTATTGCATAGAAATCAGAGATGGTACCTTTGGATTGGCATACCGGAGTGGTGGTTCCCATCTTTAAGAAGGTGGACCGGAGGGTATGCTCAAACTATAGGGGATCACACTCCTCAGCATCCCTGGGAGAGTCTATGCCAGGGTGCTGGAAAGGAGAGTCCGTCTTGCTCTAGTCTCTGCTTTTCACAGATGATGTGGTTCTCTTGGCTTCATCAGGTGGTGGCCTCCAGCTCGCCCTTGAGCAATTCATCTGAATGTGAAGCAGTGGAAATGAGTATCAGTACTAAACAAGTCTGAGGCCTTGGTCCTCAGCCAGGAAAAGGTGGAGTGTCCAATCCAGGTCAGAAACAAGTTACTGCCCCAGGTGGAAAAGCTTAAGTATCTCAGGGTCTTGTTCACAAGTGAGGGGAAAGAGGAGCGGGAGATCAACAGACAAATTGTGCTGCAGCTGCAGTGATGCGGACACTGCACAGGTGGTGAAGAGAGAGCTGAGTGTAAAAATGAAGCTCTCGATTTACCGGTCGATCTATGTCCCTACACTCACCTATGGTCACAAGCTTTGGGTAATGACTGAAAGAACTAGATCATGGAAATAAGCAGAAACAAGCTTTCTCTGAAGGTTGACTGGCCTCTCCCTTAGAGATAGGGTGAGGAGTTCTGCCACCCAGGGCTCAGAAAGGAGCCGCTAGTCCTCCACATTGAAAGGAGCACGTTGAGGTGATTTGGACATCTGACAAGGATGCCTGCTGAGGTGTTCTGGGTGTTTGCCACCTGGAGGAGGCCCTGCGGGAGAACCAGGACATGCTGGAGAGATTATATTTATGGCCTGGGAACCGCTTGATGTTCACCCAGACAAGCTGGAGGAGGTGGCCAGGGAGAGGGAGATCTGGGCTTCTCTGCTTTGGCTGCTGTGACCCCGTGAGTGGGAGAAAATGGGCTGATGGAGGTATGACACGTTAAATATTATTATTATTATTATTATTATTATTATTATGATCTAAAGAAAACATTACTTAAAACAGCCAAGAGAAGGTAATGTCTCCTTCCCTTCTTTGTTTCCTTTACCATAGTAAGACACACAAAATACAGTTGGGTTCAAATCCATGTGTTGCCTCAGTGATGAACAAGTCAACCTTAAAGTAACACTGCACGCACAGAGTACCTGCTCAGCACATTTAAATTAACTTCTGGCACTCTTTGTTCGCTGGTTATGAAGTAAGCTTTAATGACCCTTCACAAATGCGAACACAGACTATAAATAAAGAAGTACAAATTTCCAGGGAAGTTTCTTATTATCATCATCAAATTGCTATACCTAGTAATTTAGAGACCAGTTAATTATTCAGCTTCACAGTGGATGAAGGCTACACCTTTAATATGCAGTCTGTAATAATAAAATACAGAAATCCAAACACACAAATATCAAACAAATTGCTGAACAGTGAATGCATATTAAAACCTTCCAAGACAAAGGTGGTTATAGCATCTGACTGCCTGCTGTGCAGGCGCTGCATGAGCACTGCTGATCTGCTGTTAGATGTTCTCATGCTATCACTTTTATGTCATCACTACTTTAATATTACTATGGAACCCCAATTTAATAGTATTGTAGAGATCTGCCGAGGTCCAATTCAGGTCATTTAAATGTTTTTAATTTTCTGCACATTTTTGTCCCATTTGCTTCAGAAATGTGTATCTTATGTTGCCTGCAGTGTTGCATAGGACAAAAAAGAAAAGAAAGAAGCATGTCAGTACTTAACAACAACAAGCTCAACCTGTGGTCATGACAAATATTCTGTTTTAGACATAAATAATTTGAATTCTGGTACATTTTGCACAACAGCACTGGGAAACAGGTAAATTGAGCCTGAATTTGAATAATAGGCTTTGGAAATTAAATATTATTGTTACAAAACATCAAATTAGGCATAATAATATGTGTTTCCTTTTTGTTTAATCTTCATACTGAGAACTGCTGAAGTGACAAGTAATATAATATATAATACCTGTAGGCATAGCTGGGTTTTGCTCTTAAGTTGTTTTTTCTACTTTCATGACAAGGCTTGTCATGTTTTCTTTTTCCCCTGGCAACATCAGAGTACCATTTCACTTGCAACCGTGCATTTGCTATTTCCTAACAGCAAATATTTTCCACTTCAGTTCACATTTTAATGCATTTCCCACACATATATAGAAGTGTTGTATACTGCTTGTGACTGAAAGACTAAAGCGACCATTAGGTGACTAAACAGTAAAGCTGGCAATATTTAACCAACATCCCTATTTTTGCAGATGGAAACATGGAAATCTATCTTATGTCTTATCTCAACCTCCAGATTATGTTTCAGACTCAAAAGGCAAGGCAAGGCAAGGCAAGGCAAGTTTATTTGTATAGCACAATTCAACAACAAGGTGATTCAAAGTGCTTTACAGAGACATTAGAAACAAGAACAAATAAAAAGCATGATTTACAATTGATTAAAACAAGCAAATAAACTAACTAACTAATTAACTAACTAACAAACAAACAAACAAACAAACAAACAAACAAACAAACAAACAAACAACAGTATATAAAATCAAAACAGATAAAATCAGAACAGTAGATAAAATCAGTAGTTAAAGTGTAAGTTTTGAAATTTAAGCTTAAAGTGTGGATTTGGTGCTTTATTCAAATGCAGCTGAGAACAGGTGAGTCTTCAACCTGGATTTAAATAAACTGAGTGTTTCAGCTGATCTGAGGCTTTCTGGGAGTTTGTTCCAGATATAAGGAGCATAAAAGCTGAATGCAGCTTCTCCGTGTCTGGTTCTGACTCTGGGAACTGATAAAAGACCGGATCCAGATGACCTGAGGGATCTGGATGGTTCATACTGGGTCAGGAGGTCATTGATGTATTTTGGTCCTAAACCATTCAGAGCTTTATAGGCCAGCATCAGAACTTTAAAGTCTATCCTCTGACGGACAGGCAGCCAGTGTAAGGACCTCAGAGCTGGACTGATGTGGTCCACTTTTTTGGTCTTAGTGAGGACTCGAGCAGCAGAGTTCTGAATGAGCTGTAGTTGTCTGACTGATTTTTTAGGTAGACCTGTAAAGATGCTGTTACAGTAATCAAGCCTACTAAAGATGAATGCATGGACTAGTTTTTCCAGGTCCTGTTGAGACATCAGATCTTTTATCCTTGATATATTCTTGAGGTGATAGTAAGCTGACTTTGTTATTGTCTTAATGTGTTTTTCTAAGTTTAGGTCTGCATCCATCACTACACCCAAATTTCTCGCCTGGTTTGTGGTTTTTAGATGTATAGATTGAAGTTCTCTGGTGACCTGTAATCGTTTTTCTTTGGCGCCAAAGACTATTACCTCAGTTTTGTTTTTGTTTAGCTGGAGAAAATTGTGGCACAACCAGTCATTGATTTCCTCAATGCATTTACCAAGAGCCTGTACAGGGCCTCGGTCTCCTGGTGACATTGTGATATATATTTGTGTGTCATCTGCATAGCTGTGATAGTTTATTTTGTTGTTGTTTATAATCTGTGCCAGTGGGAGCATGTAGATGTTAAACAGAAGGGGTCCCAAGATGGAACCTTGGGGAACTCCACATGTGATACTTGTCTGCTCAGATGTGAAGTTACCTATTGATACAAAGTATTTCCTGTTTTCTACGTATGTTTTGAACCAGTTTAGTACAGTTCCTGAAAGACCTGTCCAGTTCTCCAGTCGTTTGAGTAATATGTTGTGGTCAACTGTATCAAATGCTGCACTGAGATCCAGTAAAACTAGGACTGACATTTTTCCACTGTCTGTATTCAGACATATGTCATTAAACACTTTGGTCAGAGCGGTTTCAGTGCTGTGGTTCTGTCTAAAACCTGTCTAAAAGTGTAAGAAAGGATTTAAGAAGCTTTGCTTCCCAGTCAAGAAAGAAAATTGTCACACTGGTAAAAGGATGAGCCTGTGCTCAGAATAACTGGGTTTTGACTTTTTGTGAGAAAGTATCCTTTTGTAGAGTTGAGCCCTAAATATATGATTTGTAAACTACCCACCAAAAATTATGAAAGACATCTATGTTTTGTGTTGTATAGATCTCTCCTGAAGTTAGCATAGGAACTGGCTACTTTCTGATAATAAACCTGCAGTCAGTTAAGCTAAAAGACAAAAACTGAAATAACAGCAACAGCTATTGTCTTGAAAAATGAATTAAACAGAAGGGTTGATGGTTTGTTTTTAGTGGAGCACTGACCTTTTACAGTTGGCTACTCTAGCCCCAGAGACTTCATTCTGACAGCAATGTAGATGATATAGTTTGACTAGCAAAACCTTGTTTTGTAAGCTTAACAGCTACAATACACAGGGTAGTGACTGACAGGGCTGATAGCAAGACAAAATGTATTTTGTATTTACTCAGGTTATCTTTACCTAATAATGTTTGTTTGATGATATGAATCTTATATGTGACAAATATGCCAAGAAATCAGGAAGTGTGCAGTGCGTGCGGTACTACTAAACATGAAATAGACCTGAAAATTGTTATAAAATGTATACAGTACATATTAGTGTAAAATATAATTATAACTTATATATGATTAAAATGCATCCCCATCCAGCTTAGGCAGTACAGGATCTGCTGAGATCTGACCTCAGTTAACTTTTCAGACAAGCACAACCTGGATAGTTGACCTATCACATGGCTAATGTAGTTTAAGGCCTAGCTACAATTTCTGTACTGTATATGATAAGTATAGCAATAAAAGATCTCCCAGAGACAGATTATTGTGATTACAAATGATGAAGACTTATTCCATGATAGCATTCGAAGTGCGTGATCACTGAATAGTGTCTTGTGAGAGACAGTCAGTCACAAATCAACAAATACATAAATTAAAGATTTGGGATAATTTCAACTGAATAATGTCAACTTCTTAAATTAATGTAAATTTAATAGTTTTTCATGCTACCAAGTCAGATATGTTTCAATTTAATGCAGAGAAAGCAAAAATAATTTAGGTCAGTTGGGGGCTTTAATCGGATGAGAAGAAATCATCATTATGTTTTAAAGCAGGTCAATCCTAATCTGGAAAACGGCATCCTTCATCATTCTATTCGTTCTCTAATCCACAGGATGACGGCCATCAATATTACCAGGACAGCAGTGTGCCAGCCCTGCATTGTCAACTGTAACACCCAGTGGGATTCTCAAGTATCAGTATTCAATATGAATTAAAAAGGAATTTACAGTGAGGATTCAGCATAGATGCTTGGTCAGTGCTAAGTGCACCAGCAGGGAATCACAAGGCAAAGAGCCGATTACATGTCATACCTGAATGTACAACAGATTAGTGAATGAATATACTTCATTTAGTAATTTCTGTACAGCAGGCGAGCTTGACATAAATACTGAGGATCTAAAAAGGAGATTTTTTGTTTTGTTTTACATTGGAATCAATTTATTGTGCAGCACAGATATATGACTGAATACTTAATTTTAAAAAAGCATTTTAAATTGTCATCAGAAGCATTATACATATATATATATATATATATATATATATATATATATATATATATATATATATATATATATATATATATATATATATATATATATATATATATATATATTCATTTGAATACTTTAGTTTTTTAGGATTAATTTGGTTTTTGTTATAGAAAATCTGCAGTAATATAAGATTAATGATAAATGTGATGAATGTGAGATTAATACAAGCGACGTCAAAAATTCCTAATGCATTTTTAAATAGGGAGGTGTTTTTGCCTCCAGAATTATTTTTCCCTATTCTAAAATTCCACTTTTCAAATATGCTTTTAGGACATTCTTGATGATCTTCCACAGAGACACACAGGAGTCTTACAGAGATTTAAAGAATAAAAAGGTCTGTTCCTCATTTACAAGTTCTAACTATGTCAACTCTGTTTCTGAGAAACAATGTTTAGACAGTAGTTTCACTTTTTTCCAATTTAAGTTTGTTCATGTTTTATGCTAACTGATTCTGCAGAAATGTTCCAGCATTCATGAGCAGCATGGTGGCTCAGTTGTTGTTGTTAGCGCCGTTGCCTCATTGCATGTCAGTCCTGGTTTCAAACACAGGTAGAGCCCTTCTGTGTCGAGTTTTGTATGTTCTTTGTATGCACTCTCTCTGGGAGTTCAGGTTTGTTCCCCCAGGCTCAGTTAATGCTGTCCCAGATACTCTTGCAATTCTTAATCCCAAAATGTTCACTTTGCAGTTAAATAAAGGTTTAAAAAGCCCTATGTTGTTTATGACTGTCCCAAATTCCGTCACCTCTCTCACTTCATATGTCTCTCACTCATAACTGTGCGTATGATTTAGAACAGGGGTCGGCAACCCTGGGCACGTGTGCCAGCAGTGGCACGCGAAGGGTTAACTGATGGCACGAGTCCCCGACACGCAGTGAATTAATCTGAGAAGGTGGATTAAAAAATAAATGGCTGGGCCAGCGGTGCACATTGCAAATTAGCTCGCATAGACACATTAGTTGTGCCGCTTCTTATTGATGGTATGTTAGCTAACAACCCCAACTACCAGATTCAACTTGTAATTGGCTAAAAATAACTTAGCCTACCGGTGAGAGGGACGTTGCTAGCTGGCAGTTTTTTCAAGCGATGTTGAAATTTCCACATTCCGACACTTCAAATGCTTCAGGAGCATCAGCACCACGGAAGTAGGCCTACACAGAATTCACAATGGGTTTTCAGGACTTTCAGGTGTAAGGACCAATGTTTTCTTTTCTGTTCAAACCAGAAAGCTTTAAGGAGCAGCTGGATTTGTCTCGCATTAACTGGCTGAGTTAATGCCAGTTAATGCGACATCGAAATGCAGCTGATTGAACTGAAAATCTCAACTCTGTGGGGGGCAAAGTTTGCAGAACTACGAACGCAGCTGGAATCCACAACTGTGCACGTTCATGGAGCTTGCATTTTCACCTGCTGGACATCACTACATGACAAGGTTAACAATCTCCAGAACATTGCAGAGGCCTTATTGACAGTATTTGGTTCTACATATCTGTGTGAGCAGATTTTCCGTGTCCTCAGGCAGCCGTCTGAATGCTGGACACTCGGAGACCTGTGTCTCTGAGTGGGAGACCAGAGATCACATTAACATGTGTATCTCTGTATTAACAAACATGCCATATTGGCCCTGTTACGTGCCTGTGTTGGTGGGTTATTTGTTTCCTAATGTGTGTATGCAAATTCACCTGTGCAGGGGCTCGGCTGTGATTGGTGGACCTAAGGAACGGCCTGATGTAACTGGTTCCTGCTGTGGACGTGAACTATAAAAGGGCGACTGAAAAGCTGCGGTGCGGGGGGTGTGGCAGACTTCCCGTGCACTTGCCTCAGGTCCAGACGGAGCGGCCGTAGCTATTTGGTTAAAAGGTCGGGCATGTGTGTGAAGTGCGGAGCAAGTAGGGGTGAGCTGCCGATTATTTTGGGAAGCCTTCTTTTCTCCTGTGTTTTTAGACCAGGGAGGTCAGACTGTGTTATTTCTTTCTTTTCTTTTCCGTAAACAGGTCAGAGGGGAACCGAAGCCTAGGTTGAGTTTTGTTTGTTGTGTTGGCCTTAGCTCACCCCGAAATTATACACTGCCACTACCATTGTTGTGAATAAACTATTGTTAAAAGTCCGATGCTGTGGCTGTGTCTGTTTGGGCGAGGGAAGTCACGGGACACCCCGCTCTTGTTACGGTCATTTCGAGCCGGGTCGTAACAGCCCAGTTCATTTTTCTTATCATTGTTGTGAGGAGACCATAAATAGCATTTGCATTTTCTGTTGTACAGTTCATTTGCTGTTCTTGTTATGGATAAAAAGTGTCTTTTTCTGTTTCAAAATAGCTGATAACTATTCACTGATAGCTGCCAACATCTGCAAACAAATATAATTCTATAAAGTGGTTCTATATAGTGTGTAACTGTTAATATATAGCGTTATTAAATTTATTGCTAATGCAATCATATGGCACATTGACTTCTGAGGAAATTTTAGATGGCACTCATCATCAGAAAGGTTGCCTACCCCTGATTTAGAAAGTTTTAGGATTTTTACTAAGAATGTTCAACACTGTCAAAGTAAGTTTTGTTATGTTTTGCACACTGCAGTGATTTCAGTTAAAATGAAATTGGTATTTTTTTGACAGCAAATTAAACATATTTCCATGGTTACTGGGTTATATATTATGTAAAAATACACACAAACACTTTTAAGCATTTCAAGCTGTGTCAGCTATTAGCCTCTTTAAAATTAATACCAAAACAGCTCATTTCACTGCATTGACACATCAAAACAACAGGATAAGGTCATGGGACTTCAGCCTGAATTAAATATTTCAAAGGTGTGTTATTAATAGCTCGTACCTTTATGAGCTTCATGAAATCTAGCATGTTAAATATATAATATTTGTGTGGTTAAATGTAGATTTCAAGGATTTCAGAATTTCACCAATATAGAAACTCATTAAACACCATCTAAATGAAGAGCTCAAAACTGATCCAGATTTTACAAAAGGCACAGTGAATAAAATACTGATAATGAAAATGATCCAACCAGGATATTTATAGCATTTATAGTGGTCAGCAGCACAGCACAGGTGTTTACATACACTAGCAGATGTGTGTGTGTGTGTGTGTGTGTGTGTGTGTGTGTGTGTGTGTGTGTGTGTGTGTGTGTGTGTGTGTGTGTAGCTACTAGCACACAGACAAACTATACTGTGCACTGTGTAAGAACTGAGGCCGACACTGTAAGAGGATAATCCCTTTTGCTTGAAAATTCTTTATCAAATGTCTTTTACCAAAGACCTCACAGTAGAGTGCCTGGTGGCCCGGACTCAGCCCAGGACACAGCCTTCCTGTGAGCGCACCACTCGTTCGATCAGTGGTTCTGGCTTTAGTAACATGGAACGTCACCTCTCTGGTGAGGAAGAAGGCTGACCTAGTGCTTGAGGTTGAAAAGTACTGGCAAGATAAAGTCAGGGTCACCTGACTCTGGAACCGGTCTCCTGGAAAGGCGTCTGACCACAATGGAGAGGCCCTTGGTGATAGGCGGACCTGCAGCCACATGCCTTGGACACTTAGGTAAAGAGAAGAGCAGAGCTGTCAACTAATCACAACCTGCTGATGAGTTGGATCAGGTGGAAGGAGACCAGAGGTAGTGAGGGCAGAGCTTTGACAGCATTATGAGAAAGGTTGGGGACATTGGACAGAGTGGAGCATGTTTCGTACCTCCACTGACGAAACTCCACTGATGAACAAAGCTGTGACTTTAAAGCACTTGGTGCCTTTTGTGGTGGTAACTCCTGAGCCAGAGTTCCTCAAGGTTCTGGATGTTGTTCAGCTGTCTTGGGTGACACTCCTGCAGTATTGTATGGAAGTTGGGGACAGTGTCTCTGGACTGTCAGATCAAGGTTCCTACCTCCTTTTCCAAAAGGGGGAGCGGAGGGTGTGCTCCAATTTTAGAGGGATGCTTCAAGCTTCCTGGGAAAGTCTATCTGAGAGTGGTGGAGAGGAAAGACTGCCTGTTAGTTAATTCTCAGACCCAGGAGGAGAAATGTGGAACAATGGCCAAGCTCTTTATCCTTTATCCTTCTTTTATCTATCTTAATGATGGAGTGCTCACTCCAGGTCACCCCTGAATTGCTGCTTCAAGTGGGTTCACAAATGAGGGGAGACAGGAGCGGGAGATTGACAGATGGACTTGGGACCATCAATGTCCCCATGGATGAGCTGGGTGAGTTGGCTGAGGAGAGGAAGGTCTGTGCTTGGTCTGGACTTCTGACCCCATGACCCACACCAGAATAAGTAGCAGAAAATCTGTGGATAGATGATGGATTGATGGATGGTTTCCTATGGAAAACAAAACACTGCCAGTTTTGCATTAAAAAAAGCAATAAAGGGATGAATAGAGATCACTTCAAATGCCTCATAAACAGCTTTATTCCTATTTACAGCTGTATCACCAACAAGTCTGAGAGGAAATATCATCTCCAACAGGTCTCATCTGAAATGTCATCATTTGAAAAAAGATTGCAAGGCTTTTTGGGATGTAGCAAGAATTGATTTTTGCACTAAGGCTTTTGTAGTTTTAAAATCATGCGTAGTGAGCAATCAATTATTTCTGAAAGTGGCCCTATGATTCTTATTTCCAGCTTTCTATTTTCATAACTGGACTCCTTAAGAGCAGCTTTGCATTTCAATTCAAAGTTGCTTTTTTTTATCTTTACTTACCTTGCACTGATGTGACCTTTTAATTTATTTTTTGTTTTAATCAATCTGTTAGTCACAAGCTGATTCCTTTCATATATGAAAATAAAATAAAGACTTCAGTGAAAATATTCCTCACAGTTTACAGTGCTCACTCAACACTGCCCAGCTGGAACAGCTGCATCTTTTAACATTACACTCATCAAAGATCCTTTGTACTAGGCTCTGTTGGCAAAGATAAAGACTAATGTAAAGTGTTATGAAGAAGAAAACAGGTTGTTCTTTGTCTGTTGGGCTTCAAAACAGAAATTTTCCACTCTTGTCTTGCTATCTTGCTTTCTCCTTTAGGAAAACCAAACAAATCTTTAACTTTCTTCCATATTGAAAAAGCCTTTTTGACCAACAACAGATCAACAAGAGACATTACATCAAATAGTACTAGAAAATGTATAAATGATTAACAATGATGTCAAATTGTTGTACAAATACATGCAGTTTGGTAAGCTTGGGTCTTTGTAAGTTGTATAACAATCCACAGAATCCCAGATGCTCACAGCATTTGGAGATCAGTTTCGATAGACTGAACATGCCCCGATGTTCCTCCGACTAGTTAGACCTCTGATCAAGTTCAAGTTTGCTCGTGTTGTGCTGATGTTATCAAACTCCATTAATAACAGCAACGATGATGAAGTTAAATGATGAGTGTGAGACATGCCTAATCAGGCAACATCACAAAACAAAACAGATACAGCAGTGCCAACAGCTGTAAAAGAATGAAAAAAAGACATACTTGTGATGAGAAAGATTGGAGAAATGCAATAAAACTTGAAAGAGAACTATGCTGTCCATTGATCCATTGCTCAAAAGTCATTAGAAATGATGTTTTAGACTGTTTCTATGTCTTGAATCTACTTTGTATCCCTAAAGGCTGCGTAACGGTTCATGGTTTTGCATTGAACTGTCATATTAGTGTCAAGTACGGCAATCTCGGTACACACAATCACGTCTACAGCACTCACTGTGTAATCATTCACTCATATTTATTCATTGCACAACAAAATGGGAACATGCACAACAGAGAAAACTGTGCAGAAAACAGTGCAAATCACAAGAATATGAGTGACAGTAGTACAGCAATACAACTGATGATTACAAAGACAGTTACTCTTTCAGTTTGCATGGCAGTGAGCCATTTGACATATCAACACATGATGATGAGGCACTCTGACAAACCTGTCAACTCACCAGTTTGGGCTCAGCTAAAACGCAGCTAATCTTGCTTTGACACAACAGTCAACCCGAGTTTAAGTCACAAATGGGTTTAAAACCTGATTCTTAACCACTGCAAAGTCTGACTGAACGTTAGAGAGCAACAGCCTCTCTGCTTTATGTTTCTGTACATAACAAAACTGCTCATAGTATTGCACCTTTAATTAGTTATGTATGGATACATAGACTTCAGTTAATTAGAATCTGAAGTGAAATATTTACATCTGTTGGTCTGACAGTTTAAAAAAAAACAATTCAACTTGTTGTGAATCTAACAAACATATTCATAGCGCTGCTTATGTAAAACATATTAAAGTAGCAGTGCCATACATATATTTCTTTAATCCAACCACAAAGATTAATATTTATCAGTCCCCATTAAAATTCCTCATCTGAATTCTCCAGCCTGTTGCTTTGATTAGCTGTTCCTATTGTGTTGGATAATCCTGCCATCTCACCGCTATCTGGAGAGGCTTATGTCATGACCGGTTTGAACTTATCTTAATCTTCCTATCTCGCCTCCCGTCTTCCCTGATCTGTTATCACATCTGTTAATTTTTAGTGGAAGCTGCAACTATATCTTACTCTCAATGCAAATAGCTGGCTCTTTCCTCCTGTGGTACTATTTCAAAGTACCTCCAGACAGGTGGGTATGGTACACCTCCAAAGACAGTGACATCTGTTCAAATTGCGAACCTATGCGGAGATTAAAGGTGCAGCAATCAATGTTTTATCATTAACGATGGATAAAATTATCATCTTAATGATTTTGTGTTTTTTGAGCAGAGATTTACTAGTCTATTGTGTTTAGATTGGGAGGAAGCTAAAGCGCCCAGGCAAAGAAATAATATGTAAAACTCCATATAAAAAGGCCTCAGCTGGCTGGAGGATTCAAACCCAAAACTGTCTTGCTGCAAGGAGACAGACTTAACCATCACTGCACAATAAATTACATGTAGCTGATGTAGTCATATACAGCTAGACATTCAATTACACGTAATTACATGTCTACAAATCTTCATTCAATTACACTGAATGAAGATAATGGCTACAGATTTCTCTCTAACCATTGTCTTCAGACTACAAAGAAATCATAATGAAGCCAGTACAATCGAGACCTGCTGAGATCCATAATCTGGGAATGTGGAGGCAGTTTAAACAGAAGGTTTATTCACATATTATTTCTTGTAAAAGATTAGGACACATAAAAGGTAGATATGAAATTGTCACAAAAACCACAAACATCAGCTGTTGTGGGCATATAACCCTTTAGGTTAGGTAAAGTATGCTGATATTTTCTGATACAGAAACTACGTGAAAGTAATTTAAATCAATCTAGTTCCGCGTAAGTAGAAAAACTGATTTTTAAATAAACACACAGATCATGTCGTCAAAATAAATTACATTTGTAATATTAAAATAAAAAGTTCTCATAGATTTTATCAGGTGACTAATTTAACACATTTTTTTGTCAAAGTATTTCTCTGCATGAAATGTTTATTTTGCTCTGTGAGCAAAATTTCACAAAGCAGGCACTAATCATATAAGCTCACAATAAAATGACCTGGCCAGACATTCTTATTACCATGAATACAGGTAGTCTCTCTGTGATTCTTTTACTTTGGAGTGAGGCTTGCATACAAGATGAGGCAGACTTCCAGAGCAACACCACCGATACAGCTCAGTTAACGAACAAAAAGGGGTTGCTTCACACCATTTTCTTCGTCCCCTTCACTAATGTGCCAATCAGTGAGTGCACATTAGATCAAGCATCAAAGGCAACAGACCGTGCAGCTGGGACGGAAACATTTATGACTTCTAACCAGCTCTTCTGCTCTTTACTTGTACTAATATGATCCTAAATAACAGACCAAGAGCAATTACAGACATAGGTACTGTGCCCCTGTTTTACTGACTTATAACTGTTTCATAATATCATTGATGGAGTTAAGTTAGGTTTATCAAGCATAGCATTAAAATGTACTCAATGTCTGTGTTTTTTGTTAGTCTAAGAAAGTCTTTTAAACAGTAATCTTTACCTCAACATTAATTTTCCACGAGGCCTGGAGGTGTGTAATTTTATGTTTTGAAACATGATTAAACTGACAATAACCTTCGGTGGGAATGTGTAAACTCAAGAAAAATCTACTTTAATATAGTATTGACCATCCCAAATGAGAACGATCCAGATGCCAGAAAATTTAGACCTGAGGCATTGCTGTCACCCTTCCCACAATTTCTGATTCATTTTCAGTGGTGCACTGAATCTTTGAGATAAGCTAATTCAGACAGCACAACCACAAACAAATCACACGTGGGCACATAAAAAAACAAAGTCCAAAAGTACGGCGTTCCAGTTTCAATGAGTGTGTAAAAGGTGCAGCCAATGATATGAATTCCTCTCGGCAGGAGCCTCATGGCAAGGGCGTATGGATTCACAGTGTTGAATGGCATGCCCAAATGTAAATGTGGACTATGGTATTCACACTCTCTATGATTCAGTCCCCCCTAAAAAGCTTCCTGGTTCTGTCTGTGAAGCGATATCACATTCCCTCAAGTGAAGCAAGATCTCTTAATGTCTCAGTTGTTTTTAGCGATAATGCAATGTGATGTAAATACAGAGCAAATTAATGAGCTCGTCGTGGTTTTCAAATGTGCTTAATTTTTTCAACCAGATCCTATACTCCATACATATTTGATGTTAGAGCTTGGGTACACATGGTTACTTTGACATCTCTTCACAGAGCATGGATCCGTGGTTGGCAAACACTCTGGACACTCTGGTTGTACACCATTATACTTTGTGATGTTCCTACTTGAAGCTTAACAAAAGGAATGCATTAACTCTTTAGAAATTAGGCTCATTTGATGTTGTATCTTTGGTAATACTTGTTTTTCTTGATACAATGCAAAGCAATATATATATATATATATATATATATATATATATATATATATATATATATATAAAAAACACCCAGCACGCCCCTGCGGGCGGTTTATCCTTCAAGCTCGGGTCCTCTACCAGAGGCCTGGGAGCTTGAGGGTCCTGCGCAGTATCTTAGCTGTTCCCAGGACTGCGCTCTTCTGGACAGAGATCTCCGATGTTATTCCCGGGATCTGCTGGAGCCACTCGCCTAGCTTGGGAGTCACCGCACCTAGTGCTCCGATTACCACGGGGACCACCGTTACCTTCACCCTCCACATCCTCTCGAGCTCTTCTCTGAGCCCTTGGTATTTCTCCAGCTTCTCGTGTTCCTTCTTCCTGATATTGCTGTCATTCGGAACTGCTACATCGATCACTACGGCCGTCTTCTTCTGTTTGTCTACCACCACTATGTCCGGTTGGTTAGCCACCACCATTTTGTCTGTCTGTATCTGGAAGTCCCACAGGATCTTAGCTCGGTCATTCTCCACCACCCTTGGGGCATCTCCCATTTTGACCTCGGGACTTCCAGGTTATACTCGGCACAGATGTTCCTGTACACTATGCCGGCCACTTGGTTATGGCGTTCCATGTATGCCTTGCCTGCTAGCATCTTGCACCCTGCTGTTATGTGCTGGATTGTCTCTGGGGCATCTTTACACAGCCTGCACCTGGGGTCTTGCCTGGTGTGATAGACCCCAGCCTCTATGGATCTTGTACTCAGAGCTTGTTCTTGTGCTGCCATGATTAGTGCCTCTGTGCTGTCTCTCAGTCCAGCTTTGTCCAGCCACTGGTAGGATTTCTGGATATCAGCCACCTCCTCTATCTGCCGGTGGTACATACCGTGCAGGGGCCTGTCCTTCCATGATGGTTCCTCGTCTACCTCCTCTTTCTTGGGTTTCTGCTGCCTGAGGTATTCACTGAGCACTCGGTCAGTTGGGGCCATCTTCCCAATGTATTCTTGGATGTTCGTTGTCTCATCCTGGACTGTGGTGCTGACACTCACCAGTCCCCGGCCCCCTTCCTTCCGCTTAGCGTATAGCCTCAGGGTGCTGGACTTGGGGTGAAACCCTCCATGCATGGTAAGGAGCTTTCTTGTCTTTATGTCAGTGGCTTCTATCTCCTCCTTTGGCCAGCCTATTACCCCAGCAGGGTACCTGATCACGGGCAGGGCGTATGTGTTGATGGCCCGGATCTTGTTCTTACCATTCAGCTGACTCCTCAGGACTTGCCTGACCCTCTGCAGGTACTTGGTGGTTGCAGCTTTTCTAGCGGCCTCTTCATGGTTCCCATTCGCCTGCGGGATCCCCAGGTACTTGTAACTGTCCTCTATGTCTGCAATGTTGCCTTCTGGTAGTTCAATCCCCTCAGTTCTGACTACCTTCCCGCTCTTTGTTACCATCCGACTACACTTCTCCAGTCCGAACGACATTCCAATGTCATTGCTGTATAGCCTGGTAGTGTGGATCAGTGAATCGATGTCTCGTTCACTCTTGGCATACAGCTTGATGTCATCCATGTACAGGAGGTGGCTGACAACTGCTCCGTTCCGTAGTCGGTATCCGTAGCCAGTCTTGTTAATGATCTCACTGAGGGGGTTCAGGCCTATGCAGAACAGCAGTGGGGACAGAGCATCTCCTTGGTAGATCCCGCACTTGATGGTGACTTGTGCTATGGGCTTGGAGTTGGCCTCTAGTGTTGTACGCCACATCCCCATTGAGTTCCTGATGAAGGCTCTTAGGGTCCCATTGATCTTGTACAATTCTAGGCATTCCAGTATCCAGCTGTGGGGCATTGAGTCATAGGCCTTCTTGTAATCAATCCAGGCAGTGCACAGGTTGGTCAGTCTGGTCTTGCAGTCTCGGCTGACTGTTCTGTCTACCAGTAGCTGGTGTTTTGCGCCTCTGGTATTCTTGCTAATTCCTTTCTGTGTCCCGCTCATGTATTGACCCATGTGCCTGTTCATCTTAGCCGATATGATGCCTGACAGGAGCTTCCATGTAGTACTGAGGCAGGTTATTGGTCGGTAGTTGGAGGGGACCGGTCCCTTCTTGGGGTCCTTGGGGATCAGGACCGTCCGGCCTTCAGTTAGCCATTCCGGGTGTCTCTCATTAACTAGCAGCTGGTTCATTTGTGCTGCCAGACGCTCGTGGAGTGCAGTCAGCTTCTTCAGCCAGTAGGCGTGAACCATGTCGGGCCCTGGTGCTGTCCAACTCTTCATACTGGAGACCCTTTCTTGGATATCTGCCACTGTGATGGTTACTGGACCCTGTTCAGGGAGGTCGCTGTGGTCTGCCCTCAGATCCACTAGCCACTGAGCATTGCCGTTATGGGTTGCGTCCTTCTCCCATATGCTCTTCCAGTATTGCTCCGTCTCCAGCCTTGGTGGTGCTGTTCTCTTATTATTATTGTTCCCTTGCCACTGAGAGTATACCTTTGCTGGTTCTGTGGAGAACAGCTGGTTTATTCTCCTGCCTTCTATCTCTCTGGTGTACCTCCTCAAGCGGCTGGCCAAGGCTGTGAGTCTTTGCTTGGCAGTTTCCAAGGCCTCAGGTATGGACAGCTTGCTGTATTTCTTATGCACCTTCTTTGTCGCACCTTTCTGCAACTCCGTTAGTTGGCTAACCTCTCTCCGTGCTACTTTGATCTTGCCCTCTAGCCTCCTTCTCCATGGAGGGTACTGCCCCTTGTGGCTGTTCAACTTGTAGCCAAGCATCTCACTGATCACTTCTGCCGTATTGTAGATCAGCTTGTTAGTGTCGGTAATTGTGGTTGTAGGTATTGTCCGTAGTGCTGCATTAACATCATCTAGCAGACCTTCTGAGGGTACTTCACGTAATCTTGGTAAACGGCTACGGGGGATCGAGGTTTCAAGCTTGGCCATGATCCTATTTTTCAGGTCAGTTCCTCTCGCACTCAACGATCCTTCTCCTATCGCACTTGGGGCTATGTACCCAATCTCGGGTGGGGGTGATGATATCTCCCCCCTGACCTGGCGTCCTGACTCCTCCTTGCCGTAGCATTTGTGTTGTACCTCGTCAATCTCTAGCTGTGAGAGCAGTCCCTTCTTTCGAATGTTGGAACACTGAGCTACTAGTTGTTTCGCCGTCATTGTGGATGTTGGGTATCGAAGAATCCATAGGTCCCTCATCCTATTCATGTAGCCCCTTCCGCCGGGGTTACTTGCGTAGTAGCATTCCAACAACGCCCTGTTTTCGTCTCTTGCCCACCGATGCCTTGTTATTTATATATATATATATATATATATATATATATATATACATATACACACACACATACACACACACACACACACACACACACACAGTGGGGCAAAAAAGTATTTAGTCAGCCACCGATTGTGCAAGTTCCCCCACTGAAAATGATGACAGAGGTCAGTAATTTGCACCAGAGGTACACTTCAACTGTGAGAGACAGAATGTGAAAAAAAAATCCATGAATTCACATGGTAGGATTTGTAAAGAATTTATTCGTAAATTAGGGTGGAAAATAAGTATTTGGTCACCTCAAACAAGGAAAATCTCTGGCTCTCACAGACCTGTAACGTCTTCTGTAAGAAGCTTTTCTGTCCCCCACTCGTTACCTGTATGAATGGCACCTGTTTGAACTCATCATCTGTATAAAAGACACCTGTCCACAGCCTCAAACAGTCAGACTCCAAACTCCGCCATGGCCAAGACCAAAGAGCTTTCGAAGGACACCAGGAAAAGTATTGTAGACCTGCACCAGACTGGGAAGAGTGAATCTACAATAGGCAAGCAGCTTGGTGTGAAAAAATCAACTGTGGGAGCAATTATCAGAAAATGGAAGACATACAAGACCACTGATAATCTCCCTCGATCTGGGGCTCCACGCAAGATCTCATCCCGTGGGGTCAAAATGATCATGAGAACGGTGAGCAAAGATCCCAGAACCACACGGAGGGACCTGGTGAATGACCTGCAGAGAGCTGGGACCAAAGTAACAAAGGTCACCATCAGTAACACACTACAACGGCAGGGAATCAAATCCCGCAGTGCCAGACGTGTTCCGCTGCTGAAGCCAGTGCATGTCCAGGCCCGTCTGAAGTTTGCCAGAGAGCACATGGATGATACAGCAGAGGATTGGGAGAATGTCATGTGGTCAGATGAAACCAAAGTAGAACTTTTTGGTATAAACTCAACTCGTCGTGTTTGGAGGAAGAAGGATACTGAGTTGCATCCCAAGAACACCATACCTACTGTGAAGCATGGGGGTGGAAACATCATGCTATGGGGCTGTTTTTCTGCCAAGGGGACAGGATGACTGATCCGTGTTAAGGACAGAATGAATGGGGCCATGTATCGTGAGATTTTGAGCCAAAACCTCCTTCCATCAGTGAGAACTTTGAAGATGAAACGAGGCTGGGTCTTCCAACATGACAATGATCCAAAACACACCGCCCGGGCAACAAAGGAGTGGCTCCGTAAGAAGCATTTGAAAGTCCTGGAGTGGCCTAGCCAGTCTCCAGACCTCAACCCCATAGAAAATCTGTGGCGGGAGTTGAAAGTCCGTGTTGCTCGGCGACAGCCCCAAAACATCACTGCTCTCGAGAAGATCTGCATGGAGGAATGGCTCAAAAATACCAGCTACTGTGTGTGCAAACCTGGTAAAGACCTATAGTAAACGTTTGACCTCTGTTATTGCCAACAAAGGTTATGTTACACAGTATTGAGTTGTATTTTTGTTATTGACCAAATACTTATTTTCCACCCTGATTTACGAATAAATTCTTTACAAATCCTACCATGTGGATTCATGGATTTTTTTTTCACATTCTGTCTCTCACAGTTGAAGTGTACCTCTGGTGCAAATTACTGACCTCTGTCATCATTTTAGGTGGGGGAACTTGCACAATCGGTGGCTGACTAAATACTTTTTTGCCCCACTGTATGTATGTATGTATGTATGTGTATGTATATATATATATATATTAGGGGTGCAACGATACACAAAATTCACGGTTCGGTTCGGTTCGATACTTTGGTGTCACGGTTCGATATTTTTTCGATACAAAAAAAATGTTCATGCCTTTTTAATTTGTCATTTATTAAAATTATAAATATATATTTTAACTCAAAAGTACAGTTTTTAAATTTAACCCTAACCCTTGTGCGTGTTTTTTATTTTGACAGCGAATGCGCACCTGCGGACCACTTATGTGCAGCCCTGGTTATTTAGCTCGTCATATTGCAGCCACAGAAATTATTTTGTCCATGAAACCATAAAGCTGCACTTTCTTTTTGCCTTATAGTCTGATTTGTCATAACTTCTCCTGCTGCTTTTACACACGCACTCACATAAGCTCAGCGATTCTCTGCGCGATCAACCTCTCACATGTTTAAGCTTGCTGCAGGAGATTTCACTTGTCATGTTTGCATAGTAAGCTAACGATTAATAAGACGATGTCAGAGGAATTGGTGCACAAATTATCATCACTCACCAATCAGTACTGTCGCTCTCTATACACAGTTCGCACGATTGCAAAGTGAAAGCAAAAAAACAAGCGCAAATTCAAACGCGACTTCAATATGTCACATATTGACAGTGGCTCACCGATGCCAATGACATAATTACCCAGCTACATTTCTGAAAGAATGCAAAAGCATTGACATATATTTTTCCTACAATAGCCCGACGGGCAGGGAAGAGATAGATTTTGGTAGCCCGACTGAAAAAATCGCTAGCTCCGGGACGTCGGGCTAGCGATATTGCAAGCCCTGTATCTGATTGAGGAATCACTCATCTTTGGAAAAGAGAGTTTATTACAGAGAAATGGCTCTTTCCAAAATAAAAGCTATACTATCCGCTTCTTCTGGGCTATATTCTCAGCAGCATAAGGAGAATCATGTGCTAACAGCTGTCTAAATGACTCGGCTAAAGTTAGTAGCATGCTTGCTTTTTTTTTGTCTGCTTCCACTTGTCTTTGCACTAGGATGATGTCGGCGTAAATGTGCAGTCGTATTCGTTGTGTTCCCACTAGTGCTTTCAGGTTAATCTCGTTGAAATGACCTTAACGCCACAACACGGCAAATCTCCGTTAACGAGCTACCGCCGATCGCTCCGTGCATGGGGCTAGACGGCCAACACGTTAACGAGCTAACTGCGCTAACACACTAGTTCACACCAATGTAATTGAGCATTGCATGGCACATCCAACATACTGTTTTACTTTAGTCCATGACTCGCTTACCTTCAGGGTCATACGTCACATGAAAACCAAAATAATTCCAAACGCCAGATCTGAATGAGAGTGGGGGAGGTCCATGTTGCTGAGAGCTTAACTTCTGTCTCGCTAGCTTGCCCTGTGCTCTTCCTCCTGACTATGCTGTCTGTGTGGAGCGCTCAGTGGATCTGCGCTCGACAGTGCAGCCTAGGCGGAGTAGTCAAACACAGATTCACTGAGCGCTCCACACAGACAGCATCGTCAGAAGGAAAATTGATAAAATAAATTACAAATGTTGTATTGTTCGATACATATGCGTACCGAACCGAAAGCACTGTATCGAACGGTTCAATATCGATACGAATATCGTTGCACCCCTAATATATATATATATATATATATATATATAAAAGAATCAACAAAAAAATCCCGTGTCAGTCAGTTCCAGATGTTTCTTTTGAACTTTTACTGGAAAAAACATATTTATATTACAGCTAACATTATATCATACAAAATTTTAGATCTCATCTTGACAGATCTATGAAGAAGACATGCTGTCCGTGGTTTTTAACTGTGCTTTTAGTAACCTCTAAGTTGTGTTTTAAGAATATAATTTGTGTTAGTATGAGGCCATTCCCTTTGTTTTACAGTAAGATCATTTAAAATCCTTATATATATATATATATAGTGTCTTTTTAGCTGTGAGATCTGTAAGGTCACTCATCAAATACATTCAGTTTATAAACAACTGGTAATAACTGTCTGACAAGCAGCTCCCATCGGATAAGTTGTGTCCAAGACCTCTAATGGGCTGAAAATGACAGTTCTTATCTTCAGGCTGGCAGATGTGGATAAAGTACACAGATAGGCAACGGGCCAGCTGACACTGACACAGTGTTTATGAGGCACGGTGTGAGAAGACACTGTGCTGATCCTGAAACAGCAATGTTATTAAATGAATTTAATACAATTCACAGACTCTGCGGTATAAGAATTAAGTCAGCTTTTAAGGGTTCAGCAAACACATACTCATAAACAAGTACTAGTTAATAGTTAATTATTACTATGTAAATATTAGCTATCAAATATAATGTCAGAATGTGGCACATCCATTATACATGTCTGTCATGTCAAACATTCCAGTATATCCCAAACACGGATTAAAAAAACAAAACAATACATTTAGTGATTCATCACATTCAAAGAGCTTAGATTTGGGTGGCATTTATGATTGGAAAAATGTAAATTTAATTATCAAATTGCAAGTGTATTTATTTTCTAGTCATTAAGTGTTTGATCTCTATAATCTGGCTGATTTTAGTTTTTGTCATATCTGTTTTAGAGCGCTCCAAGCAGGGAGGGCACAGAAAGACAAAACAATGCGACATCAACTGAGTGGTTATGAGAAAGGCGTTTGATTGAGGTTTTAATATTCATTATTATGAAGCAATGAAGTCTCGTCGCATTTCGGCACGGTTAGGCGAGAAAGCCTGCGTAGCACATGCTGCCAAAATGCTCAGTTCCCACCTGTTTCTGCAGAGGAAGAGACTGTGGTAAAATGTCTGGGTGGCACAGACCTCGGCGGTATATTCATTGCTTTTAATTTGGGGCCCAGAGATTAAAGAGTGACATATGTCAACAGGAAACAGAGACATGAGATGTAGAGAGGAGGCTGAATTAATGAGGCATTACTTGTTAAATGTGTTCCAGTAACTTTCCTTTAGGTCTCTTACTTCCTCTCTTTCAGCTCTTTTGTCACTGCTCTAGTCTTGCTAGTGTGGCATAATGAGAGTGATAAATCAATGCTCTCTGCTATGTATACCACTGTTCAGTGCAATAATGTATCACTGATGTATGTGCTTGTTTAGAGCAGAGAAAATACAGCTTAAAATACGCAACTTCTTTTACTGGTTACTTATCAGAATTGCCACATCACTAAATTCTCTAATAATGATAAACACATACGGGGAATGATCTTTACTTTACACCTTCAATGTGATCAACTCTTCCTGTTAGCCCCCTGAAAACAAACTAGCTCTTATGTACGTCAGCACAATGAAACCAGACAATTTCAATAAGTCTAAACGAGTAAACTAAACATACTGTATATAAACAATATGCCATTTTTGTCATCATAAACTATTTCTGCTATCGACAGTAAACAGATTGCTGATAAAGAAATCTGTCCTTCCAGCGTGGCATTAAAGGGCACGATGTACGTCTTTTCAAATGTTGATAAGCTAATTCAGACAACACAGCCATATGACATTAAATGTGACATGTTTCACCAACAAATTCTTCCCCCGGGGCCACTGTTGAGAATATTCTGCACTATATTAAACTGTTCCCTCTCCAGAAATGTGTGCGACAAAATTTAATTGCATTTGTATTAAACAATCATGTAGCATTTTGTAAACATACCTAGACCATTCACTGTGCGTTCACTGTGTAGAAAGCAATGAATAAATATGGAATTGGTCTCTGTGCCACGTGTATTCTTGTGGCCCGTTCAATCTCACACTCTGTGCCCTATGAGATGTTGTAGTCTGTAATTTATACAAACTCAAGACAGTGCGATTAAAGACAAGTAAACTATGTCGTTACAGCTAAAATCCAAGTTCTGGATTGGCCATTAAACAAATGCTTTTGGAAATACTGACTCAATAAGAAAAACAGTGAAGAAGTCCAGTAATATTTACCCTAAATAGGGCAGCCAAAAGAAGAAGGAGAAGGCGAAGAATCAGTCCAATAAACGAAGCAACAATGCATAGCACAAACTAGTCATCTGCATTTTGATTCGATTTTATCATTACACGTTTCTTTTTGAAACCTTAGCATCCCCTTGCGTCCCACCAGCCGTCCACATGTCCTCCTTCACTACATCCATGTCTGTCTCTTTCACTTCTGCCTGGAATCTGCGTATTCAACATCGCATTTGTTTGTTTGTTTATTTTAAAACAAAATCCTATCAGTAAGATGTGAACATACTTCTTAAAATTCCAGCATCCTGCCAGAACCCCAACTATTTATAACAATCAGTAGTTTCAATTTTATGACCATTGTGGATCGCCTAGTCACACCAGTAAAGTCGCTCTCGACCAGCTCTCCATTCCAAGTTTCTGAGTCTCTGTTCCTATGGATATTAACCTATTAGGTTAGTGTAGCACCCCACCCGTGATACTGAGTCAAAATCCACTTACCTCAGTTTGGACCCCCTAGGCGGGGTGTTAGGTTCGTTACAGCCTAGATACCACAAAAGGTTCTGGTATAGACAGGAATCAGGGAAACTATCAGTAAGCCTTTGCCTGCAAGTTAGACTTAACCAGTAGTAAAAGAATCAACCCCAGACAACTCTTTAACACAAACCAAACGTTTACTGAATGTAAGGGCAGGAAAAAGTAATGTACAACACACCCTTTTCTTAACTCAACTCAAATGATATCCAGCTTCATAAACAAATGAAACATGCTGTGTAAATGAAATATTTCCCTTTGAAATTATGTTAAACAACACAAATTATGTTATCACCTCTTGGTAAGTGACTCACGAATGTACACTCAAAAATATGCTATATAATCCACTAGATACACAATATTCACACATGGGCCCCACACACACTCACATTCACACTTGTTGCAGGCCTGTTTGCTGCTCACGCCGGACGATGGAGAAAAATCCTCTTCTCCCCAGTAAGAGCACGAAAGTCCAACTTACAGTTCAGTTGCTCGGTAGGTTTCCGTTCGCCAGTCCCAAACTAAATCCACTCTCCGCTCTCCCTGCGGACCGGATGCTGTCTCTGCTACAGCGCGTTAGCCAGTCACTGTCCAGCTCTCCGACAGTCCATAGTGGCTGCCTCCGTGGCGCAGCCAAGCAGTCCGCGCTAGCCCTTAGCCTCGGCGGTCGTAGCTGGAAACACAGTTTTTCACGGTGGTGCGACCGTTGAAACACAAAGTCATTTCACCCACACTCTGTTGCGAAGCTCTCCCCCTGTTAGCTTTCTAGTCATACACTCTTTTGTGCTAGGTAACTTCAGTAAAACTAGCTGAGTCTCTCACTTTGGTTCAGCTAACCTCGTGCATCTCTCCATGCCGTTCTCCTCTCTTCCTCCATTACAACAGATACACAGGTCCCGTTTCATGCTACCTCCACGGGCCTCCAGAAAATTAGAACTCTGAACAATACTTTAACTCTCTTCAGAGTTACATACCATAAAATAATACTTTATGATTAACATAACAGGTTCATTGCTCTAATTACCTGTATTTACCTTGTGACATATTATAGGGCAAATTACATCACATAAAATTAACTGTGAACACCTTATGTTACTGTGGCGTTTAAGTCCATGGGAATTACGAGTATCTACTCCCAAATTCCCATCCGGGCTACACCCTCCCCCTTCTAAATGCGTTTGATGCCCCTATCAAACCCCACAGATTTATAAACACAAAAATCTGTGCTTTGTTAGTCCAGCTCTAATTTAACACAGGAAGGGCATAGTGCTAGTGGGTGACACCATGAAGTCTGGCAAGTGTGATCTCGTGAATGTCTGTAAGTGCCACTTCCCACCAAAACCCCATGGCTCAAAACCACTACAGAGTGATCTGATGATTGCCCGAGTTCATCATAACTCAGTCTCACCACAGGCCTCTTTAGTCTCTGTGGGCGGCCCACTGGATGCTCCTCTCCTTCCAGCGACATCCCACTCTCTTCGGTTCCCTCCTCAGGGCCAGTCACTGTAACTGCCTCAGAGTCTAGCTGGAGATCTGGAGGGTTATGATCATCTGGATTTCTTTCAATATCTGCCAAATCAGTGGTTGAACTCTCAAGATCCAACACATTTGGCTTTTGACCTTGGTCCCTCAGAAGCTGTTCTGACAGTGACAGAAGGTTTTCACAATCCATGTATGGGAATTGTGTCAGGCATGCATCTTCGGATTCCGACTCTGAAGAAGATATTGCATCTCCCAGATTGTCAACTGGTGTAGCCTTGGCGAGTCCCCTTTGGGATCGAGTGACAGGTCTATCAAACAACTCTGGTTCACTATCATTTGGAAGTCTCACTAGATACCCTATGGGTAATAAGTGGTTACGATGCACCGTTTTCTCCACCCCCATTCCCTTCTCAGGTTTCACTCTGTATACTGGTAGACGGGGCATTTTGTCAAGCACAACATAGGGTGCAGTTCTCCACTTATTCTTCAACTTGTGCTTTCCAGTGACACCAAAATTCTTTAGCAACACCCGGTCTCCTGGTGCCAAGGTCTGTTCTTTCACATGCTTGTCATGTGCTTTCTTGTTTCTCTGATGACTTTTATCAGCAGCCTCTGTCGCTAGGCGGTAAGCTTGTTGCAAATCAGCTTTCAGCTTAGCTACGTACTGGTGATGTGTCAGACTGCTGTGTGTCTGGTCGTTGGTTCCGAAACAGATGTCCACAGGCAGCCGGGCCTCCCTGCCAAACATAAGCAGGTAAGGTGAGTACCCAGTTGCTTCGTTCTGCGTACAATTGTACGCATGTACCAAATGACTGATGGACTGATTCCACGCCTGTTTCTTCTTGGGATCCAAGGTTCCCAGCATGGAAAGTAACGTCCGGTTAAATCTCTCTGGCTGTGGATCTCCCTGGGGATGATAAGGCGTTGTCCGGGATTTCCGGATTCCCAACACTCTCAGAAGGTCGTGGATCAGCTTACTCTCGAAATCACGTCCCTGGTCGGAATGTATCCGGGCCGGAAGTCCATAATGCACAAAGTACCGCTCACAGAGAAGCTTAGCTACTGTGGAGGCTTTTTGGTCTTTAGCTGGAAAAGCTTGTGCATATCTGGTAAAGTGATCAGTCACTACCAGAACGTTAGCATATCCCTGAGAGTCTAGCTCTAGGGATAGGAAATCAATACACACGAGATCTAGTGGTCCACTACTGGTGATCTGGTTCAATGGTGCAGCTCGTTGTGTGGGTGCTTTACGTGCAACACATCTCCCACAATTCCTGATGTACTGCTCAACTTCTGCACTCATCCTAGGCCAGTAGAATCGGTCTCGTATGAGCTCCACAGTCTTGTCCACCCCCAGGTGACCTGACTCATCATGAAGTGATCTAAGCACCATGGCAACATGCTCTCGGGGTAGTACAAGCTGATGGATTTCCTTTCCAGGTTGTCTCTGTACTTTCCTGTAGAGTACTCCATCAGTGATTGCCAACTTGTTTGTCTCTCTTTGAAGCAACATGGCTTCTGCATTGGAGTCTTTGTCGAAAGTAAAGGGAATCGCTCCATTCATAGATTTCTTTACAGGAGCGATCACTGGATCATTGTCTTGTGCTTTGATAAGCTCGGCTTTGCTTATCTGGGTCAAACACCCGTAGTCAAGATGAGTGGGGAAAACAAAACACTCTGGGAGTGCCTCAGGGGAAACCCCTAAAGATTCAGCAAAGCTGACTGCCCCCCCTCCTGCTGACTTTCTACAGGAGATCTGCTTACACAGAGCTTTGACACTGTCCAAGGGCAGAGTTTGCCAATCAGTGTCCTCTGTTGGTAAGGGGTTGCGCGATAACGCGTCAGCATCAATGTTGCTGCTTCCAGGTCGGTACTGGAGAGTGAAATCGTAAGTGGCAAGAGCAGCTAACCACCGATGCCCGGTGGCATTGAGCTTGGCTGTGGTGAGGATATATGTGAGGGGGTTGTTATCCGTCCTCACAGTGAACTGTGCTCCGTACAGGTAGTCGTGAAACTTGTCAACTACAGCCCACTTCAACGCCAAAAACTCAAGCTGGTGCACGGGGTAGTTTTTCTCTGATGAGCTAAGCTTTCGGCTAGCAAATGCAACTGGTCGCAGCCCTTCTGGGTGTTCTTGGTTGAGCACAGCACCCAACACCTGAAGGCTAGCATCAATGTGCAACACATAAGGCTTGGTTGGGTCTGCGAATGCCAGAACAGGTGCATTTGTAAGAGAATGTATAATGTTCTGGAAAGCTTCTGTACATGCAGCATCCCACCTGTCCCCAAACGGTTCATTTACACGATGGTAGGTCTTTTCTGGGACTCTGACAGCTCTCTTTCCTTTCTGAGTTGGTGGGTAACCTTTACATAGTTCGGTTAACGGCTTGACAATGATAGAGTAGTCCTTTATGAAGCGACGGTAATACCCACAGAACCCTAGGAAAGACTGCAGTGATGGGAGATCGGTGGGTTGCTTCCAGCGAGCTACCGCCTCAACTTTGCTTGGGTCAGTGGCAATCCCTTTCTCTGACACTATGTGTCCAACATATGTCACCTGTGGCCTGCAGAACTGACATTTGTCGATGGACAATTTTAGGCCAGTCTCTTCCAGTCTGTCAAGAACTTTGATTAGTCTCTGCTCATGTTCTTCCAAAGTTCTTCCGAACACGATCAAATCGTCAAGGTACACTATGACCTCAATCATGTGCATGTCTCCCACTGCTTTCTCCATTACTCTTTGAAAGGTCGCGGGAGCTCCGGTTATCCCCTGGGGCATCCTCTCAAATTGAAAGAATCCCAAAGGACATATGAAAGCGGTCTTCTCCTTGTCCTCTTCTGCCATGGGAATTTGGTAGTATCCACTACGCAAATCCAAGACAGAGAACCACCTGCTGCCAGACAAACAGTCCAACGCCTCGTCAATGCGAGGAACTGTGTATTGGTCAGGGACAGTTCTGCGATTCAGGGTCCGATAGTCCACACACATGCGCAACCGCCCCGTTTTCTTTCGTGCCAAGACGATGGGGGAAGCATAGGGACTCCTTGATTCTTTTATTATCCCCGCTGCCAAAAGTCCTTGCAGGTGGCGGCGTAAGTCATCCAGGTCAGCTGGGGCAACACGGCGGGACCGCTCTCGGAAGGGGGTATGGTCAGCTAGACGGATGTGATGTTGCACTCCTTTAGCCAAACCCACATCCCATTCCTCCGTCGAGAAAACTTTGCCTCTCTCTGCAAGTTTCTGACTAAGCCTCTGTTTCCATTCAGCTGGTATAGGAGAGTCCCCAAAATTAAACAGAGATGGGTCAAGCATAGTAGAAGCTTTGGTGTTTGGGCCGGGGACATCAGTCACTATATCAGCTACATGCAGATGTGCAACCACAGTGCCCATGGGAATGGCAGTGTCTTTTAGT
The DNA here is from genome assembly GCF_057381845.1 of Rhamphochromis longiceps. NCBI lineage: Eukaryota > Metazoa > Chordata > Actinopteri > Cichliformes > Cichlidae > Rhamphochromis > Rhamphochromis longiceps. The sequence continues at coordinate 18,515,234 of NC_140562.1, forward strand.
GACTGGTTGCGCATGAGCACCAGAAACTTGTCTCTATCAAGCATCTTGGAGAACAGTACAGTTGGCTGCACAAGCACACTTGGGGGAAAAGCATGTGAAGCTGCCCGTTCTGTGATGAGGATGCTGTCTCCAATAGTTTGGATGTCTTTGACTTTACAGACAGCTATATATTCTTTCCCAGCTGGAATGACCAGTGGGCCAGGACCAGTCCACTTAACGTTAGCTACTGGACTGTCATCATCCTTGGCAGACTCAGACATAATAGTCGGTAGGTTCTGAGGCTGCTGAACATTCACTTTGGCAGAGCAAACATTCCCCACCCTCACTTTCTTTCCAGTTGCAGAAATGGGTCTGATTTTATGAACATTGGTGCCCACCAAGACAGGTATGGTATCTGAGCACCGAGGGTCTGGGCACACCAAAGCGAGGACTGGGATAGTCTCAACTTTCTCTCGTGTTTCCTCAGGGAATTCCAATTCAATTTGAATGTACCCCCTGTAAGGATAGCTGGTCTCTGATTCACTTAGGCCCCAAATATCTAGGCCCGTAACAGAGCGTAAAGGCACATGAGACAAGTGTTTTGAATACCAGCTATCAAAAATGATGGTCACCTGAGAGCCACTGTCTAAGAGAGCAGTGCAAGGTACACCATCCACCTTCACACCGCTGTGGAGGGTGGCCCTACCAGTCCTTCAGGGAAACTAGGCATCCTGACATTGACAACACTCCGGTTAACACCTACATTGGTGGTGGTTGGTTCTTTGGCAGGACTGGGAGTTTTATTACTTTCTCCCTGCTTCCGTTGAGCCTGAATGAATTTCTGTATCACTTTAGGGTAGTTTTCTGGAGCCTTACACTTGGTAGAGATGTGCCCATCCTCCCCGCAGCGATAACAGAAAAAGTGACTGGGATCTCTGAGTGTTCTTGCTCCCCGCTGAAGGTGCGTGGGAGAACCATGGTGCCTGGGCGAGGGCACCGCAACCCCTGTGCTGGGGTTGACTGACATGACAGAGATCTGCTTTCTTAGCTTCACCACTTCTTTCTTTAATGCTTGGAAGTTTTTGTCTTCTCCCAAGCCGTCTGCTTCCACATTCTCTGTGGATGCTGCCCCAGGTGAATGGACACCTGGCACCCCGGCAGCAGTGGTGAGATCACTGACTTGGGTTTTCAGACCTTGTATCTCAAGTCTGAGATTTTCCACGTGTGCCCCTGTGGGTACAGTAGCGCTTTTGACATGCACGACTTTGTTGAGGTTAAGTCTGCGCCGAGAAGCTTCATGCTCCTCTTCAATGCAGACCTCATTTAACAGCTGCAGAAAGGTAGGGGGATTATTTTTTCGTTCCCTTAAACGCAAACTTAACAGCAATCAGGTCAGACCCTGTTGCACCTTTAATGAGCTGATCAAGACGTGCTTTGTCAATGAGGGCAGGAGACAGACCTCCCTTTTTAACCACCTTGCTCAGAGATCTCTCCATTCTTCTCAGAAACTCAGAAAGTTTCTCCCCTCTGGGTTGACATAGCATTCGGAAGGCAAAATAGAGTTCCTCTCCTGTTTCTGGTGTGTCAAAAGTATTCTCAATCACATCAATGTATTCTTGAGGTGTTGCTTCAGGGTTATTAAATCGTAACGCGGGACCCTTTACACTTTCCATTATCCTGATTTTCTTCTCTCTGTCAGGCCGATCATATTCCTCTATCATCAGTCGAGCCTGTAGTATCCAGTTCTCCAACTGCTCCTCTCCTGGGGGTGTGGGAACAACCCCTGAGAAGGTGCGCAACCTCCTGTAGCTGCTATTGTCACTGGCAGGCTTAGAGGTATTTTGCAGAAGGTCTCCAATAGCTCTGATGATTGCTTCAGGAGTGGAGGCCTGAAGTGTGGCGGCAGGTCCCAAATCAGTTTGAGATGCCTGCCAGTCATCTGCAACCAGCTGGTCAACTGAACCATCCTCCTCCTCTAAGTGGCCGATGATTCTCCAGGGTGAATTGCTGCCATCAGCTAGAATGTCCAGAGGAATGGCTTTAGTATTTACCTTTTCTCTGCATTCACACAGTACGGTCAAACACTTGCTCTGAGGATCATACATACGTCCTCTAACCTTCACACGTCCAAGAACTTTAATGAATTGCAGAGTTCTTTCTATGACTTCAATCTCTGTGTCCTCGGGAACATCTTTAAGTAGTATGGCATGCGAAGGGTTAAGGCCTTCTCCTTTACACCAGTGCCGTAACTGAGCCATTTCTTGGTGCTGGGTGTGTATGAATCTTACTGTATGTGTATAGTGTAACACAATACCAAACACAAACTGATATTGCTCTGCTGTAACTTACTATAATTTCAAATCACTCTCTCTTTAAGGGTTGTCTGGGTCACAAGTTAATACTAATTACTACCAGTCTTTATCCCAGTGGTGCCTCGATTTTATGTAGCACCCCACCCGTGATACTGAGTCAAAATCCACTTACCTCAGTTTGGACCCCCTAGGCGGGGTGTTAGGTTCGTTACAGCCTAGATACCACAAAAGGTTCTGGTATAGACAGGAATCAGGGAAACTATCAGTAAGCCTTTGCCTGCAAGTTAGACTTAACCAGTAGTAAAAGAATCAACCCCAGACAACTCTTTAACACAAACCAAACGTTTACTGAATGTAAGGGCAGGAAAAAGTAATGTACAACACACCCTTTTCTTAACTCAACTCAAATGATATCCAGCTTCATAAACAAATGAAACATGCTGTGTAAATGAAATATTTCCCTTTGAAATTATGTTAAACAACACAAATTATGTTATCACCTCTTGGTAAGTGACTCACGAATGTACACTCAAAAATATGCTATATAATCCACTAGATACACAATATTCACACATGGGCCCCACACACACTCACATTCACACTTGTTGCAGGCCTGTTTGCTGCTCACGCCGGACGATGGAGAAAAATCCTCTTCTCCCCAGTAAGAGCACGAAAGTCCAACTTACAGTTCAGTTGCTCGGTAGGTTTCCGTTCGCCAGTCCCAAACTAAATCCACTCTCCGCTCTCCCTGCGGACCGGATGCTGTCTCTGCTACAGCGCGTTAGCCAGTCACTGTCCAGCTCTCCGACAGTCCATAGCGGCTGCCTCCGTGGCGCAGCCAAGCAGTCCGCGCTAGCCCTTAGCCTCGGCGGTCGTAGCTGGAAACACAGTTTTTCACGGTGGTGCGACCGTTGAAACACAAAGTCATTTCACCCACACTCTGTTGCGAAGCTCTCCCCCTGTTAGCTTTCTAGTCATACACTCTTTTGTGCTAGGTAACTTCAGTAAAACTAGCTGAGTCTCTCACTTTGGTTCAGCTAACCTCGTGCATCTCTCCATGCCGTTCTCCTCTCTTCCTCCATTACAACAGATACACAGGTCCCGTTTCATGCTACCTCCACGGGCCTCCAGAAAATTAGAACTCTGAACAATACTTTAACTCTCTTCAGAGTTACATACCATAAAATAATACTTTATGATTAACACAACAGGTTCATTGCTCTAATTACCTGTATTTACCTTGTGACATATTACAGGGCAAATTACATTCAGGGTACAGTTACATCACATAAAATTAACTGTGAACACCTTATGTTACTGTGGCGTTTAAGTCCATGGGAATTACGAGTATCTACTCCCAAATTCCCATCCGGGCTACATTAGCAAAAACTAATTTAAGCTGGTGTCGAGGAAAGTCACCTAACTGAAGTGCCTACGTCTGAATGTCATGATGCACCTCACTAGCAGCAGTGAGGTTAGCACCTGTTAACAGCAGCTCTCCTTATTGATCCTTGTACTTATTAAGGCTAGGTAATTACTTTAGTGGTCAGGAAAACAGGCCCCAGGAATCTGAAGAGTTTGAATATGGATACGTTTAGGTCATCTTGTGAATACTGTGCAGTTAGTTTTATCTAGTTTATATTTGATGAGCCATTTTGGAAATATGGAAAAAAGGTTTACTGTAGATTTACAGATCTACTGCCAGATTAATGGAAGAACCGGTGGCATACAAAATTGTGTAATCTGCATAAAAATGTACATTACAGTTTTGTGTGAAAGAGACAACATAGTTTGTGTGAATGGTGAATAAAAGAGGTCCAAGAAACCCCGAAGCTTTCAGACAATCAGGAAAAGGGACTGTGCATCTAAACTGACTGATAACCATTTTTTGACTAAAATTCCCCGATTCAGTGAATCAAATACTTAATCAGTCTATGAAGAGTGCAGTGCAGTATTAGGAATAGTACTAGTACTATCAAGGGGTTCAATAATATCACTGAGTGTATACACTGCAGGTTTACAAATTCCGACCAAACAATCCAATTTGATGCTGTTTGAGATGCAGTTTCAGTTAACCATTTATTAGGGACACTAAACTTTTGCTATGGGATCCAAGGATATCTTTGAGTAGGGAAATTAAAAAGAAAATAGTTTGCCTGCCCGACGAGAACCTGGAATGTGTCGGCTACAAAGTGATGGACTAATGATGAAAGATGGAATTTTTATTTTTTATGAGTTAGAGCCTAATAACTTGTTATAAAGCAATCTTACATCTAGTCAAAGTGGTATTTTAGATGGAAGGAATTTTTCATTAATTATCCAGATAACAGCTAAATTCTGTTGCAAACAAGCTCATCATTAACATAGCTGAGAGAAGTGAGACCTTTCTGAGATGTAAGAGCTGAACCACTGTAGACTGTTGCCTTGACAATTTATTGAGTTGATGAGTGTGCTGAAAGTTATTCAGTACAATAATTTTCTCATTTTAATTTTACCTAACCCCATTTTGTAAGTATTTATTGAATTATGCATATTCTTCAAATTAAACTGAACAAAAAATCTGAACTTCCTTTTAAAAGATGATTTTATTGCTGTGCCTGCCATAATTAATGCACCATGGAGCTACACGAGTCATCTGCACTGTTTCTCCCACAATACTACAAGTAATTCTTTTCATTTCATTGAAATTTCCCTCATTTGTAGCAAAACAGACAAACTGAGAAACTCCAAATGATCACAGCACTATCCCTCAAGAATAAAAACGTGAACCAAATGCTTTGTTCAGATTTCAAAGGCTTTGAAAACAAGCCTTGAAATAATATATTCAATGATGATCATCATAGTTATTACTGTCAAAGTCAAGAATTATCAAATGCACCATGCAGTATCTTAGATAAAATGCTATAAGCCATCAGTGAACAAGGATTACATGTTAACAGCTCATGTTGTTTGAGTTGACAGTGTTGAGTCAGCCTTAGAAGGATGAAAAGGAGGAAGAAGCAGGGAAGCAGGGACAACTCCTCAGGGGATTTGCTCTGTGGGTCAATATACTGATGACTCTTGAGACTGTTTCGTGGCTAGAGAGAGCGAGACTTGTATGTTTATGTATCTATATGAGAAAGAGATGGGGCTGGGGTGTGTGGGGGGTCGCTCTCCCTAAGAGAGAAATAAACAACAAGAAATGGACAGATTTATGTTCATTTCCCCTTCACTCTCCTTCCATATGAAGAGTACATGAATAATAAATGTTTAGCCAACATAAACCTGACTCCCAGTGTTGCATCAGATGATGGATTGGTCCGACTGGGGCGTGCCCTTCCTTTGAACATTGTTGCTCTTTGATTTAATCTGGCAGCTGGGGATGTGTTGGAACACAGAGAGGTATAGCCTTTCATTGTTCTACACCACTGCTTCTCAAACCACTTTGAGGCATCAAGGGACGTGCGTGCAGGTTGTCATTCCAACCAAACACTTCAACACTAATTAAAATACTTTGAACCACAGAGGAAAACTCTGAAATCACCTGCTGAAGTGTTTGGCTGGAACAAAATCTAAAGGACACATCGGCCTTGTTGTACACACATGGCATGACAAACCACAGCTAACAGTTTGTTCCAAAATGTGCAACCAGGCAGAATTACATTCAGCTCTGCCCACACACAATGATCTTCTTTCTAGCCCTAGAGATAAAGTAATTGGATGGTTAATAAGTCATGGGAATATGCGAACCAGCCTGAGACAACTCTGTTTCGGAAAATGTTCAGTAAATATCTAAAAAGAAACATATTTGCTACCAGAATTATCAGAATGGTGTTCATTCATGCACTCATTGCTAATTGTAGCATGTGTTTTCTCTTATTTAACTCTTAGGAGCCAGTAGGGTAGATTTGTGTACAAAGCACATGACTCTGACAGCAGAGGTCACAGTTACAAGCCTAAATCAATATTTTGATTAAATGTCAGTAAAGGACTCAGCAGATTGTCTGATTTTTTAGACATTTAAACAAGTCCATGTGCTTTACTTAAACCTAGCCAAGTGCTGACAGTCTATCGAGCACAAAACTATAACACTGTCATAATGTTTCTTTTAAAACGCATGTGATTTTGCATTTTTGATGTTTACAGAATGGGTTGCTTGAGGAATTATTCATTTAAAGTAATAACATTTGCAAACAAGCATTATCTTATTTAAGGTTCCATTCATGTAGGACCAGAGACCATTCAGTGACTACTTTTCTCTTTGCCCAAACCAAGAGAGATGTATATATATATATATATGTATTAATTTAGCCAGCCAAATGAAATCAGTGCGTTAAAATGCTGAGTGGATTTTCATGCAGTCTGCACCACACGGGCAACCACTTTGGAATGTGCCAAGCTTTCTTCCTGTTGCTTTATAATGGTTTTTAAAACATGACCCTCAAAATGATTTCTCACTGGGAAAATGTCACATATTGATATGCTCGCTGCAGAACTTGAAATTGAATATGTTTTAACTCCAGCTAAGGTGTGCTTTTTGTTAGACTCACCCTCTGGTTGAATGAACAGCTAACAAAAATGCTCTTGAAAGAGCCACGAGAAATGTTCATGCAGTCTGCTGTTTTCAGTATTAGTTTTAGTAATATTAAAGAACCGTTCTTTTTTCTCTATCTTTCTGCAGCTGTCTACACTTGGTGTTACCGTACATTCAACAATTTTTCTTTCAAAATATAGCTTCTTTTTTTAGGTATCAGTGGGGGTTTTTTTGTTCAAAATTGCAAACATTGTTCACAATTTCCAGCAAAGCTTTCTGCAGAAATTTCACAAACATTTTGTGACACAAACATCTCAGCCAGTCACATACCAGTAGCTTATTGCATTTAGGCATACAGACAGGATGAAAAAGACCTGTTGAAGTTACAAACTGAGCATCAGAAAGGAGAACAAAGGTGATTTAAGTGACTGAATGTGGGATGGTTGCTGGTGCCAAGCGGGCTGGTCTCAGTATTTCAGAAACTGCTGATCTGCTTGGTTTTTACCACACAACCATCTCTAGGGTTTACAGAGAATGATCCAAAAAAAGAGAAAATATTCATTCTCTGGGTAAAAATGCCTTGTTGATGCCAGAGGTCAGAGGAGAATGGCCCAAACTGCCTGTTAGGACGGTAACAGTAACTTCAACAACCACTTACTACATTGAAGTAATGCAGAAGAACATCTCTGAACTTTGATGCATCTGGGCTAAAACAGCAGAACATCACACCAGCTGACACTCCTGTCAGCTACGATTGGACAGTAGCTTGAAAAAATGTTGCCTGGTTACCTGTTAGTCTCGATTTCTGCTGCACCATTTGGATGCAGAATTTGGCATAAACAACCTGAAAGCATAGTGTTTACACCAAAATTCTATCGGCTCATTTTCAATTCATTTTTTGTTATTTATTTCTCAACAGTACAAGCTGCTGGTGGTGTAATGCTGTGGAGGCTGCTTTCCTGGCACGTTTTCAAGCCCTTAGTCCTAAGTTAGGATCGCTCAAATACCACAGCCTACCTGAGTATTGTTGCTGACTGTGTCCATACTTTTATTGTGTACACATATTCTGATGAGTGCCTCCACCAGGATAATAAATGGTGTCACAATTTTGTCACAAGTTTCTTGTAGATGAAACCTTTGGGATATGATGGAACAGCAAGTTGCCATCATGGATCAATGTAACAAAGAGTTATTTCAGTTGTGAAGACCAAAGGGGGACTAAGCTGCTACTAATAAGCTGTACTCAAGAAAATGGTCGATAGCTGGAGAGCATTTAGTCAAACTTGATATACTCTCACTCTGTCATCCTCCTTTTCACCTAACACACAATGAAAATCTATGCTTCTTTTTACTTATTTCCTGTCATGACACTGAAATTTAGTCATGACAACAGAACCAGTATTGTAAATTTTGATGTCTTTTGCTGTTGTTAGGAAGAAATTGTGTTGTTAAAGGTAGCTGAATATCTTTCCTGTTACTCTGTTGAAGCTTTCAGTTGAAACCAAGTAAAATCATCTCTATTCCATTTTGTCAGGTGGAAGTGAGAGCGCCTCAGCAGGATATGATAAATGACAATGTTCTGATTTAGTTCTTTCTGAATAGCTTTTGTTGTTCAACTCTATTCTGCTGTTTTATGGCCTTCATTTCACCCACATGTATTTCTAATAAGTCTGGTATTTGCAGGTCATACTCTAGTGGTTCTTGGATTTATAGCTGCAAGTTGCAGCCTCGTGACATTTTATTAGATCATAGCAAGAATACATTCCTGAGGCTCGTTTAAAGGCATCTGTCTTTTGTATTTATGATTTCGGCATGCAAATCTAAGAATCGAAGCTCTGGTGAAATTGAATCTTTGCCTGTGAGACAGATGTGTGACTCCAGAGATGATAGTTGTAACCACTTAACTATGTGAACAGATGATGCTCCTCTAGTGTTTGTCAGATGAGGAGACACAGGTGTTTACTTTCCCTAAAAATGTTACAGAGGAAATGTTGGGCGAATATTTTATCCCTCATATTAAAGACATAATCTGAGCATCTAATTACATCCTGATCTTTGCCTGTGTGTGCAACTCTAAGACTCTTACCAGTTCGAAAATAAAGATTCATCACACACAACTTTAGATTATCTGCTCTCTCATCACAAACACAGATTTGAAAATACACTTGAATGGCACACTACACAATACTATTAAGGTCTTGCCAGAGGCAGCTACACATCACCTTAAGCTTTCTCTGTCACATACACGTTCATCTCTTCATTTTTGTCAGCTGCTTTCTCTCTCATAGACTCCAGATCTATGTGTCTCTCTGACACCCTTCCTAATACATTTTTTCTCTTTGTCTGTGGGGTACGATGGCCACTTTTCCTCTGTCTTTTACGTGAACTGTCTGTCAAATTGTTGTCATTTCTCAAGAGTCTCTGTGGCCTTTTTCCACTTAAAAATGAGGGATGGTCTGTTGTGAGAGTAGGTTTTAAATTATCGGGACACTCATTTTAAAAGACTCGCAGTGTCTTATCTGTGTTGAATACAGAAACACTGATCAAGGGCGGTATCTGATTGACCTTGTGATTATCACCAGTGGCTAAACAGGGACAAATATGAAAGGAAAGATTAAGAATAACTGAAGGAGGGTTCTGTTTTTTGTTAGACTAATTGCTGGTTTACAAATACAAATATTCAATGTTGTTTTATGTTTAAATGATACAGTTTGGTTTCAGGGCCTCGTAAATAGAATTACTAATTACCGGTAATCCAGATTTACAGAAAGGAGCTCAGTGACTGTTCACTTTTCCTCTTTTAATTCACAGTTAAAAATTGTTCAACTAATTCAAAACCCAAAACATGCAATATTGCCTGAATTACAAATCAATCTACACATCAAACTAAATGAATTTTCTTTTTTTTGCTGAATGACAAGACAACCAACCGCCTCATATCTGTATGGGTAATCGATAACTACGTAATTTCTTGGTGTTGGGATTTTGTTGTATGCATTTAAACAAGGAAAAGACAGTCACCAGTCTGAAATGAGGGTGTTAGGTTGTTGTGTTTTAAATCGCCTACTGTTCCAGTTTAGACATCCTGTTACTTCAAAAATGTGAACAAAAGTATTTTAATTAGAGAACAATTGTTCACCTGTTGAAATGCTAATTAGTCTTGGTCTCTACTGGGAATAATGTTTTACTAAAATTATCTTATTAATTGTGATTATTACTGAATACAACAGCTTTCCAAATATCTAAAAAGACAACATGCCAACAAAAAGCAAAAGATCCTCAGAACCACACTGATGATAAGGATGAACGCTGACCTCAGCCAAGCAGCCCAACTTGGTTTTTACAGGAAACAAAGGGAGATACAGAAAGACTGCGGTATAGTTAACAATGAAGGAAACAATGTCCATTTCTAGAGCAGATCCAGACTCACAATGAAACATTACTATGAAGTGATCTTTGGGCAGGTAAAGTATAATAATAAAGTAATCAAATCAAAATGTATTTCTATAGCACATAATAGAAACAACGACCATAATGCTTCACAGTCAGACAGAGTAAAAGCATGAGACAATTAAAACAAAACAATAAGAAAAAACAGGGCAGGAAGTAATAGGTGACAACACAAGACAGATAATAATCAACTAGTTAGAACCAAAAGCCAAAGTAAAAAAAATATTGGTTTTAAGACGCGATTTAAAAGACTGGAAAGACTCGGAGCAACGAATATGAGCAGGGAGGTTATTCCAGAGTCTAGGTGCTACAGTTGCAAAGGCCCGGTCACCTCTGGACTTCAGCCGAGGGGTGTCTAGGTTGTGTTAGTAGCATCTGATTGGAAGATCTTAGTGCTCTATTGGGATTGTACAAATGAAGTAATAAGTAGTAATAAAGCAAAAGTCTTGAGCCACTCCTCATTTCTTTATATTTTGCTTTCAAAAAAACCAGCCTTTTTTAATGTTTAAAGTGGTCTTGAGCAATAGTTTTTCAGGCTTTCTTACGGTTTCTAAAAGGTTTTTTGGTCATTGGCTGCTTTTTCATTTTTCAGTCCAGTCCTTACTGGACTAAAAGTTAAGTCCAGTGACACTGAGGCCCACCCAGGAATCATTTAAGCATAAAAAGTCACCTAAATGAAGGGATGAATACACATAATGAACAACTAAGCAAAAAACCAATTTTAAATTGAATATTTGTGCACTTTGTTACTAGCAGCGTGTTTCAAAACCGTATCATTTTTTTTTCATTTCTTTAGTTGAATATACAAGAATGGCCAAAAATAACAGTTTGATAGCCATAGAACAGTATTTTGCACCACAAGATTACTACCAAAAAGCTCTTAGCTGAACACTTGTCATATCTCAGCATGGTGTGTCCTTGAAGAAGAACAGTATCTGAACATGCTGAAATATAAACAGGGAAAAATACAGTACAAGCCTGAAAAAAAGACCTGAGAGATACATCTGGCCCTTCAGTTGATCCACCTACTATTCTCTGAAGCCTCATCAGAGATGGTCTCAGTGGAAGGGTGGCTGTCAAGAAACCAAAGCCACTCTTGGGAAAAGAAAACATGGAAAAAGGGTCGAGGTATACCAAATTATACATGAAGTGTACTGAAAATCATGCCAACAGGTCTCTAGGAATAATGAATCCTAGTTTACAATTTTTTGTTTAGGCATCGTCAATACACATGGAGGAGGTCAGGAGAGAGGTATAACAATGAGGGTCTCTTTTGCACAGCGTGGTATATTACATTTAAAAAGTAATGGGAAAAATTTGACAAGTTACTTTTTCTTTTGATCAACAATGTCACACTAGTCTTGACAAACCAGGTTGTTATTGCATGTTAGGCAAAATTCAGATAATTGTTTTTAAAAAGGGGGAATTAATGCTGCAGAATGGAATAAAAACACATTCACAACCAAAATCTCCTACTGGGCCGAGATGGGAACACGAGTGATTGTACCAGCAGGGCCTCATTAGAGCACAATGTGAAAAAGAAAAGAATACATCAACACTCATTTCAAATGTACACCTTGAGGGCTTTTATTTAGATGAGCTGTTGTCTCCATCTCTTCAAAAGAGATTTAATCAACATTCTTATGATGTTTTTCAGATTTCTGTCTTGGCAAGTGTTCTTTTACATGTCTATAAAAGTTTGTTTTTGTGGTGCTTTCTCAAAGATACACAATACACAAAGTAGCATACGGTAACTACTGATGTTTTCTATATGCATGCCTATGCGTACACCACAGGTTTCATTAAAAACAAGTTTTAGCCCTGAGGTAGAAGTCACAGATCTGCTTTATTTGAACTGGCTGTCGGATTGTGATTAATTAGCAAACACAGTGATGAGACGTTTGACATACAATTACAACATCATCAGTTAAATTACTGTAAACGAAGTGGCAGATAGAAAACAAATGAGACACAGAGATTGAATTCTGTTTGACCTAGAAGGCCAAACAAACTGTTACAGGAACCAAATCTCCAAATAGACATTTTTGTGCAGCGGTTCAGCTGCTGGTGCCAGGCTGTGACTTGGCAACCTTGTACGAGGGTCAATGACAGAGCACAGTGATGATGTTTGAGGCAAGGTCAAGTGGTTTTCAAACAAATCCATCATCTGACGCAATAGCAAAAAGGGCAATTTAAGCTTTGTGTGCATTTATTATTCATGAGTGGGTGAGAGGAAGTGTGCACGTTTCACAAGTAGAGGACAAATGAATATAAACATCACCATCCCTCCCTCTCCTCTTACCGCTGCCTCGGAGGGGATTTTATCCTTGGATCAGTCTCAAACATGCATCAATATATTGACTGGGATAATGCATTGAACTCCTGCAGGACTCCTTTTCCTTCCCTCTATCTCTCGACAGCATGTGGAAGATTGAAGCCATCCTCTTTCTCATTCAAGAGAAACTGCACTGGCATTAAGATGTTTCAATCTATGAGCTTTGAAGACAAGTAGCAATGAGACCATGCAGCTAATGAGGATTTGCAAAAAGATCAAATAAGCTTTAAAATAGCCGACACTCTTTTAAAAATTTTTTAAATTAAATTAATCAATTCTCCAGAAATTATTAGATATGCATGGACCAAACTGTGCTTTGTGACCACTGGGGCCCAAAATCCAATGGGAATTGAGATGCAGTCTGTGAATTTTGCTCCCAATTCTTTATCTTTACTCTCAGTGTGGGTTTTTCCATTACCAAGAAGAAGTGGGAGCAGCCAACCCCAGACACTCTCCCAATGGCTTAGCTCAGTTGGCTGGAATGATAAATTTCCACAGCTCCACTCCTTTCAGTGAACTCAGATGAACAAACACTGTCTATGTTTAATTTGGAAGTCACCTAACCACAAAATATGCTTAACACAAAACGTCTCTTCAATTACAAATTAGCAAAAACAGGGCAGCAGTCAGTTACAGATCACTGTTGATCTCATTTCAAGTTGGCACTGACAGAATAGTGGCTCTACAGAAGAGGTGGGGGTAAATTTGGTCAAAAAAACAGACAAAAGATTACTGATGAACACAGAGACTTCTTTTACTGTACTTTTACACACCTTTCTGTGCTTCCTGCTGATGCTTTGATCCAGCTAACCTCAATTAAATGTTCTACATCTGCCACGATGCTGTGCCACCCACTTCAGTGCCATCATTTCTACCACAGAAGCAGAAAACTGGGCAGTCTGGTTCCTGGAAAGAAAGTGGTTTGGCTTGGGTTTCCTGAGAGAGTTTCTCTTTTTTGCTTTTCTGCGTGTTTATTTTTAAAACTTCACAATTATTACTTAAGTTCCAGATGTCCTTTGCAGTTCGTACTTGCTATCTTACTATTTTTCTTCATAGTGAATTCCTTAACTTTTTTACAACATCTGCCATAGTGTGCTGCACTGTCTGCATCAGGTTTCAAACTTACTGTCAAGGTCCGACGGTCCTCACCGGTCGGCCTGCCCGTGATGTTGTCTTCTCGCTCCCTCTCCCCTCTCTCTCTCTGTTTGTTTACGTCCGTGGGGGGCGCGCGCTCCTGGGAGTGTCCCCGTGCTTCGCACCTGCTGCTAATCATCTGCCATCTTAGCTGGACTATTTAACAGAGCGATCGCCCTTCAGTCAGCGTTGAAGTATTAACAAAGCTCGGGACCGCGAGGAGAGAGGAGAGGAATTTCGAGGGCCAATCACCACCTGGGACGAGGGTTGTTCACTCTCTACTCGGGCACGGATGAAAAGAAGAGGAGAAAATCACCCGCTCACCTTTCATTGTACCTGGTTCAGCTGTTCACTGTTTTCACCACTTTGTAAATAAACCACACCTTTACCTGCAAGGAGCTCCGCTGTCGAGTCCACTCTTTCTCCGCCCCCTGACACTTTTCTCTTTGATTAAGGATATAGTTAGTGCTGGACCAGGTGACCCTGAACCCTTCCTTTTTTCTTCTTTTTTTTTTTGCCTGTCCCGTTTGGCTCTTTTGCCATCAGAATTATTGTCTAAAGGCAAAGAAAGATGCCCAACAGATTTACTTTACCAAATTGACCATCCCAGCCTTGCCGTAATGGTCCATTTGATTCACCTTTTATTGTTTATTTTATTTTCACTTGCTGAATACGGGACAGACTTGACTGGGGGAAAGAAGGGGAGAAAGAAAGAGGGAAAGAGAAACAGCTGAGAAGAGGGACGGGGGAGAAGGGCAAAAAAACAAAAACCAACAGAACGGGCAGAAAAATCACCTGGATCACCTGTTGAGAAAGAAAAAAGAAAACAAGCAGAAGAGAACAAGAGTAATAGAATAAACAGCATCACAATGATATATGGGAATATGACAGTAAATACTAAATATTAAACATTATTGTGCAGCACATAAGATCGACAGAACACAGTGTGCTTTGAGGTAGGAGCCAAAAAGGGTGTAGTTTGTGGGTGTGATCACCCGTGTGTACACCTGTGAGCATGGACGCGCTTGTTTTTTTAAAAAGGTTCCTTCATGTAACGATCTGCTAGAGGGTGTGGGGGGGCCACAGCCCCGTCCACCAAGGCATGAAGCAGGTATGGAGGAGATCAAAACTCCAGATATCCAGAGGCCCCCGGAACACAAGAGACCAAGGAAGACCAACAGAGGGGCAGCCGCGCCACTGTCCCAGAAAGAGCTGAGGAGAGTCCCAGATGAGGGCTCACTCAGCAGCCGCGGAGCAGAAGCCAGGGGGAGTTGCAGTGACGCGCCCGTGAGCTCCGCCGGCAGCCAGCCGTGCCTGAGTGGCCTGAACCCTTCCTTAGTTAGGTGCTGCAATAGACTTGGGCTACTGGGGGCTTCCCATTCTTCCTCAACTCTTTTTACTCTCCCAATTATTGCATTTAAAAGGTTAAAACCAGTATTAATAAAAATTAAACTCCGACTCTCTCTTAATATGTGCCTTTTGTCCTGTCTCCCTCTACTCTCTTCTTCATTGCCTTCTGTAGTCTGATTCTGCCAGAGTTTCTTCCAGTTAAACATGAATTTTTCCTTCCTGCCAAGTGCCTCCTGATAGCAGTGTTGTCTTGTTGGGGATTCTCTCTCTATACTACATAAAGTGTATTGAGGCAACTGTTTTTGTGACTTGGTGGTATATAAAGAAAATAAATTGAACTGAATAACAGTGCATTGTTAGTTTATAGAAACCCACATTCAGCTGCTGTAGCTTTATGTTGTCACCAGGGGGCAGTATTAAAAGAAATCACAGTCTTCACTTCTTTTCCGGTTGTCCACCCAACATTTCGATGAGTAGACCTATGTCTAGTGTATTCACTGTTCTCCGCTTGGTTGTTGGCTTTCATCCTGATGAAAACCAAAATCTGACCATAAATCCTCCATCACTCAGAATCAGGGGTAATCAGAGTAACTGTTACTACCTGGCTCTGCCCAGTTGATCAGTTGTGATAGAAAAAAAAAGATGCTACCATTGTTCAGATGTTTTAAAAATTTGTGCAACAATTTGATGTTAAAAACTTTTCATAAATTCTATTACCTCAATTTAAATTCCAGTCCTCACTGTAACCCAAAGCAATGGGCCCAGCAAGTAAGCTTATTCTGAAATAGAGGTGCTTTTAGTATAAAACTCTTCTTAAACCAAATTTACTGACCATCAACAGAAAATCTGTGAGCCCATCAGCTGCTGTGATGATTTAGCCTCTGAAGGTAAAAGCTTATTTTCTGGGCTTTCAGGTAAAGCCAGCAGATATCTGTGCCAAGACTTCCTCTTATGTGTGACAATCATTGTTTATGAATGAAGAAAAAATGCTAAAGATGAGAGAGGAAATAAAATCCAATCTCTTTTATGCGTTCCACATTGACTGTTTATCTGCACCCAATCAAAACTTTCTCAAACTGTTGAGTATCAAAGAACTTGGACTTTAAATGAAAAGCTGAAAGCTTTTTGAACCAAAATTTTGCCTCCTGCCTAAAGATTCTAGATGTTTGTATACAGATATTTGTTAACAGAGATTAATCAGCAGATAGCATTATTTAAACCTTTTGCGGTTCTCAAAGAAACTGTGTTGCCAAGCTAACGGATAGCTGGCAACTATGAAGATGTAACATGGAAAATAGGACAACATCTGAGTTACTATGAGACTGATATTTTATTTATTTATATATTTATTTTGTCTAAGCTAATCCTAACAGGCTTGCTACAGCACATTCCTGCATCTAATGTGTCTCTCACCCACAGAAGGAATAATTTGAAACCTGCATTAATTTCTGCTTAGACAGCACACAAACCAATCCCCAAATGTCTGAAATGACAGGGGGATTATGAACTGTAATGTGTGACTGTCAAATCGTAATCCCTATACCTCACATTATTAAAACGAGCATTTACATGCACATAAAATATACAGAGTGACGTTAACACACTGATAGATGGATTCATTGGTTTTTATTCTCAGGTAACAAATACTTGACCAACCAAATGTTTATTGCAAGTTGTTCTACCAAATTTTTGTTTCCACATTTACAGTTTTGAATGGAGTCCAAAGAAGAGTAGACAGCATCAGGCCCGCCTCCTGTCTCTAACCCCTTGCTGCTCCTTCATGCACAAAAATTCAAGGGTATTTTGTTTTTATGTTGTAATAATGCTACTGGACCATGAAATGTCATCCTCTTCAGCATGGTGCTTTACTTCCCCACAGGACACATGTGGTCAGAGAGGGCTATACTAACACATTTAAGAGCTGACTCTTTCTAGCCACAAAATATTCTCAGTTATTGTCTAAATACTTAAAAAATGACAGTGGCAGGATAATTCCATTAGCCATATTTACAGTAACGGGAGAAACCTAAATCAATAACACCCTTCAAAATAAAACAAGGTCTTTCACAAAAATAAACAGGAAATCAACTCATTATTGACAGAGAAAAACTTTTCAAAAAAAACATAAATCATTTTCTTTTCAGCACTTTCGATTTTTTGCAAACATGTATCGCTAACCATGCGGCATCAATTTGTCTGTCATTTTGGCGTGTGACAATCATGTGACAATGTAGGATCAAATGAATAAGGCTCCAGTCACAAATGCTAGAGCCCGCCATGAGGGACAGAACATGTATTCTCCAACTGGTTGGAGTTTGTTTGCTGGAGGTTGATGGTTGTTATTAATGGGAAATTAATGGCTAAAGCCCCAGTCACACAGGCCTGTTTTTCAAGGTCCATTGATTTCACATAGCGACAGCCAGCAATCCTTTCCTTGCAACTAGCGGTCGTATCATGTCCTCTGTGGTGGACACAATAGAGCAATATGTGTATGACTCTATGCCCAGAATTACAAAGAGACACAGTCCTGTTTGCCCTGTATTCCCTTTACTCTCAGTAGTAATGAGTTCATGAACTCCTCAACAAATAAAAAAAAGTGTAACTGTAACGTGAGGGTTCACTAGATGGTTTGGAATCTCTCTGAATAATTTGGAACAGCAAGACGGAGACGGATAACTTTCTTAGCAGCCTCTTTACTCTCAGCACACAGCAACAACAACCAACACTTCCTGTGTACCTCCCTCATGAATACTTTACTGGCCTCTCAGAAGCCAGGAAATCTTATACTCAGATCAATGCAGGGAAAACAACTAGGTAGATATAACACATACTTATTACTGCTTTGAACATGCATGTGTAAACGTTCAAATGTGTAAAGATGTAAATATCAAAACACGTAACCACCAAATAGCTACATAACTAGCTCTATAACCCTTGTAAGCACCTCTTTGTATAGCAAATTAGATTTAGATTTACTTCTACACTTTACAGTAGTAATGAGTTCATGAACTCCTCAACAAATAATAAAAACTGTCTGCTTTAATCTGATTTATATTTAGACTCCATCTCTGATCTCTCTTAACAAATCACAACCATTAACAATATCTTTTAGAGTCTATCCCTGCTGGAGTGCTGAAGGTGCTTTTATCCATCAGTTCATTATTATCAAAAGGCTACACATGGCAAGCTCCAGGAGAATTACCAAATTATTAAGCAATCTCCAACGTCTCCTTCATTTGGAAAAAATCTTGAAAAACAGTTGCAATATATTAGTTGTTCTTGATCTCAGTGCTGAATTTGCTGTTATTGATCACAACACGTTGGTAGAATGTAGAATACACCATTGAGTTTTAAAAAAAATATATGCTGGGTTGGATAATTTATCTAACCGATTCCAGTTTGTTCATATGAATGATGAGTTTTCTATGCAAATAAAAGCTAGCAGTGGAGTTAAACACCCATGCTTCTCTTAGGTAATATTATTGCAAAAACTTCCAAAAATTTCCATGCAGATAACAACTATGTTTATCTTTGAGGCTAGATGAAACAAATCAGTTGGTTAAAATAGAATCATCTTAAAACATAACGGTTCGGAAGACCTGTAATTTTCTTCCTCTACATTCAGATAAAGCAGAAGCTATTGTATTTTTAACATGGTGTTTAACAGGATACATATTCTAGCAGTGCTTTCAATACATTTTGAACTGAAAATGTCCTTAACTAGCATATTAAATAAGTTTCTATAACAAGCACTGAGCATCTCTTCTCTTTCACTTTCATTCATTTGCATTCACACCACTTATTTTTGTCTTCTCGCTGTCGTATTTTGTGTTTCAGCCTTTCTGGCCTCTCTCTCTGTAGCTTTGTGCAGGTATCTCTAGCTCCTGAGCTGCATGTTTGTTATCTGCAGTAACAAAGTGTCTGAGTACTTGTTGTTATACTCTTTTTATTTCTCCACTCTTCTGTCGTTATTTCTCTGCTCTTTTTTTGCCAGTTGAGGCCTTTACCCCAGCAGGATGAGGCAGATGGCTGCCCTCTCTGAGCTTCGTTCTGCAGGAGGTTTATTCTTTCTGAAGGGGAATTTCTCTCTCTCTGCTCTCAGCAAGAGCTTGTAAAAGCTTTGCTTGATGACTGTTGTTGCCAAAAATGTATGACTGAATTTCAACTGAGAATTGTAATGCTTAGTTTTAACAGGACTACAGTGATCCTATAAATATTTGAGATTGAAGAGAGATGAAAGCATATACATCTATGTAAGTTGGGAGTGAGTTGTAACTGGGAGTGAGCTAGTAAACTGTATATATATAATTTTGTTTTTGTTAGCATTCTGTTTGTTTGCTTTATTGTTACATATAAGAATTGTTACTAATAAGAAGAATGTCTAATATGTGTCTAAATCTCTTTCTTTTGTCAGTATAGCCTTGTCAACATGAGGAACGAATGACTTTCAACTATTTAACCTGGCACAACTGACAATTTTTTATGTTAAAGCTGTCAGCGTTAATCTCGTTAAAATGATGTTAACGCCATAACCACAATAACTCGCTGTTAGCGAGTTAGCGTGGCTCGCCCGATCCGTGGGGCTGCACGGCGTCAACGCGCTAGTGCGGTTAGCTCGTTAGCGCCGTGCAGCGCCACAGACGGGGCGAGCCACACTAACTCACTAACGGAGATTTGCCGCATTATTGGGGTTATGGTGTTAACGTCATTTTAACGAGATTAACACTAGTTGCCAAAAACTCAAACACTTTAAAAAATCTTGACAGTTCTATATATGAAAAAGTAACAATTAATATTAACTACAATCAATAAAAACAATATTACTTATGCTGACTTTATCAGATTGAAATTACACAACTATTGATCAAAGTAACTCAATAGTTTTAAATCCAGGAAATGTTTAAATATGTATGTTTATATTCATAGGTTTTTTTTAATCCTATGTGGGATGACCAGACAGGATTTTAGTGGAGTATCAACGGTTAATGGTAACACATGATAGAGGAAAATCTGTACTGGTCAGGTAAGGGCTAAGGAGGCAGTTGTGCTAACCGCTGTCCTTCTTTAAAAGGGAATGTTTCTGAAGTGGCAAGGTTCATCGCTAGTTCATCACTGATTCAGTTGTATTTCTTTTATTCTTTATGTCTCTTGATCTCTTGTGTTTGATTTAAGGAGGATGAAATCAACTTTGAAGTGAGTCTCTCTGCAGCAATTGTCCCTTCAGAATGTCTTCAGAGGTCTGAGGCATTTTTGATTTTTTTTGCTGACACTTACATTTAATATCAAGGCAAAGCTGAGTGTAGATTAGCACCAGCAGCAATGATAAGCCATAAACTGTGTAGGAGTCTCTGTGAACCTGAACCATTATTATAGTCATGGTGAGCTGTAATCAGTAGAACCTGGCAGGTAGGCACCATTATTTCACATCATACAGCCTGATATATGAAGTAGAGATGAGAGGCTGTAAATGAGCAGGAACCTTATAGAGCAAAGAGTTGAAGGGGTTTTTAAGGCAAAGTGATTTACATGTTAAGGGTAAAGAAATAAGAAGATATGTGTTTTAATCTTAATAGGAATAAGAGAAGAAATAAGAAAATTACTTAATGCATGATTATAATTACATCCCAGTGTGCAAGTCTATTAGGATTCATGGTGATGTTTTCTCAGATTGGTCTGAATTTAAATCATTCCCATTTGAATTAGCTCTTCTGAAATATAGGGAAAAATGGATTTGATGCATTTCAAGTAAATGTAATTCTACTCATGAATTTTCTATTGCATTTGGATAAGAAATGGCCCCATTACCTCCGAAAAAAGAGAAATGCAATATTAGAAAGGTTTAAATTAAAGGGTCAAACCTAACATTTGCACATTTCCAGTCTCTTTCTCTGTCAGGAAATCTGGTTTGCATGCAAGTTTTAGCAATTCAAACAAAGCCATGTTTAAGTTAGTAAAGTGCTTTAGCAAAGCTTTTGGAGAAAGGTCAGCCGTTCATCATTGACGAAACCAGAATTGCTGTTTTTGCTCTTTAAAAAGGAAAAATATATATATATATATATATATATATATATATTATACTGGATCAGTTTTATGTGAAAGAACATATCAAAAAGTACTGAAGCAAATCCGGGGGCTTATGTTGGTGATATTAGTATCAGGGAATTTACACTTGTGGTGCAACAATGTGGTTATATGATCACACTCTAAGTTTTGTTGCTAAGATTGATTGCAGAGCAGTGCCCATAATTCAGGTATGGTAAAATAATATAATCTTATTGTAAGATAATGTAGCAATAGCAAGAAAAATTAATGATCACAGCCACTGCCACAGAGCCTTTGTCAGCTGCCGTAGGCAGGGTACACGAGAGGTCTACAGTTCATCCCAGCCATCCATTAACCATTATCTACAATTACTGCTGTCTAACTTTGCCCCTAACTTTTGTGTTGGCAATTAAACGGTAAATGAAGGTGGTCATTCCCTGCATAAGAGAGTTTGCTATTCCTTGAACAGAGCTGCAGACCAGAACCTGACATAATTGGGCTTAATTTAGACTCAAAAGACAGACTCAAACACAGACAGTAGTTTTACAGCATTTATTGAATAGCTATATTGAATGAACTGAGAGCTGGTGAATGGCTTGAGACAGCTCTTGTGATTAAATTCATCAGAGTTGCTTGTCAGTTCCTGGAATTGAAGCACATAAGGGTTACGAGTCAGACAAGCTGGTATCCAGAGTGAGCAGGCAAGTGAGTAGTTGGTATGTCCTTCCTTTTGGAGGTACAGGGACTGAGCGGATAACTCGGTGGAGTGTGGCTGGCAGTGTGAGCAGAATTCCACAGGACTGCAGGTAAACAAGTGAGCAGGCTTACAGAGCAGGCTCTGAACTGACAACTACGAGACAGACAGAGAGACTGGGTTAGCAAATTCAGAATAGTAGAACCAGAGGTTATCAAGGAGGGCCTGATTATCATCACATTAACAATCAAGCCTTTAAATATCAGACGCTTGACAAGATCGTTAAATGGGTATAAAACACTCTCTCAAAGACAAATTAAGCCACTGTATTATGACATTATGGTGAGTTGTTGGTTCAAAACTTTGATTTTTGTACACATTAAAGAAATATATAACATGGTATTTTTGGGGTGCACTTTTCAACATAGCCATGCTAATAATTTTCCTATTTTCAGCCTCTCTGGTGGACTAAAGGATTTAGTTGTCAGCTATGGCCTAATATTTTTACTGTACATGCCGGAAATGTCATGTTTTGCTGTGTGGCAGGCAGGATGTAGGATCCAAACGCAGGACTCGGAGACAGAAGGATTAACTAAAGGTGGCAGCTTTATTACTGAACAACACAAACTAACACTGGGTACATGAATGCTGAAAGGAAACCAACCAAAGATGAAGCTGGACTAAGAATCTTGCACTAGACTATGAATAACTAGACAAGCCTTGTCTTTTCATGACGTGGCTAGAGACCATGAGGCTTTCACAGGAACACACTGTAACTGCAGAGAACACGACAATAAACAAAGGAAGAGTGAGGACTTAAATACACAAGCAGATAATGAGAGGATGGGAAACAGGTGGAAACACAGCTGGGAATAATCAGACAAAACAAGACAAAGGGGAAGCAAAACTGAACACACTAACATAGGACATGAGACTGTCAAAATAAAATATGAAGTATGCACTGAGACATGACTGACTGGATATGAAATGTGGAACACAGGGAGGGCACAGTGACTGAAACTAGAAGCTAAAAACAAATATAACATGAACAGAAAACCATCAAGAAAACTGAAACCATGAATAACAATAATCGAGGAATATAAATGAAACACAAAACACTGGATCGCAGACGTGGCATGAAAGTGGCAACAATCCTCTCATCCAACTCTGTGGATCACAAATCACATGAATATGTTCCTCTCAATTTCAACAATTAATCAAGAGACTATTTTACTTACAAAAGCACTGATTATAAAACCAGGGTAAACATCTTGGGTCCAATTAAGACAACAAATACAATAATCTGTGAGTGTCATAAATTTCATGATGCTGCTGTTCGTTGATTGTTTATGTCGGGTATAAGAGCTGATAGCAGTTCTGCTGTACTGATGATTAACTGCTTAAGTAAGTGGTATGATAGCTAGAAGACTGACACCTGAAAGACTCTATTTATTACACATGAAGCAATGGGAAAACAGGATAGACATCTTTTTAAACAAAAACTAAAAAAATCCACAAAGAACAAAAGTTCTGAAAAAGTGCATTTAGATAAGTTTTTCCAGTAGCAATAGTTCAACTGCAGATACGAGCCATCACATAAATTATGTTTACCTGTCCAGGAAACAAAATGGCCAAAAACAGCATTAGTTTGAATTCATTTGGTATGACTCAGATTTATTCTCCTTTCAGCAGCATTTCTTCATGCTCTGTGAGGCGCATGAAGAAGGATGGTGTACAAAAGGGTTTTAGTTTTACAAACTGCTTTTTGGTCCTTTTTTTAAGGAAGCCTGAGCTGGTTGAGCCGGGATATTGTTAGGAGAAGTTCCTGGTAAGTTCTACAGGAACATGACATCAACACACAGATGGGAAAGTGTTTTTAATCTTGTTGAAGTTTCCCTTTAACTTTGCCTTAGTTTGTTGTTCAGTATCATTAATTCTGACACTGGATAAAACTGATTATACACATGGCTCAGTTAAACCCAGGATTTCTCAGTCCAGCTGTACCGGTGTTCACTTGAAAGAGTAGTAGGCATTAATCATTAATCAGATGTGTTAACACCCAATAGCTTCTTAAAATCTCAACACTATTATTGTCTGCATCTTTAGGGAGAAGTGAAGCGAACATGTCTGAGTTTGTGTGTCTGTGTTTTACAACCTGAGATTCGCAGGAGGGGCACTCCACAGACGGCTCAAGAATGTTTTGGTGAACCTCGCTAATGGGGGTGAGGGTGCTCATTTAGCACACTGATAGAGTCTCATTTAATCCTACAGATGTGTCTTATCAGTGTTTTCCAGTTTTTATTACCTTACTTCCTCTACTCTGTATTCTATGCTTAATTTCTCTTATTTTTCCCCCTCAGCCTGTAAAAACTGAAGTTGGAAAAAGTTGGAGAAAGACAGAAAAAAATAGCCTCATGCTGCAGTCCATAATGTGATTGCAGGCACAGGGCTGAGGAGTTTGATTGGGTGTGAATGGTTTTAATTAAAATCTGAACTAGCATAGCTCACTACATCATTGGAAGAAACCACCAAGAAGAATCAAACATGATGATGATGATGATGATTAGCCACCCTTTAATATATTTTTAAATTATGCATAATTAGTAAATCTAAAACACCTTCATTTAGTGACAGGTCACTGTTATTTTTGTGCCTGGTCTCATTACAGTGCATTTTTGTGAGTTTCCCCTTCAGACCACAACATTTGGGGAGGTGAATTACTGAGGTTTGCAGTAGGCAATTTACTGCTGTTTGTGCCATTATTTGCCAAAGCAGCATGTACTAACTCAGTCGTGCTTAACTGTGATAGATGTTATCAGCTCAAGTAATCGCCTAAGCTGTGTTTCCGCTGTATAGTTTGTAATTGTGTCTTTACCCAAAATGTTTAAAGCCAAGTCCTGATTATTTCTGGTCCTGTCTGTGGTATTTTAATGCAGCAAAAGGGGAATTTAATGTGGGGGAAGGGAGGAGGAGAATAGTTGCTCAGTGCAAGATGTACACACGATATGGATATATATGTAACTTCAGTTAGGATGTATTCAGTCATCTGCCTGCAGTTGGGTGTTTGGACAAATAATCTATTCTTTACATAACTTCTGCTTTCCTAAGCTGTCAAATATGATTCTGTCATCATTACTCCGAACCTGTCATTTTCTTTCCTGGCTTCAGCGAGCCAATCAGCTTCTGTCCTGTATACTTTAAATCTTTCAACTGGCATTCTGAGAATTCAGTCTTTTAGAGTCTTACAGTATTTCTGCATCCAGCCAACTCTTCATCTTCACCTCGCCAGACAGAGATCCCCATCCAAGTATCCACCTGCTTCATTCCTGCCACCACCAGCATGTAGATACCAGGGGGAATCTAGGATGACCTATTTCCTATCATCACTGGACTTTGTTCGGCTAAATACAAAAAGTTTATTACACAAAATCTGTATTTCAGTAAATCATGTTTAGCTCCTTCACATGAGTTTCTCTGGTTGCTCTTCATTTGTGACTGAATGGAATTTGGGATTTGGCAGAAACATTATGCTCATTTTCTCCTGCCCACTGCTTTGTATGTGTCACCTCCGGCATCCCACAGCACAGAGTAAGTGAAATTGATGTGTGGACTTACAAGGTACAAGCATGGTAAATTTATTAACGCTGGAGCAGTCAGGATCTGGTGAGATTTGTCAAATATGTTCTTTCCGTCCTACAGGTTAGCTGTTACACAGATTTCAACATAACATTAGGGAATTGTGTGTAAATGATTAGCCTGTGGGTTGCTGAATCCTGTCCTCTGTTTCAGTTGTCATGATTCATACAGAGAAGGGTTGCCACGTCCCCAGCCAGTCTCGCACTCGATGTCTGACCAAAGAATTAGCCTCATGTCAGAACACATTGATTCTCCTCTTGCCACCTCTCCCTGCTTTGAATTGTGTAAAACCTATGCTTTTATGGTATTCTTTTTTTCCATGTTACTTGTAGTCGTCTGTTGCACTAACTGGCATCCTCAGCAAATCTGCTCCTTTTCACTGCATTTGGTAGATTGCAGTCATTAATGATGTAACCCAGCCAAATCTGTATTCTTAAGTTGGTGCATTGTTAACCTGCTCAATAACATGCTGACATCAGTGTGTGTTTATTAAAATATAATGACGTCAGCCTGTGACCTCTGAGGGAATCATATTAAAAAAACAAAACGTGTTGTACAGCTCTCTCTTCCCTTTCATTCGATATATTACTCAATACGGTTTCTTGAATTTTTTGTTTCCAACTTTGACTTTCGGCACTGACAATGAATTTCAAGGTTAAAATGTCTAGCCAACCTAAATACTCATATCCCCCAACACCTATTATATTGATGTGAAGTTTGAAGACGATCCATAACAAATTGTGGGTAATATAAAGTTTTTACTGATTTTCAGATTTGAGCTGTTACTGGCATCTACCATCACAGAAAATCTTGAAAACTGTGACAAACAATTAAATGGAAACAATTACATACTTCCTCCTTTTGGGGGGAGATAATAATAAGGATGCTTAAAATATCAATCAGAGCTACGGTAGAGATAAAACGACCAAAACACATGATACTCATAGTATAAATGTGCACAACTGAATAAGCAGGCAGGCATTTTACTTAGCTCAGAAATAAAGCAGGAAGTCTCTGCATGCTTGTCTTTGTGTAAAGATACTATTTTTGGCTGTCATGCCATGACATCATATGCGGCTAATGTCACAGCATGAGATGTCAATTAAGAAGATAAAAGACAACTTATAAAGATAATAATGGATGTTGTGTTATCGTCTCAACGCGTGCAGCCTGGCCTATGTGAAAGCCATGGACCACAGGCGCTGTAAACTGACCGCAGTCACTGAAAGCCTCGGCACCAGTGAATGCAATTTTTCCTCAAGTACATTAAAAGTCCCAGAAAATACCACAGTTTAAACTTAAAATAAACACTTTTCACTTAAGAAATATCATCTGACACGGGCTGATAGGATCATGGCTGTATGGATGGTTTAAAAGTCTGCAGACCTCCCATAGCTCTGTGTGCTCTTATATTGGCAGCAGCATGCTGTGCATCACGCAGAGTAAAAAGAAGAGACAATGCAGTGTGTAGCTGAGACTAAAGCAGAAGAGATCTCATATGAGTAGGGCGGTCACAGGTGGACAGAGGAGTGAAGAGGGAAAATCCACAGTAAGGACGTATAAGGAGAGTGGAAAAGAACAGAAAAATCTAGAGATACACAAAACCAGACTCACAGAGGCACTCTGTTCACATAGAGACTTGTGGTGTTTGTGGATATTTATCAAACAGCAGCACCAATCTAGAAGCTAGTTCAGCTGTAATTTCATGCACTTTTCATTGAGTCATGCGTTGGAGGCAAAAGAGCGCAAAGACAGTGCTGTTGATTGTGCACGCATGCTGTCTGCCAGTTTCAGAGAAAAACATTATTTGATAAGTGCTCGACAACTACATCAGGAAAACTGGTCGTCACCTCACCAGAGATATTTTTTTTTTCATAAGAGGTGTGAAACTCTTTAGGCAAGTGCTCAATGCACTAAATGGTTTGAATTTTTTAGAAACTTGGTCCTAAAGCACTTTGAGTGCTCTGGGAGAGTAGAAAAGCACTCTAACACCATAACAAAATGTTGTTTAATTTGTGATTGTAGAAAAAAAGGAATGAAAAAACTGGTCTGGATTTTACTTTCTGTTAAAATGACAGGAAAGCTTTGCTCGTTTATATATTTGAAAAGTCACAAATACTTTGATACTGCAGATATCAGATATTTGTTCACCATAATCACTGTATTTATTATTTTTTTCTAAAGGAGTTATGTGTTGATGATTGCATCCATTTGGAGTGACTATACTATGAGTATATCTTATGTCACAGCATTGTCGTCTTTCACAGGAAAAAGAAAAAAAGAGGACGCCTAAGGGTCTTAAAGACAAGATGTTTGTTTATGTCTAGGCAAACCCACAATCT
The DNA here is from genome assembly GCF_057381845.1 of Rhamphochromis longiceps. Taxonomy (NCBI): domain Eukaryota; kingdom Metazoa; phylum Chordata; class Actinopteri; order Cichliformes; family Cichlidae; genus Rhamphochromis; species Rhamphochromis longiceps. The sequence goes on from NC_140562.1 coordinate 18,543,021, forward strand.
TTCCCCTTTGCCTTTTGTTGCCTAAATCACAGCTTGCTATAAATATTGTATTTTCCATCACCAGCCTAAAAATCTTTGAGCAAAAGGCTGTCTGTCATACTGACAGATAAGAGCACTGATCTACTATTAAATTAAATACCACAACAGTGTTATGAGTAGTGCTTTACGGTATCTGGTTGCATGTCTCTTTCCTGAAATAACATTATATATAACATTATATATGCATTATGCATGTATTTACATTACAGAATCATCCATCAAGGTAGTCATAGACTATGGCCACTACAGGGGGCAATGTTTGCAATATTGGAAAGTCCAATTTAAGAGAGTTTTGCTGACTTCTGACGACTTTCTTGTGAGAAATAATAAGTGTAAAACTGTTGAGCAGAAGTTGGGGGTTCCAGCTTTTGGAATAAAATTTAATTGGGCACTATTGTCTTTCAGGGTAAAGACGTAAAACAGAAAATTTGATTGTAGTCAATCTAGCACCAGTCCATATGTTAGTTTTATTTCTATAGCACATTTACAATCAACAAGGCTGACTTTACAAGTTAGTTTAAAACATGCAATATAAGACCATAGATCAATAAGATAAATACAACAAAATAAACCATAACACCACACAAATGCAATAGCTTTGACTAAACGCAAACTAAAAAAAAAGAAGAGACCAACACATTAAAAGAAATCAGATTTGCCGGTTTAAATATGTTACATTGTAATTAAAGACTGTAAGTTAAAGTAACAGGTAAAATCAGATCATGAAAAACAGTTTAAAAACCATCATCATCCTCTAAATGTTCATGGGAGATTCTAAAATGCCTCTCGCATGGCCGCCAAATAACATCCTTATACCTTTTGAAGAACTCCAAACTATAATTTATGTTAAAAGGCAGTATCTGTGCACCAACAGAGATGTGTTTAAGGACATTTTCAGAATATCAATTTTTAGCAGAGTTAGTTTTTAGTTTTGCATACAGACAAAAGAAGGTCTAAAGAAACATATGGCCTTAACCTTATCATAGCTAAGGCCTCAACATTACTGGGAAAACAATCTGCTAAATTTAGTGCAAAATCTCATTTCTATGACACAGGGTGAATCTGGAAACTATTAAAACTGCTAGTAATCCATAAATGGAGTCTTAGTCATATCAGTGGACTGGGGTGATTTGCGGTTGTGTTGCTGGACTTGTTACAGGCCAGAGTTTTTAGCAGTGTTAGTACAGTGTGCTTAATAATTACAAAAATAACAGTCGTTAAGTCATTACCCCACCAGCCCTCTGATAAACCTTTCCAGCAGCAATGGGGCTGCTAGCTGTTGTAGACTTTCTTTAATGGGATTTGACTAAAAGTTTCAGAAAAGAGTCATGGCATAAAAAGCCATGCCCAGTGTTTCAAGATAAGTTATTCTTTGAATGTTGTGTGCAATTCTTGTGTGCTTAGTTAAAACTAGAATGCGTTCTGTCAGTTCTTGGGAAATAAGTCTCTTTCCTACGGCAATCCCAAAAGTAAGGTCTCCAAAGTATTGGGGACATAGAGAAATTGTTCGTACAGCTGTTGGACACACTGCTTTGATTGATGCTTCCTCCACTCCCAGTGGAGGAATGGGATGTTCGATCTGGGCTTGGCAGTCCTTGAAAATGGAGCTCCTGTTCAACACTATCGCCAAGTGCGAAGTTTGATTCAAATCGATTTTTGAACCCAAAAGGCGTTAACCCAGTTGAAATTCAATGCCAATCGACAGAAGTGTAGAGAAGCGTAGAGCTGCCAACCGGGCAAAAGAAAAATAGAGCTATATCACATTATAATGTGAACACTTTATTGTTTTAACAATATACTTTTCATGTTTGAACAACATAATATTATGTTATTACAATATACATAATTATCACGTTATAACAAAAAACCTTTCACGTCCATACAATATAATTATGTATATTGTACTAACGTGATATTATGTTGTACAAACATGAAAATTATATTGTTAGAACAAAAAAGTTTTCACGTTATAATTTTTCTTTTGCCTGGGTGGCAGCTCTACGCTTCCGTATTATGGAGAGTTGTGCACTGATGTAATAATAATAATAACTTTATTTGTAAAGTGCTTTCAAACAAAGTGCTGTACAGCTATTTGAAACTAAAAAGATGAATAAATAAAAGGGATAAATAGTAGTACAAGTAAAAACACAATACAAGTTAAAAACAGTAAGAATTTAAAAACTAAAAGGCATAGAATTAAGACACGTAAGATAGGGTGAACAAATGTGTCTTCAACTTAGTTTTAAAAACCTCCACAGAGCATGCCTGCCTAATATTTTGAGGGAGGTTGTTCCACAAGAATGGGGCACAAAAAGAAAAAGCACACTCTCCAACGGTCTTTTTTCTGGTTCTAGGAACTTTTAAAAGGCCAGAGTCCTGAGATCGTAGAGCACAGCGTGGAACATAAAGGTGTAAAAGGTCGGAGAGGTATGAAGGTGCCAATCGATTTAAAGCCTTGTAGGTGAGCAGCAGGACTTTAAAATCTGCTCGAACCTGACAAGGTAGCCAGTGAAGAGATCTCAGAACAGGGGTAATGTGCTCAAATTTCCCACTTCTTGTTAAAATGCGAGCAGCTGCGTTTTGCACCATCAGGAGACCTCTGAAACTTTTCTTTGGAAGCCCAGAAAGAAGAGCGTTACAATAATTAATACGTGAAGACACAAATGCATGGACAAGAACCTCTGCAGTGTCACTTGAGAAAACTTGACTATGTTCCTCAAATGGTAAAAGGTGGTCTTTGTTATCTCTTTTACATGAGACTCGAAGGAGAGCACCATGTCGAACCACACGCCCGAGTTTTTTACCTTGTCCCTGCAATTTATGACATCGTCATCAATTTTCAAGATAAAAGTTTGGGACAAGTGCTGAAATTTTTGTGGCCCAATGACCATCAACTCTGTCTTATCAGAAATGTCAGAAATGTTTGTTCCCTAAGTTGAAAGCCAAGAGGTGAAAGATGAGGTTCAACGCTTCCTGAAAGACATGGCGGCGAGCTGGTATGACATGGGCATTCTAAAACGGCCACAGCGTCTACAAAAATGCATCAAAAATTATGTAGAAAAATAAATAATTCTTCAACCTTTAAAATTATGTAAATATTGTAGAAAATAAATGGTTGTTTATATTTTTTTTAAAAAATAGGAGACCTTACTTTTGGGATTGCCCTCAAACATAATTTGACCGACACAATTTTCTTTATCACATTTGCTAACGAGCTCATGTGCTCATGCATAGTGAACTGGATTTCTTTCAGGATGAAAAATGAAGCAAAATCATATATTTGCATTTCTGCCCATGTGAAGCTGGATTTAAAAGCATGCCAGTGCCCCTCACATCAAACCGCCAACATTATACCACAAGGTTTACAACCTTACAACCTTGTACAAAACTCAGCCGTGGTTTCTATAGTTGGCACATGTACGATGATTCAGCTCATAAATCTTAACACACTGCTCTCCAATAGATAAGTTCTCTTTACAGGTTAAAAGTATGGGTATCCGTATAGGTTTTGGCAAAACTGCTCTTAATTTACTTGGTATCGGATTGATCGCATGACATCATATGTGACCCACAAAACTATAGAAATTAACTACAGGCAGGGCTCAGAGAACAGCTTACAGCTTGCCGTGAGAACTTTATTTAGCAAGCTCTTTATTAGTATTTAATAAAGAGCTGTATTGTGTGTGATTACAAGCCAGTAGGATTCATCCTCTCTATGTTTAGCTCTAGTTCACTTAATTTTACAGGTTAACATGAGGTTAATTGCACTGAAAGCCTGGGTCCCAGAACGTATAGCATATAGTGGCCTGAGTGGTGTAACTTGTTTATTGCTTACCAACACTTGCACCAATGCCATTATGCATTTAAAGAACAAATAATGAGAGAAGTAAATCATTACCCAAAAGAAGAAACATATTAATTGATGTCATTTAGTTGCAAAAGTCTCTAATAAATTAAAGGTAGTTACATAAAGTTTAGAACCAGGTTACCTAGCAACAGATGTTGTGATTAAACACTAAAGTATGAAATGATTTGGGCACCTAAGATGCTGCAGATTTGTTGAAGTAAAAAAACACACAAATCTTACCCCAGGAAGGGCTTTAATAGAACATTCACTTATTACTTACTAAAGTTAACTTTAATCTAACTTTAAATCTAACAGTAACAGATACTTAGAGCAGCATAAATGACTGTTAAGTGTCTGAGTTTTGTTTTTGCAAGATTATTTTCTTAAGTCAAATTTTCACAAGCTATTAAGTTAAAAGCCAGTGTATTCAAATCATTGGGATTGGTGCTGTAAGCCCAAGGCGAGCAATTATCAGGGTATTGGAACGGATAAAACATGGTGATATGTTTGTAGGCAGCACTGTAAGCTGTAAGTGATACCAACACTGAATAAGCTTCTTGATCAGACTCCGAACAGGCTGTGGAACACTGTGTGTGTACTATTTGTTACTATTTTTTACTGGAGATACATCACATTTTGTCACTGCAAAATTTTACGGTACTTACTAGTTTAATGGGTTTATCATGTGAAGTGAGAGTGTCATTATTTCTGGGCATTTTTACAAACCCACCCACGCTGCGGGCTTTAATGCCAGTCACAGGGATCAGACACCCCTGTTGTATTCTCAACTTGAAAATAATATAAAATGCTTTTCAACTCCTGCAGATGTGAGAGTCAGTGGGAAGCTGTTTTAAATATGCACTTTTAACTTGATTATGGCTGTCAAAGAAATTTTGACACTACGTATTCCCCAAGAATTATATTTGAAAGCATTTTTGTGATCAACTTTGTTCTATACTTCATAGTAATTCATGTTTCATTGTTTCACTTTTCTTTGCTTCCTTCACAGACCAGCTTTTGCACATTGAATTTTCTCTATATTATTTGAATTTTCTCTCATATATATTTTTTCCTGCACCATGCATTACACCCTTTTTTAAGATGTCACATTATATGAATATATTTAATTTATCTTATCCTCCCTCTGTCCACTTTTTCTATTTCCTTCCACATCTCCTTCCATATTTTATTTCCTTGCCACCCTCCCTTCTCTCTGACTTTTGACTGAGTAATAAATCATTCAGTCCACTTGAAGGAGCTTGGAGCACTCTCACATGGTCTCTGTGACCTAGAAATACTAGCAGCTTTCTTCACATGGTTGGCTCTCTGACAGAGATCTTCACATCAGCCTTGGCCCAGTGAGGTCAACACCTTTCTTCTTGCCACACTCTTGACAAATTTTATGCACTGCAGAAATGCTATAATACCATGAGGGATTCGTTTGTTTTTGATGGGGTGGATTTGATTAGGGAGTGTGTTCTACATAAAGAATATCAACATACTTCATAGCGAAAAAGTTATACTTTTGACTGAAGTCCTTAGAAATTGAATCACATAGTAATTGCACTGAACAATGACGCAGACAATTTACAAGTTAAAGTTGGTCTACTTAAAGCGAACCATCAAGTCAATTTAGTAAAACAAAAAAATCTAGAGAGTCTAAAGGTAAGCCATTTTCAAGCCCTACTCTTATGGGTGAAACCTGTTTGCGAATCCAGTTATTGACCAAAGTCTCCTTTGATGGACTAGATTTTCTAAAGAACAGCATGTAGTCTACTTACCTCTGTCAACAGTATGCTCAACAGTTGTTAGACTATTTATAGATTTAGTCCTGATTAGGACGCACCTTCCCATTACATTCATCTGTGGTGCTAAACCAAAATCATCATCTAACATGTTTTACCATGTTGATGGTATGATACAGCAAAAACATGTAGTTGAAGCAACACTCTCACAGTTTATGGTGTCTTCATACAACATTGTTCGCAGTGCTCACAGAAGTTCACAATGTTTATGAAGAGAAAACAAAACCAGAAAACAGAGTACAATGTTCACCTGGTGCAAATGCCACCCTGAAACAAGCAGGGAAAGACTAACACTGCTGCGGAGTTTCTTTCTGAATTTGGAAGCAGCCGCTGATGTAATACGCCATCATCACTAATGAGTGTCAATCATATCTGGTGCAAGCTGCAACCAATGTTGCTATGTATATCCTTTGAGCCAATTCTGTAATAAACTGTATAGTATGTCATGTTTGGTTCCAACAAACAAATTATTTTAGATCATTATAGTTATTTATTTTATTGTTAACATTAAAAATGAAGCTATTCTAAACTGCTTTGTGAAAACTCAAAGAAAACACAGAGACTGAAAAATATCAGTAATAAAAAGGTGATCTTTTGAAAAAATATTTTTAATTTTGCACATGTGACATTGGCTATGATTTTGCTTTGAATTTAATTATCTTTTGTTTTTGTTTCTTTTGATTTTTACAAATTATTAGCAATGATTAAGGGCGCATTTTCATCAACAATATTTTCACAGCTTTTATACAACAAAACACAATTATAAAAGTATCTGGCTAATTCACTAATTTCTACTCATCAATATCAACAGAGCATCACTGAGAATACCATTATGTCCTGCAGTACATGACTACACTGTCCAAAAAAGGAATACTTTTTAATCAGAGTATAGAATCAAGTCAATTAAAACGCTAGCATATTAATGTGGTCAACTAAGTAGCAGAGAGGATCATTAATCAGGTTCAGCTGCTTTAAATTAATTAACAGGTGCACTAGAGGGGCAACAATGAGACAACCCCCCAAACAGAAATTGTTTTATAGATGGAGGCCACTGACATTTTTCCCTTCTAATCTTTTCTGATGGTTTTTCCCTGCTGGACAGGACTGCAGAAGGTCCTCAACCCATCAGCAGGATCAGCATCTGCTCCTTTGTGCAAGGATGAAGAAGATGAGCACTGCCAAAACCTTACAGAATGACCTCCACAAATTACTGAGAACCATTTTGAGTTACTGCAATACAATTTCCGCAAAATTGATTAAGCTGCTGGTTCCTTTTTTCACTTTCATTGTCTTTGAATTCAGCCTGCTGTAGGTTGATCATTTTCATTTCCATAAAAATGTGCCATCCCTTTGTTCCTAGCACATTAACCAGTCCATATCAGTATACATATATAGCATGATTTTTTTTACCCATTCATTTTCAGTTTTTAAAGTGTTCCTTTCATTTTTTAGCATTATGTAAAGCATTTCAGGACAAAGAGAGGGTCGTAATCATAACGTCAGTAGTTGGTTCCAAGTGTTCTCCAGTGTGAACCATCTTTGGTCAAGATACATGTGTGAATGTTAGAAAAAATGCTATGTGAATGAATAAATAAGGCTTTAAAAACTACACAAGTGTCAGCTTGTTTACAATTTGATTATCCCAATTTTTAATCCAAATTTATGTGACCTGTGGGTTTGTTGCTATAGCATCATCTTCACAATTAAAAGCAGAAATAAGCAGAGAAGTCCAATCAAATTAACCCTTGTGTGGTGTTCGTATTTTTGTTACTCAGCCAGTGTTCATGGGTCTGGTGGACCCGCTAGAGTTTTGGCTTTCCAAATTAACACTATCAAACAATTTTATGTTAAATTACTCAACAGATGTTTACTTCATCCCAATTACAAGACATATGAACAGCAAACATGGTTAATTTTTTCCCTTTACCTTTGTTAGATCACATTTATGAATTAATGTGCTTCTCGTTTTTCTTTTATATAAAATGTTATAAATAAATCAGTTATAATCAAGTGGAGTGAGTGGAAAGACACAACACATTTACACGTGAAAAAATAATTAATTGTTTAATTTTTCTTTTGAAAAAAACTGAACACGGGTCTCATAGACCCGAACACCATACAAGGGTTAAATAATTTCAAATGGTATAAAAAAATAGCAGACAAAGAAACTCGTCATTGCATGTTCACACATTAACACGTAACATTGAGGTGATACCACAGGATTCACATGATGCCTCAATTAACTAAGAAAAGACTTTCATGAATCATCCTAAAGGTCACAGTGGTGATGTGGAGGTGATTTCTGCTTTTTAACATGAATTGCACTCTAAAACATGAGCAGAAATGTTTGATATATAATTTTAGTTATTTAATGTGAGAGGTGTTTTTTTGTTTTTTTTTTGCTCTTTTCTTACCAAACAGATAACAGTGGACAATAACGGCCAAAAACAGGATGCCACATACTTACAGTAACTACATCTCCATCATTACTGAAGCTGATGGCACAGATGTCTGTTCAATCAAATCCAATCAAACCCACACATGCGTTTGAACAGCACCACTAAAAAACTAGTTGGCTGAAAACTGTGTTCAGAGAACTTTGATGGTGTACAGTATTTTTCTAGAAACACAGAGGACAACAGTGAATAGAGACAAATAAATTGATGGACTTTGCGGAATTCACATGGGAGATTGTGGAAGGTTCAAAATAAAGGAAGAGAAAATGTTTCAATATGCGACTGGGAAGATTGGAAGGCCAGGCTGTGCCACATGGGAGCTGGTTGCAATAAGTCTGTAGTTCATCTGAACACAAGCAGGTGAATTAGGTATTCAGCAGGAGCACTATGAGCCAGGCTAACTGAGGAGAAGGTGACTGACTGGGGCACAAAGTTGCACAGGTAGGTATCCTGGAATTATATTAAGTAGGATGGCCATGAAACAGCTTGCCATTGCTGTTGTTTATTAAAAATGCCCTTGCCTTGTTCATTTTTTAATCTATTTGTTTTTGACAAGCAGAAAACAGCCAGCTACACTGCTGGCTGAAACAAAGAAAATCCATGATCCAACTCAGAATGAAAGTATGCCTCTTTACATAGTATAGACCAGGGTTCTCATGTTAATTTTAGCTCATAGCCCATGCGCAACCCAATTTGGTCTCATATGGGAAGGTGCAAAAAAAAAAAAATCACCACATAGTAGCCCCTAAAAAAGACAACCCTCTGAATTATTCCCTTTCTTTTGGTATAAAGACTTGCATTCCTAAAATCTTTAATTAAACATTTACAAAGCAGACAAACAGCCTTTGTCCTCATAAAAATACAGGCAGTTTTATTAATAAGTGACTCTTTATCCACTGCAGGCCCCTGGGCAAACTCAGGACAGCTGGCTTCCTTTGGAGCTCCCACCCTTCCAGATGAGCTAGAGGAAGTGGCCAGGGAAAGGCAGGTCAGGGCTTCTACTGCTGGCCCTGCTACCTAAGCTTGGATGGATGGATGGACGGACGGACTAAACCTCACGTGTCCAGTCGGCCAACCTAAACCCTTAGGTTAACCAGTTCTGACCAACAGGCTACATGTCTGACACAGAAATTGTTATGTGGTTTTGGCCCATAAATATTTTTATAGCTTTTTTTTTAATATATGTTTTGTGAAAGAGACCTTTTAAAACACAAAGTGCCAAACACCCTGCTACTATTCAGCAGAGGGCATTAATGCTCCTTTCACGTAATATTTTTCAGACAGCAATTGCAGTCATCCAAGTGAAAAACCCTTCACATCAGCCTTCCATTAGTAATCTGTCATTTAAGATGTTGGAAATTTCTGCAAAATCGTCTTACATATGGAAATAAAAAACTACAAGTGTCAATTCACTGCTGGCAGCATGGCTGGAAAATGGACAGGCTGACTCATATAAACTCACTGCTTTCAAACACAAAGCAGCAATTGTAAAATTCTTGTGAACCTAAAAATGGCCGGATTTGTTTTCACTCTACATTTTAGGAAGTGGGCACATGTCTGGTACAGACATGAACAAAACAGGATTTTTATAATTTCGCCAGGTGTAATTTACCAATTATTTTTTTCCCTAGTGAAAACTGAAATTGCCCTTCAGTTGTTCCAAAGGTTTGCTGCTCTTGATTTTCTGTTAGTAGGTTTGTGGCACAATTCGGAAATCTTTATGTGATATTGTTACGGTTTCATGGATTGTATAATCAAGGGTTCCTGTTATTATCCTTACTTTTTTTTGCTTCCTTCCTTTTCTAAATATTCAGGATTTATTTTTAAATCTTCAGTTCTTGTTTTATTGGCTGTTTTCCTTTTTCATGTAAGTCGTGTAAACCACAAGTCACCTGCCAGATTTGGATGCATTGCAGATTTATATATTAATGAAAATGAAAGTTAGGAAAGTAAAGACTGAATAAAATGACTCTTATTGTCTTGTTTCACTGTTCCTTCTTTTTTAAAGAAACAAAGAAACAGTATAGTCTATTTTGACACACATTACTCATTAGAGTGCATTAAAATTTGCTTTGCTCCCTGCTGTCATGTCCTGTCTGTTTTTTTGGCGTACATTAAAATATTAAGGCTACTTAATCATTCATGCAGATTAAGACAAAATAAGAAATAAAACCAATCATTTCTGAATAAATTGCAGTGGGATTGTTGCTGCTACTTGACTTGTTCTATTGCATTGTCTATTGAGGGTTGGGGTTAAACGTTGATATTTTTTAAAACCTCCTGAGTTTCTATTTAGGAACTCAGGATTCGTGTTAGACACTGCCAGGATCACTATACTGCTGTCTGTCAGACTGCACAACTGGGACATTATACCATGCAAATACAATACTAAATAAAATGTCTTTATTTTTGAAAATGTAACATCTTGTAGCATGTAGGCTTCTATAATTAACAGGGGGCTTTTATTTTAAAAATCTAAGATGTCTCTGAACATTATATTGCTTTCCTGAAATTAACTAGGGGTTTTTATTTTGAAAATTTCAGTCCATTTAAGCATCTTAATACCATCCAGGTTCTGGAGACTTTTATTACAAACTATCCTGGGGCTTTTATTTTGAAAGTCAAATATAGCCGTGGTCAACCAAATATTGGTAAGCTCATATATAACTTAACGCTTTTATTCTGAAAATTCCATAAATTTTAAAGCTGAAAAAAACCCACTGGCTTTATTTTGAAAACTTTACACACATTTTGTCATTCCTAAAAATGTATCTGTGTTTACCGTACTGTATGTCTATACACAAACTCACAGACTGTCAGAGATACTGACTGACAGATGGATAAATAGCTTTAAATAGCTTGAAATGCATAGGTTTGAATTTTCAGGCAGGGCCCCATGATAAGTATTAATCGGTTACACAGAGAAGTGAAACTGAATCATAATATTCAAATGAATTGCTTCGTCAGTTGTCAGTGCTGGTACCTGTGTCGATAAAGCACAATGAGATTTTTATCTAACCCTAGCCTTTTAACGATAACCCTAACCAAGTGACACAAATAGTCACAGGCAGTGTGCTGGCAGTGCCTTGTTGAATAAAGGTTATCACTGACCATATAAACACAGTTAGCAGGGGACAAAACAAAATGCCTGTGAATGACACATTGTGTCACAGGTGCAACAGATATAGCGAGAGAAGTAGAACTGGCAAGAGGCACTGAAAGATGGCAAAGGAGGAGGAGATCGTCAGGTAGAACAACAGGTATGTGTATGTGTGTACACCTGAAAATGTACATTATAGTATTATCGGCATAAAAAAACAAGAAAAATATAAGGTACTTTAGCGCTTTTAGTAAAGTTATGTTGTGATGATTACTTTTCCTTTTTCAGTAAGGTACAGTACTCTCCATTTCAAACTACTCTGTGTGCATGTATGTACACATTCCTGTATATATCTGCTTACTAAAGAAAAAACCAGTAAAGCTAGGTGGTGATTGTTCTCCAAAGATTTGTGTGTAACTTGGTGAACCAGGCATCTTGCCATTATGCTTATGATAATCAGGTTTTTATCAGTCAATATGAGAAACATATTCTGAATCAGGTAATATCTTACATACATACCTTCACTGGGGTTATCTTCCTTTACTTCTTTTTCTCCCAGACCCACCAATCGCAGAGTTTACATACGTGCTAAATCATCTCTGTGTGAGCTTGAACCAACAACCTTTCAGTCCAGTGAACTCTTCAGAGAAAAAAGGGCCTTATTCTTGCTCTTGTCACTTATTTATTTTAGCACATCATTCAATATTTGCAGTATGCTGTTGGAGAATTTGGTACAAACGACATGAAAAAAAGGTCCATCCGGCCTTGTTTCAATACCAAAACCTGCAGGTTGTGGCATAATGATGTAAGAGGTATTTGCTTGACACACTTTAGTACAAGTTGAGTATCCTGTAAGCTCCTCAGAAATAAATTCTTCTTATTTCTGCCAGTTGTATGCAAAAAAAAAAAAAACTTCTTCTGAGGAGGATGATCACTCAGAAGGGTCTGAGACTAGAGTCCCTAGTCTTGGTTGAGGTCATTTGGGCATGTCCCACCAGCAGAGGCCCCAGGAGGCTGGACAACTAGGCTCTGGTAAAAGAGGCTACATAAATACTACAAAATTCAGGCATCCTACAGTCCAACTCAGACTGAATGGGGCACAAAAGCTGACTATTCTGGAAACTGTGTCAGCACTTATCATCATGCAGCTTGTATGTTTTGCATTTGATGATCCTATGGATTTATATCAGCACAGCACAGCCTCGTATACGTTTTGGTCAATATTTAACATCCTTTTGACATATGAACTGCCTTTCAGTTTGAATGTCCATTTTGATTAAGGTACAAGGGATTTATTCTGCCTCGTTTATTATCTTTATCCAATTTCAAGGAACTCAGCACTGGGTAGTATTGGCTAGCAGCCAGTATTGGGCAGTATATATTTTTAACACATACACAAATTATAAGCATATGACGTATTTAAGCTCATTTTAAGTTTAAAGTTTGGTAAACTAATTTTGGGTAAATTTTAATTATAATTTTTATCAGAAACAAGTGTAATGAATTATACATTATGAATCCAGTGCTCATGCTGAGACTGCAATCACCTCTACTTTTGGCTCAGTGTTTATCCAGTTTTAATAACTTCTCTCTTTTTTCCCATGGATTCATATGGAAATTAGAAAAGTACAAAAAAAAATCAGAACATTTCTGCGATGCTATCAATTAATCAATCAGTGACCTTTTATAATGAAAACAGGGAAGACGTCAAGCTGGGTGGAATACAAAGAGAACTTTGCTTTGTTTAAGTCACTCAACTTCCCCACCAGCAGTCGAAGCCTTTTTTATCCATCATATATTTACTCAGTTTATATTAGATCCTCAAAGCACCTGCTACTCCCTTACTCATCTCATTATTTCTGTGATGTGCGTATATAAGAAAAATGAATTCACAATTATACTGTGAAAGACAGGAACACACACACACACACACACACACACACACACACACACACACACACACACACACACACACACACACACACACACATAAGTCAACGAATGAACTTTTTTTGCATACTACAGTCGTACATTTTGGCAGTGGTGTTGTATAGGAATATATAGGAAAATGTACATGAAAAAATTAAATATGTATACATAATATATTGTAAGTAGTAAGTAATTAATGAAGTATGACTGTTGTTTGTGCAATGTTCCAGCTCTCGAGGTTGAATTAGGGAGAGTTATGAAAAAGCAGTGGTGAATGCTGTATTATTAAAACTATAAATAAAGTATAAATAAACTATAAACTATAAATAAGTTTGGGGAAAATGCTAAAAGATAGACGAGCGAGCTTAGTGAACACATTTTTATGACAGGTGTGTTGCAGCAAACTGAGAACTCAATTTCTACCATGGTTTTCCACATTTCCTTCCTTCATTGCAAAGATTTGTTTGTTAGTCCAATTCTCTCATCAGACTTGACTTGAAAACTGCAGCAGTGATGTATGTAAAGGTGTGCTGTGACAGATTTGCTGGTAACAAGTAAGCCTACATCAATAAAGCAGAGCTGATAGAGTGTCCTATTTTGGGAGTGAATAGGAGAAGCTATGATTCAAGTAGGCTAGGTCATTACTCAAAAAGTGATCTGTACTTAAGCCAAGTGACTTGATTTTGCTGACTGGTTAACAGTATTTATGGAAACATTTCATGGTCCTATCTTCAACCCTGCATTTTTAGTTTGGGCATTTAAGTTGTGCTTATTGTGAGTTTCTGCATAGTTTGTTTGTGGTTCATGTAATTTTGAGTGTTGTATTCTAGGTCACTTTTCCTGCCTTCCTGTTTCATGTTGTTTTGAATAGTTTCCGCTATTTACCCTGGTGTTTCTCATCTTCCTGATTATCTTGTGTGTATATATATATATGTGTGTGTGTGTTGCTTTGTTGTAATGCGTGTTATTGTTTGATCCCTGTGAGGCTCTATACTATGAAGCTCATTCAAGATACCCAGGTTATCTTTCCATTATCTGGATTCACTTAACCTAACATTGCTGATCAGGAAAAACATCCACTCAAAGCTGGCTGTCAACTCGCTAAGTTAATCCGGGGTTTCCCCTGTGCGTTCACACGAAAGGGGTGTTGGCAGCAATCTAAGGCACTTTTAATGGATCATGTCATACAATTACAGTGTAGGTGTCCAGCTTTAGGACATATTAGATATTAGAAATAGAACAATAGAGTGTCTGTGAAACTGTTTTCTGCCAACAGAAAAATAAAATAATAACAAAAAATCAAAGAATCTAAAAATCTTAAATCTAGATAAATGATTTATTACTGATGCAAATTTAGGGAAAGAAAGACATTAGAAGACCCTGGTATTTTTCTCACACAGAGGTTCAAGGGATCTTCCAGCAATTGTGATTCCATTTTCTGGAAATCTGATTGGTCAGTAGGTGGTGATTTGCTATCTGTTGATCGCAAATCTGGATATTTAGTTGCTCTGGAGTGCATTACGTTCACAACTTAAGTTACGGTAGCAATTTCCCCGGTAAGAAATGGACCACCTTACTAATAGAAAAAGCACAGGGTTAACCCTGAAGTTATCTGGATAAGCCAAAATCCATCTTCAGAGTATAGGTAAGATTCAGTTTACTTGAATCTTGCAACCATTTCCTTCATTATCAATACAGGTAGTTTTCTGCATTACATCTGCCTGCTTCAAAAAAGCTTAAAAACCAGACATCAGCTTTGTGTAAACAGTAACAATCTTCCAACAATCTTCCTCGTTATGATCCTGTGGTGCTAGGAGTTTCGCCAGTAGGTGACAGTGGTGGCCATTAAAAGCGATCCCTTATAAAAGTAATGCAGGCCAGGCATGGAATAGCCAACAGTAAAACAGAACTTTTATTTTGCTGTATCAGAATAATACACCACAGTGTGCACCTGGACAAAAACTGTCTTCCTTCAAATCATAACATAGCAAAACTTTTAACATGCCTTCAACAGCTTAAGTTATAGACCAAAATTCACTGATGTTACAAAATAAAATCATAGAACTAGAGTTAAGTTTCAAATAAACAATATACATACAGATAATGCCTCAAAAGATGAAAGATTGAGGGCAGATGCGTGTGGATTGGTGGCACTCATCGAGACCAACTTCCTTAAAACTTTCTACTTCCTTCCACTTCCTGCAATGTCACTATGAGTCAAAACTATTCACAAAATCACCTATTTTGTGAATAGGTGATTTTGGGGGGTACTAAAAGCACAGTAGCACCAACACTATCAGCATATACACACTTGCTTAACATCTTATTAGGAACTCTTAAGCACCTGCTTATTGATACAGTCCTTCAGTGCATAAAATCCTGCAGATAGGACTGGAGCTTGGGTTAATGTTCACATCAGAGGGAGGAAAATGTGGTCTTCTGATCAAAGCCACTGGACTTTCACTATAGCATGCTTTTTGGTGCTAGAAAGTATAAACTGTATAAATCTCCTGTGAATTTAGCAAAAAGGAATCTCTAGAATCTAGATTCAAACATCCAGTTCCACGAAAAGGTATGCCTTGATAAAGAGAGAGGTCAAAAGTGAAATATCAGAATGGTTTGAACCCGATACTTAAAAGAAAGTCTATAATAACTCAGATAAAACTACTTTCTAACTGTTCTGAGTGGAAAAGCATCTCAGAATCTTGTGAGGAAAACATAAGCAGCTGTATAAAATATTGAATATTTAACAAGAGGCTTTTGTGAAGCTTCATAACTGTTGTTTACAACTGACTATTTTCTGATTCGTCAAAAAAAGAATAGGGCTGTGACTTTGAAAATAAAGCACACAGGGATGAACACAGTAGTCTGACAATATAATCCCACAGAAACATCCCAGAAGAAATAAACAGAGCAAGGACGACAGACAGACTTTGTTGGTTTAGAGCAGCCACTTTCTGCCACAGAATGAAACTTTAAGCATAGGCATGATCAGGCAGAAAACCAGTGTGAAATAAACTAACCGTAGGGAACACATTAGAGTTAAATAAAATGTGATTTATTATAATGTGACTCTGGTGTCTATCTCTATGACTAGGCAGCAATTGCACCATCAGTACATATAGAAAAGTCCCTGTTAGTATTGACTACACTACCCCGTAGTCCTTGTGCATTCATGGGATTGGCCCTGATCTGACTAGCATGACTGGGCTGATGGCACCAGCACAGAGCTGTTGGGAACTGTTGGGAACTGTTGGGAATAGCCCATCCTTTGTTACAACTGCTGTGCGTCACATAAGCATGATTTTATCTGGGTCATGTTTTGACATATTTTGACACTTCCTATCTTTTGTGCATCTGCTAGTTAATAATAACCACTCCAATTAGTAATTAGTCCAATTACTTGATCATTTCCAGCCTTGTTCCAGCTTTACTTGTTTCCTCTACCAGCTGATATGACTTTGAACAGTGTACAGTTATAGTGCTATGTAGTGAAATTGTGAAAGTTGTGAGAGTTCAACTCCACATTGGGAAGATGACCATGGACACCTTTGCACTACTGGATGACAGTTCGGAGAGAACCATATTGTTAATGTGGTTCTAACTCTACGAACCACGAGAAAGGATGTCCTACAGCTAAATGGAGGAAGCATATCATTGAACATGTCCATCAAAGCTAAGACAAATGTAAAGCATCAAATACTGAATGCATTCACAGCAGAACAAATACAACTAGCTGAACAATGCTGCTCAGTGAAAACCCTATGATCCTGATTGGATCAGATCATGCTCGCCTTATTACTCCTGTGATCCATGGACCGCCCGAGCCAGTAGCAGTCTACACCAAGCTGTGTTGGGCACTGAAGGGACCTACCAATAGTCTTCTGGAGCAAGATGATGTTCAGGCATGCTTACACTCGTCCTTCACCAGATCGCAACAAAAATTCACCAGATTGCAAAAAAGGCTGCGGCAGGTTGACATCCTCCCTTTCAGAAATTAAAATGAGGATGAAGGAGCACAAAGTGGGATCAGCAAGCATTAGATATTCTTGAATCAGAGACAGTTTGGGTACAAGTGGAGGGAGTTGAGCAATGCACCACCCCGTTGCTGCACCGCAAAGACTTTCCTCAGGTGAAGGCCCCTCAAGAGGTTTATTGTGCACCATAACAGTCTGCCTAGTCTTCAACTACTCCTTGTACTGTACCAGCGAACTGCTTCTTAATGACCTCCTGCTGCCTGGCCCCACGCTTAGACCTTTACTCTGAGGCATGATACTCTGATTCGGCCAGCATGCTGTGGCCATAAGTGGTGGTACAAAGGCCATGTTCTGCCAGGTATGCCTGCTTCCAGAAGATCACCTTCTGCTTCACTTCATGTTAAGTAATGGGCATTAGGAGGGTCCACCTGATGTGAATGAATCTGCTACCATTTGGCACCACTTGCAGAATGAAGGGAAATGAATGAAGACGTGTACGAATCTGTCACTGAACACTGCCTTTTATGTGGACAGTTGACTCCAATCTCTTCTGACTTTACATCAACACAAGTATCTCTGGGACAACTGGATAACAACTACTGGCTACTGGAGGATTTAAGATGCAGAAGTGGGCCAGTAATGTGCTAGAGGGGATGTCTGACCCACCTACTAACTGAAGATATGATGGCTCTGGCAAAGGGTCGGAAGATGTAAGGGACATGCAGAAGGCCTGGACTCAGTTAACATACACCCTATTGTCCTGTCTTCTGAACACCCTGTATCTAAGCTCCTTGTCCAGTACTTTGACGCGCTTCTCTTGCATCTTGGTCCAGATCGTGTCTTTGCAGAGATGTGGCACATTTACTGTATCATCAGAAGTCAACAAGTAATTCAGAGGCATCGGAGACAATAAGTGGAGTGAGAGACCTGCTCTCACTAAAATGGCTTTTTTGACCACAGCGAGACCACAACCCTGCCTTCTGGTAAGCTGGAGACCACTGAAGAAGTCCTCCTCATGGTACTCATTGAAGTAAAATGGATCCTTAATACCTTGTCTGTAAAGCACCAACCACCTGGTCCGTCATAGGGTCAGGATCAGCGGTATCCAATAATCTGTAGCCACTGTAACCCAGTAACCGCTGATCCTGACCCTATGATGGACCAGGTGTTTGGTGCTTTATAGACCAGGTAACTTTATCACTGGTTGAAGATGGAAGCAAAACGAGATCATGTCTGCCCACTTCTACAGCAAATTCCTTCATTCAAACATGATGAATTCTGTTGCAGCAAACTGAAAAAGTCCTCAGCACTCAATTTCTACAAACAGTGAAACAGAATTTTCTCAGGTTTTAATCTCTTCATGGGAAAACAGGTGCAGTTTCTCTAATGTGTTGCTTATTTTTTTATCCAAAGTCAGACTAAGTGGTAAAAATCACACTCACTTTTAAAAGAATTGTGTCCTATAAACATATTTTAATGGTTTGTTTTAGCACAAAATGCAAACTCCACCTTCATCTGGCTTTTTATAGAATCAAGATATCTTATAAAAAAATGTTCAGAATAATTAAGCCACCATACTTCCCATTTAGTTTCTGTGGGAAACTACCCATGAAATAGACAAGCGATCTCCAGAGACTCTGTCCTCACTGTAGAGGAGATTAACACATTATCTGGATAGAGATGTACATGACTGGGGGCAAACTGCAGAGAGGGCTTGATGGGAACTGCAAACTGTGAAATGATTTTAACGTAATCTCATCAATGTTTATGGTGTTGAAGATGTGAGCAGTGACATTCAGTAGTGTACAGGGTGTATTGGAGGGCACACAGAAGTGACACAGGTTCCAGTAAGTTGCGTTCCACTCTAATGTCTTACCATCATCAGTAATAACAGATCAGTCTCACTTACAGAAATTTGGAATCTAATTTATGTGTCATGAATTAATTTGGGAACAATAATTCTAAGAATATTTCCTATTGCAATATATACATATCTTTAAATGTGTTTATATGCACAGCACTTAACACAATTGTTATATCCTCAAGAGTATAAAGTGTTGCACTACCAGGCTGAAAATCGCATTGTTCTTCCTGAATCTCAGGTACAACAATAGACATACTCTTCTTCCCATGCACTGCATCCACAACATATTCAATTCATTTCATTTCAGTTTTATGTAATATATACAACACCAAATCACAATAATAAAGAAAAAAAGGTATACGTATATAGTGTGGGCAAGTTTCCCCTTCGTGAGCTGCTCAATGATTTGCCAGAATCACTCCATGGCTGAACGGAAGTCCATAGCCTCACCAAAATCCCTGCAAACCCAAGATTTTGCTCCTTTATTAGGTTGATAGTTCCATTCAGCTATGGTATGCACCATTTAATCCAGAGGTTGCAGCATTGGTGCCAAATTAGGTGTAGCCGCCTCACCAACGAAGGTGGAATATGGTCCATTTGGACTCAATGTCCCCAGCATCCCTTGGAATACTGTCAAAGTTCTCGAGGTGGGAGTTGAAGATCTCCTGGGTTCAAATTGAACATGCCATCCTTCTCAATCACATCCCTCCAGGTTTCACTGTCATCACCCATGTAAGTGTTAAGCGCTAACAATAGCCAGAACCCATTCCCCAACCTGATGGCACAGTAAAACAACCCTGTCATCAACAAGGGAAAACTCCAACGTAGAGAGGAATAGGGTGGTTGGTCCCTATACCTGGCCCAAGGGTCTGGGCTTGGTATCCTTATTCTGGGCAACATTTCTTCCTGTTCCTGTATTCCTGTTGAAACGTTCATCACAGAGGTCTCTTGAATCATTCTTGGGCCCTTAGCAATTTGCCTTATTTGACCCTGCAAAGGGGAAATTACTCTGCAAATCATAGCTCCTGAGTTTGCTTGAACCCCTTTAAATCCCTCTGGCATAATTACGTGGTTTTACATATTTACAATATAACACTTTATAATATAGACATACTATTAGACATTAGTGCAGTATAAGTAATTCCTGACTTTAGATCACAAAAGACTTATATCTAGTAATGCTTTATAACTGCTGAATAGATCACTTACTAATTCCTTACTAATGCTTAATAGTGTGCCATTATTATAAAGTGTTCCAAACGCTTTCTATTGTAAGAGCTCAGTGTTGAACAGTGAAACATACTTTCAATAAAGTATTGAGTAAATGTTTCCATATACCCCTGTAAACACATGCTGTTTCAGATGAAACTGTTATGTTTTCTAATTAGGTATTATTTTCACAACAGGCGGCTGTCACACTGGATGCAACTCCTCCTCCGCTGTGTGTGCATTAACAAACAAGTTGCACAGCCAGATCTATAAAGAGATGCGAGCAGTGTGTGTCTGTGTGTGTATGTGTATGTCTGTGTGTGTATGTATAGATTTATCCTGAATCAAGAAACACAGCAAGTGGTGCAAGGCATGTTGAATGAAGTCCACAGTTTCTTCCTGTCTGGCAGACACTGGAGCTCTGTCACCCTGAAGAATGAAAAATGGTAACTTCCTGGTATGATTAGAAGTTTTATTAGTTTATTATTACTGTAATTAGTTAGAAATAATTTTTTACATTCGTTAAGAATGAAATAGTGCTGATAGTGAGTTAGCTGGTTTGTTAGCTCAATTGGCGGTGGGGCGGTGTTATCCATTAGCTTTCAGATAATTTCCTACATGTCAAAGGCTCCAAGGATGAACTAAAAAAAACTGTTATGGTTTTTTTATGAGCACCAGCATCAGAATATTGTAATATCTTCATCGGCTGAAAGTTTTGCCCCTAATTTAAAAGAAAAAAATCCAGATTATTTTACACAACAGCACTTTCTAGATAAGGCAGCAAATAACTGTGATAAAACTGAGGTTATGTGCTTTTCAGGACTTTAAATGTTGAAACCTTTAGAGAAAAAAATATTTAAACGTAACATTTTTAAAGTTGAATTATTTGAGTTGTTTGAATTTAATTGAATTTGATTGTCCTTCAATCACATGTGTCTTGCCAAGTCTTACTTTTCATCTTTCCCTTCTTGTGAAGAATGTGGAGTTGTAATGACTGGAGGGACTTATCTAAGGTCTGCTATTGGATGGCACTGTGCTTTCTGCTCTTTTGAGAAACGTTAATGTCTTTTCAATGACTAGTTGAGCCAGAGATGGCAGTGAATCCTTTTTTTTGTTTCTAGGATAAGTGCCTATCTTTTTTTCCTGAAAGGGAAGGTAAGAAATGCCCTCAGTGAATGTGCAGTCTCTGAGTATATTTAATATGATGGTGGATTTTATGCACAGTTCCTTAATATGGACAAAGTAGGGAATAAAATTGCTTTTGATGGAAAAATGGGAAGAAATGGTTGAATAAACATTCGCACTCACATGCCTTTTGACATTTACAGTGTGTTCCTATTGCCTTTCCTCTTCATCCATGAAGACTTCCTGTTCTCTGGACATCAGAGGCTTGACATAGGTAATGAATCAGTTTCAAAATAAATGAAAAAGTTATATATTTTGTGGTTGCTATTTAGCGGGCAAATTCTGCTGTATTCTGCTCAGTTCTTGTGTTTCTTGTACACTTTTTCTTTACTTTTTAAGCACTTGACAAAGTAATTTGGCTATTGAAACTGTCTCAGTTTTAATATAGAGGAAAACCTATTTTGTCTTTAATTGTAGCAGTAACAGGGTGATCTCACTCCTGGCTAGACTCCAATGCTTCAAAAAGTGCAAAGTCCTCAAGAGAATAGCAAGAGTCACGCTGTTGTTATCCTTCTGTAATTCAATGCTAATAACACCACTGACAACTAAAGTGTTACCAAGAAAACTGTCAGATTTAAAAAAAAAAAAAGGAATATTTTTACCTATAACTTATGTGTGTGCTGCCAAAGATACAGGCATTAACCATGTGAGCTGTTCCCGTGGGTCCTGTCCCATTAACCTATGTGCTAATGTTTAGGCTTCTTTGAAATAAACATTTGCTACAGCTACACTTGTCTAGTCTAAGGAGAAGAGAAAGAAGGTATATGTGTTCACATATAAGTGTCTGATACATTATTTTCCATTATTTTGTTTAAAAAATCTTTAACAGTTTCTGGCAGAGCAACTCCTCCGCTTCACTATAATCACCACGCATGACCTCTGTACGTATAATTTTAAATAACCCCCATAATGAGAAACAGCTGATATGACAGGAGGCTGTGATTAATGAAGGCAATGCTCTGCAGCACAACCAATGGCAATTTAATACATCTAGTCCTGACTATCTAGCCCTATCCTCACTTCAAATCTTGGCAATTAGTTCCTGTTAAAATCAAAGGAAATTACAGTTCGTATCATTATTACATGACTTTACATCAGCCTGTGTTTGGGCGTTGGTTAATAGTATCTGTGAACCACATCATCAAACCTTGAAGATGTTTGAAATATGATGATCTTTTCCATGTGACATTTCCCTTCCTTAAATAAACATGTATGTAGCATTCTGACACCCATTATGAACAAAGAGTGCCATAAAGTGTAGAAGATATTCAGTATCCTATTGTTGGTAGTCAGGAAAATTATCCAGTAATTGGTGATGGTGTAATTCCCTCTTTGTGATAAAGAATGTTATTTTAACTAGATTTTTAAAATCATATTTCATTTTCTTTATTTGCATGCGTTGTGTTTTGGTGTGTTTTAGGATTGTGTTTATGGCAGTGTTGTACATAAGCCTTGCTTTTGGTTGGTTTCCCCCCTCACTAAATAAAGGCAGTCTAAAATGTCTCTGACCCTGAAGTTGGATTAGATGACAGGTGAGCAGCATGCATGACAGCGTTGCCACCTTTGCTATCTATGTCAATGTATGAACTAAAAAAAGAAGTAAAGTGCTTTTAAAGTACTGACAGTTGACTGCAGTAGCAAAAGCAGTCCTTCTTCAGTTAAGTTCTTGCAGCTTAATGGATGTATGCTAATTATTTACTCGGGTTCAGCTCAGACAGGCCGTTCCTTCCAATCATGCCCTTCCAGGTCATTTCCCACATGAGTGTTGAAGTCTCCCAGGACGACACAGTCTCCAGCTGGAACACCTTCGAGCACCCCACCCAGCGACTCTAGGAAGGCGGGGTATTCTAAACTGTCATTTGGCGCATAAATACGAGCAACAGTCAGCATCCGTTCCCCGTTCTAACCCTCTCGTCCACCAACATACAGACAGCAAGCCAAAGTGATATCAGGATACCCACCCAAACCCCCGCCTCTCACCGAGGGCACCTCCAGACTGGAAGGGAGTTCAGCCCCTCTCCAGGAGACTGGTTCTAGAGCTAGAGCATAAACTGAGGTGAGCCTGACTATATGTAGCCAGTATCTCTCAACCTCACGCAGTAGCTCAGGCTCAAAAAGGGGTGACGTTCCATGTCCTAATCACCAGCTTTAATTGACCAGACACCACAATAAGCTACCGATTCTCTATCAACATACTCAACTTTATAAACTTGGTGATGCATCCTATAGGTGTCCTAAGACTGAATATTTGTTGAGGACAAGGTTAATTTGCTATTTTTCTTCTGATTTCAATTTGTCAAACTACGTGACACGCTAGGAGTTCTGCAATGTCTTGGAAAATTAATGTAGAAAAACTGGTGCCAAGCTATCCATATCCAACAGTTAAGAACATCTGCTGATTATGAGATGAACTAATTTAATGTGTCTCTCAGTCAGAAATTTAGAATTTATGTAGTAACTTTTGGGATTAATCAGACAATGCTATGTGACAAACATAGCATAAAATGAGTAGGCACCTATCTTGGCACAAGGGAAATGACATGAAGTTTAGGTTAAAAAAAAGAGGTAGAATTCACCCATACCAAACTTACACAGTGATACGGTTAATATCATTTTAACTATTTTAAACATCAAAAACTCACTAATGAACATTCTCATTCAACTGTTAGTTTGTCTATGTATTTATCTATTTTTGTTTCGAAATCTAACTTTAAAATGGTTTTAGGGGAGTGACATGCTGTCACGTTTTTCTGGCAAAGCTAGGCACAGTGACTTCCTGAAGTCTTGTCATCACAGTATGTTTGCCAGGAACCCAGCACTAATTGCCAGAGCCACTCTGCTGCTGGTCAGATAACAGTACATGAAAATAATTCTTTTTTCAGATTCAAACTAGAAATGTTCTGTCATAGTGGTATTTACTGCAACAAATATCATATGTGCCAATTTATTCTATAAATGAAAACAATTTTCTTTTCCCATTGGCCATTTTTCCAAATTGTATTTCAGTGCCTATCACACCATAATGATTGTTTAATTTTTGACTCACAAAAATGTGTATTGCAAGGAGAAATAATGTCAGGCTTTGTTTGGAAGGTGGAGAGAGACTGGAGATGGCCTCTTGTGATAATAGATGTACCTGATCCTGTTGACCGTCCAAAATTTGTTGCTCATGTTCTCTAGAGAGGTTCAAGGGCTGAAGAGATAATAATAGCAGACACTGTGAAAAAAAGATTTCTCACAATAAATACTATCCCCACCTGTGAACCCAAAAGTGCTCAGTTGAAATTGAATAAATTCTTCTTTGGTTCAACTTCAACTATTAATGGACGTGACAAATATTAATTGTGTAACAAAAATTTCCAAAAGTTAAGAACAAACAGTTACTAAATACTTTAAAGACTTGCAAATCTTTATGTATTATATTCTCTTACCATACTAAGAGAAGTTCCACTGCACAGCATTATGAGTATACAGTATGAAGTTCCAAGAACAATTTCAGATATTGAGCCATATGTATAGCTGTTAATTATGAGTCACACAAAAGGTAACAATGTTCTTTTCTGAAGCTTTACTCTTTCAGGCATGAACAACAAGTTGAAATATTTCATTAAAATATAAATGGCCAATGTCATGCTCAAATAGTCTGGGACATTCATTGTTCTCCCTCATGGCCGTTGATGTTGCTTGTTGCATCCTGCATGAAAGCTCTTTGCCTTTATGTTTCTTAACATGTAGTATTTAGCAGGGTTAAATTTACTCAACCCAGTCTCCTCCAATTGAATGTCTTCTTAGCATAACATAATACTCGATAAATACTGGATGAAATATGAAGAATCAAACACATTTTAGATGATCGTGACAGTTGTGAGGTTTTTATTTTGTCAGCCTGTGAGGCCTAAAAAGTCTTTTTAGACCTTCTCAAATACCACAGGTGTTGACAGATGTTCTAAAGCTGGATGTGTGTTTCGACCACCTGAATAGTGCAACTGCATCGATGATAGATTAAAGTCCCTGTGGTAATAAGGATATTTTTATGCTGTAAGTGTTTCTGGAGATTTGAGCAAAGATATATCCAGTGCCCATAAAAGTCCCGGAAGATTAGAGGGCAGAACACATTAAAAACAACTTGAGTATATTCTTGGTTAACTGTTACATCTTCTTTTGAAATTAGCCCTGCCTAATGCTTGTGTATTGTATAGCCTTCTCCAATTCCATTAAATGTTTTGATTACTATTAGTATGTGTTGTTTGGACAGAGCTGAATGATCTATAAAAAGCAGAGTGGAAAAAAATAGATATAGAATGCAGAGCCAAAGTGAGCATCAAACGAAGATTCTCAGAGTGATTTGTCTTTATTCTGATGTAGACATGACATTTTTAAGGGTATATTCTGAGACCTCATAGCGTAACTTTATTTTAATTAATTTCTTATTTAATGGGTTATTTCAGATCCACTACCCTCTGCTCACTGGGTAGAGTTTAACAAAATGACTGATTTTTCTAAAATTATTCTGACCAAGTGATTATTTTACCTGCAATCCAGAGAACTGCTATTGGGGGTAAATAATCATCATATACAGTTTCATTTTGTTCTTCCAGGTGGACATAGCCGCCATGATTTCATCCCTATGATGTGGGCTGCTTTTTGAAGCCTCGATTTTGCAATCACAGATTTGTTTCTGGAGCCATAACTGATTACATGTGAACAAAATGTTAGAAGCTAAAATGATTTACAGTAAGTTGTTTTGGTTAGCAAGAGGCATCCATAGACTGTATGAGTGCATCCAACCAGAACATTGGCACCTCTATGGGGATATTACCATAAAACTAAACCAGAATTCCCATAATTTAAAAAAAAGGAAAATACAAGAGTTCTCAACCGTTGTTATGGCGGGGTAAACACACTAAAAAGAGACCAAAAGAGGTGGTTTTTTTTGTTTGTTTGTTTGTTTTTTAATTTAGTTATAGTCCAGGCAGGCTCACGTTTTAGCTGGTTTATGGAATTTGATTTGATTTTTAACTCTCTGTTTTCAGGGGTTTTCAAGAAGTATGACTTCATGAGGGGAGGTGGGAAAAACAGAAGGAAGACTGGGCAACAATTGTCGACTGTATACTATTGTTACAGAATAGGATTTTAAGACTTGTAGACTAATAGAAATTATGGCAATTCATAGAACATTAATATCAGATACAAGTGCACTCGGAACAGGTTGACAGAATCTGGTTTATTTCGTAGTATCAAGTTTCTGTTTTTTGATTTACTGAAATGATCTGTCTGACTGTTCTTTGTACCCTACTACACCAAGGTACCAGCTTGTCAAATATATACACCTCATCACCTTAACAAGGAAAAACATTTTGTTTTTCTGCATATCATCGTGGTATGGATCAACTTGTGGAAAGGAGAGAACAGTGACTGTGTAAGATTTCAGGCTGTGGACAGCAATGTTATGTCCTATCTATTATTTGAGCAGTGCAACATTTATGTCCTCCGGTAATTTGAATGCGACACAATTTTTAAAAAGTTGTCAAAGGTATTGCACAGTTGCTGTCAATGTTACCATTCAAGATGTAGCCCCAGAGAGAGAGAGTGACCAGTACAAAATGTACACCGTAGACCAGATGCAGTCAGGTAGGCTGGAGTATTGTCAGATTGCACATATAATTGGTATTTCAGGAGAAACTCACTTGACAGCCTTTGCAAAGCAAAAGAAAACAGTCTCAGTGTATCATACAGTGGCTGTCAATAGTCTCAGATGGAGGAGCAAAAAGTGGACTAGACTTTATGACAACAATCAAACTTTATATGTTATAACATCAATACAAGTAATATTGATGTAAAAGCAAGTGAGATGCAAGGTTAGCACATATTAATCTCCTTTTTTTTTTAAAACATAGTCATTGGGGAGCTGCCGATGGAGTCCAAACCCTCTTCTTTATTAAAAAATTGCAGGAGATGTATGAAAATAAATTCCAGTTTGGAGAATTTTTATGTTATATGTAGTTAATACAAACAAATACAAACAAATGTACTATTTGTTCAAGTTTTACCTTTGGGTCAGATTTACCTTTGGTCAGTATAACACTAAATAAGACTAAAAATAAATAAATAAACAAACAAACAAAAACCTGCATCTTATCATTATGCATTATGTGGATTCTTTTCATGTCAGGACCCTAATGCTGACCACAAAATTTATTTAGGCAGACACACCCAACGGGGAGAAAGGTAAATAACAAACTAAACAGAGGAACCCCTGAACTGGACGAAACTAAGACAACAAGACAAAACCCAGAACACGGGAGGGACACAAGTGAACCACAGGGGAAGGGCAGGCGCGACGAAAAAGGTTGGGGGAAAACTCACACAATATATATAGACAGGAGTTGGTCGGCGGAAGTGGAAATACATAGGGAACACAGCTGATACAAAAGAACATGGCACCACAGGGGAAGCCAAACTAAACACACTGAACATAGACCACAAGACTGTCAAAATAAAATAGGACAAAGGAAGACTAAAACAATGACTGAACAAGGGAACAGGGTAGTGAAACTGGCAGACACAACTATGGAGCACATATAGAGGGCAGGAAGGGCTGGGGAGAACACATATGACAGACAGGCAGGCACAGAATAAACAAAGGAGGGGAACATGGGAACTAAATGGGGAAAACCAAGACATGAGGATCAGACACAGGCACATAACAGAGACACACAGAGAGGGGCACAGAGGACAAAGACACAAGGGATCCTAATAAAAAAGTAACTAAACTGATCATAAGTAAACTCAGAGGCGTAATAAGAATTAACTCAGAACTAACCAGTTAAATGAAAATAATAATAATACATAAAATATACCAAAACACAAGAAAACTCAAAACACCGGGTCAAATGACTCAGAGCCATGACAACTATGGAAAAGTTGACCTTTCAAAGTAGAGCTTGATGCAATATTGGCCACAAAATAGACAGACACAGAAGTTTATTCCCTCAGGTTATATATATATATATATATATATATATATATATATATATATATATATATATATATATATATATATATATATATATATATATGTGTGTGTGTGTGTGTGTGTGTGTGTGTGTGTGTGTGTGTGTGACAGGCATGCAAAAAGACAGAAACCAGGAAGAGGGAAAATACTTTTTTCATGCCACTCTAAGTAAATCAAGATTTTTACAGATTATTCTTACTAGAAGGATATATTCATTCTTTTTATGGAAATTGAAGGACAATGAGAACATTGTAGAAATCATCAAAGTCATACTCAAATGATATATAATACAGTCTTTAAGTGATTTGCATATCCTCTACAATGTTTATCTCATCTTTGTAAAGTACAAAGTGCGTAAAACAATCATGTATTTTCTGACAAGAGTAGTTCTGAATATGATAATTGTCTTAAAAAAGTTGTAACAGATCATTTAGGGACTTTTCATGTTTTAAATTCAGTCACACATAATTGTGTATGACTGCAGGAAATATGATTGCACAGAATGTTTTTTTACCTCCTCACTGCCTTCCAAATCACTCCAGCACCCTTGAGGTAAGTGTTTTCTTCCTCAAGGGAAATAGACAAACATTCACTTCTGTCTCATTTGTCTTTTGTTGCTTGGAAGTAATCGTTCCTTTTTACAAGTTTTCAAAGTTAAAGCTGCTTCTAGGGTTTGTGGGAGAAGGTCTTGCACGAATCGCAGTTTTTTAAAAAATCAACTTGAAGTCATCAGAATTTTGCTTTTGATAAGAAAATGGGAACGAAGAGCATTCAAATTCTTTGAACAACAGACGCACACAATCATTCTGACGTTACTGGACTCTGGTAATTATTTTGCCCAGACTACATCACTGGGACAAAATTTTGTACTTGAAATATAAAGAACAGATTGCAGCATTCATTTAATTTTGCAGTCACTACAAAATAATCACCCGACCTGTCAACACTGATGAATGTCAAAAAGAAATGAAATCATGCTTTCATGAGTGCCTTCATGTTTCCTCTAAGGATTCGCCTTCACTCTGTACTTGCTGTCAAACCCTGGTCTAATTTCATACAACCAGGGGGTCCTAAATGTAGACGCCTACATGATTGACATTAATAGTAAAATTGGTAATTTCATCATCTGACTGGGAAAAAAACGTCTTTACATAATGAAAGTAAAGTTTTCATTATGTAAAGAGGAGCAATAGCAAATATTTGAGGTGTTCAGATGTTGATTGTTGTTTTGTTGTTGTTTTTTTACCATGAATGCAAAACCTAAATATATTTTTGAAACAGAAAATGAGGGCTATTTTTAATGCTTAAAATAATAATAAAAGTAATAATACCAAGTAGAATCTTTTGTTCTATGAATTGCCAGTCATAGCAATTTCCTAACTCATATTTTCTGTTGTTATTGCATTTTCCACCGTGTCCTTGAAGCTATCATAGACGCAAAGATGAGGCAATCAACTACATTGGGACCAGCTGGACCAAGGAAAAATGAAAATAAGAGCCCAGTCACGCTTGCAACTCATCCCCAGCAGTGTTTGCACCCGTTCCGGTTCTGTAAGTGCCGTGAATATACACCCACCTGTTAAATCACAGCTATGTGGTTTCAAGTATGTGCTATCACAGGTTTTTGAGATAGATTACTGTTCACCACTGATGTAGAATAAAAATCTACACTTATGTAACCTAAATGAACAGATGTGAATATCACATTTTAGCTATTTTAGCTTAAATACAGTAATAGACACAGTCATTAGAAAGATTGTCCTTTTACATCATAAACTCAGCATTATGTCAAACAGTCCAGAAGAGCAGAGCAGAGCAGTACAACAGCTGCTGAAGAACTGTGGTCTCAGGTAAGGCCTTACAGTGACTTAGTAATAAGATGTATTACTGCTCTTGATAATTTGCAGAACACACAATACACATCAGAATCAGTATATTGTAGTATTTTACATGTTCAAAACTCATAATACAAAAATAATAGAAATTCATAAAGTGTTATCGAATATATAACATAAAAAATGATGTACACAATATGTGTTTATATGGTGGAGGATGTTATGTACTGTAAACTTTTTACCCATTTGAAAACAAGAGTATTAGACAATTGTACTTCTTCACTACTAACTCTTTCATACTGCATGCTGTCCACACGGCTGACTTTTGACAACTGTATAGCAATGTCAGAGTGGAAAGTTGCCTGCAGGGTAAAAAGTTCAAGAGTATGATATACATTTATCACAAATTTTGCAGGGCAGAGGACAATATCACTGTCTTTTCAGTGGAAATAATGTGTTTCTGTTAGCGCCAATGACAACAATAGGACCAGTATCAACAGATAGTGTAATAAAAGTGAGCATGCATTTGACAACCTCAAAGAGATGGTTTAGTATTACGTTACCCTTTAGGATGTTAGAAAGAGAATGATCTTCTTACTGCATAATGACCTGCAAATTTTTCTACTTCCTTTGCGTTTTTATTAACTCTAGGGATAGTGGGATACAGGTAATAAAGGGGATCACCTCTTTAATCCTTTTTAATGATCCTGTTCCTACCCCTGAGTGGGATGCACACATTGCATTAATGTGAATTTTAATGTGTATTAATTAATGTTTGATAATGGAAGGTCTCACATGATTAGAAAAAACAGGATAGCAATCCAACTATTTCACACTTTTGAATATGCACTCTTGAAGTTATCATTCAAATTTTCACTCAAAGCTTTCAGTGCACTTAAAGTCTTTCTATTGGCATGCACGAAAAGGTTCCAGAAACCTAAAGTCCGCATGATTTGAGGAAGACAGTTCATGTTGTGGTGTTCAAAATCTCAGCTGGATTTTGTTATTTTATTTTATACAACCAAAATAAATCAGCTGCTCTGCAACACTTCATGAAATCATTCCTAAGAGGATTATGTGATGTTTTGTTTCAGTTGTAAGGACCTTTTCTATGTACAGAGCCCTTTGATTGGAAACTGGTCATTTGTTCTCCTTTAAAACGAAGACAGTTTATAACGTCAGCAGTTCCCTGACACAAAGGTAATACATTTCTATTTTATCATAAAAACAAAAAAAAACATAACTAGTACAGAGTCATGCCAGAAATATTAGGCAAAGAAGTCACAAAAGCACAATCATTTTAGATGTTTTTGTTTTGTTTTTTAAATTTAAATAAAATTGCCATCCTCAAAAATTCACCACAGACTGCAAAGTAACTGTAGCACAGCCAAAAATGTCCTCACCAGGTGATTTGGATTAATGAACAACTCAGTCAATCAAGCACAGATATATTATGCTCATTTTGTGCTGCTGGACAGTAAAATCATTTTGTGTATGTATGATAGGCATTCACAATCAATGCTGTGTTGTCTAGATGCAGATAAAGTCTTCATCTATAGACATGTTTTTTAAGAAGAAGTGCAAATAATGATTACCTTGTAAACAATGATGACAAATTATGTTTTGATTACTGGAGAGTGATAGTATTTGGTTCTTTTGAAACGCTAAGATCAGATAACAAGCATGAAATATCATTGTGATGCACTAGGATGTTTCAATTTGCAAGACTTTCTATGATTAGTCGATTGCTATCTGTACACTCCCAGCATAATGCTGCTGTATAGGATGGCACGTTTTTCCGGTACAGTGAGCCATCTGCTATCTTATGACATATTTCCATAAATGTGGAGAGACTGACAAGTAGTTCCATCTTTATAACAACAATGTTTGTGTTAGTAGAAAAACATTATTTAATTTTGTATCCTGACTTTGGTTTTAGTGACCTAAAAATTCCCTCTTGTATGAGTCTTTAGGTTTTTAATCATAATAGCAGCTAAATGTAACTCCAACACCTTTATTATCCTCACTATGAGATAATAAAAAGAAGCAAAATGATAATACTCAACGGACGCGTCCATAATGAAGATGCATATCAGAGTCAATGATCCTGTTTTCTCTAATTATGTAATCAACCTTTTGTCAGCTAACGCTACATGCTGAAACACTCAATTAGAATCAGAGAGGAATGGACTGATTGTACAATTTATATAGAAACTTAGGCACTGACCTTTAACAAAAAACTAGATTAAATCTATTAAATCTATTTCATTAGCATTCATCAACTCAACAGTAGACTGAGAATTAAAATTAGTTGAAAATCATGTGCAAATACTAATAAGTATTTGCATATTTTTAAATAAAAAAACATTTCTCAACTGAGTTTGTGATGTTTCGTATACTAATTTGTGATAATTTATTGGCTTTGTCTGATGATCAACAATTCATTTTAACAAGAAAAAAAAATATTTTGAACTCAGGTTTCTACCTTCACAGAAAAAACAGTAAACACAAAATATAAAAATCAGTAAAACTTTTATTACCCAAACTTTTTATGGATTATCCTCAAACTTCACAACAGTATACTCAGACTTGGGGGACATGAGTACCTAGATTGGCTGAGTATTTAACCTTGACCTTCGTTTGTAACACCCAATGTCAATATAGTTGACCTTGGGGAAAAAACATATTGATTAATATATCATATAAATGGGCATAGAGAGATCTGTACAACACACTTTTTATTTTTTTCAGTCCAACACACTACAATGTCATAATGACACCACAATAGGCTGACGTCAACATATTATAATAAAACCATCATAAATCAGCAAAGTTTTAGTGCAGCTTTTGGCCTTCGGGGAGAGATGTGCTCTTTGAGTGCTCCTGTTTCCTTTGTTTTTCTAAGAGAGTCTAAGAGGAAGGACGGCAGTTAATGTGAAGAATGTCTATATATAGGAACTAAACACAGCATAATTTAGGACACCGTTCTTTAGTGAAACTTTGCATTTGTATATCTACATTTTTTTTTATCACAGATCCTGCTTGGATGATAGGAGTCTCGCACAAACCTTTTGAGAGATGGCTTGCTGTTCTTTATAGATCTATTCATTTTTTTAAGCTGCTTTTCCCAGAAGGGTTTTGTTTCTAAGCTTTACACTTCAAAATACTCCAACGATGTTCAGCTGAATTCAACTGCATGGTCAGGTCATTGCTGGAAGATTTCACCATGGCAAACTTTTTTGAGGCTGAATGAGATTTGTTCAGTATTTTGAGTATACAAATTAGTATTCATAATGTGATCTATGAATTGTAACTCACAGTTTGAACAGCCCCATATCTGGACACAACAAATTTATGTTTCACACTCAGCATATGTTCCAGTTCAAACATATTAGACCCCATCTGATTAAAAAAAATGTACTTGTGATATTTTTTAAAACTTGTATTAATGATGATTAATGATGAGATTAACAGGTTATTTCAGCCATGCATTCTTAAAGCACTTAATACACAGTAAGGTGCTTAATTAAATGCACTGAACAGTCCATTACAGGTTACACTGCTATGCTGAGCTTGCCATGTTATTTTCATTTAGTAAACCATTTTAAATTCAGTTTTTCCTTGTTAGATTTTTAAACAGGAAATGGAAAATAGTTATTTAAAAAAATAAGTAAAAAATGGTCTAACATGCAGACAGGCATACATGGAAATAGATTACACAAGAAATAGATTCTATACAATTTTAATGCTACACAACCTGAATTCGCATAGGCAAGTTTTATTGTAGTTTTTCTTGTAATTTCTTTAAATAATCTTGAGGGATAGTTCTGCAGGCTTCTTGAAGGACAGTCAAAGCTCTTCTTTGGGTGTTTTCTGACTTTTGTTTCATTCTCTGTCAAGACGATCCCACACTGCTTCAGTAATTTGCTCTGGGGAGGCCAATCCATGACTTATAGCACTGCGTTGTTTTTTTCCCTACTCCTGTATGCTTTTACTGCTTTGGCAGTGTGTTTGGGATCATTTCCATGTTGAAAAATGAAACCACTGCCAATATGACACTTTCCAGATGGTATTGCATGGTGGAAGACCAACATAGTTTTTCTTCATTTGCTTTATAATTGTAGCTTACCTGATCAACTGCAGCCATTTCCTGCTCTCTTTCTCATCACGAGGTAAAATGACAGGTGAGGTTTTTTGTGGTTGTTTTGTGTTGTTTTCTTAAATAAATCAGGAAGACAACATTGCATCATGTTGAATAGGCGAGAGCCAAAGCCGACTCAGACCTGGAAATAGTATCTTTTGTCATCACCAGCAGATACAACTTTACAACAAAGCAGCACTTTGGAGCCATTCACAACTATTTTCATCTTGGACATCATCTCTATAAGATGATTTCATGCCTTTGTGTCCTTTGTACCTACCGAGCAGTCACTGGAACACTAGCTTCCTTATAGAATTCCAAGTCAGATACACCTACTTGTCTGCTTCAGTGCAAGACGGCATCCACTGTATTGTGCCTGGTGTCACTAACTATACCTCATTATTGCAGCATACTATATTTTATATTGGCAGCTACATGTTAAAGAGAGATGTAATTCAAGTGGGTAACATATTTAAGATAACCAAGAAATTGAGCAGTAAAGCTTATCATCAAAGATGGTGTTTAAAAGTGGGGTTATGATCCTAATCAAGGTCTGGATGGGTGGAACTTCGTGGCCAATTAGCACTATGAGATCGTATTTTCTACCGATACAAGATTGGTTGATGGACTTCTAATCATTTCAGTTCTACTGTGCTGACAAGCATATAGTGTAGCTGCCCACACATCATCGCTGCTGTCTCACTGCTTGTAGTTTGAATAAACTGCACCTTTATGATTCCTTTTCTGACACTTAATTATATTTTTCTTTTATGTGACATAAATGCTCAAGAGTATGTGTGGGCTGATAATTTGCTCATTGACACCTGACAGATATATAAAGTTAGATTATGCACATATGTATTGAAGCTCCGCACACATGGTTCACCTACACAGGCACTGTCACTTATTTGGCAGGACTGGACTTACTTTTACTACTATGCCAAATGCAAAGTAGATATGATTGTTTTGCCCCTCCCCATTGCGTCGGGTCAACCTAGGTTAGTCACACCTCTAGCAGTTTGTCAATACAATGTCTGGTGTCCTTCTGTAATGGTGACATCACTGGTCATTGCATTTTCTTCCAGCAACAGTCATTTAGTCTTCTGTTTCCTTTCCACTTTTTTTTTTTTTTTTGGCCACAATAGATCCAAACTATATGTTGCCGACTTTAGCTAAATAAACAGTAAATACAGAAAGTAATAAGTGAAGGGGAAAATTTTTTACATGTTTATTAAGAAAAAATAAGCTAGTAAATAAAGTTGCTCAGGCCAATTAAAATATCCCTTAATAGGGTGGAAACCTCTCCAAGATGGGGATTTTTGTCCTGACATAGTTAGCTGTAATAAAGCAGACTTCAGTTAATTTAAACTCTGCTGAACAACCAACCTCACCAAGCATCATGACGTAAGTCAGAACTGTCACAACTAAAAGTGTCATATAAGCCACTCGAAGTTATGTCACATCAAGGTGCTTTATATTGTAATCCCCAACAATCAAAACTACTTTTTAAGAGGAAGAAACCTCTGGCAGACCCAGGCTCAGACAGGGGAAACCATCTGCTGCAAACAGCTGACGATGAGGGTTCAGGGGCAGGGATAGCTCAGTAGGTAGAGTGGTGGCCCCATGATCGGAAGGTCGGGGGTTCGATTCCCCTGAACAGCTACCCTGAGGTACCCCTAAGCAAGGTACCGTCCCTACACACTGCTCCCCGGGCGCCCAGTGGCTGCCCACTGCTTCACTGAGTGAATGGGTTAAATGCAGAGAGGGATTTTCCCCACGGGGACCAATAAAGTACACTTTCTTCTTCTTCGGAGACGGGATAAAAAACATACAATGACACTGCTTGTTGTCAAACACTCCTGGTATCAATGATTGGTCTGCCTCAAGTCACCTTCATTCAAAACCATTTGCCATCTCCCACTTTGCTTTTTGTTTGTTTGTTTGCTTGCTTTGTCATCATGCAAAAAAATCTTTTGAATAGGAAATACTCTGTAGAGCAAAACAGAAACTAAGTTTCACCTTGGACACATATTGTCACGCCCATGAGAAGTTTTCTGTGTTTGGGTTAGTCCTTTTTCTTTTCTATCTTCTTTTTGCATTTTTATCAAAACCCCAACAACCAGTCTTGCATCCACATAAGAGCAAAGCAGATGACTCCAGAAAGCTTAGATGAGGTGGGTTATGTATTAATGTAAACAAAGCTCAGTGCACAAACTCTTTCATCACTTAAAAATATTGTTCTTCTAACCTGGAATTCATTGTGATTAACTGCAGAACTTTACTGCTGCATACACCTCTCCATAATCTAATGCTAAGCTAGCAGTAACAAAGCTACATTATGAAGCTATTGGAAAATAACAGACAGTACATCCAGAGGTGATGTGGCTGGTTTTAAGCACTCTACCTTGAAAACAGGAACTGGTGTTTGCTTTTCAGACTACCTGCAGCTCCCACATGGACATTGATAAATACATCTCTTCTGTATCGGGTTACATAAATACCATCAACAGTTTTACCACCCAGAAACAGATTACCTCACATCCTAATTGGAAGCCATGGATGAAGAGGGAGATTTTATTGACAAATGCTTCCTTCAGACCGGGTGACGCACAAGCCTACAGCTTATCCAGGCCTAACTTGAAAAGGGCGTCAAAAAGGCCAACCACGTGAAGGAACATTTTACCAAGTCCGACATATGTGGCAGTGATTGCAAGCCTAATACCACTTCCTCTTCCACAGCAGTCTCCTTCCTCAATGACATAATAGTTTCTATGCTCGCTTTGACAGACGGTCCCAGCAGACAGCCAACAAAGCTAAACCACCATCCCCTCAAACTCTCCACCTCTGAGGTCTGAGCTGTACTATCCTGGATTAAAGCAGGCAAGGCTGCAGGTCCCAATGGCATTCCCAGACATGTGCTTAGGGTATCTGCTGGACAGCTGAATGGAGTTTTTACCAATATTTTGAACCTGCGCAAGCAGCTGTGCCGATAAGTTTTAAAACCACATTCATCGTGTCATTACCTAAACATTTCAAACTAGCACTCCTGAATGGCTTCCACTTATGGGTATACAGTAGCACTGTATAATTATTAAGTGCTTTGATGTGGTAGTCCTGGTAAATTCCAAACCCTGTCTTCCACCTACACTGGACCCCAACTAATGTGCTTACTGCAAAAATACAGGGAGTATGGAGGATGCCGTCTCTATAGCGTTGCCCTCCATCCTTGACAATGAGAATACTGTTTGTTGATTTCAGTTCAGCATTTAATAAGCTGATCACTATCTTTCGTATCAACATCCCACTCTACAACTGGACACTGGACTTTCTGACAAGCCCCAGCAGGACAGACTGGACAACAACCACTCCTCAACCATCGTTCTATACACAGGCGTGTCCAAAGCCTGTGTGCTTCCCACCTTTTTTATTTCGTCTTCACACATGATTGCAGGCCTTTACATGCTACTAATAGTATAATCAAATTTCCTGCGTGTTTTGTCTATACGCCTGCACTTCTGGTTAGAGGCTAACTGCATTTTGTTGCCTTATACATA
This sequence comes from Rhamphochromis longiceps, assembly GCF_057381845.1. NCBI lineage: Eukaryota > Metazoa > Chordata > Actinopteri > Cichliformes > Cichlidae > Rhamphochromis > Rhamphochromis longiceps. The sequence goes on from NC_140562.1 coordinate 18,580,977, forward strand.
TTGTAGTGACAGTAAAGTGAATCTAATCTAGAGTAATCAAATCTATTCTGAGCTATATTTGAGCTATATCTTAACTGTTATGTGTAACTTACTTATGTTCCCATGTTAGTTGAAACTAATGTAAATAGTTTTAAAATGGTCTTGTGCTTTCTAACAAAAGAAATAACTTTGTTTTTAAAAAAAAGAGCAATAATCTTAAAGAGAGCCAAAATGGTGATAAAATAAAACGTGATCCGTTTACGACAACCCTCCTCACTGTGATCAGCTTGTTGTTTGGCCAGCATGTCTGGCCTTCAGGCCAACAATTTTCACTTTGATATCATCTCAAAAGATATCCTTCGGCACCTACAGCTTATCCAGAATATAGCTCAACCCAGCCTTCATTAATTGTCCTTTGTCACACCCTGCCTACACTCTCTGCAGGAGCTGCTCATATCAAAACCCCCACAATCTTGCAGAGCTTTCTATTCTGCCTTCAGAGGCCACTTAGCTCCTTTCCTGTGTGGTTATCTATCCATACAGTCTTAACTCTTCTCTCTCCTGGCACTGGATGGTGAACAAATGACCTTCCCTTTGACCTTCCTTTTGACAACTCAGGAATAACTCACATCATTATTTCCATTCTGAATGAGTTGTGCCCCAGCAAAAAAATTATTTTTCTCATACAATCCTTCATCTTTATGTGCACCATAAAATTACAGTGTTCAAGTATATAGACTGATGTGGCATTTCCTAGAGAGAATAAATAAATGCTGGCTGTTAACACAAGAGTGTTTATACAGTTTAAATCAGCATGTAGATCTGCACAGAAGAAATTACAGTAATTTAGTTGAAAAGAAGTCACACTGATGAGTGAACTTAAAAAAACAAAACAAATTGGTATTAAAGACACCTCTTAGCATAGAAAAATAGTGGAAGTTGTGCATGCTTAAATGTCTACAGGTTCATTTAGCATTATTTTCTGCTAATTCCTTCTCTACACTATTTTTCTTCTGCTGTTTGCCAGTGTGAATTCATAGGGAGCAAGGCAATTATGTGGGAAGGCATCATGCCTAATAAATAAGGCATAGGGAAACGTGGTTAATAACAAACAGAAGTAAGTGGCCACCCATAAACAAATGGACAAATAAGAAATTTATATAATAATTATATTGATTACATAGGATAATTATAAAAAGAACTGAATACTATTTAAGCAATGAGCTGAAAAATTGGGTTTCATGATAGATTGTGTGTAGTGTTACCAACAACAAAACAAAAACTGTCCAATCTAAACACTCCACTGATGTGAGTGGTTTGCCATTTACAGTAATAGGAAAGATATTCATGCCACAGTGTATTTACAGATAAAGATAGTATGAAGTCTAAAAAAGCTGAAGTTATAATGAAATTTAGTGTTTGTTCACTTTAGATGATGGCTCCTCTGCTGACCTCATATGCATCCAAGAGAGAAATTTCTGTTATGGCAAACTATTTGTTGAGTTGCTAGCCTAACTTTCTTGCTGATACTGCAAGCCATTGTGCAACCCCAGCTCCTCTGTTTCATTCTCTGTTTCATGGTAAACACAGGTACAGTTAGTTCATGCCAATATGACATTCAATCTGCCAAGAATTACACAATTTAGTGCAAGGTCTAATTGGACAAGCACTGCTTGTTAATTGCAGTCAGAACATGTGTACATTAAATATAGGCCCACTGGAAAAAATGTGTCACGGTGAAAATCACATGTGCTGTCTATGGTCCTGAAATTATATCCATTTGAGTGTAATGCAAAACTTTATGAAGGTAAAATGCATTTTTAAAGTTTATTAATGTAAATGCATTGATCAGACCAAAACCAGACAGCACCTTCAAACTATCAAACCATTTAAAACATGAAAAACAAAAAGAGGTTGCTATTAAGAATTCCTGTGCCTGCCATTTATCCATCCATCCTCTTCCATTTATCCGAGGGTGGGATGAAGCCTGTCCCAGCAACCGCAGGCTCAAAGGCAGGGTACACACTGGAGAGGTGGCCCTGATGCAGGGCTAACACACAGAGACAGACAGGGTCTTAACTGCACCTCACCTTGCTTTTAGTCATCCACATATGTGTGTAGACACATCCAAAACTGAGACACATCACCATTAGTACAAAGACTACAAATGCATAGTGTTTAGAAAAATGTTTGAACCGACCATCATGTCTTTATAGTTAGATTCCAAGGAGCCAAACTGACCTATGATTCACTGAAGCATAAAAAAGCACCTATAATTTAAGGAATGAGCCACTGTTGTTTCTATTCACAACAAGCAACTTAGCAAAGAACTAGTTTTAAATTCATGTTTAGGAACTTTGTTACTAGCAGCCTATTCGGGGTTGTCCTTAAAAACAGTTGCTGGGTTATAGCGTTAAGAAATAGAAAAAAAATCCAGCATGGACCTAACCTGAGAGATTCATCTGGCCCTTCAGTTGATCCGTCTACTGTTCAGCGAAGCCTCATCAGAAATGGTCTCAGTAGAAGGTTGGCTGTTGAGAAAACATCCTTAAAGAAGGAAAATTCTACAAAAACATAAATGAAAATCAGTGACAGCTGGATTTATGGAGTATTTCATCCAAATGTGAAAAGTTTGGCTCAAATCATCAATATGAGGGGAAAAGTACAATAATTAGTGTCAACAGCTACACATGGTGAAGGCTGTCTTGATTTGCACCTGCATTTGAAACAATGTTTTTTCTGGGTTTTCTCTTTTTCTTTTTCACCATGCAATCCCACCTGAAAAGTGGCTTTTTTCTTTTTCATTGTATCCTATATTGTTTTTCCAAGGACATTTGTAAATGTTCCAATAATTTGTTGTAAAATATTTCCTATTTTTTTAATTAAAACACAGAGAAACAAGAGATGGCTAACGACAGAAAATAATCATTGGACATCCTGACTGAAAAACTGAAGTAATAACAACTGCAGAGAATGTGTTGCATTGGTATGCAGTTAAGTTGCTGCAGGGGCATGGACCTGAAACCCAAATTCAACCCAGTTTTTTAGTTATTTCTTCCAGTGTTGGATGAGATGATTATGATTGCAGTAAATATTAAAAATGCTTTGATGCAATCAATCAAATGTGGAAATTGTTTCATATCATAAATCGTGTCTTCAGAGAGCAGTATACAGCAGGAATGGCACAAAGCACAAATATCTTTGATTAGCAATAACCCTCTTTGGTCACGTATTTAGTGAAAATTCCAGAAATTACAGCCAACAACCAGCATGTGTCACAATAGCTTCTCATAATAATAATAATAATAATTACAACCATCTGCTTCACCTGTTAGTTCACAGCAAGCTCATCACTCCATTTTTTCAGTATTGGCCAGATGTTCTCAAAATTGCAAAACCTTCATTAAATCATTTGGGACTTTTTAAGCATCTGTTTAGTTTTCTAATTTGTTTGTTTACTAGCCAACGCAACACATGCTACAAGCTATGCCCTCTGTCTTGTTCTCTTTTTTCCGCTGGCCAATGTGTTTTCTACCAGCAACACATTACACACATGGGGGCAAATTATTGCTGCATCCTCCCTTAAAAATAAATAAATAAGCAAAAAATACAAACCAAAACCGCATATTTGGACACCTGGCAAGTTTTTCAGACTTTTCTGACTGAACTCAGGTAGTACCACTCTAGCTTATATAATATATCTCTGTGTATGTGTATGTTAGAGAGAAATGGCAGCCAAGAGTAAAAAGATGAGGAAGAGAGAGCCTGTGAATTATTCATCCAGTCCTCTCTTCTGCCCTCTGATTACACACCACTAAACACCTTATTACATCCATATATAGCAGTCTACAGTTGAAAGGATGACCACAGGTATTGGTGGGCTCCTCGCTGGCTTATTACCTATTACCTGCACCAGATATCAAATTTCCTGCTGTCTGTGTAATTTTAGAATTGTGATCTTGATGTTTTTTGCTTTGTTTTGTTTTTCTGCCACCTGCTTCTCACGCAGCCACTCACTCAAAAAGTCCTTTTGGCATACCTGTGGAATTAGTAAGGATAATAACGTGGGACACTGTTGCACCGTAACACTTGGCAAAATAATGTGGGACTGAAGTATTCATTTTCAACAACCTCCATTACTCTGAAGTGTAGGCATGAAAATGTAATCTGGTACAATTTAATTAGTGCATCAAAATCAGTCTTCTGTAGCAAAGTTTTCTCGAGTGATATCTGAAACAAGGGGAGTGGGAGTGATGTGCCACTTGTGGATGAACGCAGTCGCATTTTTCTTATAATGACTGACTGGACTGAGTCGAGTTTAAGTCGTTTAGCACAGTAAAAGTAGTGGCTTTAGTGGGTTTTTTGTCTGTATGGCATTTGTTGGGAAACATCTGAAAAAAAACTATGAGAATATAGATAAATGTAAATAGTGAATGAAGAAAGCAAGAAGCAAAGAAATAGCAAGAGAATAGCATATAAATACTATTGTTTTAGTGAGTATGCTGAAGCTTATGCTTGTTAAAGGGGGGCATCAATATGACACACAGGCTATATATTGGGCAGAGCAAGTCATTAATAATTCATTGACCCTTCACCCCCTTATTTTCCATTTTCTTGCTCTGTGGCTGAGCTAACTTGATGTCAATATTATATTTCAAAACACTAATGTGCAAAGTGCAGCTGTTATCTGGTGAAGAGAATTGGAAACATAAAATGCTCAATAATTTCGCAGGAATATATTTCTCGTATGTGACTTTATAACACTTAAATGATTTAAACATTGGTGCAATTACTAATCAACCCTTATTGTAACAAATATGCAGATTTTTGCATTACTTGTTCCATAATTAATGGCATTTTTATACACATCCCCTCATTTTAAAAGGCTCAAAATTAATAACATAATTAAGATTGTTTTAAATGAATGAAAATCCTTTGCAGCCAGTGCCTGCCTAAATTCTAGAGCCCATTGAAATCACCAAATTCTGTGTTTCCTCCCTTGAGATTACTGCAGCCACCTTCGGCTGCTGCTTGTTTTTGTTTCTTTGTGCATTCAGTTTTGTATTGAGTAACTGAAAAGCATGCTCTGCTCGGCTGAGATTGACTGCCTAACTCGTGCATTGAAGATTATCCCATTTCTTTGCCTTGAGAAACTCTTGGATTGCTTTTGCAGGATGCTTTGGGTCATTATCCATTTTCACTGTGACGTGATGTCTGATCAGTTTTGCTGCACAATCTGAGTGGAGCATACACTTTGCAATTCATCCTGCTGTTCCTATCAGCAAACACATCATCAATACACACTAGTAGCCCGGTTCCACTGGCAGCCATACACATCTATGCTATAACATTGCCTCCACCATGTTAAATAGATAATGTGGTATGCTTTGAATCATGAGCTGTTTCCTTCATTTTCCACTTTTTTTCTCCAAGCTCCAACACTCCACTTTGGTCCTCGCTTTGATTGTTGCCATTTTGAACAAAAAATACTTGTTCTTTTAGACAGGATTCAACAACACACAAGCAACTTACAAACTAGTTGGCCATAGGGCTGCATTGTCCTATGGTGGTTAGCACAATCACGTCACAGCAAGAAGGTTCTGAGTTTGATTCCAATCCAGAGCCTTTTCGTGTGAAATTTCTATGCTCTCATATCTGAGTGGGTTCTCTCTGGGTGCTCTGGCTTCCTACCAAAGTTCAAAAACATCCATGGGGTTAGGTTAATTTCTTGTTTGAAATTGGCTATAGGTGCTAATGTGAATCTAGGTGTTGACCCTGTGATAGTTTGGTTACCTGTCCACCGTGTACCACACCTCTCACCCTATGACAGCTGGAATAAGCTGCAGTCCACCGTGACCCTGAATTGGATGAGTGGATGAAAACGGCTGGGAGAGTTGGTCGTACTGCTCCATCAAAGTCTCAAATACTCTAAAGTTAAATATCAGATCTTTGTATACCAAGTATAAGTTAACATATCACAGCAACATTTTAGTACAAATAAGAAAATCAAAAGTGAGAGAAATAATCTAAGATGATTAGTAAACAAGGTCTTTGAAAGACATGTTACCAAAGAGTGGAAGACACAACCATTTTAGGTGGTTATTTCTGTTATCATTAGGTTTGTGTATGTGAATCTGGTACTCAGACAGACAGAGAAAGTTAGTAACAAGACATTTGGGAGATTTTACCACAGAATTAAATGCTTAAAGCTGTCAATGAACTGAGCTGAACTGATTTCAAATGAACTGAGCTTAAAGGGGTGTTTGACTGTGACCTTTTTGTGCAAATATAAGATATTTAATTCAATTAAATTTTATTAGTACCAGTGCCAGTTCCCAGCAACAGGTGTCTCCTATGGAATTAGAGAGAACCCAAACAACCCGGTGGTTTAAGGAGTAAGAAGTTGGTGATGGTGGGAGGAAGAACTCCCTTATAACAGGAAGAGACCTCAGACAGAATCAGTGTCAGGGATGGATTAACTATTTGCCAACAGGGAGGCAAGGGGAAAAGAGCAGCATTCAGAGGCTACAAAACAACAAGATAAACCTTCTATTGGCAAAAAAATGTCCACATATGTGGACATCACATTTTGGGTTATTTAGACCAAAATACTCAATTTTGTTCTACAGGGGCCTGAGATCCACTTACAAGGACATTATACTGCCACTGTCCATCCATCCATCCGCTTCTCAGGGTCGCGGGGGGCGCTGGAGCCTATCCCAGCTGTCATAGGGCGAGAGGCAGGGTACACCCTGGACAGGTCGCCAGGCCAACACACAGGGACAGACAACCATTCGCACTCACATTCACACCTAGTGACAATTTGGATTATCCAATTAACCTATCCCCACAAGCTGCATGGAGCTGCACAAGCCGGAGTACCCGGGGGGAACCCACGCAAACACAGGGAGAACATGCAAACTCCACACAGAAAGACCCCGGCCTAATGGTGGAATTGAACTCAGGACCTTCTTGCTGTGCGGCAACAGTGCTAACCACCGTGCCACCGTGCTGCCTTATACTGCTACTGTTCTATTGAAATTTTAAACGAATGTCCTCATATGTGGCTCTCATTTTTCTTAGAAACAAAAAATAGGTAAAAATAAATAAATAAATAAATAAAAATCTGGATCTGGAAATCTGGAATTCTTTGTTTTTACATTCATCAGGTCCCAATCAGCCCAAATATCAAAGAGAACTTAAAAATGCATGCCGTGGAAGAGTTCAGGTCTTAGGAGGATAAAGGAGTTTGCAACATGTATCTTCAATGCAGAGTTGGCAAAAGTTCAGAAATTCAGTACTTAAGTACAAGTACAGATACTACTCTTAAAAAATACTCAAGTAAAAGTTGAAGTACTGATTCAATTTCTTTACTCTTTACTCAAAGGTAAAAAAAAAAAAAAAAAGTACAGGCTCTGAAATGTACTCAAAGCAAAAGTTAGCTCTTTGAAGGATGTTTCTGTTTTTGTGCAAAACTAATTGAACCTTGTGCTGTATTAACATGATGATAAAATAATTTCAGTAGATGGGAATACAAACTTTAGTCTATTTTTAATTGTAATTGTACTCAGTTTTAATCTGAAGAAAAAGAAGGAAAATAAACAATATATATCTATTTTCTGTTACCTACATAGTAGAGGGCGACTTCTCCTCTGAACATGACAATGTGTACAGTCAGGGATTAAAGTGGGATTCAGCAGGTGGGAGAACTGACTGTAATGGCTCACTGTGGGGAAAAGAATCACAACTCACAATAATTTTTATTGAGCGCTCCAGTAGGTTTTCTTAATGAATAGGTTGTGATCAGGTGATCTGGGCTACTGCTGCACTGAGGTTTTAACTGCCCTTTGTATGTACACAACTTAATTCAACAAGATGTCAGCAAATGTTTCATTTGTCCAGCCTGATTTCCATCCTCTACACTGACAGACTGACTGAGGTGGAATTTAGTCAATGAATTCCAGCATCATCAGCTAAAAATCATATGAATCTCTGCTAAACTTCAGTTTATTTTTAATCCTGTATAAATTGTGTTGGAATAAATAAGAAAAGGTGTTATTCCATGGGAGGAGCAGCTTTGGTCAGAGATGGTAGTATTTTGGATGTCTGTTATGGCAAGCCAATAACATTCTTATAATATAATATCATATACTCCAGACTGGCTGAAGGTCTCTGCTGACAGACAGGTCACCTGCTGCATCCTGTTTCATCTCTGCCAGGAGAGGGGGGCAACTGAGACAAAAACCATAAAATTAGAATTGTAACTAAATCATGCTATTTTGATCTTTTGAGATATAAATCCCACATGCATACAAAAGTAGTAATAAACCTGAGAAAGATAACAGCTTTCTTGGAATTCACTTTATCACTTCAGTTCCAAGAGCTCATCCTGTCTTATTTTTCACATAAATAGCAATTACAAAGCTATTCTAAATGTAATGAGGATGGCTATGGACACATATTGACAAGTTGCATGGTTCATCTAATTTAAGCAGTGTTGAACGAATTCACTGCCACCTGCAAAACAAAGCAATACAATGAAGCCACCTTGCTTCCGTTAAAGCTCAGATTCTCATATCCGACTGTTTTGTTGGGTGTGTCTGAGCCGCAACACAATAAATGCGACGACTTTAAGGATTTCAGATTGAATATTATTTTTTCATTGACATTTGCGCATAATAGAAAATGTCTCTATCTCTTAGAAAAACGGAAAGATGCACCAGCCAAGAAATTCCATTTATTTGTTTATGTAAAATGACATCTTCCTCTCCACACATCTGCTCACAGTCTCACAACAGAGAGCAACTGATTGTAGTTTTGTTTCATGAATCTAAAGTGGCCTGTCTTTTATCACCTCACTATTAAATTCTTCAAATGCAGCACATACTTGACCTGACAGTGAATTTTAAAAGTCTCAGCAGAAGAGAAATTACCTTTGCAGATTAATTGTATCCATCTAACTGCCTGTAGATATCTTCGTGTAAGTGTGGGTATTAAATTGTCAGTCTGATGGGAGAATAGTACGGCATGCTTCAGTGAGACTTTTTTATAAATACACAAAAGGAGGCACGCCTCTCTGATTCCCCAGAAAGATGACTGCAAACTGAAAATGTCACACCATTAATGATTTTCAACAAAAAATGAATGCATGTATGCTAATTTTGACCTCCATGCTTGCCCAACTATGAATAACATCGTCAGCAGGGTAAAACAAACCTGTCCCACGACAGTCTGATCCCAGCTCACGTACCTCCTTATTAAGTGAACAATCCAACGCTTGATGAATTCTGCTTCACAACAATAAAGCTTAAATGATCACGTGGAGTAAGCAGTGGGAGTTAAAATTAGCTTATTTAAGAACCACAGCTCCATCAAATGCCTGCCATGTTTGTGGTTTCAAAACTGTACTCTTCACATTTGTTTGCAAATGAATCTCTGAAGTTCTCTGTCAGTGTATCTCATGCAATCAGAACAGAAAATAGAGGCTTGCATGACAGTTGCATGATATGCTAGGACAGGTCTGACTTGGATAATGCTATGTCTGGGTGAAATGGTGCGTTAAGCTCTTAGGTTATTTTAATGATCAGCACAGATGAGGTCCCAAATAAAGGCAAAACTGTATAGTTGCTCGGTGCAGTTTGGGAAGTCAGCATGTCTACTACTACATGTACTACTGAGTAGTACATGTACTGCTGTACATGTACTGCTGTAAACAAGAATATTCATGTAACTTATAGAAACCAAAGGTTTAAATACTCAATTAGCTCTGCTAACAAAGTCTGTACCACATGTATGACGTGTTTGGTCATAATGTAGAGTGTGCTACAGTCACACAAGGGAAAATTGACTGCGGCACAATGAAATGTATTGCAACAGTGTGCAATGAACTTGCAATCTTGTTGCTTTTTGAAGTGATTGCTTTGGAGACAATGACAACATCTGCAGCCATTAAAGCTGAAAAATTACAGTCATTCTGCTACAGTCATTGGTTTTAACTTGAATGAGGTCAAACTAGTAGCCACATGCAATTTGTGGTTAACTATCATAAATCAATCAATCAATCTGTTGCTGTCTGTTACAAATTTGCTGTTGTCCTAATACACAGAAATTCACATTAACCACTTACATTTGGAGTCCAGCAAGAAGCTCATAGATTTGAAATTCCTCCACAAGCAGTGATGCAGTTGTTTCAGGACAACAATTTGATTGCGAAATGACAAAATGCTCAGCAACCAGAATACAACCACTTCGCAACCAGCTAAATCAAATCCCCAGTGCAAATAGATAAGTTGCACTCCTTAGCACAGACTAACTCAGACTGATTGCAGAAGTGTTGGCAGCCTTTCTAGGTTTAGAAATGACGTGTCAGTTATGTTACAAACCTTCGCCAATCTGTCAAAGAGTGGTGGCAGTCAGACAGGAGATCTGTGCAGTTGCCATGTGATTAAAAGTTACCCAGAAGTAGACAGTGTTGCATGCTATTGGTCGCCAAAACTATTCAGTGCAATCACCAGGAAACCACCTAGTTGCAAGGAGGTTGCAATCCTATAGTTACACTAGCGTGACTGAGCCATTGTAGTAGAGAAGCAGTGTCAAGGGTAAAGAACAAATATGGAAATAACCAGTCAACAACAAACAACCCCATACACTAAACATACACACATATACACAAGGCACACATACATTGATAAATACTATGCAACAATCAAACAGGTTTTAAGTTATCCAAAATGGCACAAATGAATGATGGATACATGAAGGAAGCTTCATATTTATATAGCTCAGTTTCTTGGTTGAGGCATGCTGACATTCACACCGTGTCTGCGACTGAATGTGTGGGCTGATTGTGTGACTTTGTGGATTTCTATTTACCTTTCTCCAACAGTATGCTTTTCTTTGTAACTTTCCACTGTGAGATCTAAATTTTTCCTTCATTCTGTCTCCAGCTTCCTTTTTTTAATTCTTTCTACCATACATATTTCTACCATATTCTGAAATAATCTCTTTTTCTAATATATCATCATCCTTTCCTATCTTCTGTAAATCTATAGCAGTCCCTTGAACCTTCTGCGTAAAAAGTTAAATTAGGTACCCACAGCACTAAAAACAGACACTGCTAGAATATGGGAAAAAATAATGTGCCTAATAACTATTAATGAATGACTTTAAACAAATAATCACTGTATGTGTTTGAAAATACAACTTTCCATTGGCATTGTTAACATTAATGTGGCCACTTCAGTATATCACAGCACATCAATTTTTTTACAGGCCGCATTGTGTGGACTGATAGCTCATACAATAATCTACACTGAGGAAAATATACTCACTTCATATTAGCACACTATTCAACTGGCATTGCGTTTCCCTGTGTTTAAATTATCGCTCACACATTGTCTTGATAATTCCACTCATCGCCCAGAGCGTCTGACCTGTGACATCACAGCTCTCATGGCTTAATCATAGGAAGCATTAAGCACTTCCGTCTGTTCAGAAGGTTAACATTGCCATTAAAAAGCCATTTTTCACCAGGAAGACCCTGAGTTCATGCCAGTCCATGCAGAAACACATCAAATCTGTCTCCCCTTCTCTGGGAAGATAATTAGCGTTGGAAAGGTTGAGAATGGGATGTCATTGGCTGATATTCATCACCGAGCCACATACAAACTCCATTAAGCACGTCGCTCTTAGTCAATCAAGACCATGTGTAGAGAGAGGAAAGACAGACATGTGGCCTGAGGAAGCTCTGATACCACCCTGCCTTTTCTTTGTGATTTTCAGTAAAGTACTTTCTTTAACTTTTTAGAAATATTCAGAGAAAATGCACACAGTCAGGTAGAAAAAATTAAGGTAGAAAGAAATAACATTTGTCAATGTTTCGAAGAGTATAAACTAATAAGGTATAATGATGAGAATGAAACATACGAGCAGAGCCGCAAACATGAGCTGAAAGTCAGCACCCAGAGGAGTCTGTTGTTACGAACTGGGGCTATATAAATAGAATTGAAATGAAGTGAACTGGAAGACACTAAAATGATTCCAACAGACAACTAATAACTGTTGTATCTCTCACACCATGTATGTAACTGTAAATGTTCATAATCAGTGCAACTTCATTCAAAGTTAGGCTAAAATTAAGATTTGCAGAAAATCAGTTTGAATCAGAAACAGTTAAACTATTTAATGTCATATTAAGGCTACGTCCACACGTACACGGGTATTTTTGAAAACGGAGATTTTCCGTTTTCGTTTTAAAAAATAATCCCGTCCACACATAAAGGCAGAAATGAAGGAAAACGCTGCTATGAACATGCCAAAGCAGCAGGTGGCGCTAGATTCCTAACCATGTAGAAATGTTGGCCAATCAGAAGTCTAGAAGCCTCTGTGGGAAATAGTAAACAAAGATGGGGCATAGAAGCAGAACCGAGTCGTATGTGTGGAGGGACAGTAACTGTGTGTGTATATGTAAGCATTTAAACACTGCAGAGAGTAACAGTAACAGTAACAGTATTGTAGAAATTCATTTCACCGAAACAATAACGTGGCGCACAGTGTGACGTCAAAAAATGCGCACACCTTTGACGCTGCGTTTTCTCCGTTTTTCTAGTCCACACGTAAATGCAAAAACGGAGTTTTAGAAAATATCCACCCTGGCCGGAGTTTTTAGAGATCTCCGTTTTCAGTGACCGAAAACGCCGTTTACGTGTGGACGAAAGGTGCAAACGCATAGAAAAATCTGCGTTTTCAAAAATACCCGTGTACGTGTGGACGTAGCCTAAATGTTAAGGAATGTAAAAGTACTCTGTTCACACTCAAGTTAATATGCATGTACAGTCCACTGATTAAGAGAATGTACACTAATTAGCTGTTATTTCATATTTGCTTATAGATAATTTTCTATATTTGCAAATTCCATCCTGCTGTCTAAAAGATGATCTCTACCCCTCAAACACTACCTTTTTGTCAGGAGGTATAGAATAAGCACAAGGTGCTCTCTGGCATGTTGGCATATACTGGGAGAAGGCAGAAGACAGCAGTTTGTGTCCCATATACAGTATGTATTTCATTATATAACAAAGAGGTATAATTCACAGGAGTTAATACACGTTTTTTGTTAAATTGTGACTTAACTCTCTCTTTATCAGTGAGCAAAGTTATTTTCAGTTATGCTTCTATAAGGTTTCCAATCATCATTGAGATGCATGAACCTTTCTTTATTAGTCATTATATTACAACCAGCTTTAATATTGGTTTCCCAGAATAATAGCAGAGCTTTACTGCCTTGAATATCTTAACGTGCTAAATTCTTTTGACTTGGTCAGAAACTGCTCTGTTCTTCTTGCAGCAACTTCACAAATTTTAGATTTTTTGGTGTCTGGGCAACCTGTAAATGGAGTAGAAACGCACCTGTCTTTGAATGTTTACGATGATCGTCTAACCCATGTAAATTTCGGAGGAGCAGATGTCCTTTGTTGGCACCTATCTCAGCACACTGTTCTAAAAACAACAACAAATCCCACTGGGACAAGGTTTGAATGTGCTCAGCTGGTGCTTGTGACCAGTTTGTGTATTGCTACAGTATTGGTGTCATTGTCAGTATTACACTCCATCATCACCAAACAGCTCTGCAGCAGGTGATGTCACGCACCCTGCGTGAGATTATAGATACAACATCGTGACAGCCAAGAGAGGCAAGTGAAGGGGAATAAGACAGCTGGTTTGAAACTGGCATTACTCACTTGCTAATTAAACAAATCACAGCATTTTATTTTGAGTTGCGTTGGGACTGAACAACTTTATATGTGTAAACAGCAGAAAAATGTCATTTCAGCCTCGCGCTTTCATTGTTCGTTATTTTTTAACAATTTGTAAAAAAAAAAAAAAAAACTGACGTAGAAATGTTACATTTCATTTCTTACATTTCATCAATAAAACATTATCCATATTTACATGCTTACTGTAGAATTAGTATCAGCTTCCTTATGCCTAAATATCATGAAAACATTACTTATTTTAGTTTTCACTCTAAAGCTTAATTTCCATTTACAGAGTCAACACATGAGCCAGAAAGCGGTTCTAAGACGATCCCGAAATATTTTTGAAAATACGCAAATGTGCAAAAAAAAAAGCCGCTCCAGCAGAAGAAGTCACCCCTCAAAAATGATATAGAGCAGTTAAGGTGGAGTTAGCCCTCCTACAGGTTTGCTGTTGTTTTTATAAAATCCGAATCACTTTAAAAGTCATCTAATGAATGTCATCCTTTCAACTCTGATGGTTATCTTGTGCATCTCTGGAGTGACTTACAGCAGCACATCAGCACTGCAGGCTCCACGGCTCGATGAAAACTACACCATTCACGTAAAGCTAATGGATTATGCCTATCATTTAACAAGGTTTGTTGGCCATGGGGCAAAAATATGATATTTAACAATGGGAAGTGACTACGGGAGCTTAATTACAACCAGTGGAATCATTTTCTGAAATGAACCAACATCCAGTCTAATGACTTTTTGCAATATTGTAAATGAAAACATCAAAAGCTGTTAAGTATTCCTTAAAATCTGACTTATAGCACTGTGACACATGGAAGGAAAATCTACAAAAATCTGAAACATCATCTTAACTAAATTTGTTTTGGGAGACTTAATTAAATGATTGTTTTCTTGCCATAAACAAGAAAACAAACATCATCATAAACACCTTTTAATCCAGAAGCCAGAATTAGCACAACAGCACGACCAGTCATACCAGGAGGGGAGCAGCAGCAGGAGCACCGGGAATCAACAGCCATCTGAAACAGGCTCTGCTGTTCTCAGGGATGAGAACCTTTTCAACCATAAATTTCACGCAAGACAATTTGGCATGAAAATTTTAAAAGACTGGGCAGAGATGGTTGGAATAAAGGTCATGTTTGCATTATTTTTAAAAAGAGTGTTATTTTTAGTGTGAATGGATTGGTGCATTGGTGGGGGAAAAGTGTGAAGCGCAAGCTGCCAATGCATTCTGACTTATACACTCAGACCCAATATGCTCACAGGAACTATGTGTGTTAAATATAAATTTAGAAAGGATTAACAAAAAAAAGCACATAAACACTTGGTGCTCACAAACTATATGCTTGAAATGTTCTTATATAACAATAATAACAATCAGCAGCAGCAGCATAATCATCATAATGATGATGTTCAAAGTCAGTTGAATTTTTGAGGTTGTGTGGTACAGTGCAAGAGAAGCATTTGTTAAGGAAAAGGAAAATCCCGTGGAACTGCTTATTCTAGCAGTATTGGAAAATTCTCAGTTTCTACACAGAATCAACTATCAGACATAAAAAAGATTGACCGTGGTCAGTTTTCTACATTGATGATTCAACAGCTTCCATGGATAGATTTGATTTGTAGTTTATATCACTGAAGAGGAGTCAGTGGATCTATTTTACTAATAAGCTCATTGCAGCAGTAGCATCATTAATACTTTGTGCAGCATTAAAAACCCATTTCAGCTAATGCTAAATCATCTTGCAAGTCATTCTCCACTTTCGGCTCACATGAAACAATGAAGGTTTTTATTATTATTGACTTCATTATTGGCGAGAGTATTAATTAGACCCATGAGTGTAAACCCCAGTGGTGAGCGGAAACAATAATTCATGGCAGAAATTTGACTTTATGCAAACCAACAGACTTCTAATTTTGTTGGCTGATCCTGTGTTTTGATCGGCAATGTCACAATATCAGATAATCAGAATATGATTCTACTGGGAATTAACCTAAATCCCAATGTTTCGGTATTTTCATATGATGATATCCAGCGGTTCATTGGATTAATTTGTATATCAATCTATTATCTATTTCATGATGTGGGTGGATAAGTGTGTCCAAGGAATCTTTTAAAAAGATCCGAACATGCTCAAATGATAACCAAGGAAAATTATGCCGTATTGAAAGTGTGTTTGAGTTTTTTAACTTCATCACTCTCTCTGCCTCCCTGAGAAGTCAGAAGGTAAACAAAAAAGTAAACATTATAGGGAGCAAAACAAAGTTTGTTTGTAAGGGAATGTTGTTGAGCCAGATAAGGAGACAGAGGTGCTAAATTAGGCTGACACTGAACACGAGTTAAAATAGTGTGATTAGCATATCTAATAGGAGGGGTGGTCGGAGGGGGAGTTGGGCCTGTGATTTATAATTACTCGTATATTGGCTGTTAGTCAAATAAACTCACCACCGTTTCTTTTTTGGACTCAGAGCAGATGGTGCTACGCAGACATTAGTGCTGAGTCAATTTTCATGTTGTGGTCAAATCAAACTTGACAGCTCAGAGCTTGTTTCTTGGATTCTACAATGCGTGCAACCCACCAGCAGAAACATATCAAGAATCAAGGCACGTATCTCACCATCTAAAATTATCAGGGTAATGTCTGCAAATATATTCTTTTTAAATATCCAACCTGGCTGGGTCCAGTATCCCCGTCCAGTGCAGCTGCTACGCATTAGACCTTGTTCGGCTAGAGGCAACGAGGGATGTGAGATTTATTGTAGACACACCAAATGTTGTAGTCATCAGTGTCCGCTGGAAGGATTTTTTTTTTCTCTTGGCAGCTTCTTTCATTTCATCTTTGTTAAATCTTTCATTAAGAACTGTTTTGACTAAGTGCAGGGCTTTAAGTGTAGTGAAACCTCTACTGTGCGTTCTCTAAGTCCGACACCAGAGATTCTAGTTTTCTGGTTCTATGGATGTGCAGAGAGAATTTGCTCTTCCACAAGAGAAGGGGCACCTTTAGGCTGTTGTGGCTTGCAAGGGTTTAAAACACCCAATCTGCTTTGCTTAACTGTTCTCCCAAAGCGCCCGCATACACTGTCAAAGACCTCAGACAATCTCCAGGGCTGCACGCAGACGCCATGCCATGAAAGGCCCAAGAAGAGCCTTCCTTCCTGGACAGACCAGATTATGCCCTCACCTGTCCAAGCTTTGCCCAATAAAAATCACTACATAACATCACATTACTCCTAAGTGAAAAAAACTTAATACTGGTCTATTATAATATATTATTAGAATTATCTATTATCATATGTAATTATTATATAATTTTCTAAGTATTTTATCTGAATTCAACATGAAATGTGTCATTAGTGTAAGGATATTGTCTTGTTATTCTACAAGATGTTTTGTATGAAGTTTTCTATATTTTTGTGTTATTTATTCTATATATACAGCCTATAGGAGGAAAGGAAACTCTGCTGTTTAAGTAAATATTGTTTTTTACATATACATAGATAGATAGATAGATATACAAACACATACAATGGATATTGCGGGTTTACTGATTGAATAATTTAATAACTTTTTTGTTAAATATTAGCATGGTGAGTTAAAGAACCTGGATTGGGTGAGTAAAATACGTATTCTTTATTCTCAGTCTTTTGCAATCTGTTTATTGTACATCTATATTTTGATGACAGTGTAAATAATATTTATCCATCAGCATATTATCATATTTACATTAATGTAAATGAACAAAAAGGGACCCACAAAAGAAAGAGCAGGCTAATCTGGCAAGCCGATTTGGCCTTAGCTCTGCATGTTATATTAAATATATTTTCACAGTAATGCCATACAGTATCTCTGCATAGTTAAAGCCGTTCAGCCTTTTGAGAATATTAGTGGTTCGTGTATGATGTAATAGGATGCAATCTATGTATCTGTATGAAATGACCAGAAATTAAAAACAGTCTGCTATTTTGCCAGTGTGACTCAGCACAGTTTCAGAAAACAGATTCAATTTTCTGTGCAGATAAAGAGAACCTGGCTCAATTTGACGAGATTGCCCCTCATGCATCTTAAGCAGATGATTCAGGTCATATGCAATCCATAGGCTATGTTATGAAACTCCCGCATTCATTATGGTGGATGATAGAGCAGCAGCTACACTGAGTGGCGGCTACTTCAAAAGTCCTCCAGCAACCACTGGAAAGACCAAGCTGGCCTCTCTTGGGAGAGCTAGTGCCGTTGTGGCAGATGAGAAAAGCTCTCCCACTTCAAGGGTAATCATACTCTGTGCCTACAGTCACTGCATCATCCACCAACACAGCAGGACAATGCTATTTGATGGTGCTTACTGATAATAGTCTCTCATCATACTTTTCATAACAAAGAAAAGGGTTAAATCAAACTACTTTGGCTCACTGAAAATGGAAAGTAATCCAATACTTTTGCAAATCATTAAATATGATGTGTGCACGCTCACCAGCTCCAGCCTCAAACTTTGAATTGCTGTTTTGTTTTAGAGAAAAGACTCCCCATCGCCTTTGATAAATAAATATCAATATATAAAACAAACAAGTGCATGCACAGCATAAAAATGAGGCTTCGGAGCTGGCTCCGGGGAGAGTCCTACACACTGGTCATGTATGCTCTTGTCAGCCTTGGAGTGAGAGCTGGTTCCATTACCACCCGGGCGCCTACATTCTCACTCCTTCTGACAGCCAGGAATGAATGTCCTGGCACACTGCAGGGCCAGGGAAGGAAAGCGAGTGCTGCTCTATGGTGGTGGGGGTTTTGGGGGGGCTGTGACAGCGGGCCGCTCGAAGCGCTGCAGGGGTTCAGGAGCTGGGATGAAGGTGTATGTGTAAGTGAGAGAAAAGGGAGACAGTGAGGTGGTGGGAAGGAGTGAGGCAGCGCCTGTAGCCACTGATGTGAAAGTAATTTAAAGTAGCATGTAAATGTCACAGTGTCAGGTTCTTAAATGTGCTTGTAGAGTTTTGGTTCCTATTTTAACCTTATTGATGTTCTCTTTTGTTTTTCTAATGCTTTTTATTTTGCTCATTTCCCCAGTGTCTCCTTGTTTATCTCCCTCTGGTTTCTATATACATTAGTTCCTTTGTCTTCAGTCAGTTTAGTGGTAATTGGCTCAAATCACAGCTGAAAGCTGTGAGCGTAGTGCCAAAGGTTTGGCTGTGTGCTACAGCACTTCACTGAGTCCTCACTGTGAACGTTTAGAGCCGTGTTTCCACTTCCTCTTTTACTTTTGCAATTTCTTTTTCTTGTTTCTCCCCAGAGCCTTGACCTGCGTGCTTCAATTTGTCTGATTTCCCTGCTTTGTGTCTGCCCACTCTGCCTGTTTTCACCTGTGTATGTGAGTTTAGTCCTTTGTGTAGTCTTTCTCTCCTCCTCTCAGTTGTCCCATTATCTGTTTGTGCACTTTGCATTTTCCAAATCACTTGATGTCACTTTTTTCATATTAAAAAAGGCTCATTTTTATCAAATTGACACAGACTGGCAAACTGTCCAGGGTGTAGCCCGCCTCTTGCCCTGTGACAACATGGGACAGGCTCCAGCACCCCCCACCAGCCTGAAATGGATAAGTGTTTTCTTTTTTTTTTTTTAAGTAATTGGACAGATAGAATTTAGCGTGCCTTTGCATCCTGCTCTTGGCTCCTTTCCCCAATGTATTCCCTGACACACCAGAGCACAGAGAACAGTGCATTAAAATGACAATCTGTGCAAGTATTCAGAAATAAAAAGCCTGAAATATTTTTTTACATTGCATTATGAATTATGTCATTCATGCAGTTGGCTGTTTTGTTAAATTGCAGTTAAATACTGTTAACTCTGTGATTACTACTCTTTTCGACTGTCTCACTACAAAGGCTTTAAAGGATACATAAACATAAACCTTGTTCTGTTCAATAGGAAAACAGGCTAATTTCTGAGACTCTGTTCAAAGTTTAATATTTTCATTGTGTCCCATCTGTTAGTTAGGCAGAGAAGTTCAATCATTAGCATAACTGACACCCCTAAAATTACAGCTTGTTCTTGTTCTTAGCTCATACTGGCTTTTTTTGATCCAGACCCCTTGGCTTCACATTTTAAGGCACTGGCTGCCCCTAACCTCATTTTGTTGGCATGTGGTGTTGTTTATAGACCACAGTAGCTCCTCAGTGTCTGAAATAAATGCTTTGCTGTCATTGTTATGGTTTATTTAACCCAGATTTTTTCCTAAATCAAAGCAATTAGTTTTGTTGCATAATTTAGCAAACAGCAACAGAAAAACATTATTATTTTAGTCATTTGTGATTACAAAATGTTACCAAAGACTAAGAAAAAGAGCAGTTTTCCTTCTGTGACACATGATACATGTATATAATAAGTTTATCAGCAATCATACCATTGAGCCAAAATACTGTAACATTTCTATATTTCTCCCAGAGTAATAGGAACTCAGCATGTGTGCTTTCAAAGCATTAATCCAACACTGTAAATGTCTTTTAGAAGCTATTAGGTTGTTTTGCATAGTAAATACTGAGCAATAAGATACAATACCTGCAAGTCCTCAGGCATAAGGGGAATGGGACAAAAATCGCCTGCAGAGAGTATTTCTGAGATGAGACCACCAACGACAAACAGATATCGATAAATATGTTGTTGCATAAGCCAAGTTGGCAGCAAAACACTGATGAAAGGGGAAGCATCAAATAGCCTTTAGGTTTTCACAATAAAGGTTAATTTACTGCATGAAAACCAACAGAAAAAAAAAATCTAACAATGCACAAACAAAGTACAGATCAGGTGATGCTGAGTTATCTAAAGTACCAGCCACTGAGGGTAGCGGGCAAGTAGCTACAACACGTGTTTTCAGCTCACATCAACCTCATCTGTTAGTGAAAGGTTATCTGTCCCCCTGTTGTGCAAAGAGAGTGACGTGTAAAACTCGGTGAGCCTCTGCTACGGCCCAAAGATGCTGGCGTACGGTCAAGTCAGTCAACCTGTTTCCATCAACACGATAATCAATAGTGTCAGAGCCTCTCTGGTATCCTCTGCGCCGTCACGCTGACAGCCATATTGTTACGTGACCGAGAGCAGTGTCGATAGAAAAGGTCATGAAATTACACTTGTAAGTCATGTAACTAGTTATTGCCAGGGTGTCAAGAACACATTATCTCATGTGTAGGCTGATTTGAAGCAGCAGTAATGATTTAAGATAATAGCTTTCCATAATCACCTTGTTCTCTGTGTGTAATTTTCTCTACCTGAGTTGAGAATGTGTTCGCTGTTTTCTGAGTCCTGACCATGCTGGCAGCTTAAATTTATCCCCACAAGACGTTGATGAATGGTTTTTAACATCAGAAGAGCCACAATATCCCTTGGATACTCCTACACTGATTTATGACGTTCGCTGTATTCTAGGACTGTTTTGTGATAAAGTGCCGTAATTTACCTTTTGTTTTACCAACTTTCACTCAGCCTGTCTCATCTACTATTACTTCAGCCGGTGATTTCCTGCTCAGAGCCGGAGTGACTTTCAACAAGCCCCAGAGAGTGAGTGTGAGCACCAATTTGTTGCTGGTAGTTGTTTGTGTGACATTGGAGAGTTTATGGATAGGCTTCCTCAGCTATTGGGAACAGGGGTTGTCATCTCTCCTTCCTTTCAGCAGCTACAATACTTCCATGACTTAGGATTTAACTTTTTTTTTTTTTCTGCCTGCCAGACACGATTAAAACGAGGATCTCAGCTTCTATACTTAATTTCTTCCCCACTGATTTCAATATTTTGCAAACAGCGCAGATTACATGGAATCTGATCTTTCAGTTCTGATTTGGCCCACTTCTCTTTGTGGTTCTAAATCAAATACAGATCTCATTTTTTCCACTTAAGTTGCAAAACAAATAACCCATCTTATTGTCTTTTCCATGCACAGCAGTGCCAAGTCAGACCCTCTTAAAATGATCATCTCCAGGAAACCTGAGTGGCACTGCGGTGTTATTTCCTGGTCAATAATGGTCCCAGTATGACAGCAAACTCACAGGTGCTGATGTTGTTTCCATGCAGAGTAATGAGCCATTCAAACAAAGAAATAAGAACTCATGATATATTTCAGTTAAGAAACCGAATGGGTCTTTATGTCAAATGACATTTGATGACTGATAATTTGGTGATTTAATGGTTGTGAAAAGAACGCCCATGTGACATAGAAAAACTCATATAACTGGATTCCCATTTCAAATAAATAAATAAACATCATGTTTATCATAATTGTGCAAATCCTGTCTCTTAACAATCATTCTCATGGTAAATGGCCTGTATTTGTATAGCACTTTTCTAGTTCCTAAGGACCTCAAAGCGCTTTACACAACCAGTCATCCACCCATTCACGCACACATTCACACACTGGTGATGGCAAGCTACATTGTAGCCACAGCCACCCTGGGGCGCACTGACAGAGGCGAGGCTGCCGGACACTGGCGCCACCGGGCCCTCTGACCACCACCAGTAGGCAACGGGTGAAGTGTCTTGCCCAAGGACACAACGACCGAGACTGTCCGAGCCAGAGCTCGAAACGGCAACCTTCCGATTACAAGGAGAACTCCCAACTCTTGAGCCACAGCAAACACAGCAAATGCACGTGTCTTTGTTTATTTAACATAATCACATTTGACTCACTACTTATTTGGTTATGAAATTCTTGCGGTCAGACAGCCACACACAATTTATGTATTGACATTAAATTATGTTCCTGTCTCATCATCTGTTCCGTGGTGACTTTGCTTGTATCGCACTCTAGATTGTCACAGCGCATAAACAACTGCAGCTGACCCTCTTCCCTTTCTGACGTCAGTAATGTGACCTTGTGGTGTGCAGGCCACTTAACCCAGTAATATGAGTTAAGAGGTCTCAACTTTCATTTTGGAACTTTTGAACCATACAGTCAATATGCAACATCTTAATCTTTTCTATGATGGCTCTCTTACGCCTCATTGTCTCAGTGAAATCTCATTGGTCATCCACTTCAGATCAACTCGAGGTTGATCTGAAGTGGAGATGTCAGAAAGTCTTTGTCATTGTTTTTTTGCACATGACGTTCAGTTCAGCCCCGTAACCACTTCCCACTGGAATCTAATTATGGTTACAGTTAAAAAGATGTCAGTAATAAATCCAAAGTGAGAAAGAGTATTCACAGTGTGAACTTATTCATAGTGGGTCATGAGGCCATAGTTCTCGGTTAAAAAGCAGCTATTAATATTCTTAAAGTTGTGCTTGAGATCAATCCATCTTCTTAACCACTTAACCACCAATTCAGAGTGTCCTGGGGGGCTGCAGAAGTGTTGTGCACCCTGGATGGGTTGCCAGTCCATCACAAGTGCTTTGCTTGACATATTGCAGCATTATCACAGTGATAATGCTAACACTAACCAGGTGTGTTCCTATGTTCACCACCTTAGCTCATCATATGAGTGCACAAACATTACTTACTATAAGACAGTACACCTAAGGGAGATAGCTGTTTATAGAGTTAATATTATTCATAAATCTGTACACTGGATGAATTATAATTCATCTTTTTGTAAATATGAAAATAATGCACACAAATTAGTTGCATCCTAATAGTTTAAGAGAAGAATGTGAAACTCATTATGGTGCCAAAGCAGGCTGCAGGATCTGTGATTCATGATAACAAGTGGAGCATCTCAGTGAAACATCGGTTTTCTGGTAGCTGGTTTTTCTTGTTAACTGTAAATCCACCTCGAGACTGAGACCGGCTAAAAATAGACACATTATTGAGTCGCCCAACAAAATGTGAACTCTCTCTGTGTGAGAATTTCCATCTGTTACCTGTCAAAACATATGGGCTCATTACAGGAGAGAAACCTGTGTTTGTGTCCACAGAGCAAAGATTAATATGTCATGATATATAGATTAATTACAGTAGAAAGTTGAGTGAAAACACCTGTGTATTCTTGTTTTGCTAGCATTGCACTGATGGATGTGGGTGACGTGTACCTCTGACACACACACAAACACATGCACACGCGTGCGCACACACACACACACACACACACACACACACACACAGATAAGTGGCAAAATGAAGATTCTCATCAGTTTTCCTCATGTAATCAAAAAAACTCATAAAAAAATACTTTTTTCATAAAATTTGGAGAAACACTAGCCTGTCTTTTCAGATGGATCAGACTGTGTTTTATGTATTCAGAAAAGATTTGATCTTTGTGCTTGCCCTTTTAGGAATCACTAATCATTTAAACAGAAAAAGGTTTTTTTAGATCCTTGAGCAAAGAATATTTCAAAGGAGCAACATTTTAGAGAAGATTATGGTGCCAGCAGATTGTTATTAGCATTTTATTTAATCATATCTATTGCTTTTACTTACTACCTTTTTTTTTTTTTTTCTTTTTACAAAAACAAACACACTGCTAGAAGTCCCATTCTAATCACTTGTGTCGGGTTAGCTCATTGTGAAACCTGGCCCCACCCTATCATGTGATTTCCTGAGGTCAGATGGCCCAGGATGCGAGTGGGCGTTAAGGCGTCTAGGAAAGGAACTCAAAACTGGATTATAGATGACAGACAGTTGGTGTTGTAAACCACCGCCTCTGTTCAAAGATAGTTGCTCACAGTGGACGTAAATGGCTTCTTTCACTCCTCTTAAACCACCATTGACCGTTAGAACTGAAGAGGCTTCTTGGATGAGAGGTGAAACGTCTTCAAGCAACTCAAAGAAGTCCAGACGCTTTTCTTTCCAAGCTCCTTAGACTACCACCAATATACAGGACATGGTCCAAATCCAAATGCCGCTCTATGTAAATAGACTAAATTTTGACGGTCCATTTCTATTTTATTACATGCAACTTTTTAAGTGTATACTTAGTGCATGTTTTAAATTGCAGTTTCTAATTAGCTTTTTCCTTTGTCTTTACAGTCACAAAAGTAAAAGAAGGGTTCAAGTTGCTTTGCATGTGAAATGTGATTAAGAACAGAGGAGAAAAAAAAGCTATTTTTTTATTTTTGAAGAACAGGCCCATGGTCCGGAGTCTGCGACTCCGTGTTTATGTTTAGTTTATTAGTATTCTGTGGTTTTGGTTACCTTGGGTGTTTGTACTCTTCTGTTTCATGGTTCATGTTCCTATGTTCTGTGTCCCGCAGTCTGTGTTAAGTTGGTGTGTTATGTCATTGCGTGTATGTGTTTCCAGTTTTATTGTGAAGGTCTGCGTCTTATGTGAGTGTTTTCAGTTTGCCTCCCTAGTCTCGTCACGTTAATCACTCCCAGCTGTGTTCCCCACCTGTGTGTAATCTCCCTGTGTTCTCTAAGTGTATTTAAGTTGTGTCTTCTGTCATAGTAGTTGCTGGTTCGTCTGTGTTGTTTCCCCTCGGTCTCCCTGCATCTCTCCATGTGTATTTCCCCGGACCTCCCTGCATCTTCGTTTCTGGTTTGTTTTGTTAGTTTTACCCAGTTTAGGTTCCAGTTTCATGTTCCCAGTGCCTTTGTTGTTTGTTTTTTCCCTTCGTTAATAAATACTCACCTGCACCAGAGCTGCCGCGTCCTGGTCCTAAATATTCCACACCGTGACAAAAAGATTATTTAGTTAAAACAAGAAAATTTTATTCATTCATTCATTCATTCATTCATTCATTCACTTCCGCTTATCCTTTTCAGGGTTGCGGGGGGCACTGGAGCCTATCCCAGCTGTCATAGGGTGAGAGGCGGGGTACACCCTGGACAGGTCGCCAGTTTGTCGCAGGGCCAACACACGAGGGCAGACAACTATTTGCACTCACATTCACACCTAGTGGCAATTTGGATTATCCAATTAACCTATCCCCACAAGTTGCATGTCTTTGGACGGTGGGAGGAAGCCGGAGTACCCGGAGGGAACCCATTCGGGTTATTCAAATTTTATTATTATTTATAATTTATTATTATTTTATTATTAGAGTAACCATTCAGGTCCAAATTAATAATTTGTTGAATTGTACTCCAGTTGTTGAATGTATACAGACACTGATACAGTTGTTAGGCTACTTTGAAATGTAGTGCACGGAATTCGTATGCAAGTGGAACTTTGTATTGGTTACATTTGTTTGAGGATATTTTGTCAAACTGGACATCCTTAAATTTTAATTGAATGCCTCTGATGTTGAACATCATCACTGGTTATGATTGCTGGGTTTCCAACTACAACCTGGAGACCAAAAAAAAGATGTTGTTACACTGGAAGAAACTAAGTGTGCATCACAGACTTACATGTGCAGGTGGTCAGAATGGGACTGAAAGCAGTAAACGGGTGGCCTGGGGATTGTGACAATTTGTTTTTAGAGTTTCTTCTGGGCAAAAGTTGCAGAACCTTTTAATCGGACCTTTGATTGGTCGCAGACTTGTTATTACTGAAACTACTAAAACATTGCATTACAGTGAATGCCCAAGTGCTGAATCAAAAGGAAAACTCCAGTATGTGTACCTCCATAAAATAAACCTAGAAACTGTTATTTACTCAAAACCAGCCCCTTACATGCACCACCTTCCTGCTGCAAGAAACAAAAGCACGATATCCACAGTCAAGCAAGTTTCAAGTGTGTAACAACAGGCTTATCCTCTGAACTACCGATTTATTAGATCAACAACAAAATACTTTATGCTTTGTTTATACATGCCCTAAAATTTCATTCTTGCACTCTCCTTGACTTTGCATGAAAGACAGTTCAAAACAATCCCTCCTCATACTGTGTCATTGGCAGCCCCTCTGTTTATCTGACTGTCTTAAGCCATTTTGAAGGCCAGCTTCTTTTTAAGCCAGCTTTCTTCTAAACCTGAGATGACCATATTAAAGATATTCCCTCTGTTTACCATTTTACAGAGCCTAGAGAGAGAAGGGGGAAAAAGAACCGCCTGAGTGTTTTGAGCAGTCTAAACTCTCAGCTATTACTTTGGATTCTCGAAAGATATCTGCCAGAAAAACAAGTTTTTGTTTTCTTATACAGTGGGGAGGTGGGAATAATTGCTTGATCAAAACTTCAGCTCCCTCCACGGATCTTCTGTTGGACTGAGGTCTGGAGACTGTCAAGGCCACTCCATGACCTTAATGTGCTTTTTCTTTAACCACTCCTTTGTTTTCTTGGCGATATGTTTTGGATCATTGTCATGCTGGAATACCCATCCAGCTTATCTTCAGTGTTCTTTCAGATGGCTCTGTCTAGTGTCTCCTCAGTGTGTCATTCTGGACCTTTGCAGAAAAGCAGCCCAAAAGTATAATTTTTCCACCACCATACTGGGGATGGTTCTTTGGGTCGTACTCAACGTTTCTTTCTCCAAACACAATGGGTCAAGTTAATGCCAGAGAACTCGATTTTCAATTTCTCCCAAGCCTTCTCTGAATCATTTAGATGTTCACTGGCAAACTTAAGGCGGGCCTGTAAATGTGCCTTCTTGAGCAGGGGGGCCTTGCAGATGCCAACTGCCTTTTGATCCTGAACAAGCTCCTCCAGTCGAGTTTTGGGCTGATCCACAACCTCTCTGATAATCACTCTCACCCCATGACGGGAGATCTTGCTAAGATCTTCAGACTGATTGATGATCATTTTATATTTCTTCCCTTTACAAATAATTGCACCAACAGTTGTCACCTTCTCACCAAGCTTCTTGCTGATTGTAGACCTGTACGATGCTGGAGTGGGTTACGAGACAATCTTGTCCCTACATCCTTTGCTCTTTGCCTGTCTGTAAGAGCCAGAGTTCTGAATCAACTGTAGAGAATTAAATACCTATTTCACTAAATGACTTGTAAGTCGACTTTTATATATTGTATTTTTCCTGGATTTTTGGTTGATTTTCTCTCACCATTCAAATCAAACTATAACAAGAACAGAGACAGTCCCTAATAAAAAATAGAGACTGTTCATGTCTTTGTGATCAAACTTACAAATTGAGCAGAAACGTTTGTCTCTTCCTAGTCTTCAGACAAATTAAAATTACACATCTTACTTCTGACATTTATAACACAATGTTTATCAGTGTTTGACACACATTGCATAAAAAGATGACGCTTTTCATCATTGCCTAGAATATGCAGCATCGATGTTTTTAACCAACTATGTGTTCTTAAATGAACAATGCTTTTCAAGGTCTGTTACTCCCTCTAGTTAATATGCCTATCAATAAAAACTGCTTTCGTCGACAGTACATTTGTCATCATTACAGTCTTTGTACAACTTTATTAGTAATTGCTAAGAAATATTTTTCTTTATTTTCAGATTAAACCAGTGTCATTCGGGATTCTTCACATGGATGCTGTTATCATGATGACTTCCCTCAAAAAAAGGAGAGATAAGGCTTCAGTATTTCTTCTGTTTGTTAATAAAGCTGAAACAACCTCCTCCTCTCTCTCTTCACCCTCAGAGGACGTTAGAGGGGGAGATGGAGTCAATGGCATCTGTAGGTTGCCTCACTATGATGCTGGTAATTAGCTAATCCTGATGGTTGCCATTAATCTGCTACTGGCGTCATTTACAGTCAGCATGGTGCATTGCTCCATTGCTGAGAAGCGAACGTGGGTTGAACTACACGCCCTACACTCTAAATGCAAATTTCCCAAAGGAAAGATATGCACAGAGCCACTGATCACATTTATTTGGTGCTTGGTTTTTCTGTTAGGCTGTCAGGCTCATAGTGCTTTCTTCTTTTTTTTCTTTTTTCTTGTCTTTATGCTGTAGACCGTGGTCAGAAAGTATTAGGACAGTTACACATTTCTCACTGTTTTGGCTCCACACTCCTGTAGTGTGGCTCCACAATGAAGGTAGGATGCTATCACTCAAAAGTGATTTGGGGCATTTACCTTCACAATGGATAAACAGTATATTTAACAAACTGAAGTCAAACTTTTCTGAGCATGCATACGTTGGTGATTTTCCTGCACTACATAAAACAACTCAAAACCTGCTTAGAATTCACATGCAGCTTAAAATTTGCACCGAGCCGTTATATCTTCCTCTCACCACCACGATCCTTGTTGCTGATCCTACCGCAGGCAAAGGTGTAGGCATGAGTACATCAAAGCCTGACTGGTCCAGGATAATAGCTTTCTATGCCAATTTCAGATGCTGCACATTTTAAGCACAAGAAAGTATATCTGCTCCACTCTATAGTAGATTACTGTCAAGATTAAAGTAGGAGAAGAAAAAAGAAAACGGGAGTATTGAATGCTCTATTAGTTTCTCTTTAAAACCGACCTTACTTAACATCCTGATATACTATAGTACCCCCTACGGTTTATGGCCTTGATTGACTCTTGTACACACCACTAATTTTAGAGGAAGCAAATAAAAAGTGCTTTGAAGAAATGCAGAATACATTTGGGAGCCATCACAAAAACACACAAACAACTGCAAGAATAAAGTATATTCAAATCAAATCAAATCAAATCACTTTTATTGTCACATCACATGTGCAGGCACACTGGCACAGCACATGCGAGTGAAATTCGTGTGTGCGAGCCCCACAAGCAACAGAGATGTGCAAACACAACAACACAAACGAGCAAAATACAAGAATGGCCAACCTGAAACTAATAAATATATGTACAATATATAATAGTGTATGCATTTCTGGATGTGTATACTAAATATTTTCCTACGTGTGTGTGTGTGTGTGTGTGTGTGTGTGTATACACATTTTTACAAATTAAATAGTAAAAAAAATAAATAAAATAAAATAAAATATATAAATAAATTAAAAAAATAAATAAATAATAATAATAATAATAAAATATATAAAATATACAGAGTTGAATATGTGCAAAACAAGTGGCATTTATATACAGTGTGGAGTGCATAATGTTGAATTACAGGTTTACAGGTATTACAGGTATTTGTACAATAAAACATTCTTACTGTCCTATGCATCTGTGTGCACCCTGTCATCCCCTCAAGAGATGTTGCTAAAGAAAACTTTGAATCTTTGAATTTAGTGGACCAATGTTCTTTTAGAAGCCATTTACTTTAGCTTTTTAATAATCAAGAAGTCACCTATAGAAAGAAAGTGAGAATGAGTAAGTAGGGTGGTAGTCAACTTTGCTAATATTACAAGGGCGGAGCACTGCCAAACAAAAGGAAGTGGTGTCATTGGAGAATTAAAACAAAAAAACAACACTGCGAGTCAAAAGTTTGGACACACCTTCTCATTTAATGTTTTTTCTTTATCTTCACGACTATTTACATTGTAGATTCTCAATGAAGGCATCAAAACTATGAATGAACATATATGGAATTATGTAGTGAACAAAAAAGTGTAAAAGAAGTCAAAACATGTTTTATATTTTAGATTCTTTAAAATAGCCGCCGTTTGCTTTGATTACTACTTTGCACACTTTTGGCATTCTCTCAATGAGCTTCATGAGGTAGTCACCTGAAATGGTTTTCCAACAGTCTTGAAGGAGGATGCTTAGCACTTGTTGGCCCTTTTGCCTTCACCCCAAGGTCCAGCTCATCCCAAACATCTCAATAGGGTTTAAGTCAGGTGAATGTGGAGGCCAGGCCATCTGCCACAGCACTCCATCACTCTCCTTCTTGGTCAAACAGCCCTTACACAGCCTGGAGGTGTATTTGGGGTTGTTGTCCTGTTGAGAAATAAATGGTGAGCCAACTAAACACAAACTGGATGGGATGGCATGTTGCCATGCTGGTTCAGTGTGTTTTCAATGTTGAATAAATCCCCAACAGTGTCACCAGCAAAGCACCAGTACTATCACACCTCCTCGTCCATGCTTCACAGTGTGAGCCATGCATGTAGAGACCAACCGTTGACCTTTTCTGTGTCGCACAAAGACAAGGCGGGTAGAACCAAAGATCTCAAATTTGGACTCATCAGACCAAAGCACAGATTTCCACTCATCTGATGTCCATTCTTTGTGTTTCTTGGCCCAAACAAATCTCTTATGCTTGCTGCTTTTCTAGCTTCACGGTTCTCGTCTTGGGTCCTTATTGATTAACAATTAGCTAGATAATTGCTCAGCAGTCTTACCATCAGTGGCTCTCAGACCAAATTAATCTTCAAAAGTATAATGTATAAGAAGCTATATGTGAAGTTACAAATACACTGTAAGTTAAAATGACTGTGGGATAAACTGACACAGGGCAATGCTTCCTAAACCCCCACTTCAGGAGCTTACTCAGTACTCACTGCTCAGATCATATCCATCTAGTAACTTTATATTCATCTCACTGTCATTCATTCACAGATGCAATGATATTGCGTTGACAAAATGTATCAACAAAAGGACACACAAACACTTGCCAAAGCATTTGAAACTCTGTTTGTGGTGCGTGTCATCAGGAGCACATTTTGCTATGATGACACTCTCACATGGAAACGTACACATAGCCAAGCTGTCTCCTGTGGTAATAATATAGTAATGACTACTGAGTATTCATGGATCAGAACTGTTGTGCTGTGATCCCATTACAAGATGCTCTCTAGTTATTGTTTTATTTTTCATGCTGTTTGAGTTGAAGCACAGACAAACTCGGTTGCCAAACAAGATGTCCATTGTGTATTTCTCTCTCCTTCATCAAATTACTGCGTGATGATAGGCCTGCAGGAAGCAATTGTACTGAAATATTTGCAGAAATTACAGGCAGACTTTTGGCTTGGCACTGACAATTTGGTAGCAGCTGGTGTAGACACAGTGACTGTTTGGTACGGACCTTGTCAGCACTGATGACAGTTAGGGCTGACAAGTTCCCAGAATCAGCCTAAAAGTTTTAGAGCATCTGTGACTTGCTGTGTGTGTGGAGAATTTGTCATGGGCGATTGCTTTAGTGACGGCATTAACAGACATGACTGCACCTCCCCCCTAATGGCGCTAGAAGCTTCCTCTGATGCAGATATTCTCTGAGCACATGGAAATCCATTTTCTCGCACACAGACCCCATACTGACACATCTCGAGGGAAACTAGAGAGACTTCTTCTTCCCAGGAGAGGTTCGGTTCAGGAGGCAGAGGAGAACAGACAAGCATGACCTTCTTCCTCGGCACCACGTTGCTGTAGCCTGGGGATTCTGTCACCATAAACTGGTACAAAGACATCAATAGCTCCAATCCAGCTTTGTATTTTTGTCACTACAGTAAAAAATATGCGCATCAGTGGGAGGTTACAGAGACTTCTCAAAACAGTTATAATTCCTCGGATTCTTTAGAAGTTTTTTTTAAAGTGTACCTCCCAGGTGGACGAGCTACATGGGAAAAAATATGGCGCACTTTATAAGCTAATATTGTGAAGCGTTTGGGGTTTGACTCAAACACTCGGAAAACAAACACATTTCAAGCTGAATAATAGTCTTGACAGCTGTGTTTGGCAAAAGACGTCTCTCCTTAATCACAGGCATTAGATGTCTGCTGGCAGCTGACTTCCACAATAAATAAACCTGAAATATGAAGCTACACGAACACTGAAAGAATAGTTTCACATTTTGAGTCAGCAGTCATTATCCCATATAAAACAGCTTAATCCATTCTGAGTTATGAAATGATAACTAGGGGGAAAAAACACACCTTCTTTTAATTCAGCGTTCACAGCAGGCATCGCAATGGTGCGCATTTAACAGCAGACTGATTTAAAAGTGAATTAAACTTAAAAGAGACATAATCTGCCCGCGGCAGCAGATTTGAGATGTTCCATTCGTATTTTGAGTCTCATTTGGGGGAAAAATGACTTTTCCTATAAGAAAACCTCTACACAGGATTCCCAAAATGTCAGTGCACAATAACGGGGAGGGAATGAAAGTAAATAAAGGAACTAAGAACTGTATCTGTTCTTGCCAAGGCTTGGAGAAGGAGTGCGATGCCATTTTATGCTGAATAATTGATGCAACTACCTGCATTTGTTTAGCTTGGCAAAACTCAGTGAAGCTAAGACGCCGGGAACGTCTGGCTTTGTGCAATGGTAATATAATGGCACTTCCAAAGCTCATTAGTAGACATACTGTATATATCCTTGATGTATTTTCTTTCATCACAATCACAGAACATGAATATTCACAAGCAAATATCTATTCTGCCCTCGCTGAACTGCATAAATGAATTGTAGCTTGGGAGAAAGATAACAGGCTCCTGGGAGACAGCAGAGCAACCCAGGCTCCTCACATCCATCTATATACTAATAACATTACTGGTCAGTTATGTGCATAGTCATTTTAGCTGAAAGTTATTTCAATATAATTTTTAAAGGCCTCCTGTGCTGTATAGATAACTTGAAAAGACTTGGTAATGAATAAATCTGCTGTACACTTCTCAGACCCTTTTGAGTGGCTAATGTTAGTTTGTGAGTAGAATAATCGGAACATTTAAATGAATTATAATTGTCTTCATTCCTCCTGTGGGTGCTTTCAAAATCCATAACAACATAATCCCTGGCATTATGTAAACTGTTCAATCTGATTGTGTGGGTGAGGATAAGAGTACCCAGCAGAGCTGCATTAATAATTGGCTCCTGAGGACATGAAAGCTGGATGTCCCTCTGGGGCACCACTCAGGCACCTGCTGTGGGTCCTCTGCAGCAACTACGACGGGTCAGGATGTTAAAATTGTTCATAGAGAGTCTGAAACTAGTACATAATCGGTCGGAACATTTCTTAAGTTTAGAGTACTTAGAGTACAACTGTAGTATTAACGTTGTTTCGTGGAGCTCTTGTAATATATTCAGAATCAGAATCAGAAAGGATTTTATTGCCAAATGTTGAGCAGGTTTACAACATTAGGTGCTTCAGTGCAAACATACTGTCATAAATTACGCTAAAATAGACATGAAAATAAAAATAAGAATAAGAATTAAAAGTGCTAAGTAGATGGATATATACATGAGTGCAGGTGGTGATCAGTGCCAAACATGGAATGATGCAGTGAACACAGCGTAGGGTCAGGTGTTAGTAGTGGGAACAGTCATACGGTTATTGTTCATGTGTCCAACAGCAGAGGGGAAGAAACTGTTCTTATGGCGAGAGGTTCTGGTGCGAATGGACCGGAGCCTCCTGCCTGAGGGGAGCAGGTCAAACAGACTGTGTCCAGGGTGAGAAGGGTCAGCTGAGATCCGAGCTGCACGCCCAAGGCTGGACTGGGACAAAAAATCGGCCCGGGCATTTTGACTAGAGACCGGCCCACCAGGATAAAGATTGAAAATGTGACGTCATTCAGGGGTAAAACCGCAAAGGATTCTGGGAACTTGTGGCAAGAGGTACTAGTGCACGCAGGCTTTCAATTAAACTCAGTCACACAGCGATAAAAAGAAACCCAAAAAATGGCAAGAAGCTGTTGTGTTATTAACTGCAATAGCTGGTCGCATGACAGCCACGGGAAGCCGACGGGTAAAGAGATTTTTTTTTTTTTATCAGATTACGTCGTTGAAGAGACATTTTTTAAGCCATGTTTCCGAAGTAAGAGCCGACGGATATACCAAATATAACGTCTCAGAACACTCCAGCTCACATGTTAGTCTGCTCCAAGCATTCCCACAAAGGTCAGAGTTTTGTAGTCGTTAATACGTCATTTTTCTTAACATAATTGGTGATATAGGTTACAAGCAAGTCTGGCGCTGAACAGAAATTGTCGCGCTATGCTCCTTTATTTATTGTGCATAAATAGTGAATTGTCCTGACACAATATTGTGTTTCGCTTCTGTTATTATGGTACATTGACGAAAACATACACTTTTATTCACAGGATAAAACAGTTGTTTTGTATCACTAATTGTCCAGTGCGATTACAGCATACAATATTATTGTCACTGCTACATTTCTGTAATGCTACCAGAAATTATTTCCACTACTAATTAATTACCGTTGAGCTCAAAGGTTATATTAATAAACGGTTAACGAGTGTGTATTTATGACGACGATTTGTGAAACTGGTAAACTTACCTTTGTTCGTACGATGGTCTTTCGTTCTACACGGTGCATTTCAAGGTCCTGTACCCATCCGTCGCTAAACTCTACCTGGGCTTGTTGCAGTGACCTGAAGTTACTAAACTTCATGAGTGTATGCACTCACTCCAAGAACCGTATAATTATAAATATGAGCGTGGTGAAAGTTGGGCAACACGCTAACGTCTTTTGTCCACTCTGTGTGCTCGTAAGGGTCTGACCCTTTCACTCCTTTGATTTTTCCTCGTATCTTTTCTTTGTCTTTTTGTCGAGTCTGTCTTTGTACGGACCGGCATTGTTCTCCTTTTGTTTTGTACATTCCTTTTTTGTGCGGCAAAGAAAAAACAAGAAGGTATTGGAACCGGAGAATGAACGTTTTGCGGTGCTGCAAATGCTTGCATTTGATGCGGTACTTGATTGTTTTGCCACTAGTTCCCGGCATGCAATGCGCGAAAATCACGTGATTGCTAAACAAGGGGGAGGGTGCATCCGGCCTCCTCGGCTGTAATTGGTCCAGCCCAGAGTCGATCATGACCAATTGGCCAATCCAACACCTTGCATTGCATATACCCTCCCTAAAAAAAAATAAAAAATTTTTTAAAAAAAATCCATCGGCCCATAAAGGAAAAAAATCGCCAGCGGCCCACCGGGCAAATGCCCGGTATGCCCGATGGCCAGTCCAGCTATGTGCACGCCCCAGTGTCCTGGAGGTGTACAGGTCCTGCATAGATGGGATTCTGCAGCCAATCACCTTCTCAGCAGAGCGCACAACACGCTGCAGTCTCTGTTTGTCCCTGATAGTGGCTCCAGCGTACCACACGGTGATGGAGGAGGTGAGGATGGACTCGATGATTGCAGTGTAGAATTGCATCATCGTCCGTGTTGGCAGGTTGAATTTCTTCAGCTGCCTCAGGAAGTACATCCTCTGCTGGGCTTTCTTAATGACGGAGGTGATGGTGGGCTCCCACTTCGGGGCCTGGGTGATGGTGGTACCCAGGAAGCGGAATGAGTCCACAGAGGTGATGAGGGTGTCAGTCAGGATGATGGGGGGGAGTGGGGCTGTTTGCTTCCTGAAGTCCACAATAATCTCCACTGTCTTCTGGGCATTCAGCACCAGGTTGTTGTGGCTGCACCAGGACACCAGACGTTCAACCTCCCTCCTGTAGGCAGACTCGTCCCCGTCCGAGATGAGTCCAATAACGGTGGTGTCA
This sequence comes from Rhamphochromis longiceps, assembly GCF_057381845.1. Taxonomy (NCBI): domain Eukaryota; kingdom Metazoa; phylum Chordata; class Actinopteri; order Cichliformes; family Cichlidae; genus Rhamphochromis; species Rhamphochromis longiceps. The sequence continues at coordinate 18,616,860 of NC_140562.1, forward strand.
TCTGCAAACTTGATTAGCTTGACAGACTGGTGGGTGGAGGTGCAGCAGTTGGTATACAGGGAGAAGAGCAGAGGAGAAAGAACACAGCCCTGAGGGGAGCCGGTGCTGATGGTCCGGGAGTCCGAGACATTCTTTCCCAGCCTCACATGCTGCTTCCTGTCCGTCAGGAAGTCAGTGATCCACCGGCAGATGGGATCAGGCACATTCATCTGGGAAAGCTTGCCTCGGAGATGGTCTTGAAGGATGGTGTTGAAGGCAGAGCTGAAGTCCACAAACAGGATCCTGGCGTAGGTTCCTGGGGAGTCCAGATGCTGCAGGATGAAGTGTAGGGCCATGTTGATGGCGTCGTCTACAGACCTGTTGGCTCTGTATGCAAACTGCAGGGGGTCCAGGAGGGGGGCCGTGAGGGTCTTGAGATAGGAGAGAACCAGGCGCTCAAATGACTTCATGACCACAGATGTCAGAGCCACGGGTCTGTAGTCATTTAGTCCAGTGATCCTAGGTTTCTTTGGACAGGGATTATGGTAGAGGACTTGAAGCAGGCAGGCACATGACATGCCTGCAGTGAGGAGTTGAAAATGCCAGAAAACACTGGGGCCAGCTCGTTTGCACAGTGTCTGCTTTTCATTTGCTTTTTAATTATATGTATTTCTATAAATCCATCCCAATTGTGTCCTTTTGCTGTGCGTTTAACACTACTATTACTGGTATTTTGGGATTAACCTTTCTGTAACAGAAACAGAGAATAGTTTTAAAACAAAGATAAACCTTGATATGTACACTCGCGCCTTGCTAGTGACAGGTTTAACCTGCTTTTGCCTTCAGAACTGCCTTAATTCTTTGTGGCATCGAATCGACAAGCTATCTTCAGAGATATAAGTCCATACTGACATACTGGAGCTTTGTCGTATGCACATCTGTGATATAAATCTCTTGTTCCACCACACGGCTGTGACTGTGGAGGCCATTTGAGTAGAGTGATATCACTGTCATGGTCAGTTGAGATGATCTGAGCTTTGTGACATTGTCTTCTATTCTGCTGGAAGCAGCCGTGAAAAGATGTGTACACTCTGGTCATGAAGTGATGGAGATGGGCAAGCAAATCTATGTTCACTTGTTCTGATGAAAACCAGACAAGAACTAAATAAAAACTAATGCCCGAGGACAAAAACTATGATTAAATATACTTATGCTTTCGCTGACGAATAAAAACAACATTAAAATGTTCTTGAGAGATGAGATCCAATCAGAACTAATTAAGTCGTATAGAGAGGTGGGACAAGTTTGGAAGTGATCCAATCAGAGATAATCGTCTTGTGCGGCGAGGTTAAACATGCACAATTGATATTCCGCCGACAAACAGGGTGGGGAAGCTGCCTGTTTCCCATGAAAATGTTTGGGAGGAAGAGAAGAGCAAACAAATGGACACATTTCACATTTGATGTCTAAACTGTGTGGATCAACTGTCACTGGTAAAAATACGGCAAAATTTTACAATTTATATTTTAGTCAACTTTAATCAACTTTAAAGTTAGTCTGCAATGATCTTATGATACTTAGTTGACTAAAACTAAAATAGTTGAAATGCATGATAAATGTATGAGTAGAAATAAATGACGTTTTTGTCAAAAGACTGACTAAAACTAAATTTGCTGCTCTGTGTCAGTTGATCCTAAGAGGTCAAGAAAATACCCACCATACCATTACATCACCAGCTGCCTGAACCACTGGTAGAAGGCAGGATGGATCCATGCTTTCATGAGGTTTTACATTTTAGTGAGCCCATACCAGTCATAGATTCAGTTTCCTATTCTTAGCTACCAGGACTGTGTTCTTCTTCTGTTGTGCCCCATCTGCTTCATTGCGCTGTGCATTCAGAGATGCTCTTCTGCGTACGTTGGTTGTAACAAGAGGTTCTTTGAGTTATTGTAGTGTTCCTATCAGCTCAAAGCACTCTGGCTGTTCTCCTCTGACCTCTGGCATCAACAAGGCATATTTCACCTGAGAACTGCTGGTCATGAATACTTTCTCTTTTCCAGGCCTTTTTCTGTAAATCCTAGAGATGGTTGTGTGAGAAAATCCCTGCAGATCAGCAGTTTCTGAAATATTCCAACCAATCCAACTTGGCACCAACAACCAAGCCATTTAAAGTCACTTAAATCACCTTTCACATCTTCAGTTCAGTTCAGTTCAGTTCAGTTCGGATCATGAGTACATCCTTATATAAGCCAACAAGCAGTCCAACAGATCTACTTAATAAATTGAGTTAATATAAATATTGCTATACTACCAAATGCTACTTTAATGAAGCTGCCATATCATATATTTATTTACTATGTTGCTCAAATTCTAATTTCCCTAATATTTCTGTTAAACTGGGATATAGTTTAATAATTTTACACCAAAAACTCCACTAGTCTTTTCTCACACATGAAATTGTGCCCACACAAACATCCAACAAATAGACACGTGAACTCATTATTTATTTCAAGGAACCCTACAATCTTATTTGGCAGGTTGTGGTCACAACACACACGATTAAGTTTAAAGAATCTGATTTGGCATTCAGTTTGTTTCAAGGAGTTTATTTACAGCCATTGCACTTTACGATCAGATTTACCAAAACTCTATGTGGATATGACAACAGAAGTATGAACACACGCTCTTTCATACCGATACATTAGGGCTGGGCGATATATCGAGTTTTTTAAAAATATCGATATATTTTCATACGAGATATAAGATGTGACAATATCGTTTATATCGATATAGTCTATGTTACGTTGTGGAGCCGCAGGTTTGCCTCTCTTTCGTCCACTTTTGTCTCTACGAAACGTTACTCGGCCTCGCCTCTCCTTCACTGAACACAACTCCGCCTCCCCCATAGCTTCACCTGCAGGCAATGACAAGATGAAAGCGGAAAATCTCCGTTAGCGAGTTACCGCGGATCGCCCCGTGCGTGGGGCTGGACGGCGTCAACGTGTTAGCGAGCTAACCGCGCTAACGACATGCAGCCCGAAGGGGCTGCACGGCCTAAAATCCTTTCATTTTCTCAAAACTCGACAGTGCGCCTTATGTATGAATTCTGGTTGTGCTTACTGACCGCGAACCGATTTTATGTGGTGCACAGCGCTCAGCAATCTGTCAAAAAATGTTTTAATATGACTTTGCTAAGCTAAGGAGCTGCACCGCTTGATGGAGCCGCCTCGCGGAGTGATACGTACTGTGCTTCAACGTAATATTACCGTACTGTGTGTGTATAAGGACCACAAATGGCACCTGTTCAGAGACGTGGTGCAGCTGTGAAATCTGTCTCTTTGTTATTATGCTCAGCTTCTATTAGTTTACATTTTGACTGCACAATTGTGAGCTTTTTGTTATGCACAAAAACAACATTGTTTTCTTTTATTTATGGACCATGATTATTTAATAAATGCTGATAATTTATTTATGAGTAATTTCTTCATGTACATCTACGCTGTATGTAAAGAAAATGCCCGTGTGACATCTGGGACACAGTGTGACTAAGAACTCTCTTTTTGTTCTTAACTTATGGCTTTTTAAAAAAAAATATTGAGATATATATCTTATATCGCCATGCAGCTAAAAAATATCGAGATATGAATTTTGGGTCATATCGCCCAGCCCTACGATACATAAATATTATTGTGCAGCTGTGCTCAGTACGAGTTCTGTTTCCACTCCTACAGTTCAATATAAATAGATGCAAACACAGAATTGCATTAGTATAATTGACTGAGTCACATCAGCAAGCGTCCTCAAAAATGCCAGAGCAGATGTCATTATGAGTACCGTACATGACACACGGCTGAGGTTATTTATATCACACATCTTTATGCACCATTATTGGCGGCGTTGTCTTAGTTATTATTAATAAACATCTGAACGGCAATCAGTGGATTAAATAGAATTAAACTAGGGCTGCATGATTACGGCCAAGGCGATCACCATCATTATTTGTCACAAGTATTCAATTATTGTGGTGAAGAAAAAAATTTCTTGCACTCATATTGTTTGACATTACTGCTAATGTACAAATCGCTGCAGGAAAATAAAACTGGTCTTCCTTATTCAGCTAAATCCAGCAATTCTCTAAACATTTTTCTATACTCCTAAAAACCAAAAAATTTAACGTTTGATTAAAATGTAAACATATGCTTCTAAATAAAGGCCATTCACTGTCTTCTTGTTTTTGGTCTTTTTCTTCTTCTTCTTTTCCTGGTTCAGCTGCTCCCTTTGAGCGTAACCACAGTGGATCATATTCCTCCATCTCAGCCTATCCTAAGCATCTTCCTTTGTCAAATCAGCTCCTACTTCCATACCTCCATGAATGTTCTGAGGCTTCCTTTTTCCCTCCTGCCTGGCAGCTCGACATCCTTAAGCATCCCTGATACAGTACATCCAGTATCCCTCTTCTGCACGTGGCCAAATCATCTCAGCCTTATATCTCCAACTTTGTCTCCAAAGTTAGAGATACAAGGCGTCATCTTGTCTTGCTTAGCGATGTCGACCTGGCTCCCTCAGCCGCTTAGCCTCAGTGAGGTCGGTGTCAACAGTCATGTTACTCTCTATACATCACAGCAGATGCATGAAGCTACCAGCAACCTCTACAGCTGTTAGCTTGAGCATAGGTTTTACTGCAGTGGAACATTGTTGATGAAGCTATCTAACACTTTAATTAATCGTCTGTAAGACTTAATTTCACTCACAGCTGTAAAGGTATGTCAGATAGATTAGATAAGGGAGCAAGGTGACCTGTTTGGACAGGCCTCGACCGAGTCTGTCCATGATGCCTATGCTGGATAAGCCCCTGCTCATGACATCCATCATATGACTTCACCCATGCTGAGGGTTTTTACTCCAGTCCATTGGAGTAATCAGCATGTTTAAAAAATAACAGGGTACCCAGTGGACTAGAACGTGACATGAAGTGGTCGTGACCAAGATTCACTACATGATGAGCATCATCTGTCAAATCAGTAGACAGCATCAGGCTCTGAGGGTGTAAGTGAAACTGGGAGTTTGTTCATGTACAGCTTGTAAGCTATTAATGATATTAGGTGACGTAATTAGTTATGCTAGCTAAATGACTGACGGCAGACTGTTTTGCTGTTGCCTGGTGACAGTCGAAGCAGAGTTTCTGCCCGAACAGGCTCCTCCAAAGAAAGCAGTGATGTGTGCCTCTAATTTTAATACCAATTTAAACATAAAAAGGTTAATATTATTGGTAAATCTTGTTATATTTACAGCTGTCTTTCATTTAGCAGTACTTGCATTTACCACTGGTCATTGTTACAATTCAGTTTGATCTTCAGCACATTTTTAATACCATGCCAGATGCCCTATAATAGAAAAGATAGAGATTTGAAAATCACAAAAGCACATTGTGCTTGTTTTTAATATGTTTTCAGTAGCTGCTTGAGTAGTCTGCACTTTTATGGTGTATTTGCACAAAAATGAATTTAAGGCAAAACAACTGCTTATCTGGGTGTGGTAATAGATTTCCGTTTCTGTGCCAATTACAGAAAATGGGATGTTTTGGTACAGTGCAAAAAGGAAGACGACTGTAATTTAAGACTGCAGTTTTCAAATACCATTGTTTTATTTTTACTGTTTTAATTCAGTGTTTTTTCAATTTCCTAAAGTATGTTTGAAGTGCGCTTTTACCATTAAAACTGTTATGTATTTAGACAACAAAAACGCTCTCATTCCAATATAACAGAGTACAGTTCATAAACGAATTGCTGTGTGCCCTTGAGTCTAATCAGCAGTATCGTTTGATTGCTCCACTGGTTTGAGGACATGAGGATCACACAAATTAAATTCATTCATGTGGCAAGACAAAGGCTGACACCATTTCATTTCAGCAGGCCGCTAATACCACCTTTCAGGACCGGTGTTCCGTTTTAGGGCGTGAGCTGAGCTCAGGGGATGTAAAATCACCTCCTCCTCCAGGTTCTGCTGAACCAACCTCTCCCCAGGAAGTAAGCAACACCTTGGAAATGTAATTAACCATCGAGAGTGAATGTAAAATTACTCATGAGATTTCTGCTGTCATAAGCACAAATCCTAGTAGTATTTCATAGTACAGTGGCAAAGGTAGATTTTTTTTTTTTAATTAACATGCATGACTCAGTCGAAGCACATTTCCTAAAAGACTAGTTTATAGACTGCTAAACATTTTTGTAGGAAATCTTACACTCTTGTTATTACAGTGTTATTCTAACACTAAAGTACTGCCTGTAAAACCTAATGTTTGACTAAGACATCATTCATGACTGTTTCAAAATTACACAATAAAACATTTTAAACTTGTTGATGTGTTGATGTGCAATTTATAAATGAGTACATAAATAAAAAGATGCCTTAATGGACTATAAATGAAATGCACTGTCCCCAGTTTGCACCCAGCCAGAACGCCATTCCAGTCATTTCCTGTCATCTATTGTCTATTGTCCATCTAATGAACACATACACTGTTTCTGGTTTCTTTTACACTTTATTATTCCAGTTTACATTTATCAGTGTTACACAATATGGAGATTACTTTAAGTATATGAAGTGCATGTTGTTTCAAATTTAAAGGACTTTAAAGATGGTTTTCATCCATCTTTCTTAATTTAAATGTATTTGTTTACTTTTATTTAACAGAAGCGAGTACTTGGACAGGGCCTTGCACTCTGACACCATTAGACTCAAAGTGGAAGGATTGTTTTAAAGAAGAAAAATTGAGACAGCACAACCATTCTTTTAGAAAAAGCTGGCTCTTACAGTATATTACCTCAAGTTAAACCTTACAGGCAGCTTTTGCTTTTAGCTGCCATTGCAGCCTCGGGCCCCTAGAATGAAGCAGAGATTGAGGAGGAAGCAATAGTAATCTTCACAACCGCATATTTGGAATTTTTATTTTCAAATTTATTTCGAAATGTTGTCATCACCTGCAACATCACTGACACAAATTGTAACTAGAAAAATTTGCATTTCCTGCGAAAATGCAGTGTGGATGCTTAAAGCTGAAGCTGTATGCAAAAAGTAGCTGAAAAAGCTGAAAAGTTGCAGAAATTGTAAAAACTTTGCAGAAGCAAAAGAACTTTGCTAAAATGGAATAACTTAGCAGAACTGCAATATCTTAGAGGAAACATAATACTTGGCAGAAATACAATAGCATAGCAGAACTTTGCAGAAATATTGTAACTTACCAGAAACATGATAACTTCTCAAAAATACAAGAATTTAGGAGAAATAGTATAAGATAACAGAAAGAATATATTTAGCCAAAAATACTTAAACATTACAGAAACACTATGATTTAGAAAAATAGTACAACAGAGCAGAAATACTGTGATTTACCAGAGACACTGTGATGAACTATGAATATTGTAATTTTAAATTAAGACTATGTTTTAGCACAAATACTATAATTTGACAGAAATACTATCATTTGGCAGAAATACTATGTTTCAGCACAAATACTCTGGTTTAGCACAAATATTATAACATAGCAGAAATACAATTATATAGCAGAAATGCTATATTTAGAAAGAAAAATATAATATAGTAGAAATAGTATGATTTAGCAGAAATACTGTATTTAGCACAAGTACCAAAAAGTAGCAGAAATACTATGATTTAGCAGAAATACTATGATTGAGCAGAAGTACTGAGATATAGTAAAAGTACTTTGATTTAACAGAAATACAATTATGGAGGAGTAATACTTTAAAATGGGAGAAATATTGATACACACACACACACACATACACAGAGCCTAAAGGGAAGAGTATTTGTGCCATGGAGTGTTAACAAGAATGTGAGGTCCATATTAGAAAAGCTGGTAAAATCATAAAAGTTTGCAGAATTGTAATAAATGATGAATATGAATTATTGGTCTGTGACAGTGTATTAATTTGTAGGGAAAAAAATGTTGACCAAGGTGGAATCGAACCGGCGACCTTTGGTTTGCAGACCCGTGTCATTACCAACTGCGCCACTGGGAAAGAGAGGAGCCATTTGGAAAAACAGGGTGATGAGCAGTCAGAATTAGATCGCGGTGAGAGGCGAAAAACGCCGTTTTTTGGAGTTACAAAACGTTGTGTAACTCAAACACTAGGTGGACTAGAAGCATAATCCCTGTACTGGGTGAATCAGCGGACTTTGGTGTACTTTGACTGCGATTTTCATTGCTCTATGTACATCCGTCGCTGAGATATGACGAGAGAGGAAACGGAAGACCTCAGACATGATTGGCTGCTTGGGAAGCCGTGCAGGCCCTGATATGTGATATGAGTCTGAGTCCTCACAGAGGATTGGCTGCCTGGCAGAAATATATAGAAATAGTATAGTATGATTAAGCACAAATCCTATAAAAAGCAGAAATACTATATTAAGCACAAATCCTATAAAAAGCAGAAATAGTATATTAAGCACAAATCCTATTAAAAGCAGAAATACTATATTAAGCACAAATCTTATAAAATAGCAGAAATAGTATGATTTAGCACAATAGTAATACGTTAAACAGAAAAATTGGAAAAGCAAAATGGACAGCTGAAAAAATGCTGAACATGCTGAGGGTCCCTCAAATATACTTGTTAAATGAAAAAAATCAGCAAAAAAAACTACATAACAGCCACACAATCAGAAATATGTACACATAAGGAAACACACATGCACAGAGAGACACACACACAAGATCCAATTCAGTCAACCAGTCTAAATATACTGAATTTGAATCTTAGAATGAGATCATCCCATTAAAAGCTTTTCTCTCTCTCTCTCTCTCTCTCTCTCTCTCTCTCTCTCTGTCACACACACACACACACACACACACACACACACACACACACACACACACACACACATGCAACACACAGGGAGAGAGAAGTAAGTTTCTAGGTCAGCCTGGGAGCTGCTGAATTTGAATCCACCAATCAGAGAGCCTGTGGACTTTTTCCCGCCAAAACAGGTGCTTCTGTTTACACACGCAGCACAGAGAGGCACAGGATTATTGCAGTCTATTTCTCATAGTGACGACTCCCCTCAAACAAATGACCATAATTTCCTAACTGTAGGGGCTAGAAGGGTCATTCTTACACCGTTTTGTTCAGAAGAGATGGGGGAATCTTCAAGTGTTGACAATTTATCATTAAAATATGAATTTTTAGAGATATATGACATGGATGACTTGTTGACTTAGAAGCCACGAATTCCCCAATATGCAAATTTGAATGCCTGGAGCCCACATACATGATTGGCTGGCTGGGAAGCTGTGCAGGCCCTGATTTGTGGATTTGAATTCCTCAGCCCTCAGATATGATTGGCTGGCTTAGAAGCCATGAAGGCCCCAATATGCAAATTTGAATGCCTCAGGACACATATGTGATTGGCTGGGAAACCGTGCAGGCCCTGATTTGAAAATTTGAATGTCTAAGTCCTCACAGAGGATTGGCTGCCTGGGGACCTGGCAGAAATATATAGAAATAGTATGATTAAGCATAAATACTACATTTAGTAGAAATACTATGTTTTAGCACAAATACTATAAAAAGCAGAAATACTATAATTTAGCAGAAATACTATATTAGGCACAAATCTTATAAAAAGCAGAAATACTATAATTTAGCAGAAATACTATGTTAGGCACAAATCCTATAAAAAGCAGAAATACTATAATTTAGCAGAAATACTATATTAGGCATAAATCCTATGAAAAGCAGAAATAGTATGATTTAGCAGAAATACTGTATTTAGCACAAGTACCGAAAAGTACCAGAAATACTATGATTTAGCAGAATAGTAATAACTTACAAAATTACAAATATGGAGGCATATTGAAACAGAAATGCACAGAGGGACACACAAACACAGGCTCTAATCCAGTCAACCAGTCTAACTATATTCAATTTAAATCCTACAATGACATGCTGCCAAATAAGGGCAGGGTCCTCTCTCTCCCACTAAACACACACACACACACACACACACACACACACACACACACACACACACACACACACACACACACACACACACACAGAGGGAGAGAGCTGCCGAATTTAAATCCACCAATCAGAGTGGCTGTTTACGTTTTCCCGCCAAAACAGGTGCATCTTTTTACACACGCAGCACAGAGAGGCACAGGATTATTGCAGTCTATTTCTCATAGTGAGGACTCCCCACAAACAAATGACCATAATTTCCTAACCGTAGGGGCTAGAACGGTCATTCTTAAACCGTTTTGTTCAGAAGAGATGGGGGAATCTTCCAGTGTTAACAATTTATCATTAAAATGTGAATTTTTAGAGATATACGACATGGATGACTTGTTGACTTAGAAGCCACGAATTCCCCAATATGCAAATTTGAATGCCTGAGGCCACATATATGATTGGCTGCCTGGGAAGCCGTGCAGGCCCTGATTTGTGGATTTGAATTCCTCAGCCCTCAGATATGATTGGCTGGCTTAGAAGCCATGAAGGCCCCAATATGCAAATTTGAATGCCTCAGGACACATATATGATTGGCTGGGAAGCCGTGCAGGCCCTGATTTGAAAATTTGAATTTCTCAGTCCTCACAGAGGATTGGCTGCCTGGGGACCTGGCAGAAATATATAGAAATACTATGATTAAGCATAAATACTACATTTAGTAGAAATACTATGTTTTAGCACAAATACTATAAAAAGCAGAAATACTATAATTTAGCAGAAATACTATATTAAGCACAAATCCTATAAAAAGCAGAAATAGGATGATTAAGCATAAACACTACATTTAGTAGAAATATTATGTTTGAGCAAAAATCCTATAAAAAGCAGAAATACTATATTAGGCACAAATCTTATAAAATAGCAGAAATAGTATGATTTAGCACAATAGTAATCAGTTAAACAGAAAAATTGGAAAAGCAAAATGGACAGCTGAAAAAATGCTGAACATGCTGAGGGTCCCTCAAATATACTTGTTAAATGAAAAAATCAGCAAAAAAATGCACAGGGAGAGAGAAGTAAGTTTCTAGGTCAGCCTGGGAGCTGCTGAATTTGAATCCACCAATCAGAGAGCCTGTGTACTTTTTCCCGCCAAAACAGGTGCATCTATTTACACACGCAGCACAGAGAGGCACAGGATTATTGCAGCCTATTTCTCATAGTGACGACTCCCCTCAAACAAATGACCATAATTTCCTAACCGTAGGGGCTAGAGCGGTCATTCTTACACCGTTTTGTTCAGAAGAGATGGGGGAATCTTCCAGTGTTGACAATTTATCATTAAAATGTGAATTATTAAAGATATTTGACTTCTAATGCACCATAACTGAGTAGAGCGAAGCAAAAACTGGCTTGACTTGCCCTCAAACAACGCTTTGTAACTCGAAATCTATTTGGAGTATCGATATCATTCTTTCACCGTAAGAGACAGCAGGTTTTGGTGAATAGTCATGGAAATTTTCAGGTCTCTGTGGAAATCCAACAAAAAGTTATGACAAGAGAAAAAAGTGGTTCATTTCCAGGGTTTGAAATCTGAAGAAATCTGAGCGACGGACGAATTTCCTACCCTCAAACAAGTCCAACTCATTTCAGAACGGTAATACGTGAGAAAGAAATTCTTGAATTGTGAGCGTCACGAGTGTCTGAAGATATACCGGGACAAGCCTCATGTCTTAACTTTGCTTCGTTAAGGAGATATGACGATTCGAATATGCTTCTCATTACAGAAATGCAGCGGTGATTTTGAACAAACTCTCCATTGACTTTATATGGAGAGTTTTCCGACATTGTGTTGGTCTGAGGAGATTTGCGAAAGTTCTATGAATACCACAACAATGATAGTGACATTTTCGGAAACCCAGCAAAAATACCTATGTTTTGATGTATAATTTGTGGAAGTTGAGTGAAGATTGAGCAAGTAGCAAGAAGTTGTTCGGACATGAAGAGAAGACTGCAAAACCTTCAGTGGCACACTGGAAGCCAAGTGCATAGCAACCATGACAACGCATGTATTTTGTGAAAAATCACAATTTTGCAACTGAAAACTTTAAGAGGCATAAAGGTAAAATGGTAAAAGATTTGAAAAAGCTGAATCATACCTGAATAGCCCAATAATTTGAGAACATTTTAAAGTTTGAATGGTTGTTCTACGTGAAAATATGAGGAAGTAGTTAAGTTTCAGAAACAAGCAAATTTTAGCAGAATTGCAGAAGTTTCCCATTCATTTCAATGGGACAAATTAAGCTTAATATTTTAAAAAGTATAATAGTGAAAAATACCAAAAGACATAGCAGGAATTAGCAGAAATAGCAGAATATTTTAAAATTTGAACGGTGAAAATCGGCTGAAAATTGTGGAAGTAGTTAAGTGCCAAAAAGTGTACGGAAGTCCCAAGAGGAACTCAAGAGTGTGGATGCTTAAAGCATCCACACAATAAAGAACTAGAAAAATTTGCATTTCCTGCGAAAATGCAGTGTGGATGCTTAAAGCTGAAGCTGTATGCAAAAAGTAGCTGAAAAAGCTGAAAAGTTGCAGAAATTGTAAAAACTTTGCAGAAGCAAAGGAACATTGCTAAAATGTAATAATTTAGCAGAACTGCAATATCTTAGAGGAAACATAATACTTGGCAGAAATACAATAGCATAGCAGAACTTAGCAGAAATATTGTAACTTACCAGAAACATGATAACTTCTCAAAAATACAAGAATTTAGGAGAAATAGTATAAGATAACAGAAAGAATATATTTAGCCAAAAATACTTAAACATTACAGAAACACTATGATTTAGAAAAATAATACAACATAGCAGAAATACTGTGATTTACAGGAGACACTGTGATGAACTATGAATATTGTAATTTTAAATTAATACTATGTTTTAGCACAAATACTATAATTTGACAGAAATACTATCATTTGGCAGAAATACTGTTTCAGCACAAATACTCTGGTTTAGCACAAATATTATAACATAGCAGAAATACAATTATATAGCAGAAATGCTATATTTAGAAAGAAAAATATAATATAGCAGAAATACTGTATTTAGCACAAGTACCAAAAAGTAGCAGAAATACTATGATTTAGCAGAAATACTATGATTGAGCAGAAGTACTAAGATTTAGTAAAAGTACTTTGATTTAACAGAATTACAATTATGGAGGAGTAATACTTTAAAATGGGAGAAATAGCCTAAAGGGAAGAGTATTTGTGCCATGTAGTGTTAACAAGAATGGGAGGTCCATATTAGAAAAGCTGGTAAAATCATAAAAGTTTGCAGAATTGTAATAAATGATGAATATGAATTACTGGTCTGTGACAGTGTATTAATTTGTAGGAAAAAAACATGTTGACCAAGGTGGAATCGAACCCACGATCTTTGGCTTGCAGACCCGTGTCATTGCCAACTGCACCACTGGGAAAGAGAGCAGCCGCTTTGAAAAACAGGGTGATGAGCAGTCAGAATTAGATCGCGGTGAGAGGCGAAAAACGCCGTTTTTTGGAGTTACAAAACGTTGTGTAACTCAAAAACTAGGTGGACTAGAAGCATAATTCTTGTACTGGGTGAATCAGCGGACTTTGGTGTACTTTGACTGCGATTTTCATTGCTCTATGTACATCCGTCGCTGAGATATGACGAGAGAGGAAACGGAAAACCTCAGATATGATTGGCTGGCTGGGAGGCCGTGCAGGCCCTGATATGTGATATGTGTCTGAGTCCTCACAGAGGATTGGCTGCCTGGCAGAAATATATAGAAATAGTATGATTAAGCATAAATACTACATTTAGCAGAAATACTATAGTAAGCACAAATCCTATAAAAAGCAGAATGAGTATATTAAGCACAAATCCTATAAAAAGCAGAAATACTATATTAAGCACAAATCCTATTAAAAGCAGAAATAGTATGATTTAGCACAATAGTAATAAGTTAAACAGAAAAATCGGAAAAGCAAAATGGACAGCTGAAAAAATGCTGAACATGCTGAGGGTCCCTCAAATATACTTGTTAAATGAAAAAAATCTGCAAGAAAAATATATAACAGCCACACAATCAGAAATATGTACACATAAGGAAACACACATGCACAGAGAGACACACACACAAGATCCAATTCAGTCAACCAGTCTAAATATATTGAATTTGAAGCTTAGAATGAGGTCATCCCATTGAAAGCCTTTCTCTCTCTCTCCCTCTTTCTGTCACACACACACACACACACACACACACACAGGGAGAGAGAAGTAAGTTTCTAGGTCAGCCTGGGAGCTGCTGAATTTGAATCCACCAATCAGAGAGCCTGTGCACTTTTTCCCGCCAAAACAGGTGCCTCTGTTTACACACGCAGCACAGAGAGAGACACAGGATTTTTGCAGTCTATTTCTCATAGTGACGACTCCCCTCAAACAAATGACCATAATTTCCTAACCGTAGGGGCTAGAACGGTCATTCTTACACCGTTTTGTTCAGAAGAGATGGGGGAATCTTCAAGTGTTGACAATTTATCATTAAAATATGAATTTTTAGAGATATATGACATGGATGACTTGTTGACTTAGAAGCCATGAATTCCCCAATATGCAAATTTGAATGCCTGGAGCCCACATACATGATTGGCTGGCTGGGAAGCTGTGCAGGCCCTGATTTGTGGATTTGAATTCCTCAGCCCTCAGATATGATTGGCTGGCTTAGAAGCCATGAAGGCCCCAATATGCAAATTTGTATTCCTCAGACCACATATATGATTGGCTGGGAAACCGTGCAGGCCCTGATTTGAAAATTTGAATGTCTCAGTCCTCACAGAGGATTGGCTGCCTGGGGACCTGGCAGAAATATATAGAAATACTATGATTAAGCATAAATACTACATTTAGTAGAAATACTATGTTTTAGCACAAATCCTATAAAAAGCAGAAATACTATAATTTAGCAGAAATACTATATTAAGCACAAATCCTATAAAAAGCAGAAATACTATATTAGGCACAAATCCTATAAAAAGCAGAAATACTATATTAGGCACAAATCCTATAAAAAGCAGAAATACTATATTAGGCACAAATCCTATGAAAAGCAGAAATAGTATGATTTAGCAGAATAGTAATAACTTACAAAATTACAAATATGGAGGCATATTGAAACACAAATGCACAGAGGGACACACAAACACAGGCTCTAATCCAGTCAACCAGTCTAACTATATTCAATTTAAATCCTACAATGACATGCTGCCAAATAAGGGCAGGGTCCTCTCTCTCCCACTAAACACACACACACACACACACACACACACACACACACACACACACACACACACACACACAGACAGACACAGAGGGAGAGAGCTGCCGAATTTAAATCCACCAATCAGAGTGGCTGTTTACGCTTTCCCGCCAAAACAGGTGCATCTTTTTACACACGCAGCAAGGAGAGGCACAGGATTATTGCAGTCTATTTCTCATAGTGAGGACTCCCCTCAAACAAATGACCATAATTTCCTAACCGTAGGGGCTAGAGCGGTCATTCTTACACCGTTTTGTTCAGAAGAGATGGGGGAATCTTCCAGTGTTAACAATTTATCATTAAAATGTGAATTTTTAGAGATATATGACATGGATGACTTGTTGACTTAGAAGCCACGAATTCCCCAATATGCAAATATGAATGCCTGAGACCACATATATGATTGGCTGGCTGGGAAGCCGTGCAGGCCCTGATTTGTGGATTTGAATTCCTCAGCCCTCAGATATGATTGGCTGGCTTAGAAGCCATGAAGGCCCCAATATGCAAATTTCAATGCCTCAGGACACATATATGATTGGCTGGGAAGCCGTGCAGGCCCTGATTTGAAAATTTGAATTTCTCAGTCCTCACAGAGGATTGGCTGCCTGGGGACCTGGCAGATATATATATAGAAATACTATGATTAAGCATAAATACTACATTTAGTAGAAATACTATGTTTTAGCACAAATACTATAAAAAGCAGAAATACTATAATTTAGCAGAAACACTATATAAAGCACAAATCCTATAAAAAGCAGAAATACTATATTAGGCACAAATCTTATAAAAAGCAGAAATACTATATTAGGCACAAATAGTATAAAAAGCAGAAATACTATAATTTAGCTGAAATACTATGTTAGGCACAAATCCTATAAAAAGAATAAATACTATAATTTAGCAGAAATACTATATTAGGCACAAATCTTATGAAAAGCAGAAATAGTATGATTTAGCAGAATAGTAATAACTTACAAAATTACAAATATGGAGGCATATTGAAACACAAATGCACAGAGGGACACACAAACACAGGCTCTAATCCAGTCAACCAGTCTAACTATATTCAATTTAAATCCTACAATGACATGCTGCCAAATAAGGGCAGGGTCCTCTCTCTCCCACTAAACACAAACACACACACACACACACACACACACACACACACACACACACACACACACACAGGGAGAGAGCTGCCGAATTTAAATCCACCAATCAGAGTGGCTGTTTACGCTTTCCCGCCAAAACAGGTGCATCTTTTTACACACGCAGCAAGGAGAGGCACAGGATTATTGCAGTCTATTTCTCATAGTGACGACTCCCCTCAAACAAATGACCATAATTTCCTAACCGTAGGGACTAGAACGGTCATTCTTACACCGTTTTGTTCAGAAGAGATGGGGGAATCTTCCAGTGTTAACAATATATCATTAAAATATGAATTATTAAAGATATTTGACTTCTAATGCACCATAACTGAGTAGAGCGAAGCAAAAACTGCCTTGACTTGCCCTCAAACAACGCTTTGTAACTCGAAATCTATTTGGAGTATAGATATCATTCTTTCACCGTAAGAGACAGCAGGCTTTGGTGAACAGTCATGGAAATTTTCAGGTCTCTGTGGAAATCCAACAAAAAGTTATGACGAGAGAAAAAAGTGGTTCATTTCCAGGGTTTGAAATCTGAAGAAATCTGAGCGAAGGACAAATTTCCTACCCTCAAACAAGTCCAACTCATTTCAGAACGGTAATAGGTGAGAAAGAAATTCTTGAATTGTGAGCGTCAGGGGTGTCTGAAGATATTCGGGGACAAGCCTCATGTCTTAACTTTGCTTCGTTAAGGAGATATGACGATTCGAATATGCCTCTAATTACAGAAAGCCAGCGATGATTTTGAACAAGCTCTCCATTGACTTTATATGGAGAGTTTTGAGACCTTGTGTTGGTCTGAGGAGATTTGCCAAAATTCTATAAATCCCACAACAATGATAGTGACATTTTCTGAAAGCCAGCAAAAATACCTACGTTTTGATGTATAATTTGTGGAAGTTGAGTGAAAATTGAGCAAGTAGCAAGAAGTTGTTCGGACATGAAGTGAAAATTGCAAAACCTTCAGTGACACACTGGAAGCCAAGAGCATAGCAACCATAACAACGCATGTATTTTGTGAAAAATCACAATTGTGCAACTCAAAACTTTAAGAGGCATAAAAGTAAAACGGTAAAAGATTTGAAAAAGATGAATCATACCTGAATAGCCCAATAATTTGTGAACATTTTAAAGTTTGAATGGTTGTTCTAGGTGAACGTATGAGGAAGTAGTTAAGTTTCAAAAACAAGCAAAATTTAGCAGAATTTTGGAAGTTTCCCATTCATTTCAATGGGACAAATTAAAGGAAAAAAGCTTAATATTTTAAAAAGTATAATAGCAAAAAATAGCAAAAATCATAGCGATGTTTAGCAGAAATAGCAGAATAGTATAAAATTTGAACGGTGAAAATAGCATAAAAATTGTGGAAGTAGTTAAGTGCCAAAGAAAGCACAAAAAGTGGCAACTAGAATAACTAGAAAAATTTGCATTTCCTGCGAAAATGCAGTGTGGATGCTTAAAGCTGAAGCTGTATGCAAAAAGTAGCTGAAAAAGCTGAAAAGTTGCAGAAATTGTAAAAACTTTGCAGAAGCAAAAGAAGTTTGCTAAAATGGAATAACTTAGCAGAACTGCAATATCTTAGAGGAAACATAATACTTGGCAGAAATACAATAGCATAGCAGAATTTAGCAGAAATATTGTAACTTACCAGAAACATGATAACTTCTCAAAAATACAAGAATTTAGGAGAAATAGTATAAGATAACAGAAAGAATATATTTAGCCAAAAATACTTAAACATTACAGAAACACTATGATTTAGAAAAATAGTACAACAGAGCAGAAATATTGTGATTTACCAGAGACACTGTGATGAACTATGAATATTGTAATTTTAAATTAAGACTATGTTTTAGCACAAATATTATAATTTGGCAGAAATACTATAATTTAGCAGAAATACTATATTAAGCACAAATCCTATAAAAAGCAGAAATGGTATGATTAAGCACAAATACTACATTTAGTAGAAATACTTTGTTTTAGCACAAATCCCATAAAAAGCAGAAATACTGTACTATGATTTAGTAGAAAAACTATAATTAATCAGAAATACTAAATTTAGCAGAAATACTATATTAAGCACAAATCTTATAAAAAGCAGAAATACTATATTAAGCACAAATCCTATAAAAGCAGAAATAGTATATTAAGCACAAATCTTATAAAATAGCAGAAATAGTGTGATTTAGCACAATAGTAATAAGTTAAACAGAAAAATTGGAAAAGCAAAATGGACAGCTGAAAAAATGCTGAACATGCTGAGGTTCCCTCAAATATACTTGTTAAATGACAAAAATCAGCAAAAAAATTTATGACTGCCACACAATTACAAATATGTACACATGAGGAAACACACATGCACAGAGAGACACACACACAAGATCCAATTCAGTCAACCAGTCTAAATATATTGAATTTGAATCTTACAATGGGATCATCCCATTAAAAGGCTTTCTCTCTCTCTCTCTCTCTCTCTGTCACACACACACACAAACACACACACACACACACACACACACACACACACACACACACACACACACACAGGGAGAGAGAAGTAAGTTTCTAGGTCAGCCTGGGAGCTGCTGAATTTGAATCCACCAATCAGAGAGGCTGTGCACTTTTCCCCACCAAAACAGGTGCATCTGTTTACACACGCAGCAGCACAGAGAGACACAGGATTTTTGCAGTCTATTTCTCATAGTGAGGACTCCCCTCAAACAAATGACCGTAATTTCCTAACCGTAGGGGCTAGAACGGTCATTCTTACACCGTTTTGTTCAGAAGAGATGGGGGAATCTTCAAGTGTTGACAATTTAATATTAAAATATGAATTTTTAGAGATATATGACATGGATGACTTGTTGACTTAGAAGCCACGAATTCCCCAATATGCAAATTTGAATGCCTGAGACCACATATGTGATTGGCTGGCTGGGAAGCCGTGCAGGCCCTGATTTGTGGATTTGAATTCCTCAGCCCTCAGATATGATTGGCTGGCTTAGAAGCCACGAAGGCCCCAATATGCAAATTTGAATGCCTCAGGACACTTATTTGATTGGCTGGGAAACTGTGCAGGCCCTGATTTGAAAATTTGAATGTCTCAGTCCTCACAGAGGATTGGCTGCCTGGGGACCTGGCAGAAATATATAGAAATACTATTATTAAGCATAAATACTACATTTAGTAGAAATACTATGTTTTAGCACAAATACTATAAAAAGAAGAAAAACTATAATTTAGCAGAAATACTATATTAAGCACAAATCCTATAAAAAGCAGAAATACTATAATTTAGAACAAATAGTATAAAAAGCAGAAATACTATAATTTAGCAGAAATACTATGTTAGGCACAAATCCTATAAAAAGCAGAAATACTATAATTTAGCAGAAATACTATGTTAGGCACAAATCCTATAAAAAGCAGAAATACTATAATTTAGCAGAAATACTATATTAGGCATAAATCCTATGAAAAGCAGAAATAGTATGATTTAGCAGAAATACTGTATTTAGCACAAGTACCGAAAAGTACCAGAAATACTATGATTTAGCAGAATAGTAATAACTTATTGAAACACAAATGCACAGAGGGACACACAAACACAGGCTCTAATCCAGTCAACCAGTCTAACTATGTTCAATTTAAATCCTACAATGACATGCTGCCAAATAAGGGCAGGGTCCTCTCTCTCCCACTAAACACACACACACACACACACACACACACACACAGGGAGAGAGGACTAAGTTTCTAGGTCAGCCTGGGAGCTGCTGAATTTGAATCCACCAATCAGAGAGGCTGTTTACGTTTTCCCGCCAAAACAGGTGCATCTTTTTACACACGCAGCACAGAGACATAGACCTGCTTCTTTCAGTTTATTTCACATAGTGAGGATTCCCCTCAAACAAATGACCATAATTTCCTAACCATAGGGGCTAGAGCGGTCATTCTTACACCGTTTTGTTCAGAAGAGATGGGGGAATCTTCAAGTGTTGACAATTTATCATTAAAATATGAATTTTTAGAGATATATGACATGGATGACTTGTTGACTTAGAAGCCACGAATTCCCCCAATATGCAAATTTGAATACCTGGAGCCCACATACATGATTGGCTGGCTGGGAAGCTGTGCAGGCCCTGATTTGTGGATTTGAATTCCTCAGCCCTCAGATATGATTGGCTGGCTTAGAAGCCATGAAGGCCCCAATATGCAAATTTGAATGCCTCAGGACACATATATGATTGGCTGGGAAACCGTGCAGGCCCTGATTTGAAAATTTGAATGTCTAAGTCCTCACAGAGGATTGGCTGCCTGGGGACCTGGCAGAAATATATAGAAATATATAGAAATAGTATGATTAAGCATAAATACTACATTTAGTAGAAATACTATGTTTTAGCACAAATACTATAAAAAGCAGAAATACTATAATTTAGCAGAAATACTATATTAAGCACAAATCCTATAAAAAGCAGAAATAGGATGATTAAGCATAAACACTACATTTAGTAGAAATATTATGTTTGAGCAAAAATCCTATAAAAAGCAGAAATACTATATTAGGCACAAATCCCATAAAAAGCAGAAATAGTATGATTAAGCATAAATACTACATTTAGTAGAAATACTATGTTTTAGCACAAATAGTATAAAAAGCAGAAATACTGTAATTTAGCAGAAATACTATATTAGGCACAAATCTTATAAAATAGCAGAAACAGTATGATTTAGCACAATAGTAATCAGTTAAACAGAAAAATTGGAAAAGCAAAATGGACAGCTGAAAAAATGCTGAACATGCTGAGGGTCCCTCAAATATACTTGTTAAATGAAAAAATCAGCAAAAAAATGCACAGGGAGAGAGAAGTAAGTTTCTAGGTCAGCCTGGGAGCTGCTGAATTTGAATCCACCAATCAGAGAGCCTGTGTACTTTTTCCCGCCAAAACATGTGCCTCTTTTTACACACGCAGCACAGAGAGGCACAGGATTATTGCAGCCTATTTCTCATAGTGAGGACTCCCCTCAAACAAATGACCATAATTCCCAAACCGTAGGGGCTAGAGCGGTCATTCTTACACCGTTTTGTTCAGAAGAGATGGGGGAATCTTCCAGTGTTTACAATTTATCATTAAAATATGAATTATTAAAGATATTTGACTTCTAATGCACCATAACTGAGTAGAGCGAAGCAAAAACTGCCTTGACTTGCCCTCAAACAACGCTTTGTAACTCGAAATCTATTTGGAGTATCGATATCATTCTTTCACCGTAAGAGACAGAAGGCTTTGGTGAACAGTCATGGAAATTTTCAGGTCTCTGTGGAAATCCAAAAAAAAATTATGACGAGAGAAAAAAGTGGTTCATTTCCAGAGTTTTAAATCTGAAGAAATCTGAGCGAAGGACGAATTTCCTACCCTCAAACAAGTCCAACTCATTTCAGAACGGTAATAGGTGAGAAAGAAATTCTTGAATTGTGAGCGTCAGGGGTGTCTGAAGATATTCGGGGACAAGCCTCATGTCTTAAAGTCGCTTCGTTAAGGAGATATGACGATTCGAATATGCCTCTCATTACAGAAATCCAGCGATGATTTTGAACAAGCTCTCCATTGACTTTATATGGAGAGTTTTGAGACCTTGTGTTGGTCTGAGGAGATTTGCGAAAATTCTATAAATCCCACAACAATGATAGTGACATTTTCTGAAAGCCAGCAAAAATACCTACGTTTTGATGTATAATTTGTGGAAGTTGAGTGAAAATTGAGCAAGTAGCAAGAAGTTGTTCGGACATGAAGTGAAAATTGCAAAACCTTCAGTGACACACTGGAAGCCAAGAGCATAGCAACCATAACAACGCATGTATTTTGTGAAAAATCACAATTTTGCAACTCAAAACTTTAAGAGGCATAAAAGTAAAACAGTAAAACATTTGAAAAAGCTGAATCATACCTGAATAGCCCAATAATTTGTGAACAGTTTAAAGTTTGAATGGTT
Source organism: Rhamphochromis longiceps (assembly GCF_057381845.1). Classification (NCBI taxonomy): domain Eukaryota; kingdom Metazoa; phylum Chordata; class Actinopteri; order Cichliformes; family Cichlidae; genus Rhamphochromis; species Rhamphochromis longiceps. Next base: position 18,639,310 of record NC_140562.1, read on the forward strand.
GTTCTAGGTGAAAATATGAGGAAGTAGTTAAGTTTCAAAAACAAGCAAATTTTAGCAGAATTGCAGAAGTTTCCCATTCATTTCAATGGGACAAATTAAAGGAAAAAAGCTTAATATTTTAAAAAGTATAATAGTTAAAAATAGCAAAAATCATAGCGTAAATTAGCAGAAATAGCAGAATAGTTTAAAATTTGAACGGTGAAAATCGGCTGAAAATTGTGGAAGTAGTTAAGTGCCAAAAAGTGTACGGAAGCAACTAGAATAATAATAATAATAATAATAAAGAATAAAGAGAAACAGGAACTCAATAGTGTGGATGCTTAAAGCATCCACACAATAATAATAAAGAATAAAGAGAAACAGGAACTCAATAGTGTGGATGCTTAAAGCATCCACACAATAAAGAGAAACAGGAACTCTATAGTGTGGATGCTTAAGCATCCACACAATAATAAAGAATAAAGAGAAACAGGAACTCTATAGTGTGGATGCTTAAGCATCCACACAATAAAGAGAAACAGGAACTCTATAGTGTGGATGCTTAAGCATCCACACAATAATAAAGAATAAAGAGAAACAGGAACTCAATAGTGTGGATGCTTAAAGCATCCACACAACTAGAAAAATTTGCATTTCCTGCGAAAATGCTGTGTGGATGCCTTAACGCTGAAGATGTCTGCTGAAAAAAGCTGAAAAAGTTGAAAAACAAAACAAAAAACATTGCCCTGAGCAGGATTTGAACCTGGCCCTTCTGGTCTAAAGGCAGCGATTCGCCTCACTGCACCAAACTCATTCACACAAAGAACAGGTGGAGAGAGTGACAATTGTGGTGAAATTAGCAGAAGCTGCTTAGAATTGTGCTGATAAGAGGTGAAAAAGCTAAACATTTGGCAGAAAAGAGGTGAATCAGAAGAATTTCTGCTGAAAAGAGGCAAAGAAGCAAAAAGATGAGCTGAAAAGAGGTGTAGAAGCAGAAGTGCTTGCTGAAGATGGCTGTATGTGTAATGACACACTGGAGAGCAGTGACACACAACTGTCACAGGTAGGATTCAAACCTCTGCCACCGGGTCTCACGGCAGATGCCCTACCCGCTGAGCCAAATGAGTTCTGGTCACAAGCAAAGATATGATGAGAGGGACAATGTGCACTGTGGAGCAGAAGCTCAAATTAGCAGAAAAGAGGTGAAGAGGAAGAACTTTGTTGTGAAATGAGGTAAAGAAACTGAAATTTGTGCTTAAAACAAGTGAAAAAGCTGAACTCTGAAATCCTGCTAAAACAGCAGAAGAGGCTGATATTTTTCAGCTACTCATTGAGCCAAACTGGTTCTCACGTAACTGAAAAAAGGTGGAAAAGCTTACAATTCTAATGAAAACAGCAGAAGAGGCTGAGATTTGTGCTGATAAGAGGTGAAAATGCTGAACGAATCAGAGGTACTGCTTCTGTCTGCTTCATCAGGCTGTGTACTTGTATGTGTTTCTGCCATAGACTGTTAACAAGAATCTGAGGTCCATATTAGAAAAGCTGCTAAAATCATTAAACTTTGCAGAATTGTAATAAATTATCAATATGAATTACCGGTCTGTGATAGTGTATAAATTTGTACTCAAAAACTAGGTGGGATAGAAGCATAATTCTTGCACTGGGTGAATCAGCGGACTTTGGTGTACTTTGACTGCGATTTACATAGCTCTTTGTATCTCCGTGGCGGAGACATGACGAGAGAAGAAATGGCTTAATTTTCGGAGTTTGAAAAATGAGAGGAGGACAGATTTCCACCCCTCAAACATGTTTTTGCAGAAACACTGTAATTTCGCTTAAATAGTATGAAATAGCAGTAATACTATGATTTGGCAGAAATACTACTTTTTAGCACAAATACTATTGTACAGAATGGTGTACGTCAGTTTAATGCTGGGTGGTGCTGCAATAGTAACTATCCTCGGTCAGAAGGAGAGGCTGACATCCAGGGATTAGATTACCACAGGTGGAGTTTATTGGCGGTCAGATGGATGGTACAGGGAGGCATGGCATACAGTAGGAGGATGTGGAGAGGTGATATGGTGTGGTTTCTATGATTAAGAAAACTGGCAACAAATTCCTCCACTACAAATCAGTCTGATACCACTTCTTACAGGGTTCACGTTTACTAAGGCACTACCCAAAATGCGCCACAAGAGGGCACTCCAACACAAGAGATGACCTATTTACACTGTAAACACCCCCTACTTAGCCACTACATACTACAGTGATATTACAGTATACAAATTCACACAAATACTATGATTTGGCAGAAATACTATGACTTAGTAGTAATACTATAACATAACAGTTCAATGTTCTTGCACAAATACCACAATATGGCAGAAATACTATGTTTTAGCATAAATACTGTGATTTGGTATAAATACTACGATTTGGCACACATACTATATTCCGCAGATACACTATAACATAACAGATATTCTACGACTTAGTAGTAATACTATAACATAACAGAATTATTAATTGGGCACAAATACCACAATTTGGCAAAAATACTATGATTGGGTACAAATACTATGATTTGGCAATAATACTGCATTTTAACACAACTACTGAGATTTGATTGAAATACTATGATTTAGAAGAAATACTATTACTCCATACAAATACGATGCTTTGGGACAAATACTATGTTTTGGCAGAAATACTATGCCTTAGTAGTAATACTATAACATAAGAGATATACTATGGTTTTGCAGACATACTATGTTTTTGCACAAATACCATGATTTGGAACAAATGCTATGAATTAGCAGAAATACTAAGATTGGGTACAAATACTATGATTTGGCAATAATACTGCGTTTTAACAACAACTACTGAGATTTGATTGAAATACTATGACTCCATACAAATACGATGCTTTGGCACAAATACTATGATTTGGCAGAAATATTATGACTTAGTAGTAATACTATAACATAACAGATTTCCTAAAAAAACTATGAAATTGCAGTAATTCTATGACTTGGCAGAGATAATACGTTTTAGCACAAATACTATAACAACGCAGAAATACTATGACTTAGTAGTAATACTATAACATAACAGTTCAATGTTCTTGCACAAATGCCACAATATGGCAGAAATACTATGTTTTAGCACAAATACTACGATTTGGCACACATACTATATTCCGCAGATACACTATAACATAACAGATATTCTACGACTTAGTAGTAATACTATAACATAACAGAATTATTAATTGGGCACAAATACCACGATTTGGCAAAAATACCATGATTCGACACAAATACGATGACATGGCAAAAATACTATGATTGGGTACAACTACTATGATTTGGCAATAATACTGCATTTTAACACAACTACTGAGATTTGATTGAAATACTATGATTTAGAAGAAATACTATTACTCCATACAAATACGATGCTTTGGAAGAAATACTATGTTTTGGTTCCAATACTATGATGTGCAACAAATACTATGATTTGGCACAAGTACTATGATTTAGTACAAAATACTATGATTTGGCAGAAATACTATGCCTTAGTAGTAATACTATAACATAAGAGATATACTATGGTTTTGCAGACATACTATGTTATTGCACAAATACCATGATTTGGCACAAATGCTATGATTTAGCAGAAATACTATGATTGGGTACAAATACTATGATTTGGCAATAATACTGCGTTTTAACAACAACTACTGAGATTTGATTGAAATACTATGATTTAGAAGAAATACTATGACTCCATACAAATACGATGCTTTGGCACAAATACTATGATTTGGCACAAGTACTATGATTTAGTACAAATACTATGATGGGGCAGAAGTACTATGTTTCAGTACAAATACTATGATTTGGCAGGAATACTGTGATTTGGCAGAAATACTCTGATTTAGCAGAAGTACTATCTTTTGGTAGAAATTCCTGATAAAAGGTACTATTTCTGCTTTTAAGCAGAAATACTGTAATTTGGCATAAATACTATAATTTGGGATAAATACTATGATTTGGCACATATAATATATTCAGCACATATATTATAAAATAACAGAAATATTATGATTTGGCCCCAAAACCATGATTTTGCACAAATACCATGATTTTGCAAAAATACTATGATTTTTCAAAAATACTATGATTTAGCAGAAGTACTAAGATGTAGCAGAAGTACTTTGTTTTAGCAGAAATACTATGATTGAGGAGTAATACCTAAACATAGGAGAAATATTGATACACAGACACACATACACAGAGAGTAAAGGGAACAGGAGCTGTTGAGAGTCTGGGCTTGGTATATGTAGGTCAGTTAAATTAGCTGCACCTGCTGTAGTCAGCCCTTACACACACAGAGACAGAGAGAGGTGTGAGTTTTCTTCAGTGTATTTCTGACATTCAGGATTCCCCTCGAACAAATGGCCATAATTTCCTAACCGTAGAGGCTAGAACGGTCATTCAGACATTGTTTTATTCAGAAGAGATGGGGGAATCTTCAGGTCTTCATAATTCAGAGATAAAATATAAATTATTAAAGATATATGACTTGTAATACACTGTAACTGAGTAGAGGCGAAGCAAAAACTGCCTTGACTTGCTCTCAAACAACCTTTGGTAACTCTAAATCTATATGGAGCATCAAAATCATTCTTTCACCGTAAGAAACAGCAGGCTTTGGTGAACAGTCATGGAAATTTTCAGGGCTCTGTGGAAATCCATCAAAAAGATATGACGAGAGAAAAAAGTGGTTCATTTCCAGAGATTGAAATCTGATGAAATCTGAGCGAGGGACAAATTTCCTACCCTCAAACAAGTCCAACTCATTTCAGAACGGTAATAGGTGAGAAAGAAATTCTTGAATTGTGAGCGTCAGGAGTGTCTGAAGATATACGGGGACAAGCATCATGTCTTAACTTTGCTTCGTTAAGGAGATATGACAATTTGAAAATGCCTCTCATTACAGAAATCCAGCGGTGATTTTGAACAAACTCTCCATTGAGTTTATATGGAGAGTTTTCACACTTTGTGTTACTCTGAGGAGATTTGCAAAATATCTATGAGTCCCACAACAATGATATGGACATTTTCTGAAAGCCAGCAAAAATACCTACGTTTTGATGTATAATTTGTGGGGCTTGAGTGGAAATTGAGCGAGCAGCAAGAAGTTGTTTGGACATGAAGAGAAAATTCAAACAGTTTCACTGTCCCCTCTGACTTAATTGCATAGCAACCATAGCAACGCATGTATTTTCTGAAAAATCACAATTTTGCAACTGAAGACTTAAAGAGAGATAAGATGAAAACGGTAGAAGATCTGAAAAAGCTGAATCATACAGGAATAGCCCAATCATTTGAGGAAGTAGTTAAGTTTCAAAGACAAGAACGTTTTAGCAGAATTGTGGAAGTTTCCCATTCATTTCAATGGGACAAATTAAAGGAAAAAAGTGTAATATTTTAAAAAGTATAATAGCAATAAACACCAAAAGTCATAGCCGGCATTAGCAGAAAGAGCAGAACAGTTTAGAGTTTGAACGGTGAAAATAGCACAAAAATTGTGGAAGTAGATCCACGGCGAAAAGTGTACGGAAACACCCGGAATAATAAAGAATAAAGAGAAACAGGAACTCAATAGTGTGGATGCCTATTAAGGCATCCACACAATTAATGTCATAAGACTTTATGCTGCTGTAGCCGAGACCACAAAAAAAGGCTTTACACAACTTTCGGCACACACTGCATGCTGTTGTAAAGCTGAAGTGCTGCAAACATATTGGTTTATATAAACCGGTTGCACTTTAGGTGACATTTTGAGAGAAAATTGCAATTGATTTGAGTCATTTTAGCAGTTCTACTTAAACTTTCACTTAAAAAAAAAAAAAGCAGCGAGTCACTGAAAGCGCCATGTTCCAGATACTGTGTGTCTGAGCCACCACGATTATTCCAGGAAATGTAGGTTTGCTTTATGTTATTGCCTTTCTGTTTGACACATACATACTTCATTATGACTCATTATAATGCATTGTGACCATTCAGCTCCGCCTTTGGGTTTAGGGTCCAGAGCTTCCTGTCCTGCATCATTTGTAACTGTGGCTCTGTGCTGCAGTATTTTTTTCTGCTCCTGCACAAACTATTGCTCTCTCAAGAGCTTTTACTCCTCTCCCCGCCGCCTCCCACCCTCTGCCTTATCAATGGAACGCAGCTGAAGTAAACATTGCGTCTTCATATAATTCTACAGCAATCCCCACCAGCAGTGATAAAGCTCAGAGAGCAGATGTAGCTCGTGAGCTAACTTTTTGATTCACCTCACTGGAGAATGCCTAGCAGGATGTGTCTTAGGAACGCTTATGTCCAGTCCAAAGCATTTGAATTTCATGAAACACTTTTTGCACTTACTTATGCTCCACTGTGCGAATGTGCTGGAGCCAAGCGCCGCAGTTTGCATTGCAAATGATCAGAATGTAACTATCGCGCAGACACATTTTGAACAGGTGGAACCTGTTCGAGCTCCATCATGTTGGCTACAACAGTTAACCTTAATGTAGTGTGAAAGAAACACACAGCTGAGAGTAAGGCTAAATAAAAGATTTTCATTATGATTTAATAGCCCCTATTCTAGTGAGACTATCACAGCAGATGTGAGGACATTATGAGAATTTTAGATGCAAGCTTCTTCCTGGCTTTGTCTGGGTTAAAGTGATGTATGAAATCAGAAAATAAGTTAATCAGAATGAACCCTGTTTTTTTTTCTCTCTCTCTTTTTTCCCCCCTTTCAATACACACTTGAGAGAACACGCCGTTAGAGAGCACTCACCTCAAGAGACGAGACCGTAATGGCATTCTGGGGCATTTGTGCCACAGTGATACATCGAATGAGGCATTAGGCGGTAATTTATTTTTGTTTATTTGGCTTTTGCAATTTTTTATTCATTACTCTAAGAGGAGGCCATTTGGTGTCCATTTTCTCTGCAGACTCATGTAACCATGGTCAGATGCACCCGAGTAATTTAGTGGACAATACAAAAAATCTAATTTGATACAGAACATTGCTGTGCTCATGATTATGTCCAGTGTCAGAGCGTCTCACATTTTCAGAAAAATAGAAACACTAATCACAGGCTGGTACACTGCCAGCAGATACCTCCGTCTGTTCCTGCAAGCTTTAGTATGAGTTCAGAATAATGTTATAAAAAAAAATACAGCAAAAGCCAAGATTTTCAAACAACACTCAATCTTGCAAGCAAGAATATTAAAATGTGGGCTGTGAACTTGATTATTTCTTCTATAAAATCATGCTGAAGCTCAAGAGTGAACTTTTTGGCAGGCGAGATCAGTGACTGAAAGCTGTAATGCTGACAAACAGCAAAAGTGGCAAAGGCTGTTTTGTTTTTTTTTTGCAAAAGGAGGAGAGAAGGGTTAAGGCAAATAATGAGAAACATTTGAGCAACTGCAGGATGCTACGCATGACTCTGCACTGAGTTTATCTGAACTGCACTGGCCTTACTTCCTCAGATATCCAACACCATCCATAAATGAAAGATAATGAAAATTGCTCCTTTTTCAAAGTCAATGGTCCTGATTAATGAATTAATTAACGCACAGACTGTAGTTTCTGCTTGGCACGAATAATACTTTTATATTTAGTTGTAATAAAGATTGGACTGTTTGTATCGCGCGTAGTTTATCCTTTTTTTCCAGTACAAGCTTTGTGAATTCTGTTGTCCACAGCACTACAAATCTGATTATTAAATGCAATCTTGCTATTCCTGCATTTAACAGAAACTGATTACTCTGATCCTGCCTAAAACATCTCAGCTATTGGATTGACTATAATGGGATTTTTAATGAGATTCTGTTGTTATTATTCAGAGGTTGAAGTGTGCTGACTTTAAAGGTCCCTTAAGTTTTCCACAGGAGCGCTGCCACTAGCTTGGTTTGTTTTAGTGAAATGGATTGCCATTAAATGAGGTTCTCAGAGCCATGCCCCCCTCAGAGGGAATCCTAAACACTAGAGCTGTTAACTTTTCATACGGCGGTGAAGTTTCTCACAGTGAGTCTGTCAGTCCTAGTTATTGTGTTTGATTTATTATCCTTTTCAGAAATTGCCTTTGTTTTTCTGCCAACTGTCAACAAGACAAAAGCCCTAACAATTATGGAAATACAGTACTGTGCAAAAGCCACCCGCATTTCTTTATATTTTGCTTCCAAGGAGCCAGACTTTCAAGTAACTCTTTGACTAGTCTAGAGCAACAGTTTCCAGCCTTTCTGGAGTTTTTCTTCAAACGTTCTTTTTCACTGATTTTTTGGTCCAGTTCACGTAGATGACCATTTTCAGAAGACTGGGGGGTTTTTTTGTTGTTGTTTTGATTTCTTATTATTAGGTCACGTAACACTCACTTATTTATCATTAAAGCATAAAAGATGTATGAACCACTGTTGTGTCTGTACATAACACACAATTTGGCAAAGAACCAATTTTAGATTGTATCTTTAGGCACTTTTGTTACTAACAGTCTGTCACAAAATGCAATTTGCTCCCATTTCTTTGGCTGAAACTGTGAAAAATGATAAAGATAACAAAGTTTCACAAGAATAAAATAGTATTTTTCACCAATGAGATGATCCCCAAAGAGCTATTATTGTAAGGATCCAAGGCAGGCTGGGTGGTTTTGCACATTCTTCTTTTCCAGGTGGTTTTAAGGTGGTTTCTTCCCTGCCTCCACCTCCAGGCGGAGCTGCTTTCCCAGGCTCACTCTCCCACACCTGCAAAACATTATTCATCAGGATGCTGTGTACTTAAGGACCAGCTGTGGCTGTGCTTCTCTGCCAGGTTGTACATCCACTATGGTGGTAAAATGGCTCTGTCCTGTGTCTTTGTAGTCCTTATCACAGTGTGATAATTCTTTTTACCTCTCCTCTGCAGAATCTTGGACCATCTTGGATCTTCAGCCAGTTCCACTCCCTGCGTCCACCTCAGCTCGGCTCACCTTAGTGAAAGTCTCAGGTCTCACACATGCCTGCCTGCTCTCCACCGTACCAGCGTCCTCATCTCTGGAACCCATCCTGCCCTCTGACATATCCCCTCACTACCTCCATTCTCTGGATCTCAATTAAGATAAGCCAACTCAGTTACAACAAACAACGTTCCCCCATTACTCTCCATCAGCCAGTGCTAACTCAGTTTCTCCCCGTCCACAGACCCTTCCAGATCCTCAGCATTCTTACCATCGTTGCCCTGCTCTGTTCTCCCTGGGTACTTCTGCACTTTATAAATAAACATCTTAATCTGTTGCCTTGCTTTCTGAGTCTGCTCTTCGAAAGCTTGGCATATCACACTTGAGAAACTCAACACACTCATCAGAAATGGTTTGTGGAAGGGTGGCTGTCAAGAAGCCATTCTTAAGGAAATGAAAAGGCTGAGGTATATCCAAATACACAAGAACAGCACTGAAAATTAGTGGTAACAGATCATATTTTTATATCTTTAAAATATATATATGAATGAGGTCATGAGAATAAAACACAGTGGAGGCTCTGTCATGGTTTGGGCCTAATTTCAGCCTGTGGTGCTTGAGATGTTGTGAAAACTGATGGAATTAAGAACAGAGAAAAGTATCACCAGATTTTGATCCAAAATGTAATACCATCTGGAAAGCATTTGAGTGGCAACAGCGTCGTTGTTCAGCATGACAATGATCTCAAACACACTGCAAATTCAGAAAAACCTTACCTGAGTAGAAAAACAGAATAAAACACCACCAGTCATGGATTGGCTTCCCCAAAGAGAACATTAATTCAACCTCAAAGTGCTCCACATGAAAAAAGTACAAGACATTGCAAGTGACACATGCTGAATAGCAGATTTGCCTAACAAAGCTATCCCGTGCAGTCTAATATGATTCCTATAGTCATTTGTACAAATTAATACATGCTGATCCCTTTGTATGTAGCATACCATCATGGATTAGTGCTTGTAATAAAAAAAATCAGCAGTTGCATTTGATGTTGACCTTTACTGTCTCAGTGTGTGACTGATTTCATAATTGGTAAGTGGACATATAGAGAAAAAATAATTGGAAGTTAAAAAAATGTAGCATTCAGAGGATACAAAATTTATGCTGCTCATAGTTAGACTATGTGTGGCTGCAAGCAGAGCGCCTGTAATGAAAATAACCCACACTCACAAAACCACACTCTAATGCAAATGGAGAAGCATGTGGAGTTAAAGACTGAGGCAGCCTCAGAGTCTGTACTGAGGTCAAGCCTATTTAAGGAGCAGACAGCCAGACTCCTGCAGAAACCAAGCAGAGGTAATGACAGACTAACACACAGAAGAAGAAAGAAGGACACACACACACTGTAAGGAAAAGAAGAAAGAAGTTGATTTGAGCTCAACTCTTTCCCCGCACACAGCCAGACACAAGGAACTGACTATTTGTAGTTTTATGTGAACACTGCTAATGTCTTCCTCTGTTCACACACATGTGGAGAATACTACAGATGTGGTGCATTTGCATGTGTGAGTGGCGTGTGCTTGTAAGTGTTGTAAGTGAAGATCCGTCTGCGTGTGTGTGTCTGCGTGTGTGTGTGAGAGTGATAGAGAGGGAGAGACCGTGTGGAAAAACCATATTGAAAGCAAAGAAGTCTGAGCCAGAGTTTACACAGAGTTCAAACCAAAGTAAGTAATAATTCCCACTTAGACAGTGGAGTCCTGATAATTTACATCCTTCAGCTTTCAGTATGCTTTTTATGCTTTAAATTTGGATTTTTTTTTAATTTTTTTTTGAAACATCTGAGCCTATTTCACTTTTGGTAAAATAGGGAATAGGGAAAATAATCTGGCTCTGTCCAAAGTGAGCACTTCATTTCATCTCTCCATCCCGTAGTGTCATTGTTTACCCATTTCCTTGGCACGTTAAAGGTTTAAAGGTTTGCGGTTGCATCAGGAAGGGCATCTGACGTTAAGCAATAACTTGTGAGAAGTTAGCTGAAAGTAGCTTTTTACCATCCATTTTCTTCTGCTTATCCAAATCAGGGTTGCAGGGAGGCTGGAGATGTCACAGGGCGAGAGACGGGGTCCACCCTGGACAGATCACCAATCTGTCACCAGGGTAACACTCGTGCATCAATGAGGAACACAGCTAGCTGCAAGCACTAATGTAATTAGCACTTAGTTTGATTAAACTGCACTGTGGTTATTTCTCTTTTAGAAATCTGCTTTTGATAAAGATTAAAGAACACACACGCAAGTCTTTGGATATTTAGAGTTTCTGCAGTACATATAAGGAAGGACCATATGTGTTAGGTTTTTTGTGCATGTAACTTGAGATATCACGCCTGCGTTTAATGCTGTTTGAAGGTGGGAAAACAGTTTGTATGATGAAAATTTTGTCAAAATTAGAATTCCTCTCACACTCTAGTTACCCCTGAGTGTCACTGCTAACTTGACACCTCGGCTTAAAAGAGAGGAGCTGTAAAGGCAGAGATTAAACTCTTGACTTGATGAGTATAAACATTTTATGCATTTTATGGATCTTGTTGTGCTGCAATCCATTTATTTTATTTGTCATTTAAAGAAGCATGGTTACAAAATATAACTTTCTCATTTTGTCCTCTATTAAAACACCAGCATCTCAATATTTTATCACTTTGTTGTTATTTAGGAAATATGTTTTTCTGTGCATCAAAAGCCACTTTTATCAAACTTTGTGTGTATGAAGGTCTCATAATTATTCAGTTTCCATTTGTGTGTGGGGAGCCAAATAGCACACTTGACCAGCAGGGTCTCAGTCATGCATGCTTTCTTTGGATATTAGGATGCTAATTCACATGCTCTGTGGGTGCAAAGTTGCAGAAGCATGGAGGAAGTTGGTAAATAAATTTTCAGGTATGCACCAATGAGCAGCTTCCATTTAAATGAACGAGGGCCCAGCTTGTAATCTGGTTTCACCAGTAAGTTTGCTTTCTGTGGTCCATTTGATCACTCATAGTGTTGCAAAAAAAAAAAAAAGATTACAGATTACAAACAGAATATATCAGATATCTGAAAAATTGTTGGCAATCGATGTCATTTTTTCTTCTTTTTTCTTCTATTATTCTTCCTTTGATTGGTTTGTGTTATTGTTGCTATTTTAACAGGTCATAAGAGCAAACACAGATATAGTAGACAAAATGAATTATGCTTCGTTCTATTTAGTGTGTCACAGGCCTTCCAATGAGCCAGGTTGCACAATATCTGCTACGGCCATCTAAATGAAAAGAAACATAATTCATGTTTCTTAATTTCATAATTAATTCTAACTATTACCCAGCAAAGATGTGAGAAATTGGTACTGCCAGAAGAGCCTGTACTATATCTGCAGGTAAACATTCCCTAGAACTACAACTACCAAATATTTAAAAGTCTGTGAATGATCAGAAATGATCAGGTGCTGTCCCCTAATGGGGGGAGAGTTTAAAAAATCCTAATAAAAACAAAACAAAACAAAACAGAAAACACCAAAATCTCTTGTTTTTCTTCTTCCTCTGTACTTTGCACTTTTTAGATGAAAAATAACTTCCACTCTTACTAAATTACCACGATTTTATGGTAATCTGTACAACTAAATACTGTGAAAAGTCTGGATAATAGAGAGTTGAAAAGTTTGTTTATCTTATCGCCCAGAACTGCCTACACAGCAGACCCACTTCTACTAATATTACTTCAAAGCTTTTAGTGCTCATCATGTGGATACTTCATTTATGCTGAAAATAAAGAACCCACAACATTTAGGCTTCACTCAATAATAACAGTCCATCTTTATGGGCTTCCAGTAGCAGGATTTATAACACTGATTGGATCCTAAACATCCAAAAAACTAAAGTTGTATCCTCCTTTTCAATATAACTCTAAAAAGTGTCATTAAAAATCTTGATATATTTAGATATGTTTTATACCAGAATCCCACTGGGCAGTAAATACCTCACATTAAACAGGCACAATGAGGGGTCATTCACATCATTAAACAAATGGAAATATCAGGAGCTTTTAGGGGGTGTTTACTTTGGCTTGGATCGTCTGAACTCTGGAGCATTTTGATCATTACATTTGGTTTATTGAGGCAGATGAAAATGATGAAATTCAGGTGCACACCCAATGACCAGACTCACGCTGCAAGCCTTTTTCCAACAGGAAGCACACACGTACACACAGCCATAAAAAGTAAACAGAGAGACAGTCTGTTTGTGACGGAGGAAAAAAGCTCCATAAATTCACCTGATTTATCTTTTAATTATGCCGCCCTCATACTGTTTACCTTTTTTTCTGATCTGTGCGCCAGTAAAACCACTATGAAAGATATAAGCACAAGGAGATTACACAGTTTGATTCACCCTCAGAATAAACATTTCACAAACAACTGTTTGGATTTTTTTCCTCCATCATAGCATCAGTGGGGATTATCGGGAATTTTAGAGAAGTCGTGTTGTCAGACTATCCACTGATGTGTGTGACATCCAAAACGCTCATGTCATAATTGAATGACATGAGCAACAAATCTATTTTAGTCCTATGTAACTCAAACTCAGCTGGGTTGATGTTCCCAACTGGATGGATTATGGTCCAGCCTTCCTCAGATAAAGCCCTCATTTTTCCAGTTGCAGTTTCCCTCAATTCCCACAATTCAAAATGTAAAAAAATGTAAATATAAGCAAAATGCAATGTTATGCAAATATCACAAACCTGTATTTTATTTGTAATGTAACATAGAAAACTTAAATAAATGTTTAAACGGAAAAAATAGAATAGAATAGAATAGAATAGAATAGAATTCAACTTTATTGTCATTGCACATGTCACAAGTACAAGGCAACGAAGTGCAGTTTGCATCCATCCAGAAGTGTTTTAGCAATAATACAGATATATTACAGAATGTAGATCTATTATAGATGTGTTACAATGTACACGGTATGAAGGTATGAATATACTATAAGTATGTACAGGCTATAACTGTAGTGAGTATACAAGCTATGTACAGGCCAAGAACAGTTATACATATGGTTATCAATATGAAAAGTTATAGCAGATTATAGATATACAATTACGAGTATTAATAAACAGTTGTAGAACTATAATTATTGTCTTGTACAGTATGATTGTCGAATAGATATAAAAAAAAAACGGTAAATAGCAGATTCTGGAGAGACACTGAGCCTTGTGTTGTTCATGCGCTGCCATCTTGCTACCAAATTGTATGATTTTCAGAAAAAATAAAGTCTGTGTAATCTAAATAAGCTAGACATTAGCTTGTAATAATCCAGCTTTAGTGTTCTTACATTTATCTGCCTGCATTTGCAACTTATTATGCACATTATAGCAGGTCTCTTTTGTTGCTAAATTGGTAGATCTTTTATAAAATTAGGTTGGGTTAAAACGTTAATTCATTTACTCGGGATATAAATCCATTTTTCTGCCATTTGAGTTCATTTTAAACAACAGCATAAGAGGCACGTTAATTTTTTCCCCTCTCACTGACACATTGACCCTTTAGTGTCTAATCTTTATCTATTAAATGCTCTGTGGTTTTAACTCCAACTACTCTATGGATTACTGCACATGACAGTGAATTATGCAGGAGCATGAAGCCATTATGTTTGGCTACCAGGAGAGCTTGCCCCCTCTCTGTGACGCATTATAGATAGCTATGGAAATGAATGCAAGGACATGGAGCTACACCGAGAAGTCTTGCTGTCAGAGAAGTCTTACTCACAAACACAGTTTGAGGCCTGGATGAGAAAAGCTCTCTAATCTCAGCATCCGTTGCTCTCCACCATAATAACACTGTTTCCTCTCTCTTAGCCTCTACATTAATTTGAATTCCTCTCTTTGAAGACTTTTGTCGAGGAGCTCTGTAATTAAGGCAGAGGAATCAGTGCCATTACTGACATGCTCTTATCTTTGTTGTTCAGATAAGTGGCCAATAGAAGTGAAATAAAACCTTGTTTGTGCTGTTCCATTCCCAAAATACTGCAAAATCATGGTTCAGACAAATATATATGAGAGAGTTCATTCTCACAGCTAATTTTGATTTTTAGTTTTGACTAAAACGTCATTTAGTTTTAGTCGTAATTTAGGCATTAAAATTCTGATTTAGTCGACTAAATACCAGTTGGGTAAAATATAAAGTATAAAAGTTTGTTGTGTTTTTATCGGTTAGAGTTGATCCACGCGGTTTACAAAGCAGCTTATTTTTCTACACATCAAACGCTAAATGTGTCCATATGTCTGCTCTCCTCTGCCCCCCAGGTGCTGACGTTTTGTTGAGTTTTCATGAGAAACCGGGAGCTCCCACCGTGTTTGTCGGTGGTAGATCCGATTGTGCGCTCTAACATTACAGCACAAGGAAATAACCTCTGATGCCTTTCCACAACTTAATTAGTTCTGATGGATTTTTATCTCATTTCAATTCGTTGGCGAAAGTGTCAGTACATTTCATCATAGTTTTTGTCCTCGTGTGTTAGTTTCTATTTAGCGATTTTCATCAGAAAAAAATGGTCGTTGTTGAAAACAATGACAAAAATTATTACTCAGTGAAATTAAAACTGCTATAAAAGCTGCACACTAAGTAAAGTTACATGTTGCGTGTCTTTATTTTCAACTCCAAAAATAAGCAAATATAGAATTGAGGTCTACCGCAACTTGGCTTGGTTGCTGTTGTTCCCAATTGCTTCCACTTTTTTATAATATCACTAACAGTTGACTGTGGAATTATTGAGTAGCGAGGAAATTTCACGACTGGACTTGTTGCACAGGTGGCATCCTATCACAGTGCCACGCTGGAATTCACTGAGCTCCTTTCTTTTACAAATAATTGTAGAAGCAGTCTGCACGTCTCGGCAAAGTGACTGGAACACCTGAATTCAATGACTGGAATGGGTGACTGAATACTTCTGGCAGCGTATGTTCGCATAGAGCTGGAGAATTGTGAAACTGCAAAAATCACCCTGAATCTTCAATTTAAGAAACTCTCATATATTTTTATTTGTGAACTTTGTGACTTATTTCATTCCTGTTGCAAAGATATAAATACTAAATAAGAAGATGAGGACAAATTAAAGCAAAGCAATAAAGAAGACAAAGAATAATGTTTTTAGCCTCAAGTAGTTCCACTTTGCCCCTGATGCCTACTTAATATTTGACCCTGAGGAATGGCACCTTGGGGATTCTGAACTAGGGGAAAAGAGCTGCTTTTTAGTTGAGCGGTTTGTGAGAAGGAGATCAGAGGACACCTGAGCGAGTTGACACCTTTATTTCTTTCTAGGAGGAGATGGAAAAAGCGCATTAAAATTCAGCCCACGCCTTTCCAGGTCAGCTGTAAGCAGAAAAGCTATAGAATGTGCTGCTTTGCTTTTGTGCAGCATTCACTGCCCATGCATGTTGGTGAATGGACAGCAGCAGGAAACAGCTTTCCTGAAATGACTGCAGGCTACAGAAAGCAACCTGCTACACGTTGGTAACAGGATCAAACGGTAGCTTGTTAAGGTTTATTTTAACAGTGATTTACTGACTTTATGCAGAACAAGAACAAATAAATCAATTTAACTCAAATAAGGAAACTGGTGCACAAGATACCCAGATGGTAAATGTAATGTTTATATATCAGATAGCAGATAAAGATTGTTTGGACACTGTTTCCTCATTCCTGAATAACCACACGTCTTTGTTTTGGCTTTTTTTGTTTCGTTGTTTTTTTTTTACCCAGTTAAAATCTAAGGTCAAAGCTTCTTAAGCTGATCCATTTTCCAACTAGAACATAATACAATCAAGATGGGACAATATCAAATTCTGGATTAATTTGGTGTCAAAGTCTTGTAAATCTTTTAACTACAGAAATTTCATTTCTCATTTCAACAAATATCTTATCAATTTTCTTCATTTGCTGTGAGATTACATCATGGATCTTGTTCACATTGCCTTAATCGACATGATAATAATTCTAAACTCCCCACTGGTGTGAGTGTGAATTATTTTCTGTCTCTCTGTGTTAGCTTTGCATTATATTGGCGACCTATCCAGGGTGCACCCTTCCTCTCGCCCTATGGTAGCTCAGATATGCTGCAGTCCAACCACAACCCTGACAAGGGGAAATGGAAGAGGATGGATGGATGTGTGGATCTTTATCCATTTAACTACAGATTGCACCTGAGAATCCAAAATTACTGAACTGTTGTTCTTTCCATGATTTTACTTAGGACAAGTAGGTAACCTATTGGATGACCATTAGATCCACAAATTTAATTTTTCCACAGAGGAACTACTTTGGTAGCTTCCCATGATAGTGCATATATACCTTCAACAAAGCTCTGATCAATGATAATAATAGGAGGAGAAATTAAATTCAAGCAAAAATTGTAAGCTAAGTTTATCGGTTGTACACGGTTTGATAATTTCATGTGTCAGAACGTGGTTCTTTAGCCCCAGAAATGGTCAAGATTAACATGGTACCTTTAATTTACTATATTGTAAATTTGCTCACTTAAGACTTTCATATAAAAAAAATAATTTCTAGTTACATCAAAGTGTTTTTTTCTTTCATCCAAGAATGGCATGAAGTAATTCCATTTGTTTTATCCTACTGTATGTTTTATTCTACTGTATATAGTATTTTATTTTATTCTATTCTGTACAGTTGCATACTGTATTTATTCTTATTGTATTCTAATTTTTGCTACATAACTTTTGCACTGTCCACTTCCTGCTGTGACAAAACAAATTTCCCACGTGTGGAACTAATAAAAGTTATCTTACCTTATTAGACCAAAATGTAAGACTGCCATCTGATGTGTGTTTTCTGATGAGCCCACCACATTTTAACTAACAAACAAAGATGACTGATGTCACATATTACACAAAACTATAAAGCCAGGAAAAAGTACATGTTTACCTTAACCAGAATGATATCATGGCTAGACATACAGTACTGCTCTTCCTTTGTAAAGCAGTGCATTACATTTTGACAGAAGGGTTTAAAATCGCAGTCTGTGCTCTTCATAAATACAACCAATCACTGGCATTTCTGCCGCCTGAGCAAACATGCATAAGCAGCAGATAACACAAAGAATTTGGTTAAAATTAACAGAGAAACTTTGCCAGGGAAAAATCCCAACAGAGTGCAGCAGAAACAGAAATGCTGCTGCCAAACATTTGTGTCTGTGATAACTTGGACTAGAACCTCATTGAACGCAGTTCCTCTTTTTTATTTTTTTTCCAAAACAGCTGCCGTAAAACCACCAGTCCAAGGGAAGACAAATAAGGGCTTTGCCATCTTCCCAGAGTTTAGTCCAGTGGGTGGTGCAGTACACGGTACAAAGCAACTGAAGGCTAATGATGTGAAAAGCTGTATTATTAACCTGCGATTATGGTGCTAATCTTGAGCAGGCTAAGCAGGCTAAGCATGCCAAGTTGTTTACAGGTGTATAGAAGCAGCATGTATGAATGTATTGCTTTAAATGTTTAGGAAGCCATTCTACTATTTTTAGAGGTTTAAAATAATTTGGGCAAATTACGATATTCTTAAATACTTTTAATAATTAGGGGGAAAAATCCTTTGCAGTCATTGAGTGACTGAAGTGTAAAACCTGGAGATGCACTGCTATGCCTTTACTGCAGCCACCTATACGCACTGCTTGTTTGTGGGTAATTTTTGTAAATTAGAAAAGCATGCTCTATTGGGTTGAGATCAGGTGACTGGCTTATGCATTGAAGAATATCTCTCTCTTTTTCTTTTTTTTTGCTTTGAGAAACTCTTGGGTTGTTTTTCCAGTATGTTTTGAGCTGTTATCCATTTACACTGTGAAGCGCCGTCTGATCTGATCAGGTTAGCAGCATTTAGCTGAAGAGCAGAGAGTGTAGCCCTGAACACTTCAGAATTCATCCTTCTATTTCTTCTGCTTCAGCAGTCACATCATCAATAAAGATCAGTGACCCAGTTCCACAGGTATCCATACATGACTGTGTCATAACATTGCCTCCACCATGTTTGACAGATGAGTTGGTATGATTTTGATCCTGAACTGTTCCTTTTCTTCTCCATAGTTTTCTCTGCTTATTCTTGTACAAGATTATTTTGGTTTTATTTGCCCAAAGACTCTGGACTAGTTTTAAACCCTCAGTATTTCTATTCATGAAAATGTCTTCCAGTACATTCATTTTTTTTAAGAATGATGTCAATTATTGATGTCGCCATTCCTAACGTTTTGCTCTCTCTCAGATATGTTTATATATATATATATATATATATATATATATATATATATATATATATATATATATATATACATTTTTTTTTTTTTTTTTTTATTTCATCTTGGTAATATGTTATCTAAACAGAGAGAGGACAGATCACACTTGGCCATGACACACTTGTTATCAGTGGCTATAATTTGTAAACCATTAATTTAATGCTTTTGTTCAACCTTTTGGTTGAATTAAATTATGCACTTCAAATGCATCTTCATAGTTTTATTTAAATCCATTGCAGTGGTGCACAGAGGCAAGGTTCCAAAATTGTGTTGCTGTCCAAATATTTGACCTCATTGTATATACTGTTAGTAGATACTAAAGTTATAAATTTCAAGGTCAGCCATGTGTGTCAAATCGCTATAAGACAAAAAAATTCAGGCTTCAGACAGACCACACGAGCTAAAATTTTTAAAACATTCTTTCACATATTTGCGAGTGTTTGCTTTTATTTTTAAAAAAATGTAGAAGCATGTGGCTCGTAGCACTTCTGCTACTGAACTATCAGGATGTCCATTCTTCTTATTTTAGAGAACAAAACCCAATAAAACTTTCTTCATATAAAGAAAAAAACTCAGCAAGCTGTTTAGCAATCATGGACTGCCACACAAAGCCGAGGGCAGAGAGTGGGCACAGATTAATGTCCTGCCAGGGCACAACCTTTGTCTTTGTTGATTTGTCTTAGAGCGCTGACACAGCACACTCCAGTGAGTTTGGAAAACAATGACATTGTGACCTTACTTACACACTGACTTCTAAGTTAGATAGAGAAAATGAAATGCCTGTTAAGCATTGCGCTTTACATTGTCAAACTCTCAATGGAAACTCTCGGGAGTATCAGCTACTTAACATGTGCCACCCCCTTTTTAAAGAGACAGAAAGTAATTAGACAATTGACTCAAAGGCTATTTAATATCTAAGCTGTGGGCAATTCCTTCATTATATCATTATCAATTAAGCAGAAAAAAAGTCCTGGAGTTGATTTGAGGTGTAGCGCTTGCATTTGAAAGATTTTACTGTCTTTGACCGCATGTCAGACAACATGCGGTCAAAGGAGCTCTCCATGTAGGTGAAACAAGCCATCCTTAAGGTGTAAAAACAGAAGAAAAAAAAAACATCCAAGAAATTGCTTCACTGGTAGAAGTGGCAAAATTTACAGTTTGGTACATCCTGAGAAAGAAAGGAAGAAAGCACTGGTGAACTCAGCAACAGAAAAAGACCAGGACGTCCACAGAAGACAACAGTGGTTGATGATCACAGAATCATTTCCATCGTGCAGGGAACCCCCTTCACAACAGCCAACCAAGTGAACAACACTCAGGCGTATTGATATCCAAGTCTACATGAAGAGAAGACTGCATGAAAGTAAAACACAGGGTTCACTGCAAGGAGCAAACCACTTAAGCTACGTTCACACTGCAGGTCTTAATGCTCAATTCCGATTTTTTGATCAAATCCGATTTTTTTGTCTGCTTGTTCACGCTACAAATCAAAAGCAAACGCGCTCTAGTGTGAACCCTCAAAGCAGCCCGCATGTGCAAAAGAAGACGTCACACACGACGCGCTCTGTTTAGACCCAGAGCAAACAATATTGTTTGACTGATGGCCCTTAATATAAAGACTTCGGACTTTACGTTTCCCAATTTTTGCTTGAAGTTATTTTGTTATTTACATAATAATGTAAATAACCTAATAATGATCCTTATTGCTGTTTTAGAGAGGAGCGGTGCTTCAAAGGATATATCCTTTGAAGCACCGCTCCTCTCTAAAACCGCTCCTCTCCTCTCTAGTTGCAGATTGCTGTCAGAATCTGCAGATTATACAGTACAAATAACATGCTCACGTTTCTCCAACATTGTCTTCCCAACAGTTTCACTAACATCTACACTGATGGCCAGGAAGTGTTCGCGATGTCTTCTCTGGCGCTGATAATTGGCGTCTGTCTTGTGTCAGTGACGCAAAAGACAGATTTAATGCGACATGACCGTTCAAACAGCAGTCGCTTTCTAAAACATCGGATATGTATCGGATTCAGTACCACATACGAAAGTGACCCAGATCGGATTTGAAAATATCGGATTTGTGCCGTTCACACTGTCATACCATGATCGGATATGGGTCGCATAGGGTCAAAAAAATCGGATTTGATGCGCTTTCGCCTGCAGTGTGAACGTAGCCTTATAAGCTCACTCGTTTTCAGTCCAGTCCATGTTCCTGACCATTTTTCAGAAAAATGCTTTTTTTTACCTGTGAATCACTAGAGCATTGAAAAGTAGGGGAGAGCGGGGATAGTTGTAACATTTTTGACATTTCTGTCTGTAAATTGGAGCTCTTTTAAGGCAGTGGGTTCAAAATGTAATGCAAAGTATTTACATGTCTCGGCTATTAAATAGTGCAGCTATTTTCTCTGCAGCACAATTACCCATTGCATGATATGGTCTCAAACACAAAGAGTGAAATGTTACAATTAACCCCATAGTCTGGGTTAGTTGTAACATATCCTGGGGTAAAATGTAACACAATGAAATAAGGGTACTAACAAAATATTAACATGTAATCTTTGTTTATTCAACACATGAACGCACTTACATCCATTTATGTAGCTGTGTGTGTGTGTGACAGAATGCAGAAATCTAACTTTTGAACATATTCCAACCCCCCAAAAAAGACAAATTATGGAATTTTCTGCAACTGAATATTTCATTAATTTTGGTTGGTCTTCCTTGAGTTTGGCCTCATTGGCTCAGTGGGCATTATAACCTACAACTCTTGCACCAATTTTGAACATAACAATGAAGCTGAAAAATGTAGTTGTTCACCAGCATCGCAATTCCATTACTTTTTATCATGGCTTACCTTGGTGTGGTTTGCAGAGTGCTTCAGAAAGATGAGGAAATCTGTTTCTTGCACCCATCCTGATTTATTTCCACTACCAAAACTTCCTACTGGTCCATCTCTGACACAGTGGTCTGCATAATGTATGCGTGGGAACACAAACAGTGGAGGAATTGTGTTGCCAATGGCCTTAACCGCATATACAAATGCGACCAGTGAACCTCTCTCTGCTGATGTCGTTGCCCCAACTTGTTTAATATAAGTTAAAGTAATAGTGTGGTAAAGTTGTAACATCTGCATTATTGTTACAACTAACCCAGACTGTTGCTGTTACAACTGACCCAGACTCCTATAGCCATGAACTAGCTAACATTACAGCCAACGGCTAAAACATTAGCACTAAAGACCTACACAGAATATATCCCCATAGACATACAAATAACATAATTCAAGTTTGATGAGTTTAACTGCAAAGCAGATAATGCTATTAGAAATTGAAATAAAGTAGAAAAACTTACTTTTTGGCATACAAATGACTTTTTTTCGTGTTAAATTGTCTGTGTTTGACAAAATGTGCTGATTTTTCACATGTGATAGCAGAACTGAGTTGGGCATGCACAGGATGAGTCACATCATTTGAAACTTAGCCCTGATTGGAGAAATTGGAAGTGTTACAACTGACCCACGTTACAACTATCCCCGGTCTCCCCTACATAACTCAATTGTACAAATGCCTTATATGCTGTATTTCCATTTATGTTTGCTCATTTCAATAAACCTCTACGCCTATTGTCCATTTTCCTCGGAAAATATAAAGGAAGGAGGGTTGGCTCAAGACTTTTGCATAGCATAACATGTCTGTCTGTATGGGTTTCTGTCTGTCAGTTATAATTATGGTTCAGGTTGTAGTGCAGGTCTTCCATGACATGGAAGGTCAGTGGCTCAAACCACTTTCTTGTATCCTCATTGAAGTGTCTGTGCACAAGATGCCAGACTGTCTTTGGTGCATCCACTGGTATGTTTTCTCTTTTTAAAGATTTTACATCCCTGCTGGCTGAATGTTGGGGGAGCTAGACTGTGTTTAAAATGCTGTTTTGCAGTAGCAAAAGCACAAAAACACTCACTATAGCTGATAGTAATACCTAAGGTGTGATGTATAAGTTATTTTTCTTGATTTCCTACAGTTGCTGTAATATCTCGCTCGACTACAGGTTTGGCCAAGGACATCTCCTAATCTTTTTTTCCTCGCACTCTCTCTTTGTGGAACAACTGTGCTAAATTCAACCAATTTTCCCTCAATAAACAGCATAAGACAGATGGAGTGCTTTCATCCAGTCAGCAAATCATGTTGGGTAAGATTGATGTTCTCTCGCCTTCTTTCTCTCACACGAGCACGCACTCCCACTCCCTTAGATCACTGTATGTGTGTCTCTGTGTTTATGTGGTCAGCGGCAGATGCTTTAAATTGGCAATCCTGTGAGAGCTGTGCCACTCCAGTCCACTGCTTTCCTCTAATCATCACACTGTTGAGACCCAAAAACAAATATTGACACGGTGCAAAATAGTCTGTCATTTCTTTGTATTTTGTAGCCATAAATTATGCAGCTTTTACTGAGGATCATGTAATGACTGGTAAGAAAATTGATCAGGGCTTTAGGCTTTAAAAATTTGAGTAAAACTAATGTTTGGCATAAAATATCACAGCACTGAAGTTACAATTAAATTAAGGACTCTTCCGCTTGACGAAAGAGGCAGTCAAGCTTAGCATACAAAGCAAACGCTTCTTTCAATATTTCGAAATTAGGCATATGTCTGGGGGATTTCATACGTGATTCCCAAAGATGCTTGACTGTATACTCTAAGTAATTGGTTTGAAATCCTTCTTGTTCCATTGTATTTTTTGTGACAGCTTGTCAATGATCCCCGAAGCTTCCTTCTTTAACCGCAGACATTTATAAGCCACAGAGCAGGTTTGGTCGCAAATTCAGCTGAGGTCGAAAATCATCCACTGTCATTCGTGTTCTGGCAGTATTTTTCTGCTGGATATAAGACTTAATGGTCCGCTGAGCGTTTTAGACACAAACACTGGAAGATCTAGCAGAAAAGGGAGCCCGAGAGAAAAAGAGCAGCCGTCTCACAGTGAGACAAGTGTCTACATAAAACATGGCTGCCATTTCTTCCTTTGATCTAAACATGGCTCAGAGTGTGGATTATTAAAGAGGAGGATCTGTTGTCAAAATCAACTCGTTTCTCTGTAAGAACACACACACACACACACAAAATGTAGTGATAAATTGTCTGCCACTACGCTGAAAAAGGCCAGCTCAGTCAAAAAAAAAAAAATCAAATCAGCAATTTTCAGAGCAAAACTCTGATGCAGTAAAGATTACTCACAGGTCAACAGATGGTAGGAAACTGATGATAAGAGGTTAAATAGGACACAAGGGCATGGCTTAAAAGAAATGTATATAAATATTTGCAGTAGTATTATTAATGCGGATTTAAACGTGCATGTCAAAAGTTAAATACGAGCAACAAGCAGCCATCACATATAAATTGCTTCAGCTGTATGTGAGAGGTACAGCTCGAGTGAATCCTGCAGGTCCCAAATACTACAGTGTGTGAAGCAAAATCTTGCTATGTATTATTTAGCAGGATACCATTAGGAAATCACTCACTTGCAAATATAAATACACTGAAGCAGCCATAAGAATCCTACGATTTAAAACAGAATAAAAGCTGTCTCTTTCCCTGAGGGAGACAATTAGCAGAAGCACAATCCTCTGTTTCATCTCAGAAGAATCTCCACTTAATCTCTCTGTATTTTCAGCCAGTTCCTGTGCAGTGGCTTAATTCACATTCTGAGCACAGCAGATCCATTGCTGGCTGGCTTTCTTGTGAAAACTTCAATATGGATCTGGGTTCTTTTGACTGACTTTGTACTCTGGAAGGTCACCTGCAGGTTGAAACCAACAGTGTTCGGAAAAGAAAACCCCAGTTAACTTACATCCATTAGTACATGGCTTTATTCAAAAGTAAGATCCCAGTGGGAGATCCAGCATGGGGCCACTTATAAGTTGACAGTTGAAAAAAAACAGTCTGCTTCTCAATTTTTGGGTCTCGCAGTGCTGTTTTGTTTTAAGTAGCTATTTTGTTGTTTCAATGAACTAAATGAAAGTGCATTCCCTCCATGTCACCTCGGGGGGGGGGGGGGGGGGGGGGGGGGGTTTGTTTTTGTTTTTTGAACTGTGATCTTAAGCAGACATTTATAAACCATTGGATTTTGAGGTAAGCCTTCAAAACCTCCCATAATCCAATACAACATCACCACTTACTTGTATCTGACAGGCCTCTGCAAATTTAGATGACCCCTGCAGGCTTTGCATAGAATTGGGCCCTGATTTGGGGTAATATTTGAGCAGAAGAGCCAATACTTCTTTGATCTAAAAATCTTAAGGGAATGATTGCCAATAGTGAGTGGAGATGCTTGCCAACACAGCACAAATGGTAAAGTTAAAAAAAAAAGAGAGAGAGTACTGTGAAACAGTGCAGATGATGCTGGTGTCACGCTGGGGGAAAAGAACCAGTGCTCAATTCCCCCAAGCTTAGAAGAAACAGATAAAGCCAGTGAAAAGGCTTTATGTCAGACTCTATTAATCCATGGCTGCGCTTAAGAGTTGGCTGTTAAATCATCTGTGAGTGTGCAGTAAGGTAGCTTAGTGCTGATGTTGCACCTCATTCCACAGATGGGAAAACACTGAACCACCATAAGTGAGGCTTCACTTCCCAATTTAAGCCTCAGAAACTACTGAATCCTCCAACTTCAGAAACTACTGTACTGGCAGTCTCAGCCACAGTGCTACTTTTTCCCAAAAGAGTATGTGTATGTGACATAGTGGAGCAGGTAACACGACGGGTGTTTAAATGTTATGATTAGTGTGTCGTCAGCAGAGATGGGCAGTAACGCGTTACTTGTAACCACTTGTAAAGTAAGGGATTACTATTGCAAAAACGGTAATTAGATTACCGTTACTTTCCCGTAGGAACGCTGCGTTACTGCGTTACTAAAACCGTGAATTTTTTGCAAGAATATCTCATGACAGTGACGTAAGTGCCAAGTTCGTGACAACAGCTGTGTGCAGATCAACAATGGATAATATATTGAGTACGGAGAGATTATGAGCATGCAGTGTTTAAAGCATGGAAGTACTGACCTTACTTTAAGTTTGATTCCATAAAAAGTGACAAAAACATTAGTGTCCGTTGTGCGTGGGAAGAAAACTTCTTTTTACAGCGAAAAAAAAAACCCCTAAACTTCCGAGCAAGCACCGAGCGCACTACGACATAATGGGAAATTCACAGAGAAACTCGCGGATTCTTCAACTGACCGCTGCGGCACACCTGCACCGGCTTTACAGGTGAAAACAGAGCAAATAGACCGCTAGTCTTTGACTTTATTTATTTTCTGCTGTGTTTGACTTGCATCTATTTGAAAGAGTGAGTGGGTTAAATATTAAACAAATTTCTTCCAGTCAGTGAATGTTGCATATAATTAAATTTTTGCCTGATGCATAAAGTTAAAAGATTAAAATTAATAAAACAAGTTTTAAAAAGGAACTTTTCCATTTGATTCCATTTTGTATGATGGATTATGCAGAAAAAGTAGAACTGGGCTGAAAGATCTATCGCTTTATCACCTATTCAGGTTGTAAATCGTATTTTTAAAAAGTAACTAAGTAATTAATTACTTTTGAAAATAAGTAATCAGTAAAGTAACTGGATTACTTTTTTGGGAAAGTAATCCGTAATTAGTTACTGATTACTTTTTTCAAGTAACTGTAGCCTGCATACTTTGTCTTGCTATGCAAGATGCTTACAAACATACATGCAGGTTTAAAAAATAAAGCTCAGATTAGAAGTCTGTTGCTGGTCTTCATTTCATTAGCATTGTGCCTGTGGATGCAAGTGCTTTCAGTTTGTCTACGCTTAAACATCTCATCTATCTTATTTTACTGTTTTGCAGAAGCAGTAAAAGTACTTTGTGTGTCATAATTGGCAGTAGGGTTGTCAAATTACCAGAATTTCAGACGTGATACAGACTTCAACTGATAAAACACACACAAACCCACACACACGTGCAATAAGACTAAGTGCAACACTCTTTTCTGACAAAGCTGTGTTTTTACTCAGTTGTATATAGAATTTGTCTTCTATTTTTATCCTATTGTATATTTTATTCTATTTTATTCTACTGTATATAGTATTTTATGTTATTCTATTCTATTCTGTACAGTTGTGTAGAGTATTTTAATTTTATTGTATTCTAATTTTTGCTATATAACTTTTGCACTGTCCACCTCCTGCTGTGACAAAACAAATTTCCCACGTGTAGGACTAATAAAGGTTATCTTATCTTATCTTATGTTATACCAGGAAAATACTCCACACCATTTTCAATACCACAAAGAAGCTTCTTACCCCATCCTGCAACAACGTAAGTAATAGCTCTAAAAAGTCATTAATTTTTTAACTAATTTTCCCAAATATAAGTTAGATTTATCTAAATAAGTATTAAAGTTTATTCGTTTTACAAATAACTTCAATAATTTCAATACTGTCATGATCCTGGGTCGTTGACCCAGCGTTTTGTGTTTCTTTTTGGGTTCATCTTGTGTTTGGTGTTTATTCTGATTCTGTATTAATTCTTTGGGTTGGTTGTCGTGTTTATTATCCCTACCTGTGTCTCCCCTCTGTGCTCCGTTCAGGTCCCTGTGTTTTTGTTGCAAAACAGTCTGGGTGTTTCCGGTTTTACTTTGTAGGTCTGCCTCTCATCATGTCCATTAGTATCAGCTGTGTCCACCCCTGCATGTCATCTCCTCATTACCTAGTGTGTATTTATAGTGTGTGTTGGCTTCTGTTCATCGTCGGATCGTCTGTGTTTCTCGGTGTAACTACGTCTCTCTGCATTCTCCGCTCCCCGTTTCATGCTTAGGGTTGTTATTTAGTTTTCCCAGTCTAGGTTTTTTCAGTCATTCGTCTTGTCTCACTACCTGTTCAGTCGCTCCACTTCTGCAAATAAAACTTCATTCTCATCACCAGTCAACTGCCTGCATTTTGGGTCCTTTTCCTCCTACACCACACGGCTCACGCCGCCAGCCGTGACAGCACGATCCGACCATACTATGGACCCCGCAGGCTCCGCCCGTGAGGAAGATATTCTCCGCGTACAGTGTCTGATGAGCCGAATAACCCGCGCCACGGACAATTTCTGTTGGACTAAACGCTATTAAGGCGATCGTCGAAGGAAATCCTTTCCTTCGTGAGCTTTCCTGCTATGGAGATTTCATGGGAGAATTAAGCCGAGGCCAGGAGGCGTGGCGGGCTCGGGAGCGGTCAGAGCACGTCGATTCCCGGAAGGCCTCGCTGCAGTCGCAGCCGATGGAGATCTCTGCAACGCAGCAGCAGACTTTACCGCGGAGAGCTGTTTCCGTGCCGGTGCCAAGGAATTCTTCAGCCTCCGCGTCCCGCTCTGATCACTACACACCTGCCTCTTTCCTCGCGGCTATGTGGTCAGACGATGAGGAGCCAGCTTCCTTTTCCCCTTCATCACTAGCCTCCTCTGTCGTCTTCTCCGCATCCTCCTCCCGCAAGAAACGGCGTATGCACCGCCAGCGCTCCTCTCCTCAGCTGGACTCTGAGATTATGACACAGCCAGCTGTGGTGAGTGGTAAAGACTGTCTTTCTGCTTTCTCCGAACTGCAAAGTGTTACCCCAGAGACTGAATCCAAAGTTTCTATGGGCTCAGGATCAGATATCACTGTCTCAGTTAATGCTGAAGCGGCAAAATTAAAGACTGTGGTTTCGGAGACCATTTTTTCCAGTCCCAGGGATTTAAGGGGCTCTCTTCATGCACCCTCTGAATCCAGGGATGCTTTAAAGGGTACGGTTAATACTGACTCCAGGATTGGAGATGCTAGCCCTGTTTTTCAAGGGACTGCGACCCCCTCCGGGGCCTCCCCAGAAGCTGAGCCACCTTCCTCAGCTGATTCTGGACCCCTGGAGGTTAAGGAGCCAGGGCAGGTCGTTCAGGAGCAATCGCCTTTCCCACTGTTAGCACAGCAGTTAGCTCAGTCTCCAGCATCAGCTGCTCACTTGCCCTTAGCTCAGTTACCAGCTCAGGTTGCAGGTCAGCTATTAGTTCCACCACCTGTTCAGCCATCACCTTCACCTACTCCTCCTGTACATGCAAGCCAACCCATAACGGACAGTTCAACAACTTCTTACTCTAAGCAGAGAGACAAACCCAATAACAATGGAAACATTCCTCAAGAGCTGGCCAGTTCTGAGACTGAGACACACTCCAGGGCCTCCCCAGAGGCTGGGTTTCAGCCCCCAGCTGACTCTGGACCCCTGGAGGTTAAGAAGCCAGCTGAGGACTGCACCGGACTGTCGCTGCGTGAGCTGAGTCACTGCTCAGTGCAGCTGCAGTCTGCTATATGTTTGCCAGAGGCCCGTGTGCCTGCTGGTTCTGTTGCGTCCCTGCCAGAGGCCCGTGTGCCTGCTGGTTCTGTTGCGTCCCTGCCAGAGGCCCGTGGGCCTGCTGGTTCTGTTCCGTCTCTGCCAGAGGTCTCCGCACCTGCTGGTTCTGTTCTGTGTGTGCCAGGGGCTCCGGTGCCCACTGGTTCTGAGACTGTTTTTGCTGGGGGGCCCGAGGGGCCCGTCCAGCGTCCTGCCTCGTCAGCTGGAGGGCCCGAGGAGCCCGTCCAGCCCCAAGACTCGTCAGCTGGGGGGCCCGAGGAGCCCGTCCAGCCCCAAGACTCGTCAGCTGGAGGGCCCGAGGAGCCCGTCCAGCCCCAAGACTCGTCAGCTGGGGGGCCCGAGGGGCCCGTCCAGCGTCCTGCCTCGTCAGCTGGAGGGCCCGAGGAGCCCGTCCAGCCGCCAGCTGCAGCCTCATCATCCTTGCCAGCTGCAGCCTCATCATCCTCGCCAGCTGCAGCCTCATCATCCTCGCCAGCTGCAGCCTCATCATCCTCGCCTGGTCCAGCCTCCCTGTCTTCACCCACACCGTCGCCTGGTCCAGCTTCAGCTTCATCAGCTCCGCCTGGTCCGGCCTCCTCATCAGTGTCATCAGCTTCGCCTGGTCCGGCATCTGCTTCAGCATCCTCCTCGCCTGGTCCAGCGTCTGCTTTGGCTTCATCCGCTTCGCCTGGTCCAGCCACTGCTTCATCCTCGTCTGGTCCAGCCACTGCTTCATCCTCGTCTGGTCCAGCCTCCGTGTCTTCAGCATCGCCTGGTCCGGCTCCAGCCTCCGTGTCTTCAGCATCGCCTGGTCCGGCTCCAGCCTCCGTGTCTTCAGCCTCGCCTGGTCCGGCTCCAGCATCCTCATCAGCCTCCCCAGATAGCAAGGAAACACTGAAACAATGTTGAGTCAATATCAGGCTGTGTCATTGAATCAACGTTGAAGTGTGACGTTGACCTAACGTCACTCTTGCACCCTTTTTTAACGTTGAAACAACGTCAGGTTTTGATGTTGAATCAATGTTGAAACCTGACGTTGATTCAACGTTATATTTTCTAATACTGCTGACATTGAAACAATGTCAGATTCTGATATTGAAACACTGTTGAGCTATGGTGTTGATTTTCCACCTCTTTCGCACAGTTGCTTTTTATTAAAACAACAGTTAAATCATGACTGGAAATCTACCTTTCTTTATAGGTATTTTAACCAATACTAAACTACTGCATGTTTCCATCAATACTTCAACCACCTAAACACATAATTGTACTTATTCCTTAAATTGGACACCCTTTATAAAAAAAACCCCAAATGTCTCACAATGTATCATGTCAATATTAATATCCTAAAATAAGAAAGCATTGCATGTGATGTAACAGAGAAAAAAATAAACATAAAAAGGTCAATAGGCATGTTTCGTTTGCTAAATACTTTATTAAAAGACAGTTTCCTATTTACGTTTATACGATTCACAGAAGTTTGTAATTTTTTGCATGATGTGCGTCCTGCACCACCCAAACGATCTGGGGCGTATCGGAGCCATTTCTGCACTGCTTGTGCAAAGACAAACTCGGACATAGTTTGCCCCTAACTGCTGCGTCAGGCTCCAATCAAGGCAAAGCGTCTCACCTATAGACACATTTTAAGAGATGGAATTAGCGTGTCTCATGTCTTAAATGTGTATGCAAGTGCTTGTGTGTTTAATCAACAAGCCGTTGTTATGTATTTAAATCACATCTGACAGCTATTACACTTTATAGTTACAAAGTGTACATAACCTTTATATACTTACCATTGCCTTGTTTGCCTCTTGTGATTGAAGAGCTGCCTCTGCATTGTTTAGCTCCTCAATGTTGTGCAAGGGCAAATCCAGAGGCAGTACCCCAGCATCTACCGATTCATTGCAGCCGGTATTGCGGATGGCTCTGACCTCCTCACGGAGTTCGTTAACAGCTCTCGTCAGGTCTGACAGAAAAAGATAATTTTTTTTTTTAAGTATTTAAGAATACAGACAACTTATCAAAAGTTTCCTTGTGTCACACACAGATATGTACAAAGACACTAGACAGTATTTTATTACCTGGTATTTTCACTCGAGGGGCCTGGGGAAACCATTTTTTTGTGGGCTGATCATCCTCTGAGTCACTATATGTGTACAGGGGATTTGGTCTAAAGAAAAAAAGTTGAAAACGGTCATAAGTAATTACAAATGTGCTTTTGGAATATTTTTTCCTAAAGTTACAGTTTGATTTATAACAACACACACAGGAAACAGATGTGCAAGAAGGTACAGTATACAAGGAATTTTTGAAGTGCACAAGTGTACACGGCTTTGCATTTATAAAAAGTTTACAAGCTTCCACTTTTTGGACTATATTATGTGGTGATATTGCAGTATGCAAGCACCACAGATATGTATAAAAGACAAGATCATAAATTCTTAGCAATCAAAGATATGTTTGTGAAATAAAAAAAGTTTTACTTGTGCTTTCTTTTATGACTGGTCTGAGTTTCAGCTTCGGACTGAAGGTCAGACATATCACAGTGTTCACTTAGATATTTCTGAAGACTGCGTTCTGCTTCGTGAAACGTGTCTGGAAGTACAAACACAATGTATGGCCAGACATAAATTAGGACACGAAAAACTTGTTATTGTTACATTTATACAACACCAATCCAGATGATACCCACCATGGCTTATTAGAAGTCGGACTGGTGCATAGGTGAGCCATGTTGCACCAGGATGAACTCTCCTCTTTACTGCGTCGTGGATCCTGAATGTGTCTCACGGAGGATATGGAGGCCATGACAATTTCTCCCCATTTATCCATGATCTAGGGACTATTTCTGTACCACCAGTGCTAAACTGCACAATGCACCAGTCTTTCATTTTTATCTTTTTTTTTAATTTGGAGTCCTTTTTTGCCCTGTCTAGGATAAACAGGAAACAGATAATTACAATATATTTCATAGTCACTACAAAACTTGATCTATTGATTGAACTAAATAATAAATAATAGCTTAAAATGTATATAGGCAACAATTACAAGCAAACCCGTATATGTAAGCATTTAAACACTGAAGATAATAAAATTAACAGTATTTTGTCTAAGTCTGCCATTGTAGGAATTCATGGCACCGAGACAAAAACTTGGCGCACAGTGTGGCGTCAAAATAGGCGCACACCTTTGACGCTGCATTTTCTCCGTCTTCCTCGTCCACACGTAAATGCTAAACGCAGTTTACGTGTGGACAAAAGGTGCAAACGCAAGTTAGGTGAGCGTGCAGCGTAAAGTTAGGTGAGCGTGCAACGTAAAGTTAGGTGAGCGTGCAACGTAAAGTTTGAATTGAGTGCGAATCGAAGCGGGTGCTCTCCAATCATTAAAAGTAACAAAGTCATTGAACACATTTATACAGTTACCTTTACGTTTATCAATCATATATCACAGATTTACAATTTTTTGTAGTACTATGCTAAAAAGCAACCACAGAGCGAAAGTCTGGGTCAAGTGCCGAGGTGACGGCAAGAACAAAGGAACCCTCGAAGCGTTAAAGCTAGCTTTGTAAGGGAATATAACGGAAAAGTATGAAACGAAAATGTTTTCTTTGTTGATAGACTTTGTTTGCAGTGCAATTTATTTGTTGCCGGATTGTAAGATGAAAGTAGACACAATTTCGGGCTCCCACATTTTATCCGAAACTTTACATTAACAAGTTTGTTTTGTTTTTTTTACTGTTATTCAAATGCAACCGTGGAAATAACGAATAGAACAAAAGTCATTCATTCTTACCTTATACTAATCGTGGTGCAGGCCAGTGCAGTGCATGAACTGATGCCTTCTCCGGTCAATTCCGCTGAGAGTAAATCTAATGTCCCGCTCTACTGTACAAGACAATGGTTACCTGGAGGGATGTACCAATGTGATAGGGGTGCTGCGGAATAGTCCAAGTGGTAGCAGCTTTAATTTCCCGCTCAACCATAAATCGATGGTTTTTCAACGTGATTGTTGTCACCTTGTCAACTATAAATAGATCAACAATCAACGATGACAGAACAACAGTGAATCAATGTTATTTCAATGTCAGTGTCAGGTTTCATCAGTATTTCAATGTTGTTTCAACATTGGTTTTGTGTTGACATTTCAATCCTGACGATTCTGATGGTTCAGATGGAAAATCAACATCTGTTCAATGTCTCCTTGCTATCTGGGTCGCCTGGTCCGGCTCCAGCGTCCTCATCAGCCTCGCCTGGTCCGGCTTCTGCTTCAGCCTCGCCTGGTCCGGCTTCTGCTTCAGCCTCCGCATCCTCATCATCCTCATCAGCGTCGCCTGGTCCAGCTTCTGCTTCAGCCTCCGCATCCTCATCATCCTCATCAGCGTCGCCTGGTCCGGCTTCTGCTTCAGCCTCCGCATCCTCATCATCCTCATCAGCGTCGCCTGGTCCGGCTTCTGCTTCAGCCTCCGCTTCCGCTTCGCCTGGGGCTGCAGGGGCCACGCAGCCTTCAGGTCCCCTACTACCGCCTCCACATCGTCGGTCATCTGCCAGGCCGCTTGTTGGGCATCTCCGCCACCGTGGACGCCCTCCTGAGCACCCTCCTGAACGCCGCCACTGCCTTCCGCGTGGCCGGCCCCCGGATCTGCTCTGTCGCCGCCACTTCCCAGAACTGTTTGCCCGTCGCCGCAGTTGCCGTCCACACGGTCGGCCCCCAGAACTGAACTGTTTTGGCCTCCTGCGCTGTCGGCCTCTGGGTCGGCCCCCTGAACTTGACCTTCTGGGTCTTTCTGGGCTCTGTCCCTCCTTCCTGGTCCCCCGCCGCCCGCCCTGGTTGGGTTGTTTTCTGTTTTTGGCCGTTTTTTGTGCTTCTGTTGGGCAGTCTGGGGCCCACCCTTGAGGGGGGGGGGGGTACTGTCATGATCCTGGGTCGTTGACCCAGCGTTTTGTGTTTCTTTTTGGGTTCATCTTGTGTTTGGTGTTTATTCTGATTCTGTATTAATTCTTTGGGTTGGTTGTCGTGTTTATTATCCCTACCTGTGTCTCCCCTCTGTGCTCCGTTCAGGTCCCTGTGTTTTTGTTGCAAAACAGTCTGGGTGTTTCCGGTTTTACTTTGTAGGTCTGCCTCTCATCATGTCCATTAGTATCAGCTGTGTCCACCCCTGCATGTCATCTCCTCATTACCTAGTGTGTATTTATAGTGTGTGTTGGCTTCTGTTCATCGTCGGATCGTCTGTGTTTCTTGGTGTAACTACGTCTCTGTGCATTCTCCGCTCCCCGTTTCATGCTTAGGTTTGTTATTTAGTTTTCCCAGTCTAGGTTTTTTCAGTCATTCGTCTTGTCTCACTACCTGTTCAGTCGCTCCACTTCTGCAAATAAAACTTCATTCTCATCACCAGTCAACTGCCTGCATTTTGGGTCCTTTTCCTCCTACACCACACGGCTCACGCCGCCAGCCGTGACAAATACAGATCCTGAAGGTATATTTTAAAATCTACTGATAAACAAAGGGTACAACAAACATTACCTGACACATCTAAATAATTTCATTATTGTAGACAAGAGCATAATGGAAAAGTTACAGATCAACTTTGGATAAGAAAATATAAAAAACAACGCTCAGAGTGAAAGATTAAACCAGTCACTGAACACATTTTAAAACGGGCCTCAGTGCTTGCTACAATTTAATAAGAAACACTGTTTAAAAAAAAAAAACATTGGAAAAGTAGAAAAGTTTATTGTCTTGTCCACATCTGCCTGCAGCCTGTCTCTCATCCAGCATTCGCATTGCTCTGCCTCACTCTGCAGCTCTTTACAGGCTTGGCTCTGTTCTTCAGGCCTGATTTAGCTGCTCTGCTCCAGAGTCCGCTCTTTATCTGCTCGGATTAGCTCTTCACACTGGACTCTCTGGTCAGCTCAGCTATGGTTCCTCCACTATTCTGCACAGCCTCCAATCCACCAGGTTCTCCATGGCTCAATAGTCCATCGCGCCCCGGAGTCTCCTAGCCGCTACGCTAACGATAACAGTTTGCTAATGTAAGAGCTAATAGCTAAACAGCATATGTTAGGATGTGCGCCAGTTGGGTTAACCTTTACAATAACTGTTTGATACTTCAGTGTTGTTGAAACTTTCCAGAGATTTTGTGACATTTTTAACTTCCTGCTAAAGTGCTGTTAAACATTAAGTACTCAATCTTTAGTGACAACAGGAGCCAACCCAGATAGCAAGGAGACATTGAACAGATGTTGATTTTCTTTCTGAACCATCAGAATCGTCAGGATTGAAATGTCAACATTGAAATACTGATGAAACCTGACACTGACATTGAAATAACATTGATTCACTGTTGTTCTGTCATCGTTGATTGTTGATCTATTTATAGTTGACAAGGTGACAACAATCACGTTGAAAAACCATCGATTTTTGGTTGAGCGGGAAATTAAAGTTGCTACCACTTGAACTATTCCATAGCACCCCCTCTCACATTGGTACATCTCTCCAGGTAACCATTGTCTTGTACAGTAGAGCAGGACATTAGATTTACTCTCAGCGGAATTGACCGGAGAAGGCATCAGTTCATGCACTGCACTGGCCTGCCACGATTAGTATAAGGTAAGAATGAATGACTTTTGTTCTATTCGTTATTTCCACGGTTGCATTTGAATAACAGTAAAAAAACAAACTTGTTAATGTAAAGTTTCGGATAAAATGTGGGAGCCCGACATTGCGTCTACTTTCATCTTACAATCCGGCAACAAATAAATTGCACTGCGAACAAAGTCTATCAACAAAGAAAACATTTTAGTTTCGTACTTTTCCGTTATATTCCCTTATATAACCTAGCCTAACGCTTTGAGGGTTCCTTTGTTTGTTCACCTAACTTTACTCAGCACGCTCACCTAACTTTACGTTGCACGCTCACCTACCTTGCGTTTGCACCTTTTGTCCACACGTAAACTGCGTTTTATTATTTATTTGTTTTTCGCCTCTCACTGCTTAAGCCATTAATCTTTCTAGAATTGTTTTTTTAAACAGATGCGACCTCACAAAAGCTATTAACTATGCTGTCAGACCTGACGAGAGCTGTTAACGAACTCCGTGAGGAGGTCAGAGCCATCCGCCATCCCTGCTGCAATGAATCGGTAGATGCTGGGGTACTGCCTCTGGATTTGCCCTTGCACAACATTGAGGAGCTAAACAATGCAGAGGCAGCTCTTCAATCACAAGAGGCAAATAAGGCAATGGTAAGTATATAAAGGTTATGTACACTTTGTAACTATAAAGTGTAATAGCTGTCAGATGTGATTTAAATACATAACAACGGCTTGTTGATTAAACACACAAGCACTTGCATACACATTTAAGACATGAGACACGCTAATTCCATCTCTTAAAATGTGTCTATAGGTGAGACGCTTTGCCTTGATTGGAGGGACCACACTGGAGGTGCGAGTCCGCCGCGGACTCAGTACTAAACTGGGCAGGGAAAAAACCAAGGACCAGACAAAGCAAAAAATGTCATTTAAAGATACAGCGCTCTGCAAATGCATATTTGGTAAGTTTTACCGTTTTTTTGCTATATTACTTTGTCTTTCTTAATAACAAGACTTTCATGTCCGGTTAATCTGGAGATGGAGTCTTTGGTCTTTGGCTTGTTTAGTCCACGGGTTGTAGTTTGTACAGCTTGAGGACCCCATGTTTATTTTGTTTTAAAGGATACACGGCACACCATGCTAAGACTTATCACTTTTTCCGCTCATAGCTCTTTGGGAATCAAATGCGGCAGTTTGCAGATTTACGCCTGGTGACTTTCATG
This sequence comes from Rhamphochromis longiceps, assembly GCF_057381845.1. Classification (NCBI taxonomy): domain Eukaryota; kingdom Metazoa; phylum Chordata; class Actinopteri; order Cichliformes; family Cichlidae; genus Rhamphochromis; species Rhamphochromis longiceps. The sequence goes on from NC_140562.1 coordinate 18,676,766, forward strand.
TTTATTAGCCTAGGAGTTTACATACTTTCTCCCCGCTGAAGACAGTTAACAAGAGCTTATTCATGTGCTCTAATTCACTTTTTTTGTTTGTGTGTGTGTGTATTTTTGTCCTAGATGGCCTGACGCAGCAGTTAGGGGAAAACTCTATGTCCGAGTTTGTCTTTGCACAAGCAGTGCAGAAATGGCTCCGATACGCCCCAGATCGTTTGGGTGGTGCAGGACGCACATCATGCATCCTTATCCCGGAGTAAAAAATTACAAACTTCTGTGAAACATGTAAATGTAAATAGGAAACTGTCTTTTAAGAAAGTATTTAGCAAACGAAACATGGCCTACTGACCTATTTTTTTTTCTCTGTTACATCACATGCAATGCTTTCTTATTTTAGGATATTAATATTGACATGATACATTGTGAGACATTTGTTTTTTTTCGATAAAGGTTGTCCAATTTGAGGAATAAGTACAATTATGTGTTTAGGTGGTTTAAGTATTGATGGAAACATGCAGTAGTTTAGTATTGGTTAAAATACCTATAAAGAAAGGTAGATTTCCAGTCATGATTTAACTGTTGTTTTAATAAAAAGCAACTGTGCGAAAGAGGTGGAAAATCAACACCATAGCTCAACAGTGTTTCAATATCAGAATCTGACATTGTTTCAATGTCAACAGTATTAGAAAATATAACGTTGAATCAATGTCAGGTTTCAACATTGATTCAACATCAAAACCTGACGTTGTTTCAACATTAAAAAAGGGTGCAAGAGTGACGTTAGGTCAACGTCACACTTCAACGTTGATTCAATGACACAGCCTGATATTGACTCAACATTGTTTCAATGTTTCCTTGCTATCTGGGAAGGCAACAGCAGGACATTGTTTTTAAAGTTTTTGTCTTAATCAAACAAAATCTAAATATTAGATCTAATAGAACCCTGTGACAGACGGGCGACCTGTCCAGGGTGTACCCTGCCTTGTGAAAGGCAGGGTACTAAGACAGCAGAGATAGGCTCCAGCATATCCCCACCCTGAAAAGGATAAGCGGAAGAGAATGGATGTGTGGATGGACAGTTAGTTCTAATAGACTACTTCCAGCTACATAAAATATATATTCTATTTATAAAACAAAACTGTCAGATGGACCAAGAGATGGATGGCAAGCTTTCAGATTGTTTATTGCAAACACAAAAGGATCTTTTCACAGAGCCAAAGCTCAACGACAGGTGTACGGACAGGTAAGTAGGACTGGAGCAGGTAAGAAATTCTGCCAAAGAGGAGAACAGAGGTTAGTAAACGTTAGGGGATTCTCCATCAGTCAATATATTACACTGCAGTGTTAAATTATAGTTCTACAGGCACCAAGGGGGGTAAGAAGGCAAGCCACAGGGGTTCCAGGCGCTAAGCAGGTGAGTGTGTGGTGAACAGTGGGCAGACAGGTAAGTGGAACTATCGTCCTTCACAGGTAATACAAACTTTGGAGTCCAGGTAAGTAGTTGGAGAAGAATTTTCTCTGTTGCAGACAATGACCAGCTTGAAAGTCAGGTGAGTGGTTACGAGTAGATAGATGCAGATGGGCTGGGGCCCGGGCCGGGCCTCGGGGGCTTGGGTCCTGGTTGGTGTGTTGCCGGGGTTGTGGGCGGGTGGGTGCATGGGGCCCAGCCCTGGAGCAGGGTGCCGCCGGTGCATCGAGCCACCTGGGGGGCTCTTCAACTGGTGGGGGAGATTGTCACATCTTGCAGGAACTTTCCTCTCTTCAGGAACTCTCTCTGCAGGAGGGGGAGATACAGGAGAGGTGGAGGAAGATCTCAGCCTGGGTGTTTATTGTCTTATGTAGTCTGGAAGATGAGTGGATGGTGGGGTGGGTGCAGTTTTCTCTGTGGTGGGGTTGGGTGGACTGTCCCGGGCTCTGTGGGGCCGGGAGGCGCTGCTGCACTGGACCCCGGTCTGGATGGGCCTGGGCCCCCTTTCCCTGGTGGGTCGCGGAGTATGGGGGTGCCTACTGGGGTCAGCGGGGGAGCTGGCCCCAGGGAGGGGTCACTTGCCCCTCCCTTCCTTCCCTCCCCATCTCCAGCTGCCTCCCCCTTCCCGCTCCACCACAACCACCCACACATGCAGGACCTTGGAGTAGGGGTATGTCACCAGGGTGCAGAGGAGGCTACCCCCCCCGTCCCCTTCTGGCTGCCTCTGCCTCAATTTTATCCCACAACTTAGACATTCACATTACTCACACTCTCATTACACATACATATAGGATCTTGGGGGTGGGCACGATACACGGAATCCAAATTACCATCAGGGTGTACACCCCACCCCTGGCGTCGTTGCCCACCTCTCAATGTTAAATACACGTAGACATTGAGGGCCAGCAGGAGGGACCATGCGCTTACCTGCTGCTCTCTGGCAGGTAGCTCCATGCCCTCCTGGGTTTTAAATGCACCTTAGAACACACATGCATCAACACTACAATGAGCGGGTGGAGGGAGGTTTGGAGTCTTCTCTCACCCCCATTCTCTGCGACCTGCTGGAGCGGGGGGGCTAGGAGGAGGAGTTGGCCGTCCGACTGCGGTCTGGAGTGTGGGGCCTCCCTGCTGCTGCGGAGTCGGGGCGGTCTGCCTCCCCCCACCGCAGGGAAAAGGGTAACACCACCTGGGTCTGGGTGCAGTTCCCCCCTCCAGGGGCAAGGGTACCTAGACCCGGTTTGTAGAGTACGCTTGGGGAGTGTGATCGTGTGTACAGCGTCTCTTTATGTCTGTCTCCACGTTGGTTGAGTGTGGAGTAAGTGCATATGAGAGCATGAGGGTGGGAATGGATGTTTGTATTTGTGTGTGCCTGTATGTCTGTGTCTATATGTCAGGTTGGGTGTCAGACGCCACCTCTCTGGGGACATATCAGGCCCTCCAAGGTTTGGAGGCCTATCTCCCCCTACCACCACTTCCCCTGCCAGTGGCGGACTCCCTCAGACATCGGCGCGTTGGTGGTTCCTTGTGTCCGGGGATGGGCATCCAGGTACACACCGGCTCACTCCTTGGCGGCCGCTTATCGGGGCCTGGAGCCTGGGGCTCGCTCGGGCCACTTCGGAGGTGGGGTGCCCCCGGCCTCTCGGCCTGGGGCTCGGTCACTCAGGCACAGCTGGCTGCCGGTGGAGCTCACGGGCGCGTCACTGCAACCCCCCCTGGCTTCTGCTCTGCGGCTGCTGAGTGAGCCCTCATCTGGGACTCTCCTCAGCTCTTTCTGGGACAGTGGCGCGGCTGCCCCTCTGTTGGTCTTCCTTGGTCTCTTGTGTTCTGGGGGCCTCTGGATGTCTGGAGTTTTGATCTCCTCCATACCTGCTTCATGCCCTGGAGGACGGGGCCGTGCCCCCCCCCCCCCCACCCTCTAGCAGATCATTACATGAAGGAACCTTTTAAAAAAAACAAGCGCGTCCATGCTCACAGGTGTACACACGGGTGATCACACCCACAAACTACACCCTTTTTGGCTCCTACCTCAAAGCACACTGTGTTCTGTTGATCTTATGTGCTGCACAATAATGTTTAATATTTAGTATTTACTGTCATATTCCCATATATCATTGTGATGTTGTTTATTCTATTACTCTTGTTCTCTTCTGTTTGTTTTCTTTTTTCTTTCTCAGCAGGTGATCCAGGTGATCGATATATGCATTTTTTTTTTCTGCCCATTCTGTTGGTTTTTGTTTTTTGCCCTTCTCCCCCGTCCCTCTTCTCAGCTGTTTCTCTTTCCCTCTTTCTTTCTCCCCTTCTTTCCCTCAGTCAAGTCTGTCCCGTATTCAGTAAGTGAAAATAAAATAAACAATAAAAGGTGAATCAAATGGACCATTACGGCAAGGCTGGGATGGTCAATTTGGTAAAGTAAATCCGTTGGGCATCTTTCTTTGCCTTTAGACAACAATTCTGATGGCAAAAGAGCCAAACGGGACAGGCAAAAGAAAAAAGAAAAAAAAAAAGATAGATGCAGATGAACAAGTACAGAGAGTAAAGAATCCAAAAATTAAAACAAAAAAAGGTATAATTACCACCACAAGGACAGCAGCAATCTGGCAGAGAGTAGGTGCTCAAGCCGATGTCCTTAATTACTGTGGCTGATGAGTAAGTGGCAACAGGTGTGACAGCAGGAGCCCAGCAACAGAAGGGAGTGAGCACAGAGCAAGCCCAGCTCTCCATCTGAGAGACAGAATTTTTTTTGGCCTGTATTTGTATAGCGCTTTACTAGTCTCTAAGGACTCCAAAGCGCTTTACACAACCAGTCATCCACCCATTCACACACAAATTCACACACTGGTGATGGCAAGCTACATTGTAGCCACTGCCACCCTGGGGCGCACTGTCATTTCCCAAAAAAATAATTTATTTAACACAGTACAGTTAAGTTGCATACTGAGCTTAAAGGCTTGAAAACAAAGTTTTCCTCCTATCACTGTAGTATCAATACTAAAACCAGCATTGGTATTGTGTATATTTACTGTTCATTTCGTTATATAGTTCAATTAATGGAAACAAAGAGGTAACAAGGTTAAACCACTGGTTACCTTCAAGAACAAGAAGGCCAATTAGACTTTGTTAGAAAACATTTAAAATAATCTGAACAGTCCTGAAAATGATTTTTGGACAGATGAAACCAAGATTAACTTGTACCAGAAGGACGGGACGGGATTGATTTGAACCCTCTGAAAATGTAGGACTGTGTATAAAACTGCACACTGTATGTGTTAGAGAACAGAGGATTTAACCAACTGAAAATTGTGAAAGCTGGTCCCTGCATGTCAGAAGTTAAATTCTTCACTGAAGAGCCTTCAGCACAGTAAAATGACTCAAGTCGGATTTTTACCTCTAAACGGATATTTCACACCGTGGTCAACACAAGAGGAAAGTGTCTCCCAGCGTAACAGAAAGCCTCCGTGCAAGAATGAATCGAGCACAATTAGAATTCATAACTACGAGTCTTTCAACAGAAACTTCACGTTCCACTCATCTGAATGAAAATTTATATATTTAAGAATCAATACAAATTTCTCTCACAGGTGCATACTCTGCCCCAAGATTCTATGAATACGTAATTGGGAAGAAACCTGCACATAAATTAACAGATAAATGATCTATATTACACTGGCATTTGTGTGCTTTTGAGAAAAGGATCTGTCCCTGTTTGTCTGTCAGTAAAAACACAATTCGTGTCTCTATTTGAAACTTGGTGAGGATGCATGAATAATTCATAGCTTTAACAATAAAACATCAGCCCATGTGACAATGTGCTGATTTCCTCCAGCACTTATCATCTCAAAGGACTGTATGGTAGGCATAGTCAAGTAAGTGAATGTATAATTCTATTAAACTGGGAAGTAATATATGAACTCATTACACATAAACGAGCTTTGTGCCATACCTATCAAAATGCATGCCACTGCAACACTATTACATGCACATACAAATGAAAATATCTGCATGCCAGCTGTGTATTGAGGAATTTCTCCAGTAGGCGAGCATAAGTGTTGGTGATAAATGTGAGTCACTCTGTGCAGATATTTTAAGTTCTGTAAGGGGGACAGGCTAACCTGATACTGTGTATTTGCTGGGAAATACTCCCAGCTCTGCTGCAATCATACAGCTCTCATATGGCTTTCACTTTATTCCAATAGAATAAATTCAACAAGTTAGCTATTATTTGGCAAGGTCATAAACGGCAACAGCGCAATTTAGTAACTTAACCGTTTACTGCTCAAAAGTTTTATTTGGTTTAGGCCAAACTGTTCAGGCAGCTCAGGAGGGCAACTGTGGAGAGAATGAAATAGACACGACGGGGGAAGCCACTGCGGATGTGTCTTGCAAGATGTGTGCTTTACAACTGTACAGAAGTCTCTAGAAAACAATGAGAACGAGGATGTTAGCACTGGGAGAAGATCATTAGTGTGGATGCTGAAGCTGGTCGTTAAATTCAGGTAGGTGATGAGTCTGATGAGATCAGACGGCTGAAGAATGGGAACAGGAAACTCCACCTGAGCCCAGGCAGGTCCAGCCCATCCTTAAAACAAGCAAACCACTGACCAGTACAAGACCATGTCATTATTTCATCAAGAAGTTCAAAATGGCCATCGCTCAATAGAAATATTGGTTTAACTGGAGATCTGAAAAAGTATTTCTATACAAATATGGATATGACACGTTGCTATAGGATACCAACAAAATATAAATCAGGTCACAGTAAAATACTGCAACCCACCTAGTAATTATGCTCTAATTATATATTATGTGGCACTAATTTAAGTCTATTTTATGTGTAGGACTTTGACTAGTAACTGATCTAATGTCTGACCTCGGCTACATTATAATTAAGGGTGGTTTGTAGCTGGAAAAGCACTCAGATGAGAAGAGGTTATGTGTGTTGCAGCAGCAAGACACCGAATTATAAAGGAACGAACGGAGGGGCTGGAGCTAGATTGCACTTAAAAGTAGCATCACATGAACAAAGGAGAAAGTACAACAGCAGTAAAAGGGCATCCTGAGGCTCTATTATGGCAGATGCAATATATCATTCCTCCAGTTTGTTTTGAGGTTTGCCCCAGGGTTTCCTAAAGCTTGGATGCCTCCCGGATCCCTGAGCTGAGATGAGTCACTATCAAAATCATTTGGCCAGTTACTGTAAAAATAGGATATCTAAATTTCAGTTCTGCCAGCACATGTGCAATGACAATAAAGTTGAATTCTATTCTATTCTATTCTATTCAATGCATTTATCCATCAAAGTATCTTATTTTGTCCTCCTGCTGGGCAGCTCTATATTCATCATGCTTTGTCCATAGCACCATACTTCTTCTGCACATAAACCATCTCAACCTTGTCTCTCTAAATTTGTCTCCAAACTGCTCAATAGACTGTTCCTCTGATGTACTCATTTCTAACCTGGGTCTGATTACTCTCAATGAAAACCTTAACATCTGCCAACTGCAGCTCATCCTGCTCGTCATTTGTCTCTAAACCATACATCACAGCAGGTCTCAGTGCCATCTTGTAAACCTTCTCCACTCTCGCTGCTATCCTTCTGTCACAAATCACTCCTGACACTCTTCTCCACTTGCTCCACCCTGCTTGCACACTCTTCTTCACTGTCCATTGTTTAAATTGTTGACCCAAAGTATTGAAGGTCATCTACCTTCAGTATTTCCTGTCCTTGCATGTTCACCTTTCGCTCTCATTCACACACATGTATTCTGACTGTTTTTCCACTGACTTAATTCAATTCAATTTTATTTATATAGCGCCAAATCACAACAAAAGTCACCTCAAGGCGCTTCATAGATACAGAGAAAAACCCAACAATCATATGACCCCCTATGAGCAAGCACTTTGGCGACAGTGGGAAGGAAAAACTCCCTTTTAACAGGAAGAAACCTCCTGCAGAACCAGGCTCAGGGAGGGGCGGGGCCATCTGCTGCGACCGGTTGGGGTGAGAGAAGGAAGACAGGATAAAAGACATGCTGTGGAAGAGAGACAGAGGTTAATAACAGATATGATTCAATGCAGAGAGGTCTATTAACACATAGTGAGTGAGAAAGGTGGCTGGAAAGGAAAAACTCAATGCATCATGGGAATCCCCCGGCAGCCTACGTCTATTGCAGCATAACTAAGGGAGGATTCAGGGTCACCTGGTCCAGCCCTAACTATATGCTTTAGCAAAAAGGAAAGTTTTAAGCCTAATCTTGAAAGTAGAGATAGTGTCTGTCTCCCGAATCCAAACTGGAAGCTGGTTCCACAGAAGAGGGGCCTGAAAACTGAAGGCTCTGCCTCCCATTCTACTTTAAATACTCTAGGAACAACAAGTAGGCCTGCAGAGCGAGAGCGAAGTGCTCTAATAGGGTGATATGGTACTACAAGGTCATTAAGATAAGATGGGGCCTGATTATTTAAGCCCTTGTATGTGAGGAGCAGGATTTTGAATTCAATTCTGGATTTAACAGGAAGCCAATGAAAGGAAGCCAAAACAGGAGAAATATGCTCTCTCTTACATTCGTCTTCTCTCTAGAGCATACCTCCACCTCTCCAGGCTCTCTTAGACCTGCTCTCTACTCTCACTAAAGATTACAATGACTTAACCGTAATTCCTCAAATAGCACCACAGCCTCTCTCAGTACTCTATCATATGCTTTCTCTAGAGCCACAAAGACATAGTGCAACTCTTTCTGACCTTCTCTATACTTCTCCATCAGCACTCCCAAATCAAACATCAAATCTGTAGTGCCCTCACTTTCCTCCTCCTCTGCATTTCACAATTTCGTAACGTTCCTCCATCCATCCTGCTCTGTCTCTTTCTCTCTCATTTTCTACTTTCATCAACTCCTCAAAGTACTGATGAATGCACTCGTTGGCACATTTTCATCATTAATCACCTACTGCACATACTGCACATGATTTCCAGTTTGATATGTAGTACACACACACACAAACACACACACACACATATATTATACATATATATATGTCAACCGACACAAGTCCTTTTCTCCTTCTTAGTGTCCAGCCTCCCATACAGCTCACTTTAAGCCGTTTCCTTTGCTCTTTCCACCTCTCTTTGCCATACATCTAGTCTCCAAGTATTCCTGTCTACTTACTTTCATCTTCCTGACTATTCCACTTTTTCTTTGCTAACCTCTTCCTTTGAACACTTTCCTGTATTTTCTTATTCCACCATCAAGTCTTATCACCTTCTTTCCTCTGTCCAGAGGATACACCAAACTGCTTCTTGGCAGCTCCAATCAGTGCTATAACTGTGCTTTCCCAGTCATCTGGTAACTTTTCCTTCCAGCCAAAGCCTGTCTCAACTCCTCCCTGAACTCTCAGCAACATTCTTCCTCCTTCGACTTCCACCATTTAATCCTTGCTGAGCTATCCTAATCCTTCCTTCTTGATGTCCAGAGTCATCCTACAGACGACCATCTGATGCTGCCTAGCTATATTCTCCCCTCACATCACATGGCAGACTCCCATTGCTCTCAAACTGCACCTTGTGCATAACATACAGTACAGTCCACGTGGGTGCACCTTCTTCCACTCCACTCACACATCACACAATGTTCCTCCTGCCTCTTAAAGTGTATGTTTACCACATGGATTTCCATAATTTTCCCTTCCATCTGCATTTCAAATTGAAATGCAACGTGTGGGGCATACACACTGACAACATTCAACATTATCTGATCATATATGACACTCTCTTTCCCTCCACAACCCTATTCACATACTCTTCCTTCAAGATTACTCCTACTGCACTTCATATCTACACCAACAGTCAGAATCCATCTGCAGTATTCCTGCTCTTGCTTCTCTTACACCTGGTGTCCTGCACACACAATATAGTTAGTGTCCTTAATCTTACCTCTACACTTCCACCTTTCCTTCTCTCTCACTGCCTTCAAACATGCCTACCACCTTTCCTTTTCTCATTTCTTTGAACAACAGAAACACCATTTTCACTGGCATCCTGTTGGCTGCCAGCACCAGAGGCAGTCGTTTTTAACCCGATTCTGGTTAACAATCTGTTATAGATATCTCATTTTTGAAACGCATGTTTGATTTGCTCAAGATTTTACATGGATGTCCTTCCTGGTACAACACTTCCCCTTTATCTGGGCTTGGGACTGACATTAGGAGCACACTGGCAAATTTCTGGGTCCAGCAGTTATCATTTGTTAATAATGTGGCTGGAATATCACAACTCTGACATGAACTGTTTGCATGCAACTATAAGTAGTGTAATTTCCAGTGGGAAATGGGCCTTACATAATTCTGAAGCTGAATTCTGAAGAATACTGTGGATTTAATAAATCATCCGCACAGAGAAAGGTGTTTGAATCCTGATGAAAACACTTCAAATTTACACGGTGCCATTTTTTCTTTCTTTTTTTACATTTGAATTGTACGCTCAAACAATACAGAGCGCCGAACACAGTAAAGTATCTCAAAAGGGGATTTGATTTGGCACCATCTCTTTAGAATAAACATTTTAATCTATTAACTTTTTCTTGAATAAATTACAATACATTACGTTTTGCACAAAGTGACTGCACTTCCTTCTTAGGCAGAGATGCCCGAGAAACTGACAGAATAATAGAGAATACATTTAGATAAATGCATTAACACTGCCTGTTTTGTTTGTTGCTCGATGAGTCACTCTAGAATAATCATAATGCTTGATCTTTGGTTTTTTGTTTTTTAAAGTATCAGCAGGCTTCTGTTTCTATTTCTGGTTATGACAAAATGCAGTGTGCCCGTGTATTCTGGTTAAAATCCAGCCCCAGGGAGTGTCTGACTTCATCAGCTCAGACATGGACTGCCTGCTGTTAGCATCCTAGTCTCAGTCCTCTGGGAGAATCTCAGCAACTAAGGGCGGACCACCTTTGCACGAACTCAGTACTTATCAAATATTCACAAAAGGTTAGATAGTGATTACACCTAATATAACTAACATGTCTCACATGCTATCAATCAAAGCCTTGGTTGTTTTTCTAACAGAATAGTTGCTATGCGGTCATAGTCTTGAAAACACGTGCTGCTCATTAATATTGAGGGACTAATGTTTATTTTTAGCAGTGTAGAACCCACCTGGCCACCAACATGTCATTCACGTATCATTTAAGGCATGACTGATACGCTAATTACAGTTTCATTTTTCACACATTGATTTCTTGCCTCAGCGCTCATCACAGACATTCACCTATAGACTGTCACGCACTCTGAAGCTGGAGCTTGAAAAGCAAGGCCTGACAGTAAGGCAAGGTCAGATTTCATGTAATATATATGTTTCCTCCCCTGAGAGCACACTTAGGAGAGAAGCACAGCGGAGGAATAAACCGAAAGCTATTTTGTTTGTGAAACAAACACACTCTCTACAAACTTTAACAACTTAATGGAAACTGATCCCTCATGTCAAATCTCATAAGCTATTTATACAATATTTTGTCATCCGTGAAATACAGCAGAATGAGGTGCCAGGTGAGGATGTAAAATTATTGCTTCTGATGCTCCAGTCTTAAGTCTCGCTGAGCAGAGGAAAAGATTAACTACAAGACATCTTTAGACAGTGTTTCGGCTAAGCTGTCTGGTTGTCACAGTACCTCAAAACAGAGCTAATGTGTTCACACAGAGAAGTGTAAAGCATTTTTGCCAGACCTCTGAATTATTGGCCATGTCTCCGTTTTTTGTTTTGTTTTGTTTTTTGTGTTTGAACGATTTAAATTGGACTCGTTCTTAGTGACAGCACATCTCTACTCGGAAAGACTACAAAGTCAAGCAGGGAATGTCATCCTTACAACTTGGAAAATAGGGACTGAAAGGTGGACAAAATGGATCGATGCAACCTCAGCGCGGCTCATGAGAATTTGAAATAACAAGAGCAAAAAAGTCTTTGTCCACATCTGTACACTACCTCAGACAGATTTTGAACTTTAGGTGCTGAACATAGGTGGGCCGTTAGCGGCTAAAAGGATACATTTGTAATGAGTTGGTGCAGGGATCACTATTACTTATTACTACTTGTCCCACACTATGCACAAATTTGAATTTTTCTTTGAGGGAATACAGTTTTCTACTTCCATTTAGGGTCGTCAAAAAAAAAAAAAAATAAATAAATAAATAAATATATATATATATATATATATATATATATATATATATATATATATATATATATATATATATACATACATACATACATATATACGTATACTACGTACTTCCTGAGAACTTCCAGTGTTGTCATCCAACATGCTATGTATTGCTTTATTCTGGTTTAGGCTCACATCTCCACTTCATCTATAATCCTCTAATCCTCACACCTTCGCCTCCCGTGCAGGTTTGTAAGGGTGCACAGCAGCTAAAAGATCTCCTTTGTTATAAAAAAAGTCACTCTGTATGCAGGGAACTGCATACAGGAACTGCATACTGGTATCATACCCCTGGTATGATACCAGTGGGTACTGGATTGTAGAGCAGTCTCTCTTCAGTGGTGGGACCCACATGGTTTTCCTTTCATGAGGGATCCAATCAGTCGCCGGCTCCTCGGTCTCAGAAAATGCTCCTTTGTTCTTTTCCATCAGCTGCTCGGCCTCCACCTCCATGCCCCCCCAACCCCAATCCTCCCCCAAAGAGCCAGGCCCTGGCTAGTACTCATCATCAGTGGTGATGCAGTCAGCCTCTTTGGAGATTGTCTCCTCATCTTCTGGAGAGGAAGTTTCTTCATCTTGGGCAGATGTCTTTTCTTCAAGGGCAGAGGACTGCTTGCTGTCTTTGCTCTCTGTCCAGATCATATAGACAGTGCTTGAAGCAGTGATGACCTTCTTGCCATATAGTCAGAATAAATGATCTGGAAGCTGTTAGGCTGACTTACAGCAGTAGCTCTGTCTGCACCTGCATAAACTCCAGGACACGCTTACAAACAGTGTTTGTTGTTGTTTGTGCTGCAGCTGCAGCTGCAGGTTTGAACTCTGCAAAATGTCCTGTGATTGGGGTTTGGTTTTTTTTGTTGTTTCTAGAGTTAATATTTTGGGCATGGTATCTTTTTATGAAAAAGACAAGAGTAAAAGTGCTTTTAACATGTGCTTCAAAGCTACGTTTGACTGGGAACCTCAAAGCTCAATAACCTGCATCCACAGAAATTCACTGCAGCCTATGTAATGTTTGATGCGTCATTATTTATTCCAGTCCATCTTGCAAATACATGTTTGTGCTGCAATGTCATGCACAAACACAAACTATTAGATCCTTAAGATCAAACCTATGTCAAAATTGTTTCATTATTTTGGTCCATTGGAGTGTGGTAAGCCATCAAAGGCCGCTACTAGGAACTCGGAATATTACATGAAATCGCTTGCTTGGCCAAAAATGGCCACGATAGAGTCAAGAGGAACAATTTGGTGTATAGTGAATATTATTGATATTATTAAGGAGCTGGTGTTGAAAATTAAAAAATCTGAAAAAAATACACACCTTAGGGAAGTTTCATTCCATTTGCATTAACAGAACGGAAATGGTTGAAAAAAGAAAAGTGAAGTGGCCACAAATGGCCAGGATAGAGCCCAGAGGGTGTGTATAACCAGTATACACAAGTTTCAGTACATTGAGTTCTGAGGAAGAGTTTAAGCTCAACTCTTCAAACAAAAGCAGGCTAACTAAATATATAGCCCAGTCAGAGGTGGATGCCATTTTAATTATACACTAGAATGGCACTGCTGTCATGGCCTGGAAGGGGTGATCATTTTCTAATCAGGCAGAGTTGAGGAAAAAAAAAACCACTGGATGCTACAGCACCACTAATTTACAAAGCTGTAAAGGATATATTTTTAGGAAGTTTTCATAATTACAGTTTCACAGTTCACATCTTTTTCCAAGTTTTGGAAAATTAAAACACTTTTCTGACATTTCAGAAGTTTGGAGTGAAAATGTAGGCAGTGGATGGCAGATGGATTAATCTCTTGCGAATAGTATCACGCTTGGTCATTCAGTCTGTGTTGTGATAATTCAGATAACTGTGTACAGGTACAAGGGTCAAACGACAACAGAACCAATGAGCTGATCGGCACAATAGCTTACATACCAAGTCTGTATAGAGAGTGATATGTTTCTTAGTTGTATAAAGAAACTAGATTGACTGCTGCAGTTTCTTCTCGACAGAGTAAAACAGCAATAACAACCAAGAGATGAACCCCTATGATTGAGGAGGAGGAAGCAGCAGGCAGTCCCTACACTGATAATTCAAGTTTAATCTGAGCTCTGCAGGCATACACAACACCACAGATTTACCCTTGGCAGTCTAATGTTATCAAACCACACACACACACACATATACAGAACTACAGATATAGCCAGAATTACACTGATTGCCAAAGAAGTTACCCTCGATAAGAAATAAAATTGTGTTTACATGCTGATGGCTGATACAAGGGACTGTTTCCTGCTGCGGAAAGCATGATATGAATCACACCCAGCTACCACATTTGAAAGATGTGCTCTGAATCCCAACAAGCGAAGAACGGCAGCATTCACGCACAAAACAATGAGAGCATTGTTAGCACGGAGACATCGATCAGACTGACAGCATGTGAGTAAGTGCACGAGCTTCAAGTTCATTCGCATGTAGATTGCAAAATATATGACGATGATACTGATAAAATGGACAGTTTTGTGAGCAGTTTTTCAGGCATTTGCAAGTATACTGAATGCAGTGATACATACCTACCTCGAAATGTCCCAGCTATTATTAAGATCATCTGAATAAGAAATCGCATACAACATAGCCCTGTGATGGATTGGCAACCTGTCCAAGATGCATACTGCCTCTCATCCTGTGCCTGCTGGGATAGGCTCCAGTCCCCCTGCACTTTTGAATTGGATAAGCAGAAGAAAATGAATGGCTGCATGAATTGATGGTACAAGTCACAGAAACACCTGAATAGCAGAGCATTCAGATGATGCAAATGTACAGTCCAAGCTGTGCTGCCATGTTCTGTTTAGAGAGGGGAGACTTTCTCCTGGCATTTCTTCCAGACAAGCCCCACATGTTTAGTGTTTTTCTAATTTTGTTTTTCTCTCAAGAACTTTAACATTTAGCAAGAGTCTGAGATGTAGCTCTTGAGTTTTGGCAGTTTTTCTGAGCACGGGGATGAATCTGCTGGGCCATTCAGTCCTAGGACAGCTGTGGCATTGTGTTAAAACACACCCAAATGCTCCAGACCACCAAAAACTCCCAAAATTTCTACTTTTACAGAGGTGCTCACACTTGCTGGTGATCGCTAAAACAAGCGTATTTGATTAGCATCACCTGACTGCTATACTGACCTTCCTAATTCCTTCTTAAAACGTGTATTTCATTTTTGATAGGAGTGCACAGAGTCATGAGAAATGTGTCTGTTTCACATCAATGTGCATCTCTGTCTGCCCAGAATCATCAGTCCTCTCCTCATTCCTCATTTTAAACTAGCCTTGGTGCTAGTTTCAAGTTTCAGTGCTCATAAATATACAGTTAAATTAGATGTTTATTTAAAACACATAAAACTTAAATCCTTGATTTAAATCCTAGAATTGGTAAATCATCTACATTTTTACATACATGATTAAAATGTAAATAGAAGAAACAGTGTTGACTTTGGGCTGGGAGCATAAAGCTCTCAATTTTCCACCAGTAATATCAGTCAACATCCTGCTGAGAATCACTGCTGGCTTGTTTTGGCCATGGGCGGCAATCTCTTCTCAACAAAGGTGTTTTGATTAATATGTATTCCCTGGGATGTGTTACCCATTTAGGATACAGATTTAAACAGTGGGTGAAATTAACAGCAACCTTTAAATGTCAACCCCAGTTTCAAAATGAAGACATTAAACTAGGCTGCGTATGACTGCATTGCTTTAAGCTATTGTGTCTTAATTGGTGGATGTTTGGGCTCTCGGAGCTGATAATAGTCTGTTTGCCCTTGGGTAAAGTCAAGTCTTTTGTCAACAGCAGGTGATGTAACTTGAGTTATACCCTGTTGTGCTGATGTGTCACATTTGGCAAGATGAATGATCACAGCAATATAGTCATCTTTACTGTAGCAATCCATCAAGACTGCAGAGAGAGCACTGCTCGCTGCATGGGCTTACTTTCTTTTTCTTTTCTTTGAAGAAAATGTGAAAAACAAAACAAAACAAGCGGATCAGATATTGAAAGAAGTGGGGGGAGTTTTCCTTTAATAATATGCAAATAAGATATGAGCAACAGATGACAGGTAAATAGAACATTTCAATTCAACATTCAGTGAATTTGATGAAAAAATAAGATTGACGCTCATCCTCTACAATCAGTAATGCCAAATTCAGTGCTGTGGAAGTGAGGAGCTTGTCAAGGTAAAAGATTGTGACACTCACCATCATCTGCTGAAAACATTTTAATTACGTCTCTTTGTGTGTGCACATGAGAAATCTAAGGCCGCAAAAATTCAATCAGCCACGTTATGCGGAAGCTCCCATCAAAACACTCCAGTCTGGACAAAGGGCCTACTTTGGGGTGTTTCACTTTCATTAGTGAAAACACTAATTCCTGAAAATTGGCCTCAGACATTGTAAAGTGGCGGCAAGATTGCTGACACAAACAACAAAACACATATTTTCTCTATGAAAGGAAACGAGTGGGAAGCAGTGCAATCTTTTACAGGACCTAAGCGCAAGGTTTCAGTGCCAGGAATCATGGCAGGACTGCTCTTCACAGCATTTCATGAGAAGTTGGAGGTGGAGGGGGAACTCGGGTTTTTAAATCAAATCAAATCAAATCACTTTTATTGTCACATCACATGTGCAGGCACACTGGCACAGCACATGCGAGTGAAATTCTTGTGTGCGAGCCCCACAAGCAACAGAGATGTGCAAACACAACAACACAAACGAGCAAAATACAAGAATGGCCAACCTGAAACTAATAAATATATGTACAATATATAATAGTGTATGCATTTTAACAGAAAGACTGGAAAATAATGTAATTTTCTAACAATGGAACAGAATAATATAAGTGAATTAGGGTGAGCTTAATGTCCTTTTGTGTTCGAAGTACTTAATGAGGTGTAATAAATGATGCCTTTTAGCTGCATCCAGCAATATAGCAGAGGACATAGATAATAGCAGATTATTTTCAAGTCATTTAGAGTCACTGAATAATTCAAGTATGATGAGTTGTGCTAATGGATGTTTCACATCGGGGTCTGTAAAAACGTCTCTCTGTGTTTTTTTTATTTCTTTTTAGGCATTCATTTATTTTTTACAGTGTTGCAGATGTTTGAAGGTTTCAGATTTTTCATGACATTAAAATGACAGATTGAAACCAAGCTTTCTGCTTCTGAAGAAAGCTGCGTGCAAAGTGCGTAACATTTCATTTTATCTAACAAACTCAAATCTACAGCAGTTCTGAGCTTCTTATTAGATAGGCATATCACTGTAATGACAAATTACAGGAAATAAAGAACACTGAATGTCTAATGAAAGGTGTTGGCCCACCACAATGAGGCTTTTTGTTTTTTTATATATTTTTTAACCTTTCAGACAACAGTAAGCTGCCCTTTACTCAAACTCTGTACCTTTACTGCACTCTTCCCCAGACAGCCCTCTCAAACTGTTTCCGCTGTTGTTTTCCCTGCAACAACTCATCTCCCACGAGATTGCTCTTTGAGTGAAATTTCTCTGTGGAGATCCTTTCCATAACGTTAGACCCTTTGAATAACAATCTAAACCTGTCAGTGGCAAAAACAAATACTTTGACTTTGACGTGGAAAATTGTCCAATGGGATTAAATTGCAGTTGTTTCGTGGTTGCTAGTTATTGCATTCTCACTCGCTGTGGGACTTCAAACACTTTAGCCTTTCTTGTTGATCTAGATTGCAGTTGCCGAGACACTAATTTCTTTAAAGAGATGTCCATGTATGAATATGCAGGATTGGTAGACGCTGACCTTTGTTTACATGCAGGCAAACAAGAGAACAAGAAAGGGAACACACTTGCCAAAATGCAGTCATGAAATCATCGGCTATTAGTTGACGATTTCACCCTTATTTTCTTGCAATAAAATATTTGCATTTGGAAAATGATCACCGGTGCGTCGATGAGTAATATCTGTCAGCTGCCGAACTGATACCGTGGCTACCTCTTGCCCTCGGAGGCAAAGGTAGCAAAAAGCTGTTGAACCCCAAGATTGTGGAGACAGCTGCTACTCTTTGTTTAGTGGAAAGCAGGACACGTTGATAGCTTATTTTCTGCCCGAACACACTTACTGTGTTTATCATCTGATTGCTCCTTTGATTGCTTCTCACAATTTCTTTTTTTCTTTTTTGATTCCAGCTGGAAAACTGACAAATGCCGTGCTTCATCCCGCGTGTGACAGTCACTGTGAGTAAAAGTTTACGACACTGAAACTGGCCAAGCTTTAATCCAACACTAATAATGTATTTATCATAGATAAGGCTATGCAGTGTACAATACTATAGTTCAGAGATCTAATAACACTATTGCTGTCTACATTACTTATACAGGCAGCGGAGCAAAAATGATTAACAATTACTCAGACTTTAAATGGTGTTTGCAAAATACTCATTTAAAGTCTATAGTTCCAGCTAAAAATGCTGATACTAGTTTTACCTTTTCATGTCTATTCCCAATGTAGTCTTGTACTTAGTACAACATAATAACAGCTTCATGAACGAGTGATATGAATATAACAAGCTACCAGGTTGAACAGGTTTCTTCCTTGTTGTACAGATTTTACAACATTTTTTTGTGTAATATATTTAAATGTAGAGACAGCAGAGTGTTTGACAGTTATTATACATATCACAGCAGTGAGGCAACAGCTGCTGCTGGGATAAGGCAAACTAACCGTACAACTCCAGCACAATATAAGAGGATACGAGGCAGTAGCTCTAATAATGCAAATGACTGTGACTGCATTTTCTAATAATTATTTTAGATTGCAGCACATGATTGTACACAGCTCTCTTAAGGTCCCACCTCAGCATTTCAATCAGGTTGAGGTTTAGACTTTGACTGGGTCACTGCAGCACTTTAATTCTTTTCTTTTTCACTCATTCTGTTGTAGATTTCCTGCTGTGTCAGGGATCATTGTCCGGCTGCAAGACCCAAATTCTGCCAAGCTTTAGCTGTTGGACACATGGCTTCACAATTGACTCTAAAATAGTTTGACTGCAATGGCAGCAAGGTGCCCAGGTGCAGGATTGTTGAGCCACATGATATCTCATTTAGGAAGATAAAAATAAGTTATTGGGATCACCGCTCCTAAACCATTAAACAAGTAAGTATTACTGTAAATATGACATTAAATGTGTCCTAATTGTATCCAAAAAAAAGAAATAGGTTAAAGTGACTGCAAAACAAGCCAAAGTCATTGACCGTCCACCACCTTACTCGAGCTTGTTTGTGTTGTGTATTGGTGCCAGATATCTCCAGTTTGGTCTCATCTTGTGCAAACCTAAGCCATGCTGCCAGGTTTTCTTTAGAGAGAAGAGGTTTCCTTCTGAAAACTGTTCCAAAATCAGCCACCCTTGTTTAGTCTTTTTCTAATTGCACTGTCACGAACATTAACATTTAACATACTAACTCAGTCCTGTAGAGTCTGAGATATGATGATTTTGGGGGCAATTTCTCTGGGTATTGCACACTAGTGGCTTTATGGTCTAGTGGTTTACACAAAGTTCAGATAGAGACACATGACTGCACGTGTTTGTGTGTTTTCACCTTGTCGCTCCATGTGTCCATTTGTCCATCTGTTTGTCTGTCTGGCTCATCATGCAAAATCCGGTCTCGCTGGCATCTGCTACGACAGACCCAATACTGTGACATGTTCTCGCTCATGTTCTCTCTCTCTCTGAACAGATTTTGTCATTTTTTCCCTTTCTAGTCTGTTGCTCATCTGAAACTGTAGGTTGCTAAACAAACAGGTAATACATCTGGCAAAACATTTCTATGGCGCAATCACCACCTACGCTCAAGCCTTGCTAAAATACTTGTTAGCATATAGCAAAATGAAGACTCTTGGACAAACTATAAAGAAACAAAACTAATTCGAGTGCATGCTAAGTGTTATATAAGACATTCTGGAAAAAACTGTGAGACGTGGGAAATATATGACAGAGTATTAGTTTAAAACTTCTTAAATCCCATGGCAGGCAGCTCAGTGCGGAGCACTCTATCAAGAGGCTTATTTCACAAAATGTCAGGCTTACTTTCTTCCAAAGTGTAGCTCATCACTTCACTGCTCAGGTTATGAAACAGCAAATGTAGGGAGTGTTCTAAGGATATATTAGGTACTATGCAAAATACCTCCACACCAAGACATGACGTTATTACAGTACTATTATTGCACCAGTAGTAGTAGTATTTGTGGCAATATACATACCATGCATATTGTGATACTAAAAGACACCAAAGTCTTATTGATTAACCTTCTAAAAACATTCCCAGTCAATAATGGGTGTTATTTCTTACATTTAGTTAAAACTACACTATTTGTCCCAGAGAACTGAGTGTTTCCACAAGGGTTTATCTTGCATAGTTAAAAAAGACAGGCGACGCTGTCTGAAGCTGGATGTGTGTTATGTTGACTGTATGTTATTTAAAACATCAGTCGGTTTAAGAAAAACAGAAAATCAAAACTTCATACATTATGATTAATGCTGCATATTTAAACTAACATTAAACAGAAGAAAAACTTTGTCAGCACTATTCATGAACACTTTTTTTAACCATATTTAATGTAACTGACAACAAAAGGCAAAGGATGATACCAGCAGGACTCTGAACATATTCATCCAGAATCCTATCCATTTTGGCAGCTTATCTTCTTTTTAAGCTTTCAGTACTCCTTATTTCCTTTCCAGGAAAGCCAGCACTTGACAGACTTTAGAGATCAGCACATGGATTGCACAAACTTTGCTTCAGTTAAAAAGATATAAATGAAATACGACTGAAATTCTGGTAAAGGGACTCAAAGGTAGTGTGGGGGAATGGGATTGCACAAACTGCTGATATAGACTTTGATAAGGAGAACTGGATCTCTGACAGAGAAGTTGGGATTTGTCTTGGGCAGCAGCCTAAAAACCCCAAGTTGTCAATCGAAGAAGTTTCAGTTTTGTCTCCTGCCTGTTTTGCAAAGACTGGTACACTTTGTGCATTTTGGGATTTTTGGTGACTCGTTGTGAGCTTTGCTGTACTAACGTCGAAGGAGAGGTGCCATAGTGTGCGCGTCAACAACAAGCAGCACTTTTCAAGAAAAGGATTACCATTAATTGAGGTTATAACACCGGCTGCCGAGACCTTACAAGATGTCGGGATGTTTTCAAAAGCCGACTTCAGCCCAGTTATTCTCATAATACTTTTGAACCATTTTATTTTTATGTAAATCCCTTAAGGAGAGTATACAGACTGGTGTATACAGCTACTAAATGATTGTTTCTGAACTTGTGGCACATTTATTAAAACATTAAAACATAGAGTAAGGTCTTGCTGACTCCACATGGTGACTCATGGTTCTGTTTGGCTCATTGCCTGATATCATTATCGCTCCTAGAGCTGATTTAATATCAAAACCCAGATATTCCCTCGTTGCAGGACATCAAACTTCACTCTGGAGAGCTTTTTATGTGTAGCGAGGTCAAGATATGATATGATCATATGTCACAAGGGGGTAGGTGTCTCCCCAGTGCTGTTTGTGGACTAACAAACCTATTGTGTCACAAACAAGGATGCAGTGGACTCAAGAGCAGATTCAATTGCTCGAACTATGTACAATTTATTGAAAGGAAAAGGAAGTTAAACAAGACTGGGTCTAACAGAAATCATTCGCAGGAACTGAGGGAGGCCCGAGGGCGGAGAAACGGACGTAGAACACAGGGAGAACACGGGCGGGAACTTCTGCAAACACAGGAGAAGGGTTTTACTGAATGGGAAACAAGTAAAGGGCAGAGGTGAGTGGTACTAGTGGAGAGTCTTTGGGCTTATTTGAAAATACCGGCTATTAGGCGGGGAAGGAGTTGCCGTGGGAGCGTTCTAGGGATGGTTGAGAGTGTGGGGAGGCTGGTCCAGGTTCCAAGGTGTCCAGGGAGGTTGAAGTACGGGCTGGAGGGCAGGCTGAGGAGAAGATGAGTGTGTGGTCCTCGGGTTCTGGGCAGACGGGAGAACGGGACGGAAACAGCACCAGCACTGCTGGTGAGTACGACGGGTGATGAATCTGGAGAATACAGGAGACGGAGGACACATTAACCCACGATCGAGGCACACAGAGTCTGAGCACAGAGGAGGCCAAGTTTACCACGGGTGGTAGCAGGACGAACTGGCGAGGAGTAGCAGGCAGTGCTGGCTTAAAAACCCTCTAGATGGAGCCCCGGAAATTGGAAGCAGGTGATGAGCTGGCCAACTCCACCCCAGGGAACGGACAACAGGAACCTGGACCACACCCGACCAGACACTCCCACAGCATATGACATATTGGCATTGTGGGTTTAATGTATTGTCTCTTATCTCAACAATGTTGTGGCAATGACAGCATTGTGTTATATTATCCAAATGTGGACCTCCTATGTTATACTTTAAGTGTGGCCTGGGCACTTTCATTCACAAAATTTGACCTACAGTATGAGTAAGATTTACTTCCAAATTCAGTCTCCAAAGAGAAATCATTGCTTATGTCAGCAGGAGACAGGATGAGAAAATATACAGAATTAATAATAAACATGTATTTGCTTCAAAAGATAGAATTCACTCCCGGGTTTTAATTATTTAGTCACATGTTTTGATTCGAGTGGAAGCCCTTTTTTCCCCTTGTAACTGAGATTTTAACTCTGTAGTTCATTTTATTTGTTATCTTCGTTCTTCTGACTTTACCTGTCTACCTGTCTGGAGCCTACAAAGCAACACCCCTCCCCCACGTTGGACAATCGGACCATCTCTCACACCTTGGTATTCACCACTCATCCAACGTGTGAAACCTGCTGTGAGGACAATTAAAGCGTGGCCAGAGGGGACAGACGCAGTGCTCCAGGACAGATTTAAAAACATAGACTGGAATATGTTCACCCACACAGACCTGGACAGGTACGCCTCATCTGTACTGGATTACATCTCCAAAACCACAAACGGATCACCATGTACCCCAACCAGAAGCCTTGGATGAACCGGGATGTTTGTCTCCTCCTGAAGGCCCGCAACACTGCCTTTAGGTCAGGAGATGCACACGCCTACAGTACAGCCAGGGCTAATCTAAAGAAGGGTATCAAAAAAGCCAAAAAGAAGGTAGAAGAACACTTCTCCAACTCCTATTATCTGGAATCACTTATCCTAACATCTGCCTTCAGGATAAAGGGTCATATGAAGCTGATTACCAGCTTAGTTAAACTAAGGTTTCCCTTGCACTGTACATATGAAAGGGATCCATCGCCAGTATCTGACCAATCACAAACATGGATACAGTGACTTTACAAAGGTAAAACTGTAATATTAGAAAAATGTGAAGAGGTTAAACACATAATACATAAGCTACACAGCTGCTGCAAACAAGTAACAGCGGGAGTGTGTGTGAGAGGAAAAGTGCTGTACAGTATTTAGCATTAAGTGTGCTCTACATACGTGTGAGGATCAGTAAGTCCAGGCAAAATGTACTTTATGAATAAAGTTTGACCTATTTGAAGCCAGGAGAGAAAGCCAGCAAAAACACAGACTCAGTATCACAACTTTCTTATTAATACACAGTGGAATCTGATGGGTTATAATGAAGAATTTCATTAAATGATTGTCTAAAAGAACTTTTTTTTCTAGCTACAGCCTGGGTGGTTCTTATTGGTCACAGAGCAAGTAACTGTATGGGCAGAAATCTGTGCCATCAGAAACTGAATTTGAATGAGTTAAATTTGAATTTGAATTGCTCAGATTGAATCTGAATTGTAACTTGAATAAATGCTTTTGAAAACTGAATTTGAATTAGTCTAATTTGAAATTAAATTTATGGTTTGAAAATGATCATCACTAAATTGAAATTGTATTTTATATTTTGAAAATGAATTGATTTGCTTTGAAACTGCATTTTATCCTTTAAAAATTCAGCTCTCGAATAATTTCAGTTTCACTTCTCACCATTCAGTTTCAGTTCTACAATTCAATTTCAGTTCCAAAATTCAGTTTTTTGGAACTTACATCCGGTTCCGGTTCAAGCGCAGATTAATAGAACTACGTTTTACTAGCGGACCGAAAGTGTTACTGATGGGAATCTACAGCGTCTTGAGCTGAATTAAGACTTCAGAAGTCATTCGTCATGTCGAATGACCAGCGGATAAACTCTCAGGTTGGTAATAAATGTATTACATGTATAAGAACATGCGTCATGTTAACAAATGATAGCCGTAAGGTAACTTTTATGCTTATTGTAGCTGTTAGCTAAAAACGCTAATTTAGCGTAGTTTGCCCTGAATTCAGCTTTGACAAACAAATATGATCGACTGTTTCTAGTAGAATTCCAAAGTTGTCATCTTGGACCCTGCCAGAGTACCCCCTCTGTATGCTTGCAGAGACCCCTACAGTAGGGAAACATGCAAAACGGTGTCCAAACCTTTGTATTTTAGCTTTATTTATGTCTTACACAGCATCCCAACTCTTTAGCTAACTTAATAACTTTAGCTAACGTGAATAGTTAGTCTAATTCATTAGTGCAGCATTACTGGATCACCTCTGTTTAAGTGATATAATATGATATACAACTATCACTTAAACAGCAAACTTTGTAAATAAGCAAACAACACTTCTCATTCTCTAAACGTTTGGCCACAGCTGTAGATTACATTATCAGTGCTTATTCACTCTTGACAATAATTACATTTCAAAATTTACTTTGTGCATTTACAGGTAAACAATATCTAATATTTTATCTAAATGACTGCTTTGTCTTTGAAAAGGGTGAAGAGCCTGAGGCCGGTGACAGTCCATTTCCACTCTAAGTACATCCTTACAGTGGCTCACAGGACAAGGCCACATTCCTGTCCTGCCAGAAGAGAAGAGAAACTTCAGAGTCTTCATGCAGTTCAACCACACCTGTCAAATTCCATATGACAGGGGTCTCAAACTCCAGTCCTCAAGGGCCAGTGTCATGCAACTTTTCCATGCCCTCGAGGACTGGAGTTTGAGACCCCTGCCGTATAGTGTTCATGCAGTTTTCTACCCCACAGTTACAGCATGTCTGACTGCCTGTTCAGCATATGCAAAAATATATGATGAGTTTAAGCATGTGATGACTAAGGCCTTCCATTATGGTGTTTGTCATCACATGTCACAGACATCTGGATGATCATTTGGAATAAACAAAACTAAAAACTTGTTACTTCATCTTTTATCTTTATTATTATTATTGTTCTTATTTTATATTTTTCATTGTTAGGCATTGGGTTTATTTGTAGTAGTCCTTTCCAACTTCTTTCCCTCTTCCATGTTACTGTGTCAGCTTGTCGCATCTATTTGGGTTTGGAAGTGGAACAGAAAGTAAGGAAATCCAAAGTGCCATTAAAACCAGGAGAGGTTCTTATATTTCAGAAGAAGGGATTAATTCAAAAGAAATGACCTCAATGCCATATTTTATTTAGGAACCCTAGAGAGCACTTTGCAAAATAACACATTCTTATAATTTCACCCTCAGATGAGCCAAGCTACGACTGTCAGGGAAGGTGATGTAGGTACAGAGCATATGAGAGTGGTTAAGTTAATGTCTCTTGTCTAGATGAAGGCACAAGAGGGATCAATGGCAAGGCGTAGAGATTCAGTATCTTCAGTCTTCAGTGGACACTCCATTTCTGGCACAAAACACCTGTAAAAGATGGTCGATTTAGGAGGTGACCCGACAACTTCAGCCTGTCAAACATAGTAATGGAGCAGTATGCTTTAAAAAAAAAAATCTAATTAAGCATGCACTCAGTACCCTAAGAATTATTATGGTAGTTAAACACTGATAGTTGTATATCACTTCAAACAGAGGTGACCCAGTAATGCTGCACTAATGAATTAGACTAACTATTCACTTTAGCTAAAGTTATTAAGTTAGCTAAAGAGTTGGGATGCTGTGTAAGACATAAATAAAGCTAAAATACAAAGGTTTGGGCACCGTTTTGCATGTTTCCCTACTGTAGGGGTCTCTGCAAGCATACAGAGGGGGTACTCTGACAGGGTCCAAGATGACAACTTTGGAATTCTACTAGAAACAGTCGATCATGTTTGTTTGTCAAAGCTGAATCCAGGGCAAACTACGCTAAATTAGCGTTTTTAGCTAGCAGCTGCAATAAGCATAAAAGTTACTATACGGCTATCATTTGTTAACTTGAGGCTTGTTCTTATACATGTAATACATTTATTACCAACCTGAGAGTTTATCTGCTGGTCATTCGACATGACGAATGACTTCTGAAGTCTTAATTCAGCTCAAGACGCCGTAGATTCCCATCAGTAATCAGTAACACTTTCGGTCCGCTAGTAAAACGTAGTTCTATTAATCTGCGCTTGAACCGGAACCGGATGTAAGTTCCAAAAAACTGAATTTTGGAACTGAAATTGAATTGTAGAACTGAAACTGAATGGTGAGAAGTGAAACTGAAATTATTCGAGAGCTGAATTTTTAAAGGATAAAATGCAGTTTCAAAGCAAATCAATTCATTTTCAAAATATAAAATTCAATTTCAATTTAGTGATGATCATTTTCAAACCATAAATTCAATTTCAAATTAGACTAATTCAAATTCAGTTTTCAAAAGCATTTATTCAAGTTACAATTCAGATTCAATCTGAGCAATTCAAATTCAAATTGAACTCATTCAAATTCAGTTTCTGATGGCACAGATTTCTGCCCATATAACTGCTCTAATTGCTCTAAGCAAGAATTCATATTAAAAAAAAAATAATAGGCTGTCAACATGCAAATTTGATATGAGGCCAGCAAGTACAAATAGCTGCTTTGTTTTAAATTCATAATGCTCATAGAACAACAAAATTGTATTAAAATAGTTTCAAATCAAGATGGAAAAAAGGGAATAAAAGCTTTAAAAGAAACTGTACACCTCCTGCTATCCGCACACAGAGGTGTAGGGATCTTCCAAGAATGGGGATGGGGTTTTTTTCCAGAGAATATATTGGTCTGTATGAATCGAATCTAGAATGGGTTACAGCATAAGTTCCCATGGCAACGTAACCCAGTACATTTCTAAAGTGTACATATTACACACACACATAAACACACACATGTACGTGTACTAACATTTTCGGGGGAACAAAAATTAGAAGTTTGGTATACTTTTGGGGACCAATAACCCTTGTGGGGACCAAATTCCTGGTACCCAAGAATTTGAAAGCATTTTTGAGATTCAAAATGTGGTTTTATTGTCAGGGTTACACTTAGGTTATGGTTAGGTTTAGGGTTAGGCATTCATTTTTGATGGTTAGGGTAAGCGGCTAGGAAAAGCATTATGTCAATGACATGTCCCCACAAGGATATAAATACACACACACACAGACACATCTTTTGGTTAGGTTAGTCAAATGAGTCAATTACAGATCACTAAAATGTTATTGGTCTAAATCTGAGGCCAAATGATGACTTACTCCACGAAAAATAGATCCTAGCTCACTGTCGACCTTTTCACGGTTGGAAAGAAACATTCAAATGTGTAACAGATGCTGCTGTTTGTTAACCATGCTGCCTTAATATTTATCCTCCAACTCCCGCACCCCCCCAAAGCACACACTCATACACACGGTTGGTAAGTCAAAAATGCTGTGATTGAATAGTGCTATAAAACACCTATGATGACAACAAAAGAACCTTATTTGCAAATGTGGCCCACAGACAGCATTACAGTTGCTGCTGGTGCAGCTAAAGAGTGTGTGTGCATGTGTGTGGCCACCAGGTCCCAGCATGCTTCTGCATAAGAAAGGAGAAGCTGATTAACCAGTGCACACCAGCTGTGCCAATCAACTCCACCTGGCACTGCTCCCTGAGCCAGTGTGCATCACCTTTTTTTTCCTGCAGCTGAACTAAAACCACACCGACTACCACAGTGTTTTAAAAATGTCTCCCTCGTGAGACGAGTTAGAATCTGTGACCATCTCTCGAGGTGAGTGACAGATACAGCGCGCGTCATGCTTCATAGAAGAGAAACAGTAATGTGTTGCGTTGGTTCTCTGGGTATGCTACTGCTTTGTGTGCACAAATCAGCCGAAAAACACTAAATTCATCATAAATGTGCATACAATACCCTTATTATTTTTATTAGGCTTTAGGATGATTTCCTTTGCACTTTTACATGTACTGACTAGCTTAATAATCACCGAATCTGTTCATGAAGGAGGAATAAAAACAGGAAAAAGGACTATTTTTATAAGCAGCATTATGAAAATTCCTTAAACAAAACACCACAATTCCTGGTATCGTGTAGTTTACGATAATACATTTCCCATGATCCAGTATTGTAACGCACATACCCTAGATGTGCCATTTGCCCAGCTGATAAATTTATCAGCACTTTAAAACGTGTTGTCTCTTTTTATTAACAAGTCAGGGACAAACTGCTGAAGACCTGAATGGTAAATTAATTGGTTTCAGCATTGCCATCAACATTTCTCTGGGTTTTACAATCCTGCCAAACATTTCTGGAGTAGCTAAGCAGTAAGTGGGATTTGAGAATCTCAGTCAAACAAATTGTTTTTGCAAGAGCTGACACAGGCACCATATCTCCAGTGATATCCTCACAGTTGACAGATAATATTCTCTGCAGCCCCACTTACTGTTCCAAGCCACTTGAAAATTAGATAGCCAAATATTGCATAAAGCCTGAAAAAAGAGACGTGCTCAAATATGGTGTAAAGACCAAAGACTTCAGATGTTTTCAATGTTGTCTCTTGAAGTAATTGCACTTCCAGTCTCCAGTTAATAAGGAAATATGGAACACTTAACCGCCTATAAAATAAATCTCCCTTAAGAGAAGCCCATTCTTCCCATCCCATGGTGACTGGTATTGGACATCAAAGAAAAATCCAATTAAGAAGTGCCGGGTGAATTAAATACCACCGCTTTCGTCCTCTGTCCCTCTCCTTTAATTCATACCTCTTCAGGCCGTTTTTGAAGCAGATTGTATGCTCCACTTAACTTCCAGCTCAGCTCAAGTTGAACACCATGCTAAAGTTTTGCTGCTTCTTCCTTGGAGTGCATGACTTTGAAGGGACTTTGGAATTACAGCAGCTCACTTGAAACTCTTCAAAGAAGAGCTGGTTGCAGCTGCAGGTTAAAAAAGAAAGAAAGAAAGAAAGAAAGAAAGAAAGAAAAGAAAAAGAAATGATAAAAAAAATAGTTAGTCATATTCATCTAACATGAAAGGGCATTATCAGAACCATATACACTGAAATCATGAGGCCAGATCTGTCCGACACTTGTCATAAATGCTTCAGAACTGTTTGATTGTTTTAACGTCTTTTCTGTGGTTTTTGAAATCCATGATGAATGCCAGCTACTGTATTGCTATTAAAAATAGCAGCTTAAAGCCTCTGCCTCTTAATCTAGTGATATCACCGGGTCAAACTCTGATTAATAATCCGATTTGTGACCAAATCTCTGGACATTTTTTTTAAAAAACAGCAACATTTTCATAAGCCCCAGCTTTATATTCATGCTTAGCATTTACTATCAAATTTTAACATACTAAACTTAAATGTGGAAATGAACATGGTGAAATTATACCTGTGTCAACATGATGGAATTAAAGACTTGGAGTCAATTATTTCAGCAAGTGACTCAAAAATAATGAAACTTCAAAGTAATCATGATATGGGCAGAGGAGCAGAGCTACTGTAACTATCTTTAACTATCTTAACATCTGTGATATAGTTCGTCTCACTGGTGTCAGATCAGGAAATGTCTCCTTTAGTCTTTTAACCATACTAATGGGCTAAGTTAGCATGGTTATCTTAGCATTCTGCTCAAAGCACCATAGTTCACTAATTGAAATTCCCCCCAAAACGTGAACCAGCTCATTGTCTTCAAGCTTATGTCTCGCAAAAAAGATGTTTCCAGGAGGAAAACATAAATACAGGCACAAAATAAGGAACCACATGAAGTATGTAGGTCAGAGAGGGAATCATTTAGGGAATCATTTAGGTTACATAAAGGACATTGTTAACATATGATAAGGTACACCGGCCACGTCAGTGCTCTCTATTGTCCGACCTTGGCATCTGGTTAGTGTTCTGTTATTCCTCTCTGAAAGCTTTACAGCCTACCTAATGGAAGACAATGGTATGATCAAAGCTTTATGTCATTATAAGCAGGCCCCAGGTCCAGCTCATCTCTTCTTGTTTAATGATGAAACAAATTAATATAGACTGGATTGAAGACGTAACAGCTTCTCTGGAATCTATATAACAACTGAGGGACATGCTGATCTTTCAGTATTTTACACTATAAATATATGCTATACTAGAAAGTGGGTTAACATATTTGTGGTCTGGTCAACATACACTAAAATTGGGTATGAATGTTATGGTAATTCAGTGTGTTTTTTAACTATCCTTTTTCCATGGTGGAATGATTGTACAGCATACATCTTTAATAATTGTACACAAGTTCAAACGGTTGTACACAAATACAAATTATTTGGATATCACCACTTTGCCAAGGTCTGGAAGAAGACTGTCACCCTTAGATGAAACGAAATTGGTTAAGATATTCAGGAACAAACCAGGAACCACTAAGGCTCAAGCCTGCTATGGAGTGGAAACTGCTGGAACACCAGTGTCGCTGTCCACAGATCAGCCAGTTTTAAATTGCTACTGCTCCCAAATTGAGTCCTTGAAGTTTAACTGAAATTTGCAGCTGCCCAGTGTTACGGTCAGATGACACCAAGATCGAGCTATTGGGCACAGTGATAAGAGGTATGTTTGAAGGAGTAAAGATGAGGCTTTCAAACCGGAGAACACTGTACCGACTGTCAAGCATGGTGGTGGTAGCATCATGCTTGGGGCTGTTTTGCTGCCAGTTGCACAAAGTGGATGGAACAATGAAAGAGGAGGACCATCTCCAAATCTTAAACTTCCCCTCAAATCAACAGCTAGATTGTTGACACGATAGGATATTCTTACATGACAATGATTGTAAATTAATATCAGAACTAGTTTTGGAATGGATACAGCAGGCTAACATTAAGCTTCTATAACTGCTGAGCTCTATTGAAAATCTGCGGACTTTGCTTAAAAGCCAACTTAATGAAAGGAAAACCAACCATTTTAAATCAACTTTGCTAATTCGGCCAAGAAGAGCAGTAAAATATCCCAAAATTATACCAGACATTTGTTGATGGCTACTGAAAAGAATCAAGGTGCAACTTCCTAAAGAACACTATATGTATGCTTTAAGCCCCACATGAATTAGAGAAAACCCAAACTAAATTCAAACTTGTGCACCCTATTCTTGTTTTTAAATTCATTAAAAAACTATACGGGCAGCACGGTGGCACAGTGGTTAGCCCCGTTGCCTCACT
Source organism: Rhamphochromis longiceps (assembly GCF_057381845.1). Lineage (NCBI taxonomy): Eukaryota > Metazoa > Chordata > Actinopteri > Cichliformes > Cichlidae > Rhamphochromis > Rhamphochromis longiceps. The sequence continues at coordinate 18,707,852 of NC_140562.1, forward strand.
GCAAGAAGGTCCTGAGTCCAGTTCCACCATCAGGGTCTTTCTGTGTGGAGTTTGCATGTTATCCCTGTGTTTGCTTAAGTTCTCTCCGGGTACACCGGCTTCCTCCCACAGTCCAAAGACATGCAGTTAGTGGGGATAGATTAAGTGGAAAGTCTAAATTGCCCATACGTATGAATGTGAGTGTGAATGGTTGTCTATGTCTATGTGTTAGCCCTGCGATAGACTGGCAACCTGTCCAGGGTATACCCTGCCTTTCGCCCTATGACAGATGGGATAGGCTCCAGCACCCTGCAACCCTGAATTGGTTGAAACTATGCACTTAAATATTCGACCAGAACTGTGCCATAGTATTTTGTAGTTAGTAGTATTTCTTCCATTTGCGCAACATCTCTAAAATTAGAAATATCCTGTCTCAGAGTGACGCTGAAAAACTAGTTCATGCATTTATTACTTCCAGGCTGGACTACTGTAATTCATTATTATCAGGATGTCCAAAAAACTCACTGAAAAGCCTTCAGCTAATCCAAAATGCTGCAGCAAGAGTCCTGACAGGGACTAGAAAGAGAGAGCATATTTCTCCTGTTTTGGCTTCCCTTCATTGGCTTCCTGTTAAATCCAGAATTGAATTCAAAATCCTGCTCCTCACATACAAGGTCTTAAATAATCAGGCCCCATCTTATCTTAAGGACCTTGTAGTACCATATCACCCTATTAGAGCACTTCGCTCTCGCTCTGCAGGCCTACTTGTTGTTCCTAGAGTATTTAAAGTAGAATGGGAGGGAGAGCCTTCAGTTTTCAGGCCCCTCTTCTGTGGAACCAGCTTCCAGTTTGGATTCTGGAGACAGACACTATCTCTACTTTTAAGATTAGGCTTAAAACTTTCCTTTTTGCTAAAGCATATAGTTAGGGCTGGACCAGGTGACCCTGAATCCTCCCTTAGTTATGCTGCAATAGACGTAGGCTGCCGGGGGATTCCCATGATGCATTGAGTTTTTCCTTTCCAGTCACCTTTCTCGCTCACTATGTATTAACAGACCTCTCTGCATTGAATCATATCTGTTATTAACCTCTGTCTCTCTTCCACAGCATGTCTTTTATCCTGTCTTCCTTCTCTCACCCCAACCGGTCGCAGCAGATGGCCACCCCTCCCTGAGCCTGGTTCTGCCGGAGGTTTCTTCCTGTTAAAAGGGAGTTTTTCCTTCCCACTGTCGCCAAAGTGCTTGCTCATAGGGGGTCATATGATTGTTGGGTTTTTCTCTGTATCTATGAAGCGCCTTGAGGCGACTTATGTTGTGATTTGGCGCTATATAAATAAAATTGAATTGAATTGAATTGAATAGTTTCATGTAAACTTGGCCGTATGAATAAACGTACAAGTACAGCACTCAGCACAGAAACCTCTGTGGGGTTTTTTGTATCTGATATGAGTGTGGACATACTGAAACTGCACAGCTCTGTGTTATAGTATCATTATAACATTGACTGAATGGTGTATTCTTTAGGTTTACACTGTGGGAAGGTTTTTGCAGTCATTTTATTGGTGCTACCAATGGCTTTCCACTCTGACAGGTCTGCACAACTCTCCCGGGAATCTCATGAATATATTTAGAACTATTAAACCATTTTTAAAAAGCTATTTTGCATGCACACAGTCTAATCATTATAATGCAAATGAGACCGATGGGATGGTAAATAATGTGTGAATGAGAAAATGGATAAGAAAACCACTTGGATGCACATTTGTGGGGCCAACCGCATTAGTTTGGATGACCGTTATAGTCAACCTTTATTGTAGTTTTTGTACACTATCATGAAGAATTGTGATTTTTTTTGTAACACAGACTTACCTGTGCATGTTTGTTTCACACACTGCGCAATATTGCTTCTTGTCCTTGGCAAGATGTTTTGTATTTGCTATTAGCTCTGTTTGATTCTGTCACTGAGATGTATTCCAATAGTTTCATTTACAAAATCAATGACTGTGGAAATGGGTAACATCCTATGAGACAACTGAGGTGACATTTTTCACTGCGGCAGGCTGTGATAGCAATCTGCTCAGAGGTAAGACGGGTCTTTGAAGCAACGACTGAACTCATCAACCATCAGGGGTCCTGCTGCACAACCTACACACTCAGACAAAGGCAGGGAGTTGTGAGCAAATCTGTCACCCAGCATATTTTACAAACAGGACTCATGTTAGAGAGAGCTGTGGGAATATACAGAGCAGTTAAAACACCTAGTTGGTATTTTCTGGATATCTATGATAAAGAATTTGAATGATGAAATATAAACATCAAGTGGCTAAGATGAAACATGAAAGCTGTAGCTCCCACTGAGGGCATCCTCCAGTTTTAGCCTGTTCCAGTTAGGCCTGTATTAATACCACCAAAGCACATTACTTTGGAAAATCTTTTTGAGACCAGGTTTTCACTTTCATTTCAGGAGAGTCAGATGTCTAAGCAGTAACATTTATTACATCTTGGTACCAAGGTAGAAAAGCCTGAATAGACGTATTGGCAGGACTAATAATCATCCAGTTCTGAAAGCTGCCCTTCAACAGAGAGTATTTGTGGTCATCATCATTTCTTCAGCCCGCCTGCCCCTTCCAGATGAAGTGAGCACAACTCTTTCACCTTTAGTCTAAAAAGGAACAACCAGAATTCAGTCTTATCTTGCTAAATTAGATAAGAGCCCCAATAGGCCTTTGGGGCTTTCATGGACACAAATGAGATACGCATGAGCAGAGACCCAGAGGTCAGCCAAGGGATCAGCTCAGGACGCTCCAAAAAAGGCTCCATTTAGCATAACCCTTTAGAGAGATCTCTAAACAGGAAGAGAAAACTTCTAACAGGGAATATAACCTTTGTTAACAAAGTATTTCAAACGAGATGTATCACTACTAAATATTTTAGGGTGATACAACATACCATTTATAGCTTAATTTCCCAGCATCTACTCACAGTATTTTCCTTGAACCTACATTGTAATTTTATTTTATTTTTTTTGAATGAATGAATGAATCAGTACATGCGATTTACTTGGTGTTCCTACTAGTTCTTAAACTTATATGAAGTGGAGCATGGGACGAATGGTGAAAGAAGTTATACTGTTTAATAAGTACAGGGTTCCAACAGGGCACAGTTAGCCACTGTGCCCTATAGGAATACAAACTGGTGTATTTTGGTGTAAAGTGACATGATAGCATTGCACAGTTGCTGCAGATGACTATCTTTGTTCCACCAAATCCCAAGGGTGCTCTACTGGACTGAGATCTTTTGACTGTGAAGGCAATCTGAGTACACTGAACTCACTGTCATGTCCAAGAAACCAGTTTTAGATGATCTATGCTTTGTGACATGCCCTGTTATAATGCTGGAAGCAGCCATCAGAAGATGGTACCTTGTGCTCATAAAGGGACCATTAAAAGGGACCATTACCACTACTGCCTAAGAAGTGTCCGGTGAGTGTCTATTTCAATTGTGCAATAAATCAGCTCAATAAAAATAAACAAATCACACTTAATTCAAAAAATTTGACAAACTAATTAATAAACCATAATTATTACTTTGCAAAGCACAAAACAAAATAACTTAAAATAACAAATTAGCCAATAATTTGTGTTTGTTTATTTGGTGATTTGAAGGCGCATGTACCGGTGGATTTATTTCTGCAGCCTTTAATCTTGTCTGGGAGAACACACTACCAGTAAAACAATGTTACAATGCAATATTTCTGTCTTTCTTAAAAGTCTGTTGTCAAACATAAAAGCAATCAATGAGATCCTTCTGAAATTAATTAAATGCAAAATACTAGAATAAACTTGGATGCGCGTGGAATAAGGATCAAATTGTTTTACATCCACAACAGGACGCTGTTAAACCTGTCATACATACAGATGTCAAAGGGTGAACAGATTCTGGTGATAAATCAGAGTGGCATGTGCTGTGTGCCACTAATTATCGCTCTTTTGCCTATCATTAAGCTACTGAATGTGCTCTTCTTCTTTTTTTTTTATGAACACCTATTTTAATTAAGAGAAATACTGCTGTGTGTGGAGATTAGTCACTTCACTTCTCTAAACTACTCCATTAATCTTACTCTGTGCACTGGAAGTCATTACATTGTGTTTTGGTCCATTTGTTTAGATCATATTGTAACTGCCATAATCTCTTTCCACTTGGACTGTGTTTGACTTTCTGTCATGAGCTGCAGAGTTAGTGTGTGTGTGTGTGTGTGTGTGTGTGTGTGTGTGTGTGTGTGTGTGTGTGTGTGTGTGTGTGTGTGTGTGTGTGTGTGTGTGTGTGTGTGTTTGTTTCATGCTTCATATTTTTTTATTTTCATGTAAGAAAGGGCTGTGGTCATGTTCATGATAAACAAACAATTTTTCTATTCCGTAAAATGTTTTTATTTTTATTATTTAAATAAGGTTAACAGTTGCTATGGGGGGGAGGCATCAAACGAGGCCTGAAGAATCAGGATCAGAAAAGGTCAGAAGTTGTTCTTTCTAGCTTTTAGTAAGAGATAGTTCATATTAGCCATATTTTCACTTCAGGAAAGGCTTTGTTTCCTTTAGATGAGGGTGCTGCATGAGTAAAACAGGCAGCAGACAGGAAATAGGACAACCACTTGCTAGCTGTGAACTGACAGGACTATTACCTGCGCTTTTGTCACATTAGTGCAAATTGGTGGAAATTCCCACAATCAGACATCACACAGTCTTTGTACTAGAGAGATGGCAGGTTAAAGGCTGTGTCATACATTTGCAAACGTGTCACCTACTGAGTGTGTTTTCTTTTATGCCAAAATACCTGCCCGGTGCTTTAGGTTTGATTTATTTGGCAGTTTGTTAATATGGTGCAGTTAGTGACTCCATAGTGTAGTGATTTACATAATAGTGTAACAAGCAAAAGATCTCATTCAAATCTGAGAAGAGACACAAAATGCTTTGAGGTTGTATGAGGAAGGGCATCCAGTAAAAATAAATAAATAAATAAAATCTGCAAAAGTCCAATTGCCTTAGTATTGATCGAATACTGATCCAATATTAGCATTGGTATTGATACTATCAATATTTGGATCAATCCGCCCACCTCTACTATCCTACTGTCCCTTTGTGAACAGGGGATTAGCCCGAAGTAGCTTTGTTCCAGTTGGGTGTGATGAGGGATGAGAATCTGTACCCATTGCTTCCACACCTGCAGCTTGTTTATCTCACCTGGTTTTGCCAGGTGGAGTAATAAAGTCAAGACTTTCCTAAACCTGTAATTTTGCTCATTCTCACCTCCATTAGGTAATGTAATGTGGGTTGTCTTTTGTTCATGTCATATGACAGCAAAATTAAAAGAAAACACAGAATTTTCTATGAAATTAAGTATAAAACTGAGAGCTTACATAATACTTTATGTACTATCGCTTCAGGTTGTAAGCTGACAGATTTTTACAATAGACAGTCTGTATATAGATTGATAGATAGATCGAGTAAGCATCACAGTGGCAAACATCCAAGAAAGGGTCTCCAGTATGAAGAATTGGACAGCACCAGGCCCTGAAATGTGTTACAAAATCAGTTTCACCCTTTTTTATTCCTCGGGCATCCAGAGACGGCACCGGACTCAGTAGTCATTTTCACAAAAACCTTTATTCATCTTGTTAAGCATGCATCTTCTAGAAGGGGAGATGTGCAAGGCCGGTGTCCCTCTCCAGATCTTCCACTCCTTTGTTTGTTTCAGTCATCTTTATAGAAGCGACCCCATCCTAAAACCCCGATGGTGTACTGCAAACTCTGTGTCTGTGTGTGTATGCACGAGCACGTGAGTGCCTGTGTGTGCGCACACGTGTGTATAGAATAGAATGACTTTATTGTCACTATACAGTCGTACAATGAGATACAGAGCATCTCCTACTCAGTGTAAACATGCTGGGGGGGTACAGTTCTGCAGCGCTATGTACATATGGACAGTGTCTGTGTGAGTGCACGTGAGTGAGTGTGCATGTAGGTGTGGGTGCGTCGTAAAGCACTGTGTGTGTGTGTCTCTGTGTACGTGACTTCCTGCCGGTCATAAAAGTAATCTCCTCACTCAATCTACACCAAATTCCTTTAGACAACATACAAAACAGAGTTAACATATTACAAACACTGAGACCCCCACTCTGCATCCACTGGACCATTGGCCTCTTGTTGTCTTACATTTACATTTAGGGTGGAGAGTCTCCTGTAAACCTACTTCTAAGTTTATAACAATTATGAGCGTTTATTAAATTCAGGTTAAAGCATCAGCATCGCATTCCCTACTGTAGCTTCCTGTCTCATTTCATGACAGCAGACCCCCAGTGTCAATAAATTCCTTTCCCTCTAAACAATTACACACACTATCAGGCCTACAGCTAAGCCAAACTAAAACACAGACAAATCCTTCCCTATTCCTCTGATCTACTGCTGGACCGTCTCATCTAAGCAAATTTAACACATTGTATTCTAATAATTGTTTTCTTGTACTCACACATGGTTCACGCTTGCTGGCTGAAGAAGCTGACTGCACTCCACAAGCGCCTGGCAGCACAAAAGAACCAGCTGCTAGTTGACGAGAGACACCCAGAATGGCTAACCAAAGCCAAAGGCTGGACAGTCCTGATCCTCAGGGACCCCCAGAAGGGACCGGTCCTGTCCAACTACCGACCAATAACCTGCCTCAGCACCACGTGGAAGCTCCTATCAGGCATCATCAGAGATGGGCAGTAACGCGTTACTGTAATCTCATTACTTTTTTCAAGTAACGAGTAAAGTAAGGGATTACTATTGCAAAAACGGTAATTAGATTACCGTTACTTTTCCGTAGGAAGGCTGCGTTACTGCGTTACTAAAACCGTGATTTTTTTTGCGAGAATGTCTCATGACAGTGACGTAAGCGAGTGCGCCGTTAGTGACAACAGCTGTGTGCAGATCAACAATGGATCATATATCAAGTGCGGGAGAGAGTATGAGCGTGCAGCGTTTAAAGCGTGGAAGTAATGACCTTATTTTAAGTTTGAGTCCATAAAAAGTGACAAAAACATTAACATCCGTTGTGCGTGGGAAGAAAACTTCTTTTTACACCGAAAAAAACCCTAAACAAGCTCGTGCGCAATGACGGAATGGGAAACTCACAGAGAAACTCGCAGATTCTTCCACTGACCGCTGCGGCACACCTGCATCAGGGTAAACCTCCGCCTAACCCCACTCCTGTCATGATCCTGGGTCTTTTGACCCAGCGTTTTAAGTTTGAGTTTATTTTGTTCATTAGGAGTTCATTTGTGTATCCAACCCCGTTAAGTCTCCCTTGTCCTTCATGTGCTTCATGTCTGTGTTATGTTGTCATGTTTGCGTTTCATTAGGTTTCCCATTTTATTTTGAAAGAGGTCCTGTGTTCCTGCATTCAGTTTTACTCTTCCCCTGTGGCGTTGTTATGTTCATGTTGATCTACTGTGCCTTTCTGTTCCATGTTTCAGATCCCTATGTTCTGTCTCCCCCAGTCTGTTAAGTTCACATGTCTTGAGTTCCGTCAGTGTGTTTCCTGTTTTACTTTCAGTATGTTCTATGTTAATGTTTCTAGTTTTGCTTCCCTTGCCTCGTCCTGCTTAATTACTCTCAGCTGTGCTCTCCTCCTGTGGCTCATTCCCCCTCGTTATCCCTCAGTGTATTTAAGCCCCATGTTTCTCTTTGTCAGTGTTGCGTCCTCCCTCATAGCTGTGTGATTTTTCCCTGTGGCTCCTTGTGCTTTAGTTTTCCCAGTTTAGTTTACTTTGTATTGTTTTTCGTGTCCCACTTCACGCCAGCAATAAAGCTGTGTTTTTTGAGTTTACCTTTTGACTCTGAGTTTGCGTTTGGGTCCTACTCTTGCCTGCACACAGCCGTATTGTGACAACTCCTGCTTTACAGGTGAAAATAGAGCAACAGGACCGCTAGTCTTTGACTTTATTTATTTTCTGCTGTGTTTTACTTGCATCTATTTGAAAGAGTGAGTGTAAACACAAAAAAAATTATTTTATTTTATGTGCTGGAATGTGCAGAAAATAGGTTTAAATGTTAAACTAATTTCTTCAAGTCAGAGAATGGTGCATATAATTTAATTTTTGCTTGATGCATAAAGTTAAAAGATTAAAACTGATAAAACAAGTTTTAAAAAGAGACTTTTCCATTTGATTACATTTTGTATGATGGATTATGCAGAAAAAGTAGAATTGGGCTGAAAGATCTATCGCTTTATCACCTATTCAGGTTGTAAATAGTGTTTTTAAAAAGTAACTAAGTAATTAATTACTTTTGAAAATAAGTAATCAGTAAAGTAACGGGATTACTTTTTGGGGGAAGTAATCAGTAATTAGTTACTGATTACTTTTTTCAAGTAACTTGACCAACACTGGGCATCATAGGGGCTAAGATAAACAGGCACATGGGTCAATACACGAGCGGGGCACAGAAAGGGATGGGCAAGAGTACCAGAGGCACAAAACACCAGCTACTGGTAGGCCGAGCAGTCAGCCGAGACTGCAAGACTAGGCTGACCAACCTGTGCACTGCCTGGATTGATTACAAGAAGGAATATACATGTATTTTTTTATCTATATCTATTTATATATATATATATAGATTTTTTTTATTTTTACGTTTTATTTTTTTTTACCTTTGGTCTCTGTTTCAAATAACGTTACACAAGCCTCTCAAAAAAAAGAAGTTGGATGGGATAGCTACACATTGACTGAGAAAAACAAAACTCTCCAAGGGACTCTTTGGAAAAAAAAAAATACAAAATTACAAAAATATTCCTTTATTCCCACAGCATGGCCTCTGCGGATTTGGAGCTTTTTAGCACTTGCCCAAAGTTGTTCAGTTAGTGATCTGGCATTGGTGATGCTAGTTGCGAATGCTTCCCTCAAGGTAAAAACCCAAGAGGGATAACTTCTTTTTTTTCCCTGCAGAGAGACCTCTGCCAAGAATAAATTGTTTAAGCAAATAACATTTACAGGGGCGGGTACACTTATCTGCTTTGTACTAGAATAAACTCGGCATTTCTTTGTGCCTCATCCTCTCAGTCATTTTCTGTGGATGGACTTAATGACTATTAATTATATCAGTCAGCTGTCTACAGGGCATGAGCAGATGGACTGAGTGATCAAATAATGAGCCATGATGGATGCTTTTTTTATGTGTCATCCAGTTATTTTCACACTTTCTGAAAAGCTCTGAGAGACTGGCTAATTCTTTGGGTGCACGGGGCCTGTTAGCCTATGGTAACATATCAAATTATGAAGAAGTACAAAAGACGGACGTAAACTCAATCCCACTACAGGCAGCGCTCGTCTTCATCACCTCCTTGCCCTTGCTTCTCCCACACTCAGCGGTTATGCGTTGTCTCGCTCCTTTAGGTCTGGCCCTCTTTAGCATCTCTGCAAAACCCGCAGAGCAAATGTTTTGAGATGATTTGGCCCCATCAAAGACTTAGATTTATTCACTCTGTTTCTGTATGATTGTTCTGCATACCAGATTCACAGCATGATTAAATCTACCTCCTACACACTCGCCTCCTCTCTACTGTCACTCACACCTCGCTAAGGCAGCACTGTCATAGTCTGTTATCAGGCTCGATATTCCCCCATTGGCATTTTCTATTCTGTCTAGAGAATAGGTATCAGAGAAAAAAGAAAACACAGACAAGGGAATGTTTTCTTTGGTAAATTCAGCCAGCAGGGAAGGAAAATAACAAAGCGAGGTTTTGTTTTGTTGAGAGAAATACTGAGTGGCCTTTCTCTACAGGGAGTCGACTGTCATAGCATTTTGATACAGGTACAGTCACATCACAGAACACCACAACAAACTCTTAGCAGTCATCAATTATGCTGCATCTCTTAACAATGCCAGTCTTATTCGGTCCCCTAGGAACACTCAAAATGAAGTGCTTGTTCAGTTAGTGTTGCTCCCTAATAGGTACACCTGCAACACATAGTTTTCTCTCTGACTGTGGAGTGTGTTCAAGTGTGTATCTGTAGGAGGAGGTAATTTAACACAACTTCAGCGTTTGCCTAAAGGAATGATACATTCAAACATTCTCGCTTTGTGTTGTTTACTAGTTCATACTCTCCATCCTGGCCTTACACTCAACCAAGTGCCTCAAATACTTATATGGGGGGGTTTTTCCCCTTGTCAAATCACAAATCAAATCACTTTTTATTGTCACATCACATGTGCAGGAACACTGGCACAGCACATGCGAGTGAAATTCTTGTGTGCGAGCCCCACAAGCAACAGAGATGTGCAAACACAACAACACAAACGAGCAAAATACAAGAATGGCCAACCTGAAACTAATAAATATATGTACAATATATAATAGTGTATGCATTTCTGGATGTGTATACTAAATATTTTCCTACGTGTGTGTGTGTGTGTGTGTGTGTGTGTGTGTGTGTGTGTGTGTGTGTGTGTGTGTGTGTATACACATTTTTACAAATTAAATAGTAAAAAAATAAAATAAAATAATAATAATAATAATAATAATAATAATAATAATAATAATAATAATAATAATAATAATAAAATATATAAAATATACAGAGTTGAATATGTGCAAAACAAGTGGCATTTATATACAGTGTGGAGTGCATAATGTTGAAGTTCCAGTAGTGAAGCTGAGGTGTCTATGACGTGTTCAGCACGTCATAGACACCTTGTGCTTCAGATGAAAAGCTAAATATATTTTCAGCTGAAAGTTTTCACATTTTAATGTTTACACACAACTTTAAATATTTCATGGTTTCCTATCCTGACAAAGTTACACTTGTCATTACTTTTTATTAAAATGTCAACAGCGTTCATGTGAAAGCAATCACTGAGGTGATACCGAAATAGAGATTTTGTCATTTTTAAGTCCCGATTTGGTGTTTTGGTTCTGTGAGGAAAGTTACACTTTTTTGTAATTTTGCCTCTACCCAAGTTCTTTGGATTTTAAAATCAAGCAATCAAGATCTGATTAAAGTGCAGACTTCTAGCTTTAATTCAAGGGGTTTAACAAAAGTATCCCAATTTTCAAAAATAATCAACCGATCATTTCTTTTGTAGGTGAGGCCATGTCCTTAATTATTCCATAACAAATTAAGCAGACAAAAGTGTGGAATGGGGCCTTAAGAGATGTCAGTGGAAGTGAAGGCTGAGAAACCAAAATAAATCAATGAAAGAGATAGAGAAAAAAAAAGCAGCATGAATTGAGACATGCACAGGGTTGCACTCTCTGCTTAGACAGCGCTTCACAGTTCAGAACTTCAACGGCATTGCAAGGGGTGCCAACCATGGAAAAAGACTTTTGGACTGCCTTGAAGTGATTCTGGCAAACCATCGGGCTACTAAGGAGGAGAAAGTAGTGCCCTATTCACACAGTGCATTGTGTGTGGGGGGCACTGCTGACTTCAACTGTGGACATAGTGGGACCGTAGGTGTAGCCAAATGGTTGAAGGCTTCCACCTTGGTGAAATCAGAATCGTATCTCTACTTTTTGCAGATGAGGTGGTGCTGTTATCTTCATCAGGTGGTGGCCTCCAGCTCACATTGGAGCAGGTTGCAGTTTGAAGAAGCAGGTATGAGAATTACCATCTCCAAGTCTGAGGTTGTGGTCCTCAGACAGAAAACGGTCCAGGTCAGGGACAAGTTGCTGCCCCAAAAGGAGGAGTCCAAGTATCTAGGAAAGCTGTCAATCTTTCCTAGATACTTGGTCTTTTGGTCACTACCCAAGTTTTGACAGTGACCAAAGGAACAAGACGGTGGATACAAGCAACAGAAATGAGCTTTCTCTAAAGGGTAGCTGGGCTCTCCCTTAGAGACAGGGTGAGGAGTTCAGCTATTCGAAAGAGGCTCACAATAGACCCACTACTCCTCCGCAATGAATCAGAATCAGAATCAGAATACTTTATTGATCCCTGGGGGAAATTATTTTTTGTTACAGTGCTCCATTTTAAACCAACATTAAGACAAGACAGACAATACGCTAACTAAGAATAGTACAATATATACATATATATACATACATACATACATAAGTCACTTATAAATAAATAGTTGGAAAAGAAACATGTGTAGCTGTAGCAGCAAACAGTGTGTTAAGTGGATGCGTTGTACAGGGAGATGGCCACAGGCAGGAATGATTTCCTGTGTCGTTCAGTGGTGCTTTTCGGTAATCTCAGTCTCTCACTGAACGAGCTCCTGTGACTGACCAGCATGTCATGGAGTGGGTGGGAGGTGTTATCCAACATTGTCTTTATCTTGGACAGCATCCGCCTCTCCGACACCACCTTGAGGGAGTCCAGCTCCATCCCCACAACATTGCTGGCCTTACGGATCAGTTTATTAAGTCTGTTGGCATCTGCGACCCTCAGCCTGCTCCCCCAGCATGCAACAGCATAGAGGATCGCACTGGCCACAACAGACTCATAGAAAATCCTCAGCATTTTCCGGCATATGTTGAAGGACCTCAGTCGCCTCAAAAAATAGAGACGACTCTGGCCCTTCCTGTAAAGTGCTGTGGTGTTTTTAGCCCAGTCCAGTTTATTGTCAATGTGTACTCCAAGGTATTTATAGTCCTCCACAATGTCAACACTGACCCCCTGGATTGAAACAGGGGTCAAGTGTTTCCTGGTCTTCCTGAAGTCCACGATCAGTTCCTTGGTCTTTGCCACGTTGAGCTGCAGATGATTCTGCTCACACCACGTGACAAAGGAGTCGACCACAGCCCGGTACTCTGTCTCATCATCCCTGCTGATGCATCCAACCACCGCAGAGTCATCAGAAAACTTCTGAAGATGGCAGGTCTCTGTGCAGTGGCTGAAGTCTGTGGTGTAGAGGGTGAAGAGGAAGGGGGAGAGGACAGTCCCCTGTGGTGCCCCTGTGTTGCTGATCACCTTGTCAGACACACACTGTGGGAGACGTACATATTGTGGTCTTCCTGTCAGGTAATCAACAATCCAGGACACCAGAGAAGCATCCACCTGCATCGCTGCTAACTTATCACCCAGGAGGGTCGGCCTGATGGTGTTGAAAGCACTGGAAAAGTCAAAAAACATGACCCTCACAGTGCTCGCCGGCTGGTCCAGATGGGTGTAGACACGATTGAGCAGGTAGATGATGGCGTCCTCTGTTCCGAGACGAGGCTGATAAGCGAACTGAAGGGGATCCAGATGTGGTCTTACTATGGGTCGCAGCTGGTCCAGGATGAGCCTTTCCAGGGTCTTCATGATGTGGGAGGTCAGTGCCACGGGCCTGTAATCCTGGGGGCCACTGGGACGAGGCGTCTTTGGTACAGGGACGAGGCATGATGTCTTCCACATCACCGGGACCCTCTGCAGACTCAGACTCAGCATAAACAGTTTATGAAAGACTCCACACAGCTGGGGGGCACAGGTCTTGAGGACAAGGGGACTCACTCCGTCTGGTCCAGCAGACTTGCCTGAGTGAAGTCTCCTCATTTGCATCTCAACCTGGTATTGAGTGAAGGTGATGGGTGGGGGAGGGGTGTCAGGAATCTCACAGGAGGCAACATGTGAAGAGAGAGGCTGGCACAGTGGTGTGGCTCTGGATTCCAGGCTGACTGCAGGTGAGGTTGTGGGGGTGGGAGCAGACACTGTGGTGTCGAATCTATTGAAAAACAGATTCAACTCGTCGGCTCTATTCGCACCTCCCTCAGCTCCCCTGCTGTTGGTTGGCCTGAATCCAGTGATGGTCTTCATGCCCCTCCACACCTCTCTCATGCTGTTCTGCTGGAGTTTCCACTCCAGCTTCCTCCTGTAATTGTCCTTAGCCTCTCTGATCTTGTCCTTTAGTAACACCTGGATCTTCCTCACCTCCTCTTTGTTGCCCCCTCTGAAAGCCCTCTTCTTGTTGTTGAGGAGGGCTTTGATGTCCTTAGTCACCCACGGCTTGTTATTTGGGTAACAATGAACAGTCTGAGCTGGAACAATGGAGTCGGTGCAGAAAGTTATGTAGCCTGTGATACACTCAGTAAGCCCATTGATGTCCTCGGCGTGAGGCTCACAGAGTGTTTCCCAGTCGGTCACCTCGAAACAGCCCTGTAGTTCCGCTATTGCCTCCTCTGACCACCTCCTAACAGTCCTGGTGGTCACAGGTTCCCTCCTCACAATTGGCACATAGCGGGGGGTGAGGTGAATCAGGTTATGATCTGACCTACCAAGTGGGGGGAGGGAGGAGGAGCTGTATGCATCCTTGACGTTAGCATACAGTAAGTCTAAATTTTTCTCTCCCCTGGTGGGACAGTCCACATATTGTTTGAATGTTGGTAGTGTATTGTCCAGTGATACATGGTTGAAGTCACCCGAGATCACAATAAAGGCACTCGGGTGCTGAGTCTGTAGCCGAGCTATGGCAGAGTGGATAGTGTCACATGCAGCTGTGGGGTTAGCAGAGGGGGGAACATAGACAGCCACCAAGATGACGTGAGAGAATTCCCTGGGTAAATAATACGGCCTGAGTCCAACAGCACACAGTTCAGTGTCCGGGCAACAAATCCTTTCTTTGATTGTTATGTTGGCAGGGAAAGGAGACAGTTGAGGTGGTTTGCCTGTCTGACTAACACTTCTCCTCGATGTCTCCTCAAGCAAGGTGTTCGAGTTAAGTCCTGCCAGGCAAAGACCTAGGAGTAGGTCCAGGACACTCTGGGGAGATTATATCTCTTGGCTAGCCTGGGAATGTTATCCAAGGTGTTCCCTTGGATAAACTGGAAGAGGTGGCTAGGGAGAGGGAGGTCTGGGTTTCTCTGCTTGGGCTGCTATCCCTGCAACCTGGTCCCAGATAAGTAGAAGATGGATTGATGGATATTAAAAGCTATTCTTGCAATATTCTGGTATACCTTTTTTAAACCCCTTGAATTAAATCTAAGGGTTTAGACTTGGTGTTTGTTTTAAAATCCACTGTGTATAGAGGCAGTTAGAAAGATTGCATTGTTGTCCAAAAACTTCTGAACCTACATGTATAACAGTTAGCCTCCTGAGTACCTTCATCTTACCCAGAAAGATGGATAGCTTTGTCGTGGCCAGAAATATATCAATACTGAAACAAATCCTTAAAAAAGAATTTAAAGTTAAATAATGAAGATAAATGTATATTTATTTGTAAGGATTATTTTCAGTAGGTTACGGCTCAGATTTATTACATTGTACTGGTTTGATTTTTAGCTTCTTGAGTGGACGCGGTCGCAGTTACTTTTGACCTAACTTTGGTTCTTCAAGTGAAAGGTGCAGTCCAGCCTCGTGTTGATAAAAGACTGGCTGGAAGTCTAACTGGCTCTTTGAAGGATAATACCAAACAATGGAGAGAACAGGGGAGATACTTCATGCACACTTGAGTGCACATGCTCTTATTCATTCACTTACTTATGTAAAACTTTCTTTTCTTCTCCTCCTCCCTCAGACTCGATGTCTCTCAGCTCCGTCTGTCCTCAGCCATCTCTCTCGAGTGCTTTACTCCAAACACTTTTATACTTAATCTCTGTCTTCTCTCCTTACTTACACAGTCACCGTCTCGTTGTCTTCTTTCTTCCTTCTCCCATCCTTCATCTGTGTACATCTAATGCCTTGCCAGTCAGTGCAGCACCGCTAGCATACTGAGAAGGTTCAAGAGAGACAGGTGGGAGTCAAGACAAGACATGAAGAGGCAGAGGACATCTGGAGCCTGGTTGCTAATTCATTCACAAATGATAAATGAGCTATTTTGCGCTTGGTAATGGATGAGAGAGGTGCCGACAAACGATAAATGTTCTGACTAAAATATATGTGTCTCCTCTCTGAGACAAAGTCCGAGATAGAGTTTAAAAATCAGGATGCGATTTAAGTAAAGACAGTAAAATATGAAACATCCCTGTTGCTTGTAGTTGTTCATGTTTGCAAATAGTAACTACTACTTGACACTTGCAGAAGTTTGAGTAAACTGGAGGTGAAGAAGGTTCACCTTCCAAATTAAAGCTATGCCTCAGCAGGCAACAGTTTCTATTTCTGCTTTGTTTCATGCTTTTCACAGTTTCACTAAAGCTCAGAGAGCACCTGGCACTTTATGAGAGTACCTTGCAGACAAGTCAGTGACCTCCATGTAAGCTATGAATGACTGATGCATGCTAGCAACCCAAACAATCACAAGGAGGTTTTATCCAACCGCTTGGGAAATGTAAATTTCTTTTCCTAGCAATACCAGGGGGTCACACACCAATCTCTGTGGCAATTTTATTCATACAGCACAATTCATTATACTCAAACTCAATGTGCCTAACACAGAAATAAATAAATTATTTTACAATGACTTTATAATGAATACAGCAAAAAAAAAAAAAAAAAAGATTACAAAGAGGTAGAACACACAGACACACAAGTTGACATACACATGTCTGTGTATTTCTGTGAGAATGAAACAGTTTTGAGTTTTTTTAGATTTCATATGTAATTGATCTCAGGTCAGCAGGCAGCTTGTACCAAAAAACAGGACAGCAGTAACTGAAAGCACCCTCAGCACACTTTAGACCTAATTCTGGAGACAGTTAAAAGAGCTGCATCTGATGAGAGTTCTAGTTGGATTATAGATACTGAGCCTATCAGTAATGCACTGAAGGGCCAAACCACTGAGAGCTTTATGAACTAATAAAAAGTAATTATGGGCTCCCAGGTCAATACAGAGAGTGATGTAGCCTTTTCAGAAAATACTACATTCAGGTGAAACTTTCAGGGATTTCCTTACTTGTAGATTTAAAACTTTCCTTTTTAATAAAGCTTATAGTTATAGGGCGGATCAGGTGATATTGAACCTACTCTTTATATGATGAATAAAGTCTTTAGAATTCACAGCTGAGAAGGCTGACACTGAGGTCATGGCAGTCATTTGATAAGATTGTGATTAGCTAGATAAATTACAAAAATATATATTTTCTCCAATACTAGAAACTCTTTTCCGGAAGAGAAATGCAATTTCATTACATTTTTTTTCTTTAAAGAAATTCATTTGGTACAGTTTTGGAGGGATTAAGTATAGGTAAAAATAGAAAACCATTATTAGACTGATTAATGTTAATCAGTTAGAGAGATGTAGGATTGTATGGCTATTTTATTATTATAAAAATTAAGTGTCTTTTTATAGATTTCAAAGCTATTTTCTCTTTTCTCAAGTGTGTGACTAACAGTGTTGGTCAAGTTACTTGAAAAAAGTAATCAGTAACTAATTACTGATTACTTCCCCAAAAAAGTAATCTGTTACTTTACTGATTACTTATTTTCAAAAGTAATTAATTACTTAGTTACTTTTAAAAACATGATTTACAACCTGAATAGGTGATAAAGCGATAGATCTTTCAGCCCAATTCTACTTTTTCTACATAATCCATCATACAAAATGTAATCAAATGGAAAAGTCTCTTTTTTTAACTTGTTTTATTAATTTTAATCTTTTAACTTTATGCATCAAGCAAAAATTTAATTATCTGCAACATTCTCTGACTTGAATAAATTAGTTTAACATTTAAACCTATTTTTTGACACATTCCAGCACATAAAATAAAATATTTTTTGTGTTTACACTCTTTCAAATAGATGCAAGTAAAACACAGCAGAAAATAAAGTCAAAGACTCAGCAGTCCTGTTGCTCTATTTTCACCTGTAAAGCAGGAGTGGCGTAGGCGGAGGTTTACCCTGGTGCAGGTGTGCCGCGGTCAGTGGAAGAATCCGCGAGTTTCTCTGTGAATTTCCCATTACGTCGTAGCTACTCGGTGCTTGCTTAGAAGTTTTGGGGGGTTTTTCGCTGTAAAAAGAAGTTTTCTTCCCACGCACAACGGACAATAATGTTTTTGTCACTTTTTATGGAATCAAACTCAAAGTAAGGTCAGTACTTCCACGCTTTAAACGCTGCATGCTCATACTCTCTCCCACAATCGATATGTGATCCATTGTTGATCTGCACACAGCTGTTGTCACTAACGGCGCACTCGCGTCAGTCACTGTCGTGAGAGATTCTCGCAAAAAATCACGGTTTTAGTAACGCAGTAATTACCGTTTTTGCAACAGTAATCCCTTACTTTACTCGTTACTTGAAAAAAGTAATCAGATTACAGTAACGCGTTACAAGTAACATGTTACTGCCCATCTCTGGTGACTAATTATTTGTACATCGTTACCTTGTCGCTGTTTTTCTCCAGGAAGCTTTACGTGGAACGTGCATTTATAGTTCTAACAGGAGCAATATGATCAGTAATGTGAGAAATTTTCCAGCTTTTTATCACATGATGACAGAACTGATGATATGTACTTTGAAAATTCGCTGATAAATGTATTGGCTGTGCTGGCATTGATCTAATGCTTGTTAATGGTTTAGTTGGTGTTTATTTTGACACTTGAACAGAATATTTTGTTGTGATAAATGTCAAAAATTATTCAGTTATTTAGACATACAAAAAAAAGAAGGTAGAAGCAAAGTAAAACAGGTAGACAGCAAATGTTCAGCAGTTGAAGAGATTGCATCGCTCAGCAATGATGACAGTCAATGAGCAAAAGAAGTATCAGTCTCTAGGTCTGCATGATTGGGGCTTTAGCATGATGGTCTAAAACCAGTCTCTATGTGACTGGGATTTTATTAATTCTACATTGTTGCCATGATTGTCACACGTCTAAAATGCAGACGATAATACCACTTTTGTTTTGAAGGTTATAGCAAGGAATAACTTGGCTTAGGATGAAAATTTGAAAAAAAAATCACTGATTGTGTGTAAGAGACAAATGTAGCTAAAGCCTGTCTAGCAGCAAGTCTTGTAACAAAATAAGCAGCTATCTTGAAACAAGACCAGATTATCTAAATAATGGAGATGGAGGCATAATTGTAATTTTCATGGTCACTAACAGATGAAAACTTCACAGTAACATAAATCATGCTGAATAAAAACTCTTCAAAAAAGTCTGGACAAAAAGACAAAAAACTCTTCTTTTTTTTTCCTCATCAAGATATAGTTGTACAATACATGTGCACTGTTTCCCAACTGTTCAGCTGCATTACGAGCTCGATGCAAGGTGGACACCATCCTGCTCAGACCACACGAGCACTGGAACAAATCCAGTGTCGAATGTGAATCTCCACTGTTTGCATGTGTAATTGCAACATCATGATGGACAATATCCTAAAAAGTAGCCAAACTGGGTTGGCAGGTTCGAATTTTCAGCCAGTGCTAGTGACTTTGGTTAGCCGGCTGGATCCATCAACTGTATGGATGCATTAGACAGGCACAGATATCTGCTAAGCAATGCTTAGGAACATTCAAATACAGCGTCTTCCTGAGTAGGTTGTCAGCATTAATGACACAGTGAACCATGTTTAAAAAAAAAAAAACTTTCAAAAAGCACCAATGCCACAAACACAGTTGAAAAGATGCAGTTTAGAGACTCGAATGAGCAGAAATATTACTCAGCCAGCTCTATCAGCCAGCTCTCTGTAAAACCACCCATACATAATAATTGGTGCATTTAAGCATTAATACAATAGGAATTGGTACTTATAAAAATACATTTCTCCCTCTACAGCAGTCCCAGCAGGGAAAGTGCCATTTATTATTATGTGTCATTTATTTTTTCTGTATAGGTGGGCATTTTAACACTGGGTCTTTGGGGATTCACTCACTTTTGGAGCCAGCCTCAGGTAGACATTTGAGGAACTGCAGTTTTTTGCCATTTAAGCTTCATTCTTCTTCTTCCCAGGAGTTTGCTGCTTGCTGGAGAAACTGGGGCGAAAAATAACCTGACTCTGTCCAAATCACCACTTTTTAATTTGTATTTTATCTTTCTTTCTTTATTTGCCATAATATGCATAAAATCGTAAAAATGTTTATTTGTGTTTACTCAGTTAAAAAAAAGAGACTGTAAACAGCTCCTAACTTCTTGAATCACTATCTATACTTAAAAAATGTTTACAAAAATGGATTGATAGATTCATTTGTGACTCCTCACTGTTGTTTAGTTCTGATAGAGTTAAAGGGAGTGCTTTGAAATCACTTATGCAAGAAAAAAAAGAAAGGAAATCATTCCCAGGTGTGACCCATTTCATTTTAACGCCTGCTTGGCTACACTTTCCTACATTGTGATATTTTTTTCTTTTTAAACCAGGTTTCAAGGCATAAAGAGCAGGAAACTGTAAGGAATGAGTAACCAAGCTGTGGCCCATGTCATGCTGTCTCGCCTTAGCGGATTGTAATGAGAACTATGCCCCTGCATCATAATCACCGGTGACCCTCACGCTAAGACTTGATTGGCTCCTCTGTGACCTCCTGGGCGTCCTCTGAGCAAGGTACTGACTGTCCACTGGTTCGGACCTGACCAGAATATTCATGAATGTGTATGTATGGAGGCTTATATTGGTTTGTCTAAATAATCCATGCTGCTGCTGCCAGGGGAGAAGACCAGGTCGAAGTGTTGGGTTTCTGATGGATGTGTTCAGCTTCTGCGTGTATGTGTGTGTGGTTTGGTTTCTCGCCTAAACCATCAATGAGTTGATAAACTAATTTGGCTTGGATTTGTCTTACCTGCCAATACTGCGAACGCGCTTCAAGAATCGATGAATAGAGGTTCAGGCACGACTCTTTCAGAGTGAACCTGCTTCCTCCGTGATGCTGCTGTATAATGACATCACGCTGCTGAGGGGATTCGTGTAAACGGAACCATATGGCTGTGAGCACCTCTGCTTTCTGTCAACCTGTTATTGCTCCCCACTACTCATCTAATGTGCACATGCTTAGATGTTCTGCCATTGTTGTGAATGTTAGCAAAGCGACTATAGCTCATACGGTAATATCACACCACCTGTCGGGAAGGTTAATTGTTCCGTGGGAAACTCTCAGAGCTCATTTTATTCACTCTGTTGGCTTTTTAATATGTATCTGTTTATTGGCTGAATGAAGAAACTCGTGGTATTTAGATTTTGTAATAGCATGAAATAGCAGGGGATTCATGATGAAATAATTGTGTATGTATGTGTTCCCGTATATCAGTGTGTACTTTTAATGCTCATTAAAATATTCATTATTATTTCTATTTGAATATCGTTTACGATCATAAAGCTTCTGGTTGTTTCGTCTCTTCTCCTAAAAGCGGTAGACGCATTATTCATGTTTTCCGAGGTTACACACAGCACCAAAATTCCCACAGCCATCACTGCATTTGTTTTGCTGAGAGGAATACAAATGTGCTGTGTCTGGCACCCACAGAGATGCTCTGAACCACAGTAGGAATCACACATCCAAACTACATTTGAATTTGCAAGTCTCTCTTCAGGCTGGAAACAACACCTCTGGGTCATTTCTCTATGAAACTTTTTTTGATGGGCACGGAGGATTGGAGTTATGTTTTTGACAACTACAAACGCTACACCAACCTATCCTGTCATCTTTGACATATAATTTATTATTTACATTTATTAAAATGAAGACATCAATATGTGGTGTCTTAAAGTGGTTACTGTAGTGTCTTGACCAGCATCAGAGGGACTTTAGCACAGTTGCCTCATGGAGAACATCTTATCTATCTCACACTTTTACCCCGGTGTGGGATATATCCTATAAGTTAAAGCTGCAATTTAGATTGTCTTTTTTTAACAATAAATCAATATTAAAAATTAGACTGCAGGAAGCTGTGACCAGACAGTAAAGTTCAGCTTAACTCCATGTGTCACTTTAGATGCTTTTTGTTCAGTTTTGTGGATATTCAGGTTTTCATAGGCCTCTATGCAAACCTATGAGTAGCTAGGTATACCTCATCATTCCACTGAATGAGTGCCTTATAAAAACACTAATACATTTCTTGTTGTGGAGCAATTTTGACTCACTCGTTTTTACAGCGCTGCTTCCATTCACTGAGGTTTGCATCCATTTATTTACACACAGCTCTCTTAAAGTCCCACCGCTGGTGTGCTTGGGATCATTGTCCTCTTGCATGAATCAGTTTTGACCGTTTGGCTGTCAGACACACGGCCTCACATTTGACTCGAAAATACTTTAATATTCAGAGGTTTCATGGTCAACTCAATGACTGCAAGGTGCCCAGGTCTGGTAATTGCCATCACCCGTCCACCACCGTGCCTAATAGTTGGTATGCGTATAACATTGTTTATTATGACCACACATCCCCACTTTAGTCCTGACTGTCTAAAAGACATTGTTCCAGAAGTCTTTTCCAGTGTTGTGTTCTTGTTTTTTGCAAACCTAACCCAGGCTGTCATGTTCTTCTTAGAGAGAAGAACATGGCCTGGATACGGCAACAAACAAGCCATATGTACAGTCTTTATCTAACTGTACTGTCATGAACTTACTGACTGGCAACATTTCTGCTTTGACAAAGGTGCTCACACTGCTCAATTAATCAGTTCCATTTGATTTGCAGCACCTGGTTGGTTCTTGCCCTCTTAATTCTTATGGAGGCTTTTTCTGTATGTTTAAATTAATCTTCAACAGGTGGCATGAGTGGAAAAACCACACAGACAAGGCTAGCAAACAGCTGATGAGGGAAGTGTGGCATTGCGGAGTTGTCCTGTCCTTCAGTAAGTGGAGACAAAAACAAAAAAGAGTGAGAGAGAGCTAAGAAGCGGAAGAAATGTGAAAGATTTCTGAAGTGGACAGTGAGCTGTGGACAAATGAATGTTAATATTACTCACTGCATGCCGGAAGTGTGAATAGTATACACACCATAACAACAGTATCATGAGTATGTGCACATTGTGTCCAAAAAGAGTCAGTTGGTGTATCTGCCAACAGAACGCAAAACTTTCCAGATGTAACCTCTCATTTTTTAGTGAGCGGCCACTCTTCATACCTGCTACCACTGTTTCAGGTTCACAGTTCAGCACCTGCAGCTTATGTTACCTGCAGTTGCATCAGATGTCAGCCTTGGTCATTTGAATCATGATACATGGATATAAAAATGTGTAGTATATGTTATAAAAATCTCTGCTAAGCTAATGGTCGCCTTGTTTTATTTTTAATTCTTTTCTGACAGATAACAGGCACATTAGGGCTTTGTCAGCAGGCAATATGCACTGATGTCAAAAGCAGAAATGCTTCTTTCACTAACTGCAATAAACACAAGCCTGGCTGATATTCTCATACGTCATTAACTTTTGGTTATATCTATTGTACATATAATTTGTGCCTTAGCGGCTGGATTCAGGCATGAGTTATGGTTAAAGGCACATCACATTATCTCGGCTAAATCTAAGTGAGATGGATTGAGGGAAAGAAGGTGCAGTGATGAGAAATCCTGGAACTTTCCATTTGGTGTCGCTGGGATCTGTGACTTTGACAGCTGTGCCTTCCAGTGGCTGAAAAAAAAACTGTTTAAATGCAAAACTTAATCCTAACAGGAAGCCTGTCTTTCCTCTGTCAAGTCTGTGGCAAGCTGATTTTAACACACGAGATAATCGACGCGATTTGTATTTTCTTCCATATATTTGTGTAAATTTTGTGTTTGCAGTATATTGAAATCTGGTTGGGTGTCACTAAAGGGTGCATACATACAGAATATCATGCATCGCTCGCTCAATTTTCTCAACGCCTCAAATGCAAATGAGCCCATTTGATGTAGTGGTTGTTCAAAAGATATTGTAGAGGCAAGGAGATTGGTTACCGAGGTTGATAATTAAAAATGGGAGACTCTTCCCTCGCCTTCCTGTGTTTATAAGCAAGTGAACAAAATTCTCCTCAGAAATTATCTGAGTTGGCAGACGGACAGATGAATACGTCTGGTAGTTAAAAGGAAAAGCAGCCTCGCACTGTTTCAATATGTGTCAGAACAAGATGGTAGCTTTCTGCAAGCCTCCATTACAAGGCTTTACTAATCCAAACATGCAAATCTGTGTCTAAAAAGCGCTTTATGCATAATCCTAACACAATTTCTATGGTATTAAGATGGGGCAACAAGAAAAAGACTGGTTGCCAATACAGTATCAGTATGTCAGCTCTTTATTGAGCCGTACTGTAGCACAGAGCTAAGCAAACTGCAGCAGAAAGCACACAGGAAAGCATGCATCACGATTTTCAAAATACTGCTGTACTGGAGAAGCACACAAAACAAAAAGTAATATTTCATTCTTGCAGTGATTTGAGTCTTTATCACGGTGAGCACTCATCGGCTGGCACACAGAGTCGTGGTTAATAAGTTCAAGAAATCAGCAAGGAATTTCACATTGATTTTCCACTTGAACTGTGTCCGTGTAGCTGATTATTTTCTAACAGCAGTGGGTTTGATTGCAGGGATCAACATCACATTGCCCAATACTTCAGTCCTCTTTAACAAACACGCAGGAGCCTTGATTTAACCAAAGAACGCTTCGAGCTTAATTCATGATTAAAGACCGAGTCTCTAAAGTAAGGAGAGGCTTGCCAAGTTCATTTATATGGCACAAATTCCTTCTATAAAAGGCACTTATGTGACTGATATAATGCATTAAAAGGAAACTGCGGGGAATGAGTAAGATGCAAACCACCGCCAGCTTCACCTGTTCTGACATTTCTGAATGTGCACAGTTCGGAAATAGGTGTCTCTGAATGAATGCTCTCGAATTCCCTTTTAATGGCGGCTTGAATCCCTCACATGACAATGTGTTATTATGCAGCTAATTTGCATCAGCAACTCACTTTCACTGGTAATATTCAGCGACAATGCAGGATGCAGTGTGGCATTCACACACTCTAAGGGAAAACTAAAGGCATTGTGAAATAATGGGTGGTAAAAGAAGGTGCTTACATTACAGGCTGAGATTTACATCCTGTCTCCTAACCATGAGCTTCCCTCAGCTATAGTTGTTTTGCCTGGCATTAGATCACACTGGTTTCTCTAACAATAATTAAATAAATAATCATAGCAATAAATACACAGTTGTTCTCACAGCTGCATTTAAAATGATAAATATGACATTCACTTTTTGTTTTGGTTTCAAGTGTTATTTTCAGCTTCTTTAAATATGTGAATGTCATTCAACTCCAGTGATGGCCATAAATCCCTCATCCTTGCTCCAGGGGACACTGTGTCGGGAAACGGTTACTATATTAACGTCTCTAAATCAAAACTGTATTCACACTGCTTATGATTTTCCCTCAGACACGCCGCGAGTGTTTAAATAAATCACGTGAGTTTAAAATATTACTGTGAGGCTACGAGACTTACAAGAAGTTCTGCGGTGACTCTGAGACAGATTTACTCACGAATGGTGACATTTCCAAAGAGTGATGCAAGCTGACACAGCCACCCTGCCCTTTCCTGCGCGATTCAGCTCGATTTGTTACAATTATAATTCACTGTCCAGAGAGCGGGGCAGAGTGGGACGTGCGTGTGCACGTGTGTCGTGAAGTACAAATGCCACCACGGTACGAACAGACCGGTTACAATATGTTAGGATGAATACCTCGCAGCGCACACCGCAGACAACAGTTCATTACTGCCTGATTACCATATGCTTGTGAGACCGCGGGTTCAAACCTGGTTCAGATCTAGCCGGTGATTCATGTCCGACCTGATTTCACTCCGCTGTGCGCTGTTTACAGCAACAATGGAAGGTGTTTTCAATCAGTGACACAAAACGTCTTTAAATCTCGCTAATTGTGCGGGATGATGAAAATCACATTTCCTCTGCACTGGCCTGTTTGGGGGGTGGTGGACCAGATTCAAAGCTGGTGAAAGGATACGTGCCAGCTGGTAGCAGGTGATGTCAAATCGAGTAAGTCCTTTCGGTTAGAAAGACAAGAGAGGGAGCAAGGCCATCTGTGTCTGTGGAGATTTAGAAGGAAACGAACAGAGGTTTATAAATCTGACTTTGTATTGTATTATGGGACATATTACTGTAGACCAATCTGGGTATTAGGAAAGTAGTAGTCATGGTTAGGGTTGGAGTAAGTCTCCATGAATGTAAGCCAGTGTTCTTTTCGTTAGAAGTGTGTGTGTGTGTGTGTGTGTGTGTGTGTGTGTGTGTGTGTGTGTGTGTGTGTGTGTGTGTGTGTGTGTGTGTGTGTGTGTGTCCCATGTATTCGTTAACTAGCAGTGATTCAAAGCCTACACAGACACGATACGGAGGCTAAAAGATTAACAGCGTGTCACTGTCACATGATTCAAATTTCTCTGCATTATGAATGTAAGGATGAGTTTAAAAATACACAAGGCTGTGAATTATGCAGCCATGCTCTGTGGTTGTGCAGCTTCGAGTCAAAAAGCCTCTCAGTGAGTAATGTGGCAAATGTGACTGAGGAGAGCACCAGGCTGGAGGTGAAACATGTGACATGAAACAACATTCACGTTCTGTTCAAGTGCTCCAAAAATCTTTGGCACAGTTTATTTCATAGCAGGGGGGGGGGGGCAATTAGTTTAAGAGCAGTGGAATAATTAGGCGGAGAGAATATACCACCCGTGGAGAGTGTAAATAAGGCAATTTATTTGCTATCATGCAGCTGGATTCTTGTGCGCTAAACTCCCCAAAACTCCAGCATGCGATAGCATACTTTAATGAGCACTATCCTTTTGCTTTTTTTTCTTTACACCCTCTGCAAATGAATTGTTCTTAGACTAATTCTTGATAACTGATTTTTAGCTAAAAGCTCAACATACTTTGTGGGGTGTGTCTTAAACAATGCCTTTTCTATTCACCACAATCATACATATATATATTACTCAAAAATATCTCATTTTGATTCATTATGGGATGCTGCCTGAAATTCTCATTGTCAAATGAGGCAAACAGTATTGTGTGTGTGGGAGAGAGAGAGGCGCTGGGTGCATGTGTGTATGCTGCCACCTAGTGACAGCACTCAGAACAACGAGAGCAGATGAGTCATTCTTGCAGCCCGGACCGACTGCCTTTCCTCGGTGCTGATGCAGAGGGACCCGGGTTAGGTCATAAATTAGTCTCTTTTAACATTCACAGCTGATGGAAGGCAATCTCAAGGTGTGTGAAGATGAGGTTGAAAGGATGTGTAGACGGTGAGCACAGAGCGGGGAAAGCTGGGGAGGGGAGGTGGCAGCGGTGATGGTGACAGGAGTGAAACATGGATATGTGGCTCTGTGAAGCAAGAATAAGAAGGCGTGAGCCAGTAGAGCAGGGCCGTGGACAGCTAACCATTCAGAGCAACAAAAAAAGGAGCTGTCATTGACAGTTCTGCAGTGTTATTTCTGGAAGGAAAGAAAGAAAAACATTAAACCAAGAAGTTTATTTTCAGTGGCTTTTTCTGGAAGTTTATAATTAGACGTCAGAGCTTTTTTTTTTTATTTTTTTTTTTAAAGGAACACTGAAAGCATTTCTCAAGACCAAGAGGCTGTAAAAAGCACCTATCTCTTTCCCCCCTCTATAACCTTGAAGAGCAGCATATGTTTTTAAGAGGTCACTGATAACAGGATTGTTTATGTCTTACAGACTTTTGTCTTCCCAAAGATCAAACTCTGCATAATTTAATATTCACCATCGTGTTTAGAGTACATTTATGTTGACAAAATTGACATTCAAAGCCGCTTTTGGCGCTGTTTAAGCGTACTGTGATTTAATCATGTCCCGAAGCCCCTACGTGCTAAATTAAGTCCCAGCAAAAGCAAATGTGTGTATTGAGGATTAAAGAAACGAAACGGCATAACATAGACGGATTTCCACTCAGAGGAGGCGTTAAAAATCTAGCAATAGAGGAGCAAAAAAGAAAAAAATACCCAGTGTGGAAACAGTTACCTTGAACATTCCGCTGAAAGGAAATGTCACAGGTGTTTATCCATTCGCTGAACTCCTCTCTTCCATAACCTCCAGCGAAATTGCCATAAGACCTCTAAATGACTGTAGACTGTAGTCAATTTCCAGACCCAAAGCCCCATGAAGTCAAGTAATACCACAGGCCAGTCCAGCATGAAAAGTATTAAGGCAGGCGCTGAATTCATGTGAGGATAAATAGCCTTCCCTCCACTGTGTGAGTTAATCTTTTTAATTGTGTGTCTTTTGTTGATAAATGGGCTTTTTTTGCATCCTTCATTTGGTAATACGAGAATAAATATGCATGTTAGGCCAATTTCCTTCTCACTCTGTGTTCAATCACAACTTGAGACATGGCATTCCATCCCATAATTACCACGTGACAGGTAATTTTAGTCAAGTAAAGCCTGGCTGTATTGATATTTTATTAAAAAAACTGCTGTAAAGGGATGATGTATGCGGTTTAAAAACTGTCATTAATTACAGTCTGACATCGACCTTTATGTCCTTTTTCGCATCCTACCAAAATGCTGTCATCAATTTCAGTGAAATATAGAGTCACAATAAGTATGCATTAAATGGCTTAAAGAGGCCATACGTTTAAATTCTCCCCCTGTCTAGCACATCGCTCTCCTCCCTGGAGTCACTCTCAGAAAATTACACCATTACAACATTTTTAACTAAGCAGCCTCGGGCCACCGAGCCACTTGACACATCCTCATCCGTCTCTCTCCCTCAGATGTCGTCCACATCATAAACTCTGGCAGTCTGCACAAACACGCGCCGAGGAAACGCGTCGTGAAGGAGCGGTGACATTGACGGAGTGAGAGTGCGGCCACAGTGTGATGTAACAGCACGCTGCCACTTATGAAAACACCTACTACACACTGTCAGCAACTTAACCTTCTATCACCTGAATCCCCCGCTGGAGGATTAAATGTGGCAGATGTAGGACGAGAGGAGGGGGATCAGGGGAAGGGAGTGACAGAGGTGAGGTGGAAGGTAGGAGTGACTTCATAAGTTTTGGGAGAAAAACAGCTGAAAGGGGGAAAAGAAGGGAAACCGAGCAAAGGTTATACATGAGAAGAATGAGAAAAGGTGGAAGAAGAATTGAAATAAGGCACTTGTTTATATGTGATGCCAAGCAATGGTGCCTGATGTCCACATTATATATATATATATGCCTTTGTAGCTGAGAAAATGTGGGGGACACCAACAATATCTAAAGCACATTTTGTGCCAGTTCTTCCCATATTAAGATTATTTTTATATATAAGTATACTGGTAATAAATGTGAGTAATTAATGAATGCATTTCTGATGAAAATCACCATAAATAGCAAATTAATTCATCATCTGTACTGCTTGGTAAACATCTGGACTGCAATCCTTAAAAAAAGCAAATGTAAAAATTTGTTCAGTACATCTGTTTGTTATGTGATAAAATCATCATATCATTATTCACCAGAGTCTCAGTGCATATTTAAGGCTTTAAATTTCATTATTATCCTTCGCTTATATAAATTGGATCTGTGATGCTGTAATTAGGATTCATCATCTGGAGATGATTAATATATGTTGTCAGGCCACGAAGAATGAATGCAGTTCTGAAGGCAATGGGCTCCAACCTAGTATTAGGTATACACCTTGCTGAGACTAGGTTGGAGCCCCTTGCCTTCAGAACTGCATTCATTCTTCGTGGCCTCCAACAAGGTGCTGAAAACATTCCTCAGAGATTTTAGTCCATATTGACATGATAGCATCACATAGTTGCTGCAGATTTGTCTGCTACACGTACACGATGCAAATGTCTGCACATGTGTGACTGTGGAGGCCATGCCTGGATTATCGGTTTACAGACCTCTGGGCACAAATGTTTGGTTTGGTTGTTTTTATGGTCAGGCTTTTCTTTTCTCAGTAGTCATACATCTCATACAAGTATGTGTAAACAGAATGGTTTTATAGAGACTTTTTATGGCGCACTTTAACTTACTGAAAAAAAGTGGTCAAGGCAGTGCACTGTTCCACTAAAATCTTTAAATTGTCAAATATGAAATAGAAAAAGTCTTTGTAAAGGAATAATAATATATCTCATTTAAGTTCACACACACACACACACACACGTTCTTGTCTCATCCCTGTCTCTACGTCCTCCTTTCCTTCCTTTCAGTGGTGCTTGCCAGTACCACTCCACTCCATCTGTTGTGCTTTTTCACAGTCCCACAACTGAATGAGTGCTTAAAAAATAATTGATGTGAGAGTAAATAGATTTGCCTTTTTTCATTTGTCAAAAATGTTTAAATTAAATTAAATAGACTAATGGATGGGACCCCAACTGTGGTAAGCCCCTGCAGATGTGTCCAGAATGATTAATCCAGCCCTGAGTACAGTGTTCAAGACACCAGTTTGAGATCCTCTGAGCCTTGCAACTTGGTGTGTTGTCCTCGGAGGATGGGTTCACTGTCGTTATTAAAGGATGAACATTACTCAGGTAGCCAGTGGTGTTTTAAATGATGCTCAGTTGGGCCCAAAGCATGCCCAGAAAATATCCCTTACACCATTACACCACAAGCAGCCTGGACCATTCATACAAGGCAGGATGGATCCATGTTTGCATGCTGGTTATGCCAAATTATGACCATACCATCTAAATGTCACAGGAGACATGAAGACTCATCAGACCAGGCAACATTTTTCCTGTCTTCTATTGTCCAGTGTTGTTTAGCCCATGTGAACTATAGCCTAATTGCCTGTTCTTAGCTGACAGGAGTGGCACAGGGTGTGGTCTTCTGCTGCTCTGTTGCATGATCAGAGATGCTTCTGCATACTTTGGTGTTAGCAAGTAGTTACTTAAGTTACTTTTGCCTTCCTACCAGCAGGGTAGGGAACAGTAACTCAGAGAACTGCTGCTCACAGGATATTTTTTCC
The DNA here is from genome assembly GCF_057381845.1 of Rhamphochromis longiceps. Lineage (NCBI taxonomy): Eukaryota > Metazoa > Chordata > Actinopteri > Cichliformes > Cichlidae > Rhamphochromis > Rhamphochromis longiceps. Next base: position 18,738,530 of record NC_140562.1, read on the forward strand.
TTTCTTTTTTTAGATGACTCTGTATAAAGTCTAGAGATGGTAGTGTGAGAAATTATCAGCAGATCAGCAGTTTCTGAAGTACTCGAACCATCTGACACCAACAACTATGGCACGTTTATTTAAATCGCCTTTCTTCCCCCATTGTGCTGCTCGGTTTGAACTTCAGCAGGTCATCCTGACCATGTCTACATGCCTAAATACACCGATTTGCTGCCATGTGATTGACTGATTAGGTATTCACATTAACTGCATCACTGGGGTGAAAATCTATTCATGCAATCAGGTTCTCATAGTGAACATATTCGTGCAAATTTTCACAAGACTACTTCCACTTTCTGTTTAGATCAAAGTGCTAAACCATTAACTAATTAACTAAACAGAATAAAATAGGTAGCCTTAAATAAAAAGTAAATGTCCATGTCAGCAGTGTTAGTTTTGTACAGTGCATAAAGGATGATGAATGTGTCTTTTCACAGTTGAAAGGCAGCTAATGGAGCAAGCAGACTTGTTAGACAAAAGGCCCTTTAACAAGGACACGAAAGACACATAAGGACACAGAAATGTGTCTGAATTAAGTCATCTTTCACCAGATGAACATCAAAGATTTAGACTGATGTTTGTTGTAAAGTTTATCTTTAAATTAGTTGCATCATCTTACTGTACATATTCAGGAGTTTGAGGATTTTCAATCTTGTCTTGTTGATAGCAAAGCATGCCATCAACTTCCAAGCCATGATATTGTCATGTATGTCTGAAGCAATAAATATACAGACAACAGATGGGTGACCAATGAGCCTTTTGATAATATTGATTAAGATTTTTTGGGGGGACAAAGTTTGGTTGCAAACAAGTGTGGTCTGCAGCAAAAAATCTTTAATCAGCTACTCTGTGACCGCAATCCTACATTTTCTGTGACTGTTTTGTGGTATAAGCCAATTTATGTTTAGTCAATTAAATGTTTTGAATGAAAACCAAGTGCACTTAGACTTCCACTTGTTCAGAGTTAAAATGCCAGTCTTCTCTACTAACAGCTAAAAGCCATACTTGAGAGGCAATTACAGAATTGGAACATGGATTTTGCTTTAAACAACCTTTAAAGCAGGGAAGTGTCTATGGCTGGGCAAGGGTGGACACTGCGCACTAGATGAAGTCTTGCCAACTAAGAAGCAAAATAATCTTTTTTATATGACCACTGGCCTGCAACCTGCATGATTTGGAAACGAGCAGTCATTTTCCCAGCAACTGCCATCAACCTCCAGTGGCCACCCACAACTAGTTGGGGAATGCTCATGATCGGAGGTTTCCAGATGGTTGCGGACCAGTCTTAGATTGTATGACTGTGACTGATTCGTTTGATCCTATATTATAACGACGATTTTCACATGTTCATGTGAGTGCTGAAGTCTCCAAGGAGCTATGGAGTCCTCAGGCAGAGCCCCTTCTAGGAAATTCACCAAAACACTCCAAGAAGGCCAGAAAAGGTCTGAAAAGCTGTTTGGCGTTTATGCACAGGCAAGAGTCTAAACCTTACCCTCCATGACTCAAAGTCATACAGAAGTGGCTCTCTCGCTGCTTCCGGGTCAGGAAACGGGGGACTCTTCTTTCATAACCACATTTTTGTTCTTGCCCTCCAAGACAATCCAAATACTCACCAAAAAATAAGATCTCAGTAAAATCTCTGCCCTAAATATTAAAAAACAATCCTAACTAAAAGCTTGATGGTCTGTTGATATGGAAAACATGATAATTCATGTATCTTTAAAAAATGACCACCAGAATGTTCTTCAATCTGGCAACCAAAATGATTTTCTTAATATTAAACTCTTATCAAGCTTTACAGTGATTTCTTTTTTTATCCAAAAAACAAAAAAAACAAAAAACCCACCCACATATCTTCTTATGTATTAATATGTGGGACATTTGTGTTGCAGCAACGTGCTGCAACTGGATGTTATTGTTACTTTTATGCTCGGGTCCTAAAGTATCAGTTAGTGTGTTACCATTTCATTTGACATCGTCCTTATTTACTTCATTTTAAGGACTCTAAGCTTAATCACTCAGCTCTCTCAGTACAACTTATGACTGTTTAATCCCATCAGCAGCAGGGATTGATGTCAGAGTATTACTGAATTTGACAAATGACAGAAGCAGTACAACTGGGATTCAGTTCTTGGTAAAATGTTGATTCATGATTTCTGAAAACCCTACTTTCCAACTTCCCTCAAGCTTACAGGACTTTTTCTAAACAGATTAATCTTCTACACTCAAAATCAACTTTTCCTCAAGCACAGCAACACAAGGAGTTTCACTGAGGCATTACAGCCATCTCACTATTGCATCAGTCAACAAGTTTTGTGCGAGTTAAGATGGTTGCAGAAGTTGCGTGTAGTTATTTCCTCTTCTTTCTTTTTTTTACCGAGTTCTTACTAGCTGAGTTTTATTGCATTAATTCTTGACAGTATCCACAAATGATTTATTACTTCCTGTCATGGTCATTCCTGCTAATGAGGCATCATTAGCATACACGGTTACATAAGGACATCTGCCAGAGGTCAGCAGCACTAACCCAGTCAACCACGCCTCCTCCACCTACCCTGATTGGTGTCTTTTTAGGAATTTGTGAGAAGGGTCTTATGGGTTTGACTCAGAGACCATTTAACATTGTGTGTGTGTGTGTGTGTGTGTGTGTGTGTGTGTGTGTGTGTGTGTGTGTGTGTGTGTGTGTGTGTGTGTTTGTTTGTTTTAAAAAAAAGAGATAAATGCCACTTTTTCAGATCCTGACTGTATATAAAATTATATGGCATATAAAAAATATTGATGACCTAATAAAGGACAAAGAGCAAAGTTTATTTAGTGTGGTTTGAGTCTGGGAGAGATTTGATTATGTTATTTTATGATGTTTCTAAAGTAGTTTACTCTGACTGATTACTGAACTGTGATTATCTGTCAAAATGCTTCTGTACTAATTTGTATATTTGCAAATGTAGCACAGAATAAAAAAAAATATTTCATGTGAAATAATGTAATTTTATATACTAACATTCAAAAATTTTGAATGTCATACCATTACAACAGTATGCTATTTGCTGTACTAATTGCACATTATATTCTGACGACACTCTACCTTGTTCTATAGAGTACTTAACTTTATTTGTTTTTCTATGATTAGTATTCTTGTACTTTTGATTAGTTGTATTTATTTACTACAGTAGCAGGTAGCAATGTTTCATTCATTTGGATTTACAAATGAATGAAATGTGAGCTGAACGGTCAGGTTCAGAATGTTACTTCGCAGCCACCGTACTTTTCTGAACGGGAAACGGCGTTTGTTTGTTGTGTTACCTGTTAACATTAGCTAAAGACATGGCGGAATACGCACACGTAAAATCTACCAAACTGGTTTTAAAAGGTCATAATAAAGGGTAAGGGCTATTTTTGCTTTGTGGCATTACCCGATGCCACCTCAACTACTTTTCGGGGCTTATTATGTGCTCTTTTCTCTGCTAGCTTTAATTAATACGCTAGGCTAGGCTAACAGTAATGCTACAAAGAAGAAACTTACCTCTTAGCCCGTAGTTAACCAACATATCTACAGTCTTTAAGGTTGGACAGGAACGTTTTTGAAAAAAGGGCTTTGCAAGTGAAATAATTACCAGTCAAAATAAACAGAAAGATTTAAAGATAAAGCGTGATGTTAAACCACCAACCTGAAGGCTTTACCTAAAGCATAAGTTAACTGGAGTAACATAAACTAATCTGTTAGCAATGTTAAAGAAAGTGTAAGTGAGAGAGAAAGAACTACAAAGAAAAAAAAACCCACATTATGCAGCATGTGGTTTGCAAAAAAATCATATTTATTATAAGGAACATAAATAACTTCATAAAATGAAAGCTCCAAGCTATAGTTTGGGTTAAAATTCACTGGAGCTGAATACTTTTATGGAGAAACAGAAGTCCTGAAACCCTTTATCCATATTAAGTAATAAATGATAATATTCATTTGGTGTTGCTTAGTATTTAGTATATATTATTTGGTATTATTCCAAGAGAGTGGAAGTTGCATTTCAAGGAAAATGCTTGGATATTGCAAGGTCTATTTTATAATTAAATTTAGCTACTGTACAATTTAAGACATTTTTGATTTTTTTTGTGTGAAAAAAGTAATAAAATACTAAATTAAAGCAGTCTGCCTATTTACTTGACACAAACATTTTCTTTACATAGGAATATATATATATATATATATATATATATATATATATATATAACTTTGTAGCTAGCAAGCAGGGTAAAATATACCCACATTAATTTGTCTATTAACTAGTGCTCATTAAGAAGCTGATCTTTTCCATCTTGATATTAATGTCACAGGAAAAAGAAGAAAAACAAAGATAAGAAAAGAAAAGCCACAGATGAAGAGGAAAGGCTTGATATTGTTGGTATGTATATCTTCTGTATTTTACATTAGTATTTTGTCCATTAAGCAGTAAGTGTTCTTTGAGCATACAAACAGCTAAGATCTTTCAGATATAAAAACGAATAAATTAGAGGGGTCTGTTCAAACTCATTCAAACATCAACATTCTTGATACATTCATGACTGAAGGAATATATTCTTCCCTACTGTTAATGTCTCTTAAATTCACAGTAGTGCCGTGCATTATTTAAGCTCTGACATGGACCTTTTTTTCTCACTAGGTGGCTGGTGGTCTGTAAGCAGCTTTGGAGAAATTACAGGAACAGTTGCCATAGAGATGCAGAACAAGTCATACATCCATGCCCTGGATACCGGTCTCTTCACACTTGGTTCACCACACAGAGGTAAGAGGAGAGACTGGGGTTACATCAAAATTTAACTCTGTTTTTTTCAAAGGTTCAGCTATTTCTGCAGCTCATGGCTTATTCTAGAGACAGTCGAAGTTATTAGCTGATAAATAGTGTAAAACTATTTGAAGTCTGTGTCCTGTGCTGTATCTATACAGCATAGAGCTAAATTTCATTCAAGATTTTTTTTTTTATTATTTGTTTGTTTTAAGCGACATCAGACATTATCATGAAATCTGAACTCAGATTGTGCAAAGAAACTTGGAAGTCCTTAGTGGATAGCGCTAGGCTAGCAGTAGGCTGCCTGTACTAAGCAATTATGGATGAGGGTTTGGAATTTAATGTGGTTTAAAATAAGCAGCAAGCTGGAATTATTTCTTCTCAGTCAGTAAGCAACAACATCTACCTACTGTTATCCAGCTTTGTGTTTTCATATGACCATAGCATGCTATTGAAATGTTATTATCATTGTTTAAAAGCATATTCTTAGGCTTTTGTAATCCTGTACAGCAGCTTATTATTACAGTTAGCCATGTTGCTAATGATTGGCAGTCCAAACGCATGCCAACTAATACAACCGAAAGGTTAGCAAGTAGATCAAGTATGATCCACTAAGGTAATGCTAATATAAACAAAAGAATATGTACATGGATACTCCTTTCCATTCTCCTCTTTTTATAAAAAGGAGTGTGTGAATCTAGGATTTAATTTTTAATGACATGATTCTTCTAGTTTGTGCTCATAGTTATTTATTTTGTGTTCATCACTCTGCCTGCTGTGTTCAGTGTTGTTTTTATATTAGGAGTAAAACAGGAAAGTTATGTGATGTGGCACAACAGTTCCTGTTGAGTCACTAAAGGAAAAAAAGTGATCTATTGTAGATTTAACTGTAAGATCAGCTCCTAGGAACTGTGATTTAGGTTTCACTGGTGTCTATTTTTTTATTTTGTTTTGGGTCTTGTTTTGTTTTTTATGGGACTGTACGAAGTCCGAACCAGAAGTTTCACCCTATTCAAGTTTTGTCCATTCCCTTTGCCTTCCTTACTTTGGGGAAAGGGACAAACAAAGCGGAATGTGGTGAGTTGAGTTTGAGGTGATTACATGTGATGGCAGGCCCCTCAGCTCAGGTCATTTGCACCTCAGATGTGGTCATTAAAGTAGAACTTTGCACTGGGAGCCTGAGCCTGTCGCTGAATTTATGGTATATGACCTCCTGACTTTGCATGTTCGTGGTGGAGTTGAGCTCTCATCACCCCTAACTAGGGCTGTGCGATATGACGAAATATAACTGATGACGTAATTAAAACATAATATGAAACACGTTTCATATTATATCTATCATTTGTTTCGTGGTGTGGCAAAATACACTGTATACAGCGATATTTTTTTCATCGTTTGGATGGTCACTACATGGATGCAGGCACAGAGAATACCAGCATGGCTACTGGGGATGAAGCAGAACCAGGTAGCTCCAAACAGAAGGACCAGTCAAAACAAATCGAGGACCTTATTTCTAAACAAGGGGCTACCTCTGTTCATGGACATGGTTTGGTTATGAAGTGTCTCACATGGACCAGAAAACAGAACTATGCAAATTATGCCACAAATCCGTCCCCACCACAGACAGAATGCAGTCATTAACAAAGCATGCCATAAAACTATTGCTGCAAAAGGTAGCAGTACCATGAATTTATTCCACCAGCTGAAAAGTCTTCCACTGCAAAATGAGACTGTTTAATCTTGGCATGTCCACGTCTCCCCACACATCAAAGAAAATGTTAAATAAATCAGCTGTGATACCTGTGACTATTCCTCGTCAGTTGTTTTTATAGTCACTGTTTACGCTTTTGTTTCTGTAATTTGAGGTTTATTGTAAAATTTTATATGTTAGAAGCATGAAGGAGCACATTCTTAATTTCATTTGTTTTCAGAATCAGAATCGTGTTTATTGGCCAAGTATATGTGCAGACACATACAAGGAATTTGGTTCCGGTAGATGGTGGCTCTCAAGCACAGCAATGTAAAACACACACACACACACACACACACACACACACACACACACACACACACACACACACACACACACACACACACACACACGTCTATATATACACATTACACATACATACACAACGCTGTGTAAACCAACTATAAATAACTAATCTAAACTTATATACATAAAATACAGAAATGGAATGAATACTACAGAATGTACATAAGGTGCAGTTGCAGTCTGGCAGTGGGAGCAGTGTGACAGGTCAACTGTTTAGGAGGGAGATGGCAAGGGGAAAGAAACTGTTCCTGTGTCGGGTGGTCCTGGTCTGCAGGCTTCTGTACCGTCTGCCAGAGGGCAGCAGATCAAAAAGTCTGTGACCAGGGTGTGAGGGGTCTGTGATGATTTTCCCTGCCCGTTTCCTGGTTCTTGAGAGGTACAGATCCTGGATGGAGGACAAGGGGGCGCCGATGATCCTTTCTGCTGCCCGTACAGTCCGCTGCAGTCTGTTCCTGTCCTGTTTAGTGGCTGCACCATACCAGACTGTGATGGGGGAGCACAGGACAGACTCAATGACCTCAGTGTAGAACTGGATCAGCAGCTCCTGTGGAAGACTGTACTTCCCCAGTTGTCTCAGGAAGTACATCCTCTGCTGGGTCTTTTTGAGGATGGAGTTGATGTTGGTCTCCCACTTCAGTTCCTGGGAGATGGTGGTACCCAGGAACTTGAAGATCTTCACAGTCGACACAGGGCTGTCTGATATGGTGAGGGGGAGCAGAGTTGAGGGATGTCTCCTGAAGTCCACTGTCATCTCTACAGTTTTAAGAGTGTTCAGCTCCAGATTGTGCTGACTGCACCAGAGTACCAGCTGCTCAACTTCCTGCCAGTATGCAGACTCATCACCATCCTGAATGAGGCCAATGACAGTGGTGTCATCTGCAAACTTTAGGAGTTTAACAGCCGAGTTCTTGGAGGTGCAGTCGTTAGTGTAGAGGGAGAACAGCAGTGGTGAGAGGACACATCCTTGATGGGCACCAATACTGAGGGACTGAGTTTCAGAGGTGATCTCCCCCAGCCTCACTTGTTGCTTTCTATCTGTCAGGAAGCTGGTGATCCACTGACAGGTAGCTGGTGACACGCTGAGCTGGGAGAGTTTGGAGGGGAGAAGTTCAGGCACAATGGTGTTAAAAGCCGAACTAAAGTCCACAAACAGGACCCTGGCATAAGTTCCCGGGCGGTTGAGGTGTTCCAGGATGTAATGCAGCCCCATGTTTACTGCATCATCCACCGACCCGTTTGCCCGGTAGGCAAACTGCAGAGGGTCCAGCTGGTGGCCTGTAATGTTTTTCAGATGGGCTAACACCAGTCGTTCGAAGGATTTCATGACCACAGACGTCAAGGCGACAGGTCTGTAGTCATTCAGTCTCAGTTTATTTTGTCTTCTAAATTCTATGGCACTATATGGTTGAAAATAACATTTGTATACCGTGTATTGTGATATGGATGATCTGATATCCTCATGTTGGTGTTGTTCCAGGTTCAACATTGCAAGTGACCAATCACATTGTTGTGACGTTATTCTTTTGCGCGCCAAGCCATTCGTGCATTTATGAAATTCCAATGTTGCAAGGACAATATCAATTCTGCTTACTGTTTATTAAAGGGTTAGGGTTAGGGTTAGGGTCATGGTCCGTTGATCGGCGGACAGAGGCGGTTTCACGCAGCTTTAGAACAGTTTTTTGTTTTACGCCGCTTTTTCCCGAAGTTGCAAAAGTATGACGTCACAATATTCTGATTGGTCACTTGCAACGTTGATCCTGGAACAACATTTAGTATGATGATCTGGGAACAACACCAACACGAGGATATCAGATCAACCATTGTGATATAGCCAAAAAATGTCGTGATATTAGATTTTCCTCATATCGTCCAGCCCTACTCCTAACACAAAAATTTGCATCGCCCTCTCTCTGAGGTCTTATATGATCGGATGATAATTGTACATCTACTAACACAGTGGTTCCCAACCTTTTTTTTGCTAGGCCCCCTTTGTTTTACAAGAAAAATGTCTCAATTCTCAAACATTTAGTAAACAATTAAGCAAATACAAGTAAACTGCAATAAACTATAGGTAGTAATAAAATAAACTACTAACTCTTTTACGCTACGTGCACACCTACACGGGTATTTTTGAAAACGCAGCTGTTTCTGTGCGTTCTGACCTTTCGTCCACACGGAAACGGCGTTTTGAATCACCGAAAACTGAGATTTTTTTAAAACTCCTGTTTTGCGTTTACGTGTGGACGAGGAATACGGAGTTCCTCTCGCAACGTCAAAGGTATGTTCCTTTTTTCACATCACGCTGTGCTCCACATTATTGTTTACATGACATGAATTGCAGAATGGCAGATAGAGACAAAATACTCGCAGTTACTGTCCCTCTATTTACAAAGGCAGAGGCATCACGGTGTAATTATTTTACGTGTAGTTGTTTTTTTCCTGTGTAATAATATTCAACATTGCTATCAATAAATTTTTTCAAAAAATGCCTCTCTGTGCAAAATGGGTTTAAAAAAATAACTGTGGGATACTGTTTGTCCGTGATTTGAACCGAGGGAACAAATCGTGGCAGGATCAGCCTGATATTATTTGTATCCCACTGTAACTTTACTGTATAAAGAGCTAACATCGCCAAAATGTCAGGAGTAGTTAGTCATTACAACAAGTGCTTGTGAACTAAAAATCAAGAATGATACTGTTTGTCTGTGATTTGAACAGCCCAGCGCTGCTTTCGATGCAGGGAAAACCACTTCTGTCGCGGAGATCTACCTCGGCACTTGTGCAGGTGAAGCCAAAGGGAAGATATGCTTCACCATATTTTCTAGTCTTTGGTTTGGAAGGAAGTTGGTTTGGAAACATATTTGGCGATGCTTCATCTCCTGCTTTGCGTTTGTGTGGAAGGAAGCCCCGTCAAAAAAACTGTCCATTATGCTAGCAGTGTCCAAGCGTTCTTTTTTTTTTTTTTTTTTTTCTTCATACTGCGCCCCCCCTGCAATGGCTCTGCGGCCCCCCTAGGGGGCGGGCCCCACACTTTGGGAACTTCTGTACTAACAGATTAAACAGTGATCATATTGTTCTGTGTCAGAAAGAAAGCGCATACAGGGAGTGCAGAATTATTAGGTAAATGAGTATTTTGTCCACTTCATCCTCTTCATGCATGTTGTCTTACTCCAAGCTGTATAGGCTCGAAAGCCTACTACCAATTAAGCATATTAGGTGATGTGCATCTCTGTAATGAGAAGGGGTGTGGTCTAATGACATCAACACCCTATATCAGGTGTGCATAATTATTAGGCAACGTCCTTTCCTTTGGCAAAATGGGTCAAAAGAAGGACTTTACAGGCTCAGAAAAGTCAAAAATAGTGAGATATCTTGCAGAGGGATGCAGCAGTCTCAAAATTGCAAAGCTTTGAAGCGTGATCATCGAACAATCAAGCGTTTCATTCAAAATAGTCAACAGGGTCGCAAGAAGCGTGTGGAAAAACCAAGGCGCCAAATAACTGCCCATGAACTGAGAAAAGTCAAGCGTGCAGCTGCCAAGATGCCACTTGCCACCAGTTTGACCATATTTCAGAGCTGCAACATCACTGGAGTGCCCAAAAGCACAAGGTGTGCAATACTCAGAGACATGGCCAAGGTAAGAAAGGCTGAAAGACGACCACCACTGAACAAGACACACAAGCTGAAACGTCAAGACTGGGCCAAGAAATATCTCAAGACTGATTTTTCTAAGGTTTTCTGGACTGATGAAATGAGAGTGAGTCTTGATGGGCCAGATGGATGGGCCCGTGGCTGGATTGGTAAAGGGCAGAGAGCTCCAGTCCGACTCAGACGCCAGCAAGGTGGAGGTGGAGTACTGGTTTGGGCTGGTATCATCAAAGATGAGCTTGTGGGGCCTTTTCGGGTTGAGGATGGAGTCAAGCTCAACTCCCAGTCCTACTGCCAGTTTCTGGAAGACACCTTCAAGCAGTGGTACAGGAAGAAGTCTGCATCCTTCAAGAAAAACATGATTTTCATGCAGGACAATGCTCCATCACACGCGTCCAAGTACTCCACAGCGTGGCTGACAAGAAAGGGTATAAAAGAAGAAAAACTAATGACATGGCCTCCTTGTTCACCTGATCTGAACCCCATTGAGAACCTGTGGTCCATCATCAAATGTGAGATTTACAAGGAGGGAAAACAGTACACCTCTCTGAACAGTGTCTGGGAGGCTGTGGTTGCTGCTGCACGCAATGTTGATGGTGAACAGATCAAAACACTGACAGAATCCATGGATGGCAGGCTTTTGAGTGTCCTTGCAAAGAAAGGTGGCTATATTGGTCGCTGATTTGTTTTTGTTTTGTTTTTGAATGTCAGAAATTTATATTTGTGAATGTGGAGATGTTATATTGGTTTCACTGGTGAAAATAAATAATTGAAATGGGTATATATTTGTTTTTTGTTAAGTTGCCTAATAATTATGCACAGTAATAGTCACCTGCACACACAGATATCCCCCTAAAATAGCTAAAACTAAAAACAAACTACAAACTACTTCCAAAAACATTCAGCTTTGATATTAATGAGTTTTTTGGGTTCATTGAGAACATGGATGTTGTTCAATAATACAATTATTCCTCAAAAATACAACTTGCCTAATAATTCTGCACTCCCTGTAGTTATTTTTAGGCTTGTTGTTTCATAATATATCAGTAGTGCTGCAGTAGTCCAAAAGAGCTCCGTATCAGCTCAGGATGCTTTTCTTTGACAGTCATAATAGTAATCACAATAATTAACTCGAGGATTTTTTTTTTCTCAATTGTCTGTAATTTTATAAACAGAACATTTTCTTGTTTGCAACACTTTCAGACTATTTTATGTGTATACTTATCTACATGATGTTGATTATGGGCAAGGATAATTGAAGAGCAGGATTATACGGAGGGGGGGTCACTGTGTACTGTAGGATATAAGTGGTTCTGCTTTTCATTTTGTCGTTTTAAATGAAGATGTAAAGTCTGCAGCTTTTTACTTATTCCATGCTCGTGCAAACTTGAGAAGCAAAAACCTAATCTGGGGTGAGGTTTACCGTAGGCTCCTGGATTCGCCTTCAGTCCACAAAGCAGTAATTACTTACGCAGTAAATCCAGACACCAGACTGAAAAGGCTGAACAGGGGTTGACTTGAGGAGGAGGGTAGAGCCAACTCTGAGTTTTCACCCATTTCTGCCTTCAGGCACTTCTGAGGAAGCGCTTTTCATTGACACAGTCCTCCCAGAACAGAGACCCTACTAACAATTAATTCAGACCACATTTATTGAGAACCTGTGAAAATGGCTGGAAGATTGAAACATCCCAATTCCCTTAGTGGGTCCTCATCCTCTGCATGCGCAAACACCAATTTCCAGTAGATAAAAGAGGGCACAAGCTAGAGCACCGAGAGGGAGATGAAAGATTTCATCGTCTTTACTGAGATTTCTACACTGATGCCACACTGTGGATGTTACAGCCTTTTAGAAATGTTCAGTCACCTACAGGTCAGCGGAAACATGCGGATGTTCTTTTAGCCACCCCACTGGGTCACAGTCAGACATATTCCAAACATAATCAGTGTCTGTTATTCATTAATGCATTCTTTAACATCTCAGAGTCTGCTCGGCGTTGACCTGAATGATGGACTGTGAATTCCTCAAAGCTCTGACTGATTGTAAATGTCAGAAAGTAGCCTCATCTCAGGCACCCAGATCAGCACAGCACTACATAACCAGAGGGTCTGCATCATTTATGAAAAACATACATAAGTAAAATACGAAGCTGGTTCAAAGATTCAAAGGTTCAAACTCTAAATATTGAATTAGGACAAACTATGTATAGGGTTCAAAAAATGGAATAAAGCCAAGATTATAATGAGAGCAATAATATAACACTTAAACAATCTGAAGAGGGCCACTGACACCTGTAAAATCTTTAAAAGGCAAATGTTGCTTTGTGTTTCAGATGATGAAGGACCAGATCCTCCCGAACAGTTTACTGCCATCAAGCTCTCAGACACACGGTGAGTATACAAAGATAAACTGCACATTGTTTTTTCATCTTCTCACCAGCAGATTTATTACCCCATTTCTGCATTTTATATTAAGGATCTGTTTCTATTGTCAAGATGTACACAAGTAATTTACCAGCCCATGGGCGATCAATCCTTGAAGATACGCTGCCTGTTACAGAGCTATTTCTTATGCATAAGTTTCAGTGATAGATCTCAGATTCATACACTGTTATTGAACTATTCTTTTCACAGAGAAACACATATTCTGTGGCGAACGTGTTTTGAATATTAGATTAGCCTTTTTTACAAATCTGTTTAGGGTTTTTTTCTTTTTTGCTGTCGCAGGATAGCCTTGAAGTCTGGATATGGAAAGTACCTCGGCATCAGCTCTGAGGGTGTGGTGATGGGGCGCTCTGATGCCATTGGCTCCAGGGAACAATGGGAACCAGTCTTCCAGGATGTGAGTAAATCTTCTAATCGATGTATGCCACCAGTTCAATAATGACATGCAGAGCTGCTGTTTGAGTTTCTTTCTAGTCCAGTGAGTTTTTTTGCAGAAAACAAACGCATCTTTTCAAGATTCCAGATTGGTAGCTTGAGTAGTTTCTGGTGGTGACAGAAAATGTGGCTTAATCCCACAGGTCACAAAACTATTGATTTTATTATTAATGTCAATTTCAGTTATTCTGGCAGACTCATGCTGCGCATATTTGAGTCTGCCAGCAGCAGGGCTGTGAAAGAAGTTTGTTACCTCATGAAGAGGTGTGCAGCGTGCTGAATGCAGCTCGCTGTGGCTTCTGCTCATTGTTTTTTTATCTTGTACTTATATAAAACATGCTGAATACTACAGCCATACAGTGATAAATCCTGAAACCTACTGAATTTTCTGTGATTATGTCAAAATATAACTCAACCCACCAATTAAATGCTGCAGCTGCCAGGAACGTTCACATTGCATTAGCAGTAAGTTGATACGGCCTTTGTTTGTTTTTGTTTAGTTTTCTTTTTGTTTTTGCTGTTGGCACAGTTACCCAGTTTGTATTATTGCAAGTCGCGACTGAACATCTGACATTTATTTTGAAAATTAGAGTTGCTTGATCTCACACTACAGCATCAGCATAATAGGCCAAAACAAGCAGGTGCAGCACCCACACTACCCCTCCTCTTCCTTTGTGTATCATTTACATCCACCTGGAAGCTTGTGATGATCCAACCGAAAACCAACCCGTCGCTATATAATACAATAAATGTCCCTAGCAAGTTGTCGTCAAGCAATTTCACTTGTACAATTGTTTGCCTTTTGTGGCTGAATGCTCTCCGACTTCCTATTTTTTCATTGCCGTGTTAGACGAGACTCTTTTTAATAAAAGGGACAGTGTTTTCAAAGGAACGAGGTTCACATAGATATGGATGGCCAGGCTGCCGAAACATAGAATAGAAAACCTTAGATACTTTATTCTCTGCTAATGAAGCTATCACTCCACTAAATCTAGTAAATGGTTGCACTGGGTTTATCAAACCCTTCTCGATAGAGTACACCAGCCAGATTTAACTGCTAAAGGCACTGGATTAAAATAAGAAAAATAATGATTATGTCATAGTTTCTAATTGCCTTCATTATCAAAGTGGCTGCCAACAAACACTGGAGGGACCCTGGCGTCTTACTTTTAATTGGTGTGCAGCCTTTTAGTCCCTTTACTGTCTGACTTTATACTCTGAAGAGATGATTTGGTTAAAAAGGCAGTCGCACAAATTTAATCAGTGCATTTACTAGCCCGCTAGCAGCAGCACCACTGTGCAGTGAAGTGCAGAGAACATGTGCATGTGAAGATAGAAATCTAAACAAAGATAACAGGCTAAATAAAGATAAAAATTAAAGCATCAGATAATGCTGTGAACACTAAGTTGCTCTACTGATCGCACCGACACAAGTAAGATAATTGACTAAACAATTAGTGGTCTGATAAGACATTTGAATATATTTACTTGGGTTTTCTCTTTTTTTCATATGTTTTGGATACCTTCAAACTTGCAGAAGAATGATAAATGTTTTAATAAGAACTTTATATTCTTGAAATTTGTAAATATTTGTATTTGAAACACAACATGCATATTTTGTGGTTGTGTCACATCGTGTAAAAGGATCGCTTATGTTTTAGTTTCTTTGTTTTGTTTTGGTTTAACCAGCCCCAAAGAGCCCTGATTCATACAACACGCCTCTCGACTGACATTAAGCCCATGGGAGATGGCATTTACCTGAAGTTATGAGCAACTAGCTCATTATGCAGAAAGCATCTACCTTATCACTGCAGCGTGCTGCTTGCCTTCATGCTTTGTTGAAACTATAAACAAGCTGCCCAGCACAACCTTGAAACTCTTTTACATCAAATATTGGGCAACCTTTCATGCCTGTCACAACAACCAATCCCACTGCAATTCTATCTAATCTACCCGACCCCACCCCTCTCCCCATCTCCTGTGTTTTCTTTTTGTTCTGCTTCAGGGTAAAATCGCTTTCCTGGCAGCAAATAGCTGTTTCATTTCCTACAGTGACAACGGGGACATTGTGGCCAAGAGCAAGACAGCAGGGGATGGCGAGATGGTGAAGGTGATGTGTAAATAGTGTTCTTCCACAAGGTTGCATGTTAATCCTTTGATTTTAAGCATGCAATCTCTGTAGGGGTCTGACTGTTAAGTGGGAAGGGGGAAATGTTGTGACCTCACTTCATGGAGTTCAAGGTATTGATATGTAACGCACCACTTCCCTCCTGCTCCTCTCTTTCTCTCTCTCCCTCTTTCTTTCTTCTTTCTCTTTGTTTTTTGTTTTTTTCCCACTGGACAAAGAACAGATCCGAACTTGTGCAGAACGAGAGGTCAAGCGTAAAGATGACATTGCAGATGAGGACAGGGGCAACGTGAAGTCCTGCGAGATCAATTATGTGTACGTAACCTCTGCTGTTTATAAGCGGTGCTTATGAAATGTGTAAGCAGCCCAAACAAAGACTAATGAAGGAAAAATGTTAAGTTCTCTTATATTTTCTTTGGAATCTTCTCCGTTAGAAAGGTTATCGTAAGTTAGAATAAGTAAATGTTATAATTACCTGTTATTCTTTGCTAAGTTCAGTAGATGCTTTTGTTCTCCTTTAATATGAAGTTTAACTAGACGTTTCTGTTCTCTTTCAAAATAGGCCTGTGAAAAAGAGGACGTTGTAATTTATTGACGTCCATAACCAGAAAAAGCGGCTGCATGTACCACGGCCCACTACTTAAAAAAAAAAAAAAGGCTTGTAGCAAGCAGTGAAACACAGATAAGCTGATGTGCTTATGTGAGGCGTTGCAAGATGGTTAAAATGATAGGAAAAGAGGGATATCTGACAGGGAAATACTGTGTCTATAGCAAAGCTATAGGTATCAGTCAGTATGAGGTCTCATCGATAAGCTGCTCAAAAAACAACGTTTAACCTCCAGTGTTTACAACGTCATAAAAACATTACATTTAAAGGCATTCATTAAGAGGTACCAGGTACTTTTTTAGTACCTACTTTACTGGGTTTCCAAGTGAGTGGAGTCACATGCCACTGATTGGCCAGCCAGTGGCATCACTGTTGTGAAAGCAACTTTTTGAAACCCAACAACAAGGGAAACAGCAGCATGAAAACCAACACCGTGTCTTTGAGTCTGACTAAAAGCTGTAGACGGAGCAGCAGATGTACCATCGCCTCAACGTTCTTCATTGTTTTGTTGTGTTTGTGTCGCATACAAATGACATCAAAAGACTTTTGGCCATGTTGCTACGGCGACCTGACACACATTGAGGTGGCTCTCAGTTGTAATGGAAAACAACCAAAACCAGATTGAGCCGAGTAGGTACTAGTGGAAAAGAGGGATAACACTTCTTTTATATGACATATCATTTGTAATATTTCAGCGTAAGTAAATCATCTGAACCCCGACCACACTGCTGGTCACAACTTCTCGATGTTCCAAACAGTGAGCTGCATCTACACATGATGCTTCGGTTTCAGAGGTTAGAAGACTGAAAAATGCCCAATTTAAAATCGTTATGTTAGAAAAGGCCAAAGCTTAATGTCCGTTGGGTTAATCTCTGCATCCACACAGGAAACGATTCGTGTCGAGGTCACGATCAGAGATCATAGAAAACCACTGCCTTCGGCTTGGTGATGATGTCACTACTGTGGAAACACACTAGCAACCAGACGTTAGGAGCTCTCAAGATAAACTTTAGCACAGGATACTGGTGATTGCCATATGGCAGAGTAGTAAATACATTCAGAGGGTTGCCTAGACAACCCGATCCTGGACCAACCATCAGCTTCAAAATGATCATCACCTTTTTCCGTCCCATTTTCTGTAAATCATAAACTCTGCTTTGATACACTTTCTTTGTAAAAAATTCATACTGCTAATAGAATTTGTCTTACAAGCACTTGATGCTTCCTATCAGTAATTAAATTTAATATTTTGCAATAATTTGACATTTTACAGTTTCAACCGAGCACCATCTGCCTCCCCAAAACCAGGGAGGAAAATAAAAGAAAACAAACAGTAATTTCTTTATCCTCACAATTATCTTAAAGTGTCAGTCTCTACTGACAAGATTTGAACAGCAAAAACACTTGCCTGGGTGTGAAGAAGATCACGCCTAAAGGATCTGCCTCATCAATCCAATGCCTTTAAAGGCACAATTGATGGTCTGCTGTAAAAGCGTGATGAGAAGGCAGGCAGCGGCGCATTTTCGCTTCCAATGCTTCAAGTGTTTTATATACAGCCTGTCTGTGGCCTATTAAGTTCCGGGCAATATGTCTGAAGCTGTGTTTTTGTTAGTTTTTTTTACTTGGCATGCTTTGGCTTTCGTTGGCCACTATTATTTGTTTTAGATGAATGCGGGGGAAATGGACTCATCTTGCTGACATGTTGATAATGGCTGCCCTTGAGCCTGTGTCTTGATGTAGTGTTTAGCATCTGAAATGCTTTTCAGGATGGAGTGTGCCTTGGGAACGGCAAAATGCAGGCAGAATGGGAGAGAAAGTAAATATCGGAGAGTTTTCCGACACACTGCCGCGCTTGTTTATGAAGGTTTTGTCTGAGATATTTAAGTATGTTGTTAAGGTGGCTTATATTAAAATGAGGGATTATTTTAAGCTTTTTTCCAGGGACTTTATGATATTCAGGTGAAGCTTATTCAGATGCACAGCAACATGTATTAATTAAAGGGGAAATCCAACTACCCACTTCAACGCTTCCGGCAGCTGAGTATTTAAATAAGAGCACTGTATGTGTGGTCGCTGGTGGCAGCTGGTAGGCTTAACCACTCAGCCTTTTGCTGTTTAGGTGCCACTGTCAACATTTAGATAATACTTGAGAGCATTATTTGGAATTATTTTTTAAGGTTTTAGCTGCTTATGAAGCCTTGATGTCATTGAACATTTCTCTGTGTGTGTGTGTGTGTGTGTGTGTGTGTGTGTGTGTGTGTGTGTGTGTGTGTGTGTGTGTGTGTGTGTGTGTGTGTGTGTGTGTGTCTTACAGGAAGAAGTTTCAGAGTTTTCAAGATCGAAGGCTCAGGGTTAATGAGGGCGACGCCACTGTCCTAAAGAAAGCCAGGACGGATGGAAAATTTCACGAAGCTTTGCTCGACAGGTGTGAAAATAAGTGTATTATATCCTTACTGTCAGCCACTTACGCTTCTTTTAATGAGCGCTCTCTGTTAAGGGATTTTCTTTCCCAAATGAGTGTTTCTACCTGAAGTTATTAAATTCAAAGTGCCAGAGGAGTGTTTTGTGTAAAAAGAAAGCACTCAGGTACTGCAGAGGCCTGTGTGTTCACACACTGTGTAATACAAAGCAATGAAAAGGTGGCATTCAAGATCAGCATGTGTGCATTCAAAATCCACTTTATTCCTGCACTTCACTTCTGTTTGTGATTCCCTTTCAAAGATAAAGCTGATAGCAGTTTTACATCTCTAAATGAAGATTTGCTTTGGAAAAAATCTCAGTTGAAAAATTCAAGTGGGATTCAAGGGTTTAGAAAAAAACTGAAGGGTATATATATTTTTGTTTCTTTTCTGATTTAGTTTTTTTACACAGTGAAATTTTCGGAGGTTTTATCCTGTTGTGTTGGCATAATCTTTATCTACTCTTATAGTATATAAAGTCTTACACAAATCAGTTCTCTGTAGTTACCATTTAGAGCAGTTTTTAAATTCAAGTTATTCTAATCATGGAATTAATACACGTATTATTTGCACTGATTAACCCTGAATATAAGATGTCCTTTTTTTTTTTTTTTATTGCAGGCGAAGCAAAATGAAAGCAGACAGGTACTGCAAGTGAAGAATGTGGATTGCTGTCATGCCTTTGTAAATGAATGCATTTTATAGATTTGATCATATGACATCGGATTATGACTGTGAGTGTTTTATGTATTTTGAATAAACTTTTAAACTTTATTTTGTTTTGTGTCCTTTTTTACAGCCATGTTCATCTTTGTGAGATTCTTTGCTTTGCTTTGCTCTGGAGAAAAATTGTGTCTAATGTTTGTGGAATGCTTTTGCAACCTTTGATAGGAATCAAATGGCCTGTATAGTGGTATTTGATATGTGAACTATGAAGATTATTTAGTGGGAAATTAACTACAGGCTGATGTTTAACTAAGCTTTAATGAAAGGCAGCAATACCTAATTCGTTAATCTATAACTTAGTTTGACAGTACTCTGTGTGCTTCAGTATTTGCAATGATTTTATGCAATAAGGGTACATGAATGCAACTCAAAAGAGGTAGTGAATTCACTTACACATCTCAGCATGTGTTTTACCCTCCACTGCAGGCATTTATCCTTTTGGCCTATTGATGCATTACTAAATGGGCACACTGGGCACAGGATTATGGGGGCATAGATATTACACGTTTTCACCTGCAAAATATCTGTGTGAATGAAACCTAGTCTAGAATGAGTTATAAAATGAATACAATCAGTTACAAAATACTTCTTTTGTATCAGGGCAGTGCTGGTGATCTCACTGTTTTAGGATGTGTATTCATTTCAGTTCACCCCCCATAGTTAGACATGGGGGGTGAACAGATATTTTCTTAAATGTATCCTCACTTGTTGAGTTAGCCACAACCTAATTGTTGTCCATAGTCCCTACCTGTAGTCAGAATTATAAAGAACCTTTAGAAAAAAAACTGTCAGCATTACAAAAATGAAAAGAAAGCGAAATAACAGACAAAAAAACAAACCATAGAAGGATAAAATCAATGGAGACAAAAGTGATTATCAATCAAACATCTTTTAAACTGTGTTTAAAAGCTGTAGATGGTCTGCTGTCTAATACTAGTTTGTATAGAGCTCCACTGTTGCACAACCTTTACAGAAAATGCACACTGACCACAAGAGCTCTGCCTCAAAGGAAAAATACAGGCTTGTCAAACGTCTTTGATTCCTGTTTACACTGGCAATGAAGTAACTAAATGTTGAAGAAGCCACATAAGGTAATTTTCTTATAAATAGGACATGACCATATATATATGTATAGCTAGATATATATATATACACATATGTATACATACATATACGTGGTCAAGGGTTGTTTTTATACGGAAGTGAAAAAGGACACGTGATGATTTGCATTTATTTTTCTCATGTGACAGCCACTTATGACCAGTTACTGTAATCTGATTACTTTTTCCAAGTAATTTGTAAAAGTAAGGGATTACTATTGCAGGTGAAAATAGACTTAAGAGCAACAGTACTTAGTGGTCCTGAATCTTTGACTTTATGTTTTGCTATGTAAAAATATTTTATTTTGTATGCTGGAATATGGAGAAAATAGGTTTAAATGTTAAAAACATTTCTTCAAGTCAGAGAATGTTTCATATAATTTCATTTTTACTTGATGCAAAAAAGTTAAAAGATTCAAACTAATAAAACAAGTTTTAAAAAAACTTTTTCATTTGATTTAATTGTATATAATGGATTATGCAGGAAAAAATAGAATTGGGCTGAAAGGTCTATTGCTATATAACGTTTTCAGGTTGTGCATCATGTTTTTAGAAAGTAACAAAGTAATAAAGTAACTAAATACTTTTGAAAATAAGTAATCAGGAAAGTAATGGGATTTTTTTAATATATACATATATATTAGTGTATAACTGGCTGTCACATGAGAAAGATAAATGCAAATCATCACGGGTGTCCTTTTTCGCTTCCGTATGGAAACAACCATTGTCCTGTCATCTGGGGGGTGTTTTATAACACTTTAATTATTCTGTAATTGCTTTGTTCACGTCTCTCGCTTGGCAACCAAAAGCCATTTTAATTGTGCTGTTTTATCCACTCAGAAGACGTGTGGGATGCGTGTTTCCCTGCATTTATTAATGGAAAGGGCGTTTAATACATTCTCGAGCTCTTCCTGTTTCCCCTCGGCTGTGCAAAAGTCAGTTCGCCGTCATGGGATAAACAGCAGGAACTTCCGCAGTAAACTTAACGAAACAACAAACCGAGCTGGACATTAGAAAGCGGTTTGAGGGAGATCTTCTGAAATGGGTCCCGGTGTGCTTCTCGTTTTAGCGGCTTCGTTCTGTGTCGTATGGACACAGTTTGTGCCTCCGGTAAGCAAGATATCTCTAACCACACTAACACGCCGTGTTATCAAAGCTCGACTGTTGTCTGACTGCATTGTTTTCAGTGATGTTTGAACCATAAGAGACAGTGACCTTCTCTCCCGCTTATTTACTGCTGTTACTTTCGTGTGTTTGCAGTACACAGAAGACTGTCGGACGGACATGTATCCACCGAAAGGCCCCACGTATGTCACATTATTGTGTAGCTGTCATGTTAATGTTTTAGAGTTGTTACAGAAACTCCGTGATTCGCCTGGTAGCTGAGTCACTGCTGTGTTTGATAACAGCCCTGCTTCGTAATGAGCTCTGCTGCTTTCACTTACTCCTCGTAAATTTGTTAGCCGCACATGTATCCGTTGACAATACTTTGTATTATTTCTTTATGCAATTTTATTACTGCCATTGGCCCTAAGTGAGCTCTGGGCGAGCTTTCTTCCCTTTTTGTGTGTGTGTCTTAACTGTACACTAAAGCTAAAACTGCCAATAATGAATATAGATAGCAGGGATCAGGACAACACATATGCATCGGATACTTCACCTTTTAAACTTTATCCACAGAGTTTTAAAGATCTCTCGGCTATAAGGGAAGTGTAAGATTTATTCTTTGCCACCATTCTTCAGTAATCAGGCTTAACAAGTTTTGATGAGGACCCCCTTAGATGTCTGCACTCCCCCACCCAGGAATTTAAAAAGACAATTCAATTCACTAATATTTATGCAGCGCCAAGTCACAACTGCAGTCACCTAAAGGTGCTTTAATTCTAACAATCAACCTTTAGGCAAGCACTTAATGAAAGTGGGAAGGAAAAACTCCATTTTAACAGGAAGAAACCTTTGGCAGAACCAGGCTCAGGGAGGGGAGGCCATCTTCCATTACCAGTTTGGAGTGAGGGGAGGGAGACGGGGCAAAAAATCTACTTCTTTCTAACCGAAAGAAGTAGTTTTATCCAGCCATTTATCATTTATGTCATCATATCTTCGACTAGTTTTGCACTCACTTTATTATTTCTTAACCAAGTCAGTAATGTATTAGAACTCACTTAGCTGCAATGAACAATAATGCTGTGAATGGAGGCTTACCACTAAAAGCAGGGGAGTAGTGTCGTTTTTAAATCTTTTGCTTTCTAATCAGGTTCAAAGGAGCCGTGAGCTGGTACACAGTGGACCTCGACTTACCGCCCAGCAAGAGATGGTCGGCTGTGATTACTGACAAAAAAACAGATGTAAGAGTCATTGGAAAACACTTCGCAATAATGCTCCAAGTCCCAGAAAAAAAAGCGCATTAAAATCGTGATCTTATTCTCTTCAGCTGGTCAACATGATAGAAGCCATCAAAGAGCTGGCTGACGCTTTAGTGCCGAGCGGAAAGCTGATAGAGATGGTCGACATTGCACTGGTGAGTGCTGTCTTCTCTTCTCCCACTTCCTTGATATATACTTTTTTTTTTTTTTAAACTTCATCTCAAGTGTTTCTGATTGAATCCTTTGCAATGTTTCACAGCCTTTAATGGTGGACACACTTCCAAGCCCGTTCAATGAAGAAATCAGAGGAATCGCAGCTGCTTCAGGGGCTCCTCTTGGTAAATAAATGAATTGAAGTAAAGTAGTCAACTCTCTAGTAAGCGAAAAAGGAAATCCAAATAATCTCTGTTTTCGTCATTCTTAGGTGAAGTCGTCTTGTTTAACATCTTCTACGAGGTGTTCACCGTGTGCACGTCGATTGTTGCAGAAGACGAAAAGGGTAAGTGGGCTGATTTTTGGAGTCAGTGAAGTGATTTTTATTTTTTTTAATAATTAACTGATACACTGTTGGGCTTTGGCTTTTTTCAGGTAACCTCATTCATGGCAGAAACTTAGACTTTGGTCTATTTATGGGGTAAGTTTATCAGTTTCACAGGTTTCAAATTTTAAGCCAAGTCTTGCCTCAGACAGGTTAAAAGTGTGTTCTTCTTCAAAGCTGGGACGTGAAGAACAAGTCGTGGATCATTAGCGAGAGGCTGAAGCCTCTCGTGGTCAACCTCGACTTCAAGAGAAACAACCAGACAGTCTTCAAGTCGACAAACTTTGCCGGTTATGTTGGCATGCTCACCGGCATCAAGCCTGTGAGTCATTTAGTAGCACATCTGAGGACTCAATCGGCATAAAACATTATTTAAGGCAGCAGAGTTGCCTATGCTCTTTGTAGTTGTGGAAGTACAGAAGATTAAAAGGAAAGTTTCTCTTGCAGAACATCTTCACCCTGACTATGAACGAGCGCTTCAGCCTCGACGGAGGATACATTGGTGAGCTTTTGGGGTTCTACACGTGCTCAAGATCAGATGTTTTGTCATTGTTTGTCAACGTGTTGATCTGCTCTCATGCAGGAATCCTGGAGTGGATCTTGGGACAAAGAGATGGGATGTGGATGAGCTTTCTCACTCGATCAGTCCTAGAAAATGCAACCAGGTATTCTTTGATACTTAAAGCAGTTTTTTGGCCACTAATGAGCACCAAGACAGTGTGACAGTGTGCCTTTTCGTGTTAATGTGTAGAAGTGGGAGGCAGTGAAACGCTGCAGTGCCCGACTATAACAAGACAAAAGTAAATTTAAGTAGAAGATTAAGTTTTGCTGTTATTTGGTACGCAGTGCATCCACTGTTTGATACATCTTAGGGATTTCGATGGCATTGTTAGTAATAAATTAGTTTGTTTGTTTTTTGTTTTTTAGCGATGATCTCTCCTTTTGAGTTTTTGAAAAATAAAGCATAAGAATATCAGATTATAAATCATTGAAAGAAATCATATTAAAATGATTAGAAAATAAAATTCTTTCATTGGAAAGAAAGTTTCACTACAACATAAGAACTGAGTTAAAGCGCATTGTAGTTTCTTTGGTGAATCGGTTTCTGCGAACAATATTTTTATTTTTTCCCTCTCCAGCTACGAGGAAGCTAAAAGTCGTCTGGCTCAGACCAAGCTGCTCGCTCCAGCCTATTTCATCCTTGGAGGAAACAGCACAGGACAGGGCTGCATCATCACCAGGTCTAGGCTGCTCAGCATTGATATCTTGGAGTAAGTACTGCTGCCTAGATCAAGGCCACTTAATATTAAATGTGTGTTGAACAACACAGAACCTTGTATTCTTGGATAAAGGGATGATAGATCACCCTCATGAGGTCCTGCAAAAATCTCAGTGTAGATCTGTGGCGATTTGGTAGCTAGAGACCATAGAAAGTGATTATTTTGGTTACTTGTAAACCTTCAGGCAAGCGACTAAAGAGACTACCAGTAAGAATTGATAATACCATTGATCGATATAACTGATAAATACATTAGAGGGTCACTGAGGTACCCAGATCCTGATCTGCAAGCAACGGGCTGGCAGCTTTAAAGCAATGCGTGACAAGCGTATCGCTTCCTGTTTGTACACGGCTTAAGGCGCTAAAATCCAACACACAGCAAAAGTACTGGATCATGAGTCAGTGATGCTGCTTTCCTCATGCTCTCATGATTTGTTGCTTAACTAGCAGCTGAGGTCAGATGGTAAACAGTCCAGTTACTTGCTGTTATTGCACGTCACACACTGAAGTTTGACCAACTTGTTCCTCAGGATTGATCTGAAGCTGGGCCGGTGGTACGTCCTGGAGACAAACTACGACCACTGGAAGGACCCTTTCTTCCTGGATGACCGCAGGACTCCAGGCATGAAGTGCATGAATCAGACCACACAGGCTGTGAGTACTGAAGACGCCCACTTCCTGTCCAGAACTGACAGAATTCTGTCAGAAACCTGGCTTTAGGTCTGAGTCTCTTATCACCTTTTGATCATTTCTTTTGTTTTATTTAAATAGAACATCTCAGTGAAGACAATGTATGATGTGCTGTCAACCAAACCAGTGCTGAATAAGGTGAGCATTTTATGATTGCCAGGACTTATAAAATTAAAGACTACTGTACTTTGATCGGCTGTAACTACTTTCTCCTCCTCGATTTACTTTCTTTCCAGTTGACCACATACACGACACTGATGCAGGTCTCTGAAGGCAAGCTGGAGTCCTACATCAGGGACTGCCCAAACCCATGCATGCCGTGGTGATCCTCTAGACACTGAATCCTGATCAGTTTGGAAGTGCTTCCTGGCACAGAGACACTCAACTGATCCTTTGGATAAAACTAAGCTTTTGTACAGCAACCAGTCACCTGATCCAGTTTCATGTCACTCCAGCATTTGTTTTGCAAGCAGTTTAGTAATACTTTCAACTCTGAGAATCCCAAATCCTTTTTTTCCTCTTCTAATATAAAAGAGAAACGTGCCTCATTTTGTTTTTCCACTGTAATTATTTGTATTTTAGGACAAGTCTATAAGTTGATCTCTGTGTGGGCTTAGGAAACGTGTGTGTGTGTGTGTGTGTGTGTGTGTGTGTGTGTAACACAACCAAAATGTCAGTTTATTTGTTAAATGTGTCAATTCCAGCTCACTCTTGTCAAATACGTCAATAACAGTTAAGTTAGAGGAACTTAATGATCTGCCACCACATGACTGACATGTTACACACTGACAATGACAAATGTGCATCGGTACTGAACTACTTCCTTTTTCACTGTTTTAAATTATGACTATTAAAAGAATTCTAATAATGAATGCTCTGCTTTTAATTTAAAGGACAGTCCAACCTCTAGTGCTACTTATCCATCGAAATGGTTTTGATGTTAACTTCCCACTCTTGGAGATACTGGCTATAAACGTTGCTTCTGACTATAACTGAATTAGAGGGCCCTTAGTTCTTAATGCAACAAACCAAATTTAAAAATTAAAAAAAAAAAGCCATTTCAGGCAGGACTGTTTTGTCTTGTCTAAATCCACCAACCAGGAAAAATAAAAGACTAGATGGGCAACAGCTCAGCTCATTATATTATTACATCCTGTCACACTTTCATGAGCACAAGCCTTCCATCCATAGATGCAGACCACCTCCTGCAGAATAATACAGCTCAGTATTTCAGAGAAGGCAGACATCCTGAACTGGACAATTCATGCTCAAACAATCTGCACGAATAAACTAAAACAGGCCAGAGAAACAATATTTCTGTATGACTGGGTGAACTGTGCCTTTGATCTATTTTTTTTTTCCTCCAATAAATCCACTTCATGTTTTTTAGTCGGCTAAGTAGATATTTATGTTACTAACCAGTTGAAGTGGCATACCTTATATTTACCTACATTCACCGACCACTTTATAAAGCGATATATACATACATATTTTTAGATATAATTATATTTGTTCAGTAAACTATGTAGGTGACAGTTCATTCAAATTTAGTGGTATCAAGAAGAAGAGCAAACAATCAATGAGCAGTAATGGAGATTTATCATTATGATATATGTAGTAACCACATGACAAAACCATGTTTGAAAGTTCCAGCATTTTATTAATTAAAACTCATTACTGTAGCCAACATTTTAAATACATGGAAAGACTAACCATTAACTGAAACAGTATATAAAGAGGAGTGTGAAGGGACAGAAGCTGAGTTGGAGCTTAAAGGTGTGTTCAAGCTAAAGAAACATTTAGCTGAAGTCAGCTGTCATCTCTTTGTAAATAGGAACCAACTTCAGAAAAGGTGAGATGTACAGTAACAGTAAGGCCAGAGCAAGACAAATAAAACATTAAAAAAACCAAAACAAACAAAAAAAACCAAAACATCACAACTGATATCGAACTGATCCCAGAACCATGGGAGAAAAAAAAAATCTAAGGCGGATCTGAACAGGAGCATCAGCACTATAGCGATTCAAGCAGAGGATTAACTGTTGTGATCCAGAGCATAGAAGAAAATTCTCCACTCCAGATTATCCATAAATCACATTAAATATTCAGGGATAAAATTAACCCAAAAGTGTTGTTGTATAGGAGTACAAGTCTTAGTATTATCTGTTGCACATGTGTTTGTTAGAGAGTCGCAAATGATTTGCAACTTTAAACTATCAGATTAAGAGTTAACAATCCTACAACCAGAACAGGTTTTAGGGTTTTAAAGTATAGTGTTGCTAAAAAACAAACAAACAAAACATCTGTATAATTCTTTAAGCATCCTGGGCAGCAGCGGTTTCTGAAAAATAAAAGAGCAAAAAAAAAAGGGTACAATTTGCTGTCACAAAAAAAAGCTTCACAGTTTGTTTATGTATCGACTTAAAAGCTGCTCGGGTCTGTGGATGTCTGCCGAGAGACGGCGGCTTTGCTTTTGGCGAAATGTGTGACATCCGCACAAACAAAACTGCGATCTTGACTGACAGAGACTGTAATCCATACCTGGTTCCTTCAGTGCCTGCGCGTTTCCCACCAGCCCAGTCAGCAATTCAGTGTTCCCGTTGAGGATCTCTACCGACAGGTTGTTATTCTGCTGCTCCTCCACGATCCTCTTCTGCAGCTCCTCCTGATGTTTACAGCACACAGACACATTGTACAATCAGACACCTTTTGCCACGGGGGTGGGGGTCATGCCTCGGCTTTTAAAATGCTTGCAGTTTGCATTTTAACTGAGCGTTTTTGTTTTGTTTTTTTACTGTTAGTCCTTTACGCACCTCACACATGACTGTGAGCTGTAGCGGTAAGTCGTCCACCTTAACAAAGTCGTCCTCATCAGACTTTTGGCTCGCGTTACCAGATCCCACCTCCTGAGCATAGACCCAGAAAAAAAAAAAAAAAGCAGCAAATTAAGGTTTGACATTATTTCTACAACAGGAAGGGGAAAAAAGTCACATATAGGTCATATTTGGACTTGCATCCACGCTGATCATGACGGGCGAGTCTGTGTCTGGGCTGCTTGTGGTCGTTGCCTCCTTGGTGACATCCTGACCTTGGTACATGGTGGACTCCCTCTCTGAGGCAACAGCAGAAGCCCCAGCTTTGCTCTCCTCCTCGGGGCTCTGGCACTCCACCCTCTCATGCTCCTCCACTCCAGAATCCACAGTCTCAACTGACCTCACGATTTCTGCAAGACAAAGTTTGTGAGTGTGCAAAGAGAGCCCCAAAATATTCCTGACAAGTTTACTATCGCGCACTGGCCGGGATCGAATTCCGCTGCTGAATACGTAGAAAAGGCCTCACCGTCGTCATTCTCCGAGCTCCTCTGTTCAGTTCTTATCTCTTCGGCTTCGCTGGCTGCTGTACCCTGGAGTACAACACAATTACACAGTCAGACTAAGAAGAAGCTGCTTAATAATGTAAGCTACAGCTGTTGCACACATCTCCATGGCTGACCGTGGCTGTGCTCTCCTGCTCCGCCTGTCCGTCTGCAGAAGCCTGTAAGGATGTTTGGACGTCTACAGGTCCTGCTTCAAACTCCTCGATTTCCTCCTCTTCGTTCTCATCCTCCCCACTGCCATAGTTAGTCAGCGCCTGCGTCTCTGCTTTGGAGAGACCTGAAAAGCAAAAAAAAAAGTGAAAATGAAACGGCAAAGTGGTCGGGGTGCAGGTTTAAGTGAGCAGCGATTCTCTGTTTTGATTCCCAGCTGGTTGGCCATTTTCCAGGTCGTTTTTACTGTTTGTTCTTGAATAAAGGCGTAAAATCCCAAAAGTATGTGCTTAAAAAAACCTTTAAAAAGAAAAAAGATAATGACCTTTGGGTTTAAAACTGTAAGAACATTTGAAGATTCAAAAACATTTAAACGCAATAAATTATGATTACAGATAAAGAGTAATTGAAATATTTGCACCATTTCAAGGGCACCAATCACACTGCAGATACCTTTTATTATTCTGTACTCAGGGTCAGATATCTTTCAACTTGTATACCTTTTACTGAAGCAGCCTTTCAGATCTACTAAACAGCAGCTCATTTAACATGCAGCCTCTGTTTACCTGTTAGAGACGTGGCTGCGATTAAAGTTTTTTAGAATAATGGTGTTTATTGAGCAGCTTTGTAATTGCAGAAAACACGGCATCAGAATTAGACAGCTGCACTGAAACGACTCCACTTCAGCCAGCGAGCAGAGACACTCAATTTTCCAGAGATGTGCTCCCCCTCTGGTTTGTACCACACTGCATGATAATGAGTACACATACACCTAAAAGGTAAACTACTACTTGAAGATCAAAGAAGACCAAGAAGTGCTGACTCTTGTGGTCAGTTACCTGACCTCAAACTCCACCTGTGGGGTGGAAGAAAAGAAGGAGAAGAAAGCGGAACTTTCTTAACACGACAAGAAGATTTTCGGAGCATCGTTGGGTCATGCGGGGATAACTCAGGCCGTCACAGTTCGAGGGCTGCAGTTATTAAGTCAAAACTGAGGCGTGATCAGACATCACGAGAAAAAGTTGCCAATTTTGTGTCATAAATACTACAAAACCGAGTAAAGAGCAAGAAAGTGAGGCTGAAAGAAACCTTTAATGTAAAGTTCCTATCAGAGTGGTTATCAACGATTTCAAATCACAGGATCATAATTTGAATGTTTTTTTTGTTTGCATTTTTAAATATTTAGACTCTTATCACCTCAGAAACAACCTGCCTGACAAGTAACATAATTTGCTGTTTGCAAATTAAAGCAAAGGGCTGAATTCTGTTCACTGAACATTTTTAGCCTGAGGACCTAAAGTTATTCACAAGAACCGCCTTTTCTTACTCCACTTTTCACTCACTGATTGACAGAGGCACTTCCCGTCCACCTTCTTCATCCTCATTATCCTCTTCAGCCTCCGAAGCCTCACTGCTCCTACTGTTCTTCATCTGCGTCTGCAGGTAAAGCTCCTGGGAAGCAGAGGCACTTCCCTGCTCAGCCTCATCTTGGTCCTGGAAGACAGTGAGAGACATTGTTGTTACAAAGATTAATTACTGACAGTTTCACCCAATAAAACAGTCATCGGTGTGAAGATTACCTACCTTGTCTTCATCTGTGTATGCTGGAGAAAGAGATTTATTGCCGCCACCGGCTGTATTATTCTAATACGGAGGAATAAATAAACACAGCATTAAAATTAGGATCATTCAAGCTAACATTGCATTACAAATGCTTGGAGAAAGAAAACAAAAGATGTAACCTTCTGACTGTGTTTGGCTTTACTATGCTGCTCAGCCCTGTTCTTATGTTTGTGTTTGGCTGCCAAAGCGGTGCCGCTGCTGTTGTCCAAATCCTGCATGAGCCTGAAGAAGGCCAGTTCATTGAAGAGGATCTCTGAAATCTCCACGAGCAGGTCCTCCCCGCAATCCTTCAGAGTACGGCCGACAAATTTACTGAGAGAGTCCTGGAAGAAAAACAAAGAGTGAACCGTCAGACAGGCAACTTTTCATGTGATCCAACTGCGCTTGTTGAGGCAAATTTAGAGCAAGGCTGGCATCGGTCCTACCTGCAGTATGCCTCCCAGCTGTCTGTGGAAAAAACGGACAAACTCTTTGCTCTCGTCGTTTTGCTGGGTGAGAGTGAGGACCATGCGCCGGACAGAAGTCAAGAGCTGGACGGAGCACACCTCGTCCATGTTCTCCTGTGAGAAGAAAGACGGACAGTGACGAGTCATTTTAGTCTTCAGTAACTGCTCAGAAGCGCGAACTTTACTGACAACCGAACGCACATTAGAGCAGTGTGTGGACAGCTATCATTCTCATTTCCAACTCCACATTTTATTCTTGGACTTCGCATGAGTCATTTGAAATTAATCCCTGTTTCTCTTATATTTGGTGCAAACCCTCAGTTCAGCCCCTGTGCTCAATGCTATACACCTGAAAGACACACCTTATTAAAGACTGGAAAAACAAGAAAATCTAAAACTGAGGGTTTAGAGCTTCTTTCTTGCAACCATGTACATTTTTGAAAACTGGGAAGAGTTTAACATAATCATCTGACATTTCAAAAGTATATAGGACAGAAAATATTGAAAAGGTTAATAGGTGCCACTTAAAGGCTAATTTGTTCAATACACATTTAGTTGAAAGTTTAATAAGCAATTACTAATAAACCACAATGTGTTTTGCTTCTGTTAAGCACAGAAAATTCACGTCACTTGAATATTAGCAAACTTTATTCACTGTCTGTGGTTTATCCTACCTTAAGGAAGGGAATGACTTCTGTCATGATGGCTTTGATCTGACGATCCAACTGCTGGGTGTCGATCTGAGGGCAGTGCACTTCGCCTCCTGCAGCTCCTGATCACAGAGAAATATATATATTAATTCAAAACGCCATCTATTTATAATAAACAGCCATAAGAAAGACCACAATCAGCCAGCCACAGGCCTTCGTTGTACACATGCAGGGTCTTGTGATTAGGTACCTTCGAGGTGCTCAGCAGGGTTAGCAGAAGGACGTTCAGCATTTGAGACGTCAGAAGTGCCTGCACCTGCAGTGCTGGCGCTGCAGGGGTTAAACTCAGCTTTAAGCTTCATGCGCTCATATTCCCTAATCCTTGCCAGAGCTTTATCTAAATGAATCACCGTGTTGCCTGTCAGAGCCGCACAGAAAGGAGAGGGAAAGGAGGAAAAAAAGGGGGGGGACACACCAAACATTTTACAATCAGTGAAGCAAGAGAAAAAGAACTGAATAATAGATTGTTTTGTATCTGTAAACAGGTTTACACCATGGGATCAAACAATGTATGGCAGCCTTGCTCTCAAGTTATGATAGCAGGCCAACAAGTCAAAGTTTTACATTGCCAAAAAGTCCTGTTGTTTACTTATTGATCCTGACGTGTAAACTGATTGGTTTACCAAAACCAGCACTAACAAGCCCAGCGGGGGAAAAAAGCAAGAGGAGGTACCAGATTTGTAGTTCAAGGCAAAAGGAAAAACGTTTCAGATGAATACCTCCAAGTGGAACTTTAAAAAAATAAATTTTCCCCAAATACATTTATATATACCCAGGTCATCATTAGCAAAAGGTTCCAGGTTGGAGGAGGTTGACATGGTGCTGTCGTTGTCCACAGATTCTGCATCATCCCTCTTCTTCATTGTGTCTTGCGTGATCCTCAGATTTTTCTCCACCACCTCCTGAAAAAATAATTCAGATTTGAGGCACATACGCTGTGGTCGCCATTTTTTTAGCATGGAAAATTAGACATTTCATCCATCACTCCTGAACGAAGCCATTATTTAGACAGACAAAAGCCTTGGCTCCCAATTAGTACAACTCTGGGGACCCTGGAGAAGAACAAAGACCACATGTCTGATCTGGCAACAGACGCACAGGCAGAACAGGGTCATTTTTTTCCTTTCTCTTTTTCCTTTTTTGAAAAAATACTTCTGACGCGTGCCGTCAAGTTAAACTCAAAGACAATGAAGATCGGGGAGGGAAAATTAAAGTCAGAAAATAAAGAGGGACATGGAGTGATGAAAGGAGACAAGACGAGGTGGGATGAAAGGAGATGAGGCCGAGAGAGAAATTAAAGAAAGGTATAATGAAATGTAAGAAAGAAAGCGAAGGGGAAGGATGACAATGAGGGATGAAAGGCTTCAGAAGGACCAAAGCGACATGGAAGCAAGAGAAAGGAGGAAGAAAAAAAAAGTGTGAGAATGCCATGCTGGGAAGCAATAATGTTTCTCTTACTGCATCACTGGTAGTCAGGCTCTCGCTGGGTGTGAGCTCAGACTGAGAGCCGGCAGCCCAAACTGCAGGACCAAGACGGGGCATCTGGTCTTCGGTTGCACTCCTCTCGGCTAGATGCCTGCTTACTATGTCCTGTAAGAAACACACAGAGAGGGTATCATAACTGTTAGATCAAGTGTTTCAGTGTCTCTATCTGCCCATGTCATGTCACAGACATATAAACATTACAGTGCATCCAAAGACACAAGCTAGAGAGAGTCCATGAAAAAGGAAGCCCATCAGCAAAAACAAAAACTGAAGCACTAACAAACACACACACACACACACACACACAACCCTAAGTTAACATCCCACCCGGCATGATTTCTTTATCATGTCCACCATTGCTACTGTTTTGTGTGCATATGTCACTGTACCTGCCATGGCAAAGAGCTACAGCGCTGAACTAGACAGCAGTCAGGAAAAAGAGAGGAAGACAGCCCAAATTCCAGTAAAAATAAAAAATATTCACCCCTCACCTTTATTTGAGTTAATACTGTAATCTTGCTCAATTGACAGGATACATTTAACCAACTTCATGCAACTCTTGAACTTAACTTCCTTTTATGCATGTGGCTAGAGACTGGCCACAAAGTCAAACAATGTTAGTTCCTCTTCAAAGAAAATTTCACTAACCCTGGCTACCAGCAGCTAACACAGGCTTACTGCATCAAAACAGCAATGCTTACTTACAGAAAAGTTCAGGATCTCCTCAACAAATCGCCTCAGTATCACTTATCTGACAGAAGTGAGCTTCACTGGCTCATCAACTCATATCAGACTCCTTTCACAACAAGTTTTACAGCCTCCTCTAGAGTAAATAGACTTGGACACATGCTGACAGCTAAGGTCAACCACAGACTGACAGCCTAGACTCACTATACATGAATTATTACAGTGAAAAAAAAGTTTTATTTCCATTATTTCAGTTTCATAATCATCAGAAGCCAAAATCACATGATTAAAATTTAAAAAAATAAAGAAAAAATAAAAAAAACTAATTTTGAAAAATATGATCTGTAGCCATGTTTTTTCAAAATTAGTTTTTTTGTTTTTTGTTTTTTAAATGATCTGTAGCCAGGCAGCACGCTGGCACGGTGGTTAGCACTGTTGCCGCACAGCAAGAAGGTCCTGAGTTCAATTCCAACATCAGGCCGGGGTCTTTCTGTGTGGAGTTTGCATGTTCTCCCCGTGTCTGCGTGGGTTCCCTCCGGGTACTCCGGCTTCCTCCCACCGTCCAAAGACATGCAGCTTGTGGGGATAGGTTAATTGGATAATCCAAATTGTCACTAGGTGTGAATGTGCGAGTGAATGTAAGTGCGAATGGTTGTCTGTCCCTGTGTGTTAGCCCTGCGACAGACTGGCGACCTGTCCAGGGTGTACCCTGCCTCTCGCCCTATGACAGCTGGGATAGGCTCCAGTGCCCCCCGCGACCCTGAAAAGGATAAGCGGAAGCGGATGGATGGATGGATGATCTGTAGCCATCGTCAGCTGTAGCTCTAGTCTCAACAAAAAGCAGAGATACTTTCAAACCTCTTTCAAAGAGGTGTTCCCAGATATTTTCAGACGATTGTAAAAATCAAGTCAGTGATCAAAGTTATCTTTAATACTTGACAGACTGTATTTACAGATGTTCAGTGCCACATTCTCACACCGAATCCTCTTTCCAGCCAGATGGGAAAAAAATAAAAAATAAAAAAAATAAAAATCACCCAAAAATCTTATTATGTGAACCCAGGACATTGGATTTAAACAGCAATTGAACATGTTGTGAAAATTTTGAGCCTACCTGTAGGGAATACAGTGCCCTCTGGCGCAAGTAGTCCGTGTTGAGCAGCTGCAGTTCGTGGAAGAGCTCAATGAGAAAGTGTGGCCGGGACTCATTCTGGGATATCAAAGTAGCTACTTCAGAGTAAATGGTCTCCCTCAGCGTTTCAAACAGTGAGAAGTCACTGCTTGCATCTGAAATTTAAAGATGTGACACCATTACAGACAGATATTTGCAAACTGCCACAAACAACAGAAAATACCATACAAAAAACTACTGACTATTTTCACAGCTAAAGATTTATCCTGCACACATGTTTAGTTAAGCCAAAAAGGAGAAGAAAACAAAAAAGCCCATGCATGGGATAGTTAAGTAATGCTAAGATCTGCATGGTGACTTTACCTGGTGCTTCAGTGCATGCAATTCTGTTAGAGAGGAAGGGTGTTCTCCAAGCATAGGCTGTGAGTAAGATAAATTAAAATTGACAAAAAAAAAAAGAAAAAAAAAAAGGAAATTAACCCAAAATTAAAATGAAATCTGTGGTCATGAAGAATGTGCCAAGTCAATTACATATATATTAAAATAAAAAGACAGGGTGTTATTATGAAAGAGAAAGAATAAACATTCTACAATAAAATAATGTGGATCATAAATAAAAGAAAACACACACACACACAGAAATAACAGAGGAAAAGGAGGGTGCATTGATTTTACTACAAGCAGCTTCAGCCATACCAGAGGAGAGGTCGTTCTGTTTGCTCCCAAGCTTAGCCTTGCTGTCCAGCTTTTCTTGAGTAAGTTTGTCTAAAAGACTCTGATTGTGCTCCTTCTGGTGGCACGTGTCTGCACTCTCCTGGACAGAGTCTGCAGTGCTGCCAACACTGTCGCTCTCATGACCTGAGGGAGCCACCAACAAATGAAAAGACACATACTGATAATGTTTCTCATATCAATAATTTGACACTTAGGTAAGGAAATGCAGAAAAATGCCCCTGAAGATAAACTCACAATACAATGGAACTGAATTCAACAGCTTTTAAAAGGAGCTTCCTGCATAAAATATTCAATTGGCCTCTCAGCAGGGTGCAGCATTCCACTTTTAATACCTTCACTGTTCTTGCCCTGCCCTTTGCTCCTCCTGCGGCGGCTTTTGGGAGTCTTGCTTCGGGAGGCCAGGTTGGCTTGTGCGGAGGCCTTGCGCCCGGTTTTAAAAGTCTTTGTTATGGTGGTGGGATCGACCGGCTCGGGCATGCTGCTTAAGCTTTCCTGCGACCCCTTGTCAAAGTCACGATGTCTTGATTGGTGGTTGGCAAAAATGGGAGAGGAGGAGGGAGACTCTCGGGCCTCAGCGTTAGACAGTTGATGGCGAGTGATATTGTTTGAGTAGGAGGTGTTAAGCCAACCTGCCGCCCTAAGGCAGGGAAAAAAAGAAGGTATTGATAATAATGTTCCATAAAGAAACACAAATGAGTTTTCAGGCAACATTGATTGACATACCCTCTCTCTGTAGAAGTGTTAAGAGGAGAACGCTGCAGCGGTGGAGGGAAACTCAAGTATTCTGTTTTGATTGAAGTGTTGGGATCTGACTGCTGCTTCTGATGTTCAGGAGTAGCCTGACCTACTGCACCTTGAGGAAAGTCACTCATGGAACCAGGGAACAGGGGATATAAATTAAAGCCTTCAGACAGAAAGAAAAAAAAAAACAACTTAGATTAAGATGGCAATTAGGCAATTAAGTCAGACAGTGAGATTTTTTTACATTTCACACCTACTGAAGGTCCCCTTTGAATATATTAACCATTTCTAAATCAAATGCACCGATTGAAAATGTGTAATTCACACCAATAATAACATTTTTTCAATAGTGTTTATGCCAGAGCAGTCACTGGAGGTTATACTTTTAATTTTAGAGTGGAAAATAGGATTTCTGGCCAAGTGTAAAATTTGGCTTTTATAGTACATCATAATCAATAATTCTGGTTAAAAAGTGAAAATCCTTATGCAAACTTGGCCCCTTCACTGTCCACTTTAAAAACAAGTCTTGAAACCCATTTTTCCTCCTTGGCATATGACACAGTATGACCCTGATTTTATTGTTTTAAATGTAATTCTAATTATCATTTTATACTATTTTATTTTTTTGCTATTTGTGCTAATTTTATTATTTTAAATGTCATTTTAATTATCATCTTATTTTTATTTATTTATTTTTTACTTGTTAAGTGTATCATTTCTGGCATGTCAAGTGTACAGCACTTTGTGTTCAGCTGGGAGTTGTTCTGAAAGTGCTATATAAATAAATTGCTTCCTTGCTTGCTTGCAAACTTCCTCTCTTTTCAGACTCAAAAATATTTGCCCTCTCTGTCGTTTCTATTACACAAAAATTCAAAAATTATTTAGAGAATTAAACTCAAAAGCTGATAAATTTTCATATCATACTGGGAGGAAACGGGGATGTCATGTTGTTGGCTGAAGGATGCAGGGTAGAGGAGAAGGGGAGGAAGAAACCAGGAGAGGCTGGAGGGCCGGAGCTGGATTCCTGGGATGATCCCTGCTTCTGGGTTTGCCAACCTGCTGATGAAGAGGAAGGCATAGGCTGCTGCTGATGAAGAAGGTCATTGAGGACCTGCTTTAGTCTGAAAGAAAAGTGACATCATGTAGTTTCTGTACTTCATAGACATAAAGTGAAAAATACATATTGAAGTTGCTGTTATCACCTCTGGATATTGTTCTGTTGCCAGGCCAGCTGGGTGTAGCACTGGTGTAACTGGTGCATGATGAGCTGAACCTGTGGTGATGACAGGTTGTTGGGCAACATGCTGTACTGACCTGTCAGCAGAGTTTGTAGCATGTATGATAGTGTCTGTGGAAACAGGTGAGACACAAAAAGAAAGCTTTTCACTTGTTGACAGCGGTTTTAATCCAAACACTGGACACAAACTTCAACCAAAGAGCATTTCAGCATCTGTGCATGTATGTGCCGAGTGCACTAACCTGCTGGTCCTGCAGGAGTGTCTGACACATGCTGGTGCTGTAGTCCAACTGTCTCTGTAGCTGGCTGACCTGTTCCTGCCAGTGATACGAGCCCTCTGTGAAGGAGAGCTCCGAGGCCCAGCGCAGGTTTTCTTGTCGCCGTGTGCCCCCCTGCTGGCTTCCAGACTGGTTCAAACTTCTTGACTGCTGCTTGGCCTTAGTCTTGTTATGAAGAAGCCCACCACTGTCACTGGAAAAGGCTGCCGGAGGCTTCAGATTGCTGCAGACACAAAAAAAAAAAAAGCATGTAAATTATTGATCACTACACAGTGACATAAATCCTTCCTTTGCCACTTTGTCTGACCTTCCTTGATTCTTCCTGTTACTGTAGGAGCACAGGTTCCTGCTTGGTGAGTAGAGATGAATGTCATCATCAGAGGTGCTATCTGTACATTCTTCCTGCTCTTCTTCTTCCTCTGCGCCCATCTCAGAGCGATATTCCTCCTCCTCATCATCATCGTCGTCATCATCATCGTCATCATCCAGGTGGCATGGAGAGGAACCCCAGGTGGCCATTGTTCTAATAACAAATCATGAACAATGGTTCAAAACGTTTGTGAAACAATGACAAATGACAACCTAGCAGAGGAAATGCTCTGCATCCGAAAAAGAGAGCATGCGTTACACACTTTCGCTGCTATTCATCTTCAAAAAAATTATCTCCTCATGAGACAGACCCCTAGAACAGAATCTCTCCTACCTTTCATCCCTGCTGACAGGCTGTGAGGGTGTAGCGATGCCCTCTTCATCTTCAATCTGGCAGGCAGAGTCTCCAAGACCACTACGCCTCTGGTGTTCAGCCATCAATGACTCTAAGTGCTTTCTTCGCTGTCTCA
This sequence comes from Rhamphochromis longiceps, assembly GCF_057381845.1. Taxonomy (NCBI): domain Eukaryota; kingdom Metazoa; phylum Chordata; class Actinopteri; order Cichliformes; family Cichlidae; genus Rhamphochromis; species Rhamphochromis longiceps. The sequence continues at coordinate 18,777,263 of NC_140562.1, forward strand.
GTTCTTCGCGCAAAATTTGATGGCGACGCATTTCTGACCAAAGCTGCCATTTCAAAGCAAGAACAGAAACGATCAGTGGATGTGGATTATTCTCAAAGTGTAAAGTGTGTTTGATATATCACAAGAGTTGGTTTAAATAGTTAGCTAGCAGGTGTTTTGTCGTCTATGGTGGAGTCTGTCACCTCGTTGTCAGTGACTGAAGAAGTAGCTGCTTCTGGGGCTGTGGCTTTGAGTACGGCTGAGTTTGTTTTGGCTCCAGACGATGGAGGAGCCGGGGCGGTTGCAGGAGTGGAAACTGCAAGTGGAACCTTCCTCAGCAAACCCTGCTGACTCACCGTGCTGGACACAGATGACTGGAAGGAAAACCAGCAGAAATACTGTTTACATCTGAAAACAGCTCGTAACACCTGACTTCTAAGCACAATGGCAACATGACATGGCCAACTGTGTTGGAATAAAATCTGTGGTTACAGTTACACTGGATTAAAATTCAATTTGTCATATAACAAAGCAAAAAAAAAAAAAGACTTCTGAAGTATGAGTATAAACAAGAGATCAATGTTTTAATGTTACAAACTTTATCTACTAACCTTATGTTATGTACATTTTTCTTAGTTATTTTTAGAAATTTCAAGTTTGTTTGTGCCATTGGTTGGCTTTGCCATAACTGAGCTGCCTCCAGTCACTTGTGTGTAAACAACAACACAGGTGGACATGAACTGAATCCACAAAATTCAATTTCAAGTACTAAGAATCAGAAATAAAAAGCATTACTTACTACATTCTTAAAGCATTAACATGTCAGTTTTTATACACTGAGACTGTTCCCTTTGCCACCAGTCCTACATATAGCTGCATGTATGTGTATTAATATGAGTCAAGTACCTGAAGGTCAGGGCAAGCCCACTGCAAGTCCTGGATCTTGCCTTGGATTTCAATGAGCTTCTGACGCTCTTCATGAAGCATCTTCAGCTCCTGCTTCTGCTGACGTAGCTTCTCCTCATACAGCTTTTCTCTGTCAGAAGAATAAGGTGGGACTGATGTGATGCAACTTCAAAGTCAAATAAAGGGTTTTCAAAAAGAATATTTTTACAGTTCTGTACCTGGCTTTGCTGGAGAGGGTAATTTCTCTGGGACTCTGTTTTGATCCTGCTCCTAATGTCCCCGGCACAGAAGCCCTGGTGTTATTTGGCTGCTGGCGTAAAGCTTCATCCTCATTAGCTGTTGTTCCATCTGTGTCATCACTCTGGATACACACAGATTGGATCAGTGCTTCTTCACTAAAATAGTCAGTCGTTTATGATCTAAGGGAACAGTTCAACTGACTGCTTTAAGCGTCTTTAAGAGTCTTTTCCTATTTTTCTTGCAGTTGCAGGTGTGTTTGTTTTTTCATTTTTGTTTTCTCATATTCCAACAAACTAATGTCTTATGTTTATTTAAAACATAAGTAAAAGTAATGGTTGTTGAATTTGTCTCCAAAAATCCAAAACATTTCTACATGTCTACTCATGTCTAAGTACTCTTACTGAATTCCACCTAAAAGCTTTGGCACAGTATCAGTGGTTCAGCTACAGCTGGTAGGGTTAGCATTTAAAGCTTGGAACACTCTGTAATCTGTTAAGTCGCTTCGTATTTCAATAGTGAACCTAAACATAAGTCCCATAAGTACCAATAAAGTGCATGTAAGCAACAGATTCCTCAGTAGTGGGATAAAATGATTAATTTTACACACATTTACAGAATCAGAGCCTCATGATGGTTTACAGTGGTTGTTGCTGGGTTTATTTAATGACAGTTTAATCTGGAGTGTCTTTGCTGTTTACAGGTAGTTTGGATTTTAAAAAAATCTTTTTACTTTGTTAAGCTACACCCAACTCATGACCACAGAACTTTGAGCATTGTTCTCTCATCTTTCTCACTTGAACCATGGCCACCAGCTCCTGCAGCTGCCACAGTTTTTGCTTCGCAGTCTGTCGATGGACCTTCTGACCAAAACCAGCTTCATTCCCAAGGCTGCTCCTCCGACTAGACTCCGATGCCTCGCTGTCTGGAGCCACAGCCTGCGCCCCTCGCTCATTATCAAGACCATCTTCATCCTTCAACAAATTATAGGGGATGTCTCTGTTGTACTGGCAGTCTAAATCAAAGCAAAGTTACAGGAGTATCACTTACAGATCACAGAAAAACAAGACAAAACATTGGTCTGACTTTGACTTTAAGTGGCTGTTCAAGTCAAAGAAATAAAAAATGAAGGTTAACATTATTTTATACAATGGTCAAAACACAGCAGAAGACAACACATATAATGAGTTTCTCATACATAGGATTTTATTTGGACATGCCACCAGGTATTTTAACCCTCTCGAGGCAGGCGTTGCTGATTTGCAACAGTTAAAAACTAACAACCTGATTACCCCACATACATATTTTATGAGTTGTTTTTTTTTTTACTCAGAAGTACCACTGCAGGACTTGGTTGTGCATTAGCAACAAAAAGTTTAATTTTAGCCTGAGAGGGTTAAAGACTCTCACGAATGCTTGGTGCCTAATTTTTACAAATTTTTCTGCAGCCTGACGCCGGTTATCTGGCACCGCTTTAGTCTACAGGAAGGATTTGACAAGATTTGACATGGGTTGTCAAACAAGCGGCAGACTTTCACACCAGCATTACAAACTTACTCTCAGACTGTACTACAGTCTGAGAGAATGGTTGGTGAGCAATTTTTACAATTTTTTCTACAGCAGTTTAGCAGCAGTCAACCTTGTTGCTTTTATTTTGAAAGTTTTAACCCCAAATGGTAGATAGCCCCGCAAGTCCTTCCCATGTCATATTTTCCCTACTGGCTAGCTCAATCTGTTATGTAATTCAGGTGCCGTACTCCAACTACACCGTCTTGGACTGAAACTAAAATTAAAAAATTAAGTGCAGTATAAGCTTATATAAGCCTATTATGACTAACTCTGTTATTCAACTCACATATTCTTATTTATAAAATAACACTAACACCATCAAGTGTGTGTCAGTCTGTGCAGTGTGTACCTATAGCTGAGGGGATGTTGAGGCTTCGAAGGTTTGCTGCTGACCGGTTGTTGATCTCACATTCAGTGTTGAGCCTGCCGTCCCGGTTGTTTGTGGCGCCACTCCTGGGGCTGCGCCCGTTGGTCAGGCTGTTCAGGTCTGCCCAGTTCCCACCGCGCTGTGGGTTCCTAAACAGATAAGGTGCAGTGACCGTTGCGGTGTAGAATTACTTACACACAATCACCTAATTACTAATGCTATCATATTGCAACTTGGAACCAGTGACAATAATAACCATTTTAACAAAAGATACTGAACTTGTTAACAAAGATTAAGAAATTCAAAAAACATTTTATTCATTAAGTTACCCACCTGATGTTAGTTACAGGCTGGCGGTTCTCCTGCTCCGAGTCAAACATGGCCTCAAACATCGAGCCATCCTCCGTCTCATCTTCCTCGTCCTCCTCCTCATCATCGTCATCTTTCACGTTTTCATTTACTGCGTCTACCATCATATCAGAAGTCTGCTCGTAGTACTGGACCAACTCTCGCAGTTCATTCAAGCGCTTGTGGACCTCCTTCAGCTTCCTGCAGGAAGTGAATGAAATGTGAGTATATGCTAGGTTTAATCATTAAAAATTAAGTGACAGGCCAGGAAAATATTTTCACATTTCTCTTCCTTTTCAAAGGCTAAAGTATAGAAAAAAGAAAATAAAGACTGCCATAAACGAGGAGGTCTAGTGTCTTGTTCAAGAGCACTTTAGAAAAGGATGAAACTTGTCAACAGGAGGCCGTGTGGAAGGTTTTGTGACGTCAATGTTATACTATATCCCCACTCCCTGTACAGCAACCTGCTGTTGATATTTGACCTGCCTATTCAAGCTGTGTCTTTGTTTGCGTACGCACCTGAGCTTATCTGCTGAGTTGGAGCTGTCCTGCTGTTGTGTAATTGAAGGATGAAAGGAAGTTGAGGCTGAGGCCCCAGAGGTCAGAGTGGATGGAAACTCTGAAGATCCCCCCATACTCAGACTGTACTGTGCTGACAAGCCGCGACCTAAGTGAATCCACACGCAATTCATCAACAACTTTAGAAGAATAAAAGCCATGTAATGGTTGAAAAGAATGCCTTAAAAATACTCATACGTGAGTTATTATTGAGTGTCTGGTCTCTGAGTGAATGCAGCTCCTGCAGGATCTTGTCCATGGTCTGCTTTTTGTCTTGAAGTTCCTGGAGTTTGGTGAGTTTGGCGCTGGCAGCTGTTGCTCCAGTGTCTAGACCAGTGTGTGGGCCAGAGGCAGAGTGGAGGAGCGGCCTGTGTTGAGGGGGGCCAACAGGCTGCGGAGTCCTAGACCAGCACACCTCTCTGGAGAGGGAAAGACTCTCTGCCTGACGCCGGTTATCTGGCACCGCTTTAGTCTACAGGGAGGATTTTTCAAGATTTGACATGGGTTGTCAAATGAGTGGCAGACTAACACCATTCACACCAGCATTACAGATTTACTCCCAGACCGTACTAAACAAATAGTCTGACATGACTGGCTCTGATGGAACTGATATGAATCTAATGTAAATCTAAAGTCTGTAGACTGATGGCTCAAACAGAGGGGATAAAATTATATGATTTATGGATATGAGAGAGTAAATTTACAGTTTCTACCATACCTGAGAGTCATGAAGCTGGTTGTGGAACCGCTGGATCAAATCGTTTAACTCATCATTGAGTTCTGAGGTGATGCTCAGACCAGAAACGCTGCCTGTGGTTTCTGTGACAACTAATAACAACAAAGAAATTAAGAGAAAAAAGAAAAAAAGAAAAAACAAAAAAAAACAAAACAGATTTATTTGTGTCAGTCACTGAATATAAATTTCAACTCTTAACACCTTTACCAGAGAATACTGATTAATGTTTGTAAATACATTAGCTCTGCTGAATAAATATTTCCTGAGAATATTCCATCTAAGATGTCAGGAATGCATAACCGACCGTTTGTGAGACAAATCGTTTTAAATTTTTCCTCTAAGACCAATTTACACAACGATGTGATGTGAATGATCATTCTAACCCTACACACTAATAGTCTGTACACAGTGATTATGCCTGTCACTTTTTACTGTATATCTCACCAGTGTCTTCAATCACAGCGAGTGCCTGCTCTGCACTGTACTGCATGGCCATTAGAGCTTCCTGTCGGCCCTGCAGGGCCCTGAGCTGCTCCTGCTGCTCCAGCATCTTCTTCAGCAACTCGTGCTGCTTACGCAGATTCTCCAATTCTTCTTTCTGGTCAGCACGCATGGCTTCTGGCCTTCCTCCCTAACAATGCAAACCCACAGACAGTCAGCATTATTTTACCAAAAGCCATGTTAACAATACTGTACTGCTACTGAACAAGAAGGTTAGAAGAAATAAATAAGACAAGATAAAAGCCAGAGGAGGGACAAAATGTTTAGTTTCCATTTTCTCATCACAGAACTCAAAGACAAAACAGAGTGTGTACGTACTGCACATATGTATATAACAGCTGTACATACTGTTGCATTTGAAGCATCTGAAGATCGAACTTCTGTGTTAAGAGAAGTGCTCTCTGCCACTGAACCTGAGCCAACTGCAGAGTCCAGCGTCCCCACATCATCTTCCTCATTCTCCTGTGCCTATAAAAGCAGCAGAGAGAACAATCAGTGATTGTAAAAAAGGATAAAATCAAGAACTGGCATGCCTATATACTCCCTCTCGACTGCAATAGATGGTGATGATAATTAATTGGTAGACTACAAGGCTTAAGACTAAAATGTATCTTTCTAGAAATTTTAATTTCTCAGAGAAAATATTAAATAAAACTACACAAAAAATTAATAATAATAAAAAAAAAATCACAGAACAATAAAAAATGGTAGTTACAGTTTTTATAGCATATTATAGCTTAAAATATGATTAAACTATTTATTAAATAGCGTGTGGAATAGCCCAAAGACAACAAACTACTGTAGTTATGAAGAAGCCAAATTTGTAAAAGAAAGAAAATAAATAAATAAATAAATAAATAAAAATAATAATTTCCAAATGATGTTAAAAGCATGAAGCAGATTCTAAAAGATATTCGGGTGGAGCTGGAGAAACAAATATCAAATTTACCAGCATTTTCTGCAGGAACCGTAAATAGGACTTCTCCTGCTCCTTGAGGTGGTCGATGAGATGAGAAAGACGCTCCACGTTGGCCGGCACGTCATTTTTTTCCACCAGGTCATCCCGCATGGAGCTGGCCTTACTGATATACTCGCGGATCTGTACCAATTTGCTCACCACCTGAGACCAAAGAAAAAGAGGAGGGTGGTGTAAGGGTGTGGGTTTCAGATTGAAAATAAAGAGTAGACTGAGAAAGACTGTAGGATAGGTGAGCAAGCATCTGTAAGGAAGGCTCAGACTGGGCTAAACAAGGGCAAGAAAGGGGGTTGGGCGGAAACACTGGGCACAGAGGGTGGCATATTTATAAAGTGCCCTAAATACAGCCTCGTTTCAGCTGCACTGGCTCTCCCTCACTTTCATCCTAGTTCTCGTTTCTCAGAGTTGAGTGCAGTAACACACGGACGACGACACATATATGTATGGATAGGTTATTTCACTTGCATAAAATATAAATATCAAGAAAAGATCAAAAATTTTCATTGCATCTCAGTCAAATTAACTATAAACATAAATGTGTGTGTTTTTGGTAAGTGCCATTTACCTGCAACACTTCAACAGTCCACACTCTGTCTTTGCTGGAGGTCTTGTACCTGCCCCATAAACTAACTATAATTGCTATTCACCACGTGTAGCTGGTTTTAGGCCTTGTTCCTTGCTTGCAAACATTTCTTTGCAGCATCTGAATGTTAATATTATATACCACAGATAACAATATAACCCCTTTTTTGCAATTTTACATTGAGTAACATTCTTAAACTTTTAAAGTAGGCATTCATAGCAACTAAGCATCCACTCAGCCACTGCAAACTGATATTAACTTATTTTTAGATGTTCCAAAGTTTTTTTTTGCTGAAGTTTTTCCAACTTATGAATTATTCAAATGATATTGGTTGCATCCACTTCAAACATAGTGTTGCATTTAAAAATAACAAGCAAGTTAGCAGTTTCAATACTTCACATGTCATTTTTGTCCTGTTTTGATCAATACAAGGTTTCAATGATGTGCAAACATGTTTAACACACTGTTAAAGATTCAAGTTCCCAAATAGATCTCCTCTAACTGCTTTAAAAAGTCTTATTTTCCTCATAGCACCATAGGCTGGTCAGAGTTTTCAATCATTAAAATTCCTATCTACTTAATGGATTGATATGTCTGCAAACTGCTCTCCACTCAATCATCAAAACTCCAAGACATCAAGCGGACATCAAACAACAGATCAAATTAGTAACAACAAAACATTACCTGGCTGCTGTCTATTCTCGGCTCTCCTCTGCCATGTTCCCTGTGCGACGAGGGCAATCTGTCTGTGCTGCCATGACCGAGCCTCGGAGGTTCCTTCGTAGGAACGACAGGAGTTAATGTGTCTCTGAGTCCTTGGCTCTGCTTCTTAGTTTCCTTGGTGATCACTGGAGTAGCCGGGGCAGAGGAGGAGGGGGGGAGCAGCTCCTTGCTTTTGTTAGTGTTTACATGCAGAGGTAGGAAGTTATAGGGCTTCTTGTTCTCGACAGCTAACTGGCGCTGGTTGTTGGCAGCTGTGACGCGCCCCTGGGAGTCACTGCCGATGCTCCTCTGAGTAAGAAAAGTCATCACAAATCAGACAAATCACCACTCAAAGTTTTGGGTATTTTTTATTTTTTTATTTCACAAACTGCAAGTGAAGTAAATGTTCAGAATTTTGTTTCTTTAAAGCAAACATCTGACAAAGGATAAATGAATATTGTAAAGGTATGTAATTTTATTTATATATTTATCTAACTGCCTTTTTTCTTTTTTTTTTTTTTAAACACTCTCCTCAACTTCTAGCTTTCTCCACTAATGAAGAGCCAAACAAATAGTTATATATTAACAATCTTCTCTTTTGCTTTCTCCATTTACAATCCCCAAATTCATCTCCCACGCTTGTGTGCCGCTCTGTCATTCTGCCACCCACACTGGTGCAACAGAACAAGGTCAGTCAAACAACTCTGTATCAAACTATGAAAAATATTCTGCTATCACTTCCCGCAGCGACTGCTGAAGTGCCACAGCAGATTTAATCACTAACTTTTTAGTTTGACGGTATGATAAGTGTAGCCTGACAGATACTGGGACTTCTGAGATCATTACCATATAAATTAGTTAATAAACCTGATGTTTTAATGAATCTGACTACTGAATATTTTTGTTCCCAACCGGCAACAAAAGCAACCAAATTTTTTAAGTGAAACAAAGAAATGCGAAGGCTGGGACACCCGAAGCTGAAAAATAAACTGTCCCTGACTCTGGTAGCCAAGCTATAACATTTTTTTGTGTCATTTCCCAGTTGAAATTTATACCAATGATATGTCTGCAACCTGCTCTCATGAGCCAGTATGACTTGTAAGCCTTACTCGATTCCTGTGGCATGCATGTGCATTCCTGTAATTGTTTTTCCTAAAAGACAGCAGCCATATTCATCCAGTCACAGGAAACACTGTCAGATTATAAATTCTGTATTGTGTTACTGCACAACAGCTCTTTGAACAGAAATCAAAAGCAACAAATGAAGCCAGTCAACATTTTTATACAACACCACCACCTGAGACGGGACATAGGTGTCATATCACTAACAGTAAGTCATGCAAGCCACTTTTTAGTAATCTATCACAGTAATACCCATTAACAAAAAGCAAAGCATTTTACCTCATCCAGGTCTGTAAAATTGATCCTCTGCCGGAGTTTGTCTAGTTCAGCCTGGTCCGGTACAGACATTTGGGTCGTGTACTTCATATGGGGGAAGGAATGAGGAGTGCGTGCTCTCCTGCGACCTGCCCCAGGAGTGGACTCTGGCGAAATATCATTAGTGAGGCGGCTTTCCACCACCGCAGCTGACAGCTTTTTCTTGTTTTTCTCTGATGATCGGTTGGCTTTCTTCTGCTGTACACCCCAATCCTTAGGAAAGCACACACAAAAAACAACATTTGAGGTTAATTATTATTCAAGGTAAAATCAATGAAATGTATTTATTTTAAAGGAGAGTGCAGTTTAACATAGTTCCAAAATGGACATGAAACTGATCAGAATCAGAATGAGAGAAGCTTTATTAATCCCGTAGGGAAATTGATTGACAATTAATTACATAATACTATCAAAACAAAACTAAAATACACAGTGTAAATAGCATACAAAAGAAAGTAGGATAGACGGCTATAAATGGGAGTTACCATAGCGTTTATATCACTTGGTAGAAAAAAAAGATAATGAGCTGTACTTCAAAAAGAGAAAAGTCCTTTATTGTCATTGTACATGTACAATGAAATTATGGGGCTTCTACCATTCTGACATTCAGCATTGGGCCAGCCCTTACCATGTTGTTCAGCCTATCTTCAAGACTGCAATTGCTTACAGTCCAGTTGTGCAGCTCTTCTGCACTGTCATCAAAAGGTGTACCTCCAGTTGCCATGCTACCCTCCTACAGCTTGCTGAAATTCACAAAAATTGTCATACTGGTCAGCACAGAAAAAGCACTCAAAATAAGTAAGCAAAAAAAGTAACACACAACTATATCAAAATGACACCCCGTGTGGTTAAGCAAACGCTTCTTAAAAGCTTGCTGGAATCCACAACAGAAAGACACCACACTGAACCACGGACTGAATTAAATCAATTTCTTCAATGACAGACAGGGCATTACGCATCTCATTAAAACGAACTTGACCTTGTTCATAATTTAACTTTATGACTAAGGTCACTTGGCTAATCGTATTTAGCTATTAATAACAACGTACGGTTGATTAAACAGGCTCTGAATAAAACTTCATCAACGCTTCACATGATGGACAGTCACAGTTAACGGTAAAGCTAAATATGCATCAGTTCTTACCAACAGAGTTTAATTAGCGGCTTTATTTTAAAGCTCGAAAGCATCAGTACCTCTGCGCTGATCACATAAACGTGCCGTCTGTTTCGGTACCCTGTCTCTGAGCGCTAGCTACCGTTTGGTTATTGTATGTGGCCCGCTCGGATTCCCGGGGAAAGCTAAGCTATGACATACTCCCCCCAGCGCGCGGCGGCTTCTAGCGCGAGCTTCATTCCTGTACTCCGCAGGAGAATTTATAATATTACCAACAAGAAGTCCAGCGACGAGTATTGCAGCAGCTGGTGTTGGCTATAAACACAAACCCTAGTATCAGCGTACACATCATATTTGCTAAACTTCACTAGCACAACACTTGTGACCTAGTTCCGTCCCGCAATCGCCATGGCAACCCCGACTAACCCGTACCAGCTAACCCGGTGTTTAACGTTTACGCTGGTCTACAAAAGAATGAGAAAACTAGTGTTGCTAGCGAGTGGCTAAAGTTGTCAAGCTTGCCGATGGAGCTGGCTAGTACTAACCAGCTCCCAGGCTCGCCGTAGCAGCTGCTCGCAGTGCAGCTAACTTTAAATGTATAGGTAAAAGTTCGGTCTCACAAATATCTCGCGTAACGACAGCTGAAATACACTTAAAAGCTGCGAATTCGGTCATTTATGTGGATAACTTAAGGTCTGAATAACTTCTGTGCCACCGCACATTAGCATCAACGTAGCTGTACCAAAACGTATCATGTTAAGTGATGGCTTTTGGTCATTTTGTTAGGACTGCACTTGCTAAGGTAGCTAGCTTACGTTCCAAGATAAGAAACGGTGGTGTCACCGTTCAGAGCCAGAAACGGACAGAGATGTTGTTGCCCGTCGTTGTTCTTCATATACGCCAGAAAGAGCTTCACAGATTCTCTCTTCGTCCGGTGAAATCCATTTAATTATTAGCAACGTTTCCGAGACGCATCCCTAGCGTGACATAACATATACACTCCCGCACGGCAGGCGGCGTCAGCCTCTGGCTGACGATCGCAGGAAGTGCGTTTTCAGGAAACAGCAACACTGTCGTACGCTGTTTTTTGTTCTTAAACTTACACGAACGTGGTGTGAGGTTATTTACACTGGCCTGAAGAAAACATACAGCCGACCATTCTAGTCCCTTACCGAGATTGGATTTTGAACGCAAATTTCAATCTTTGCCTTCAAACTACGTAAGTTGTGGCTTCGGTTAATGACTTAGTTTTCATAGCTTATGTAAGCTAGTTAGCAAGGGAAAGCTAACCGCTTTCCCGTCATCAATCAAATCTTAAAATTGTCAAAGCTAGCGGTTTTATTTTTCACTGCTTGCATTTTTTATTGTTGTTGTTGTAATTTTCAGATAAACGATGGGTTCGTCTAAGAAACATAAGGAAAAGAGCCGCGATAAGGACACAGAGGAGCGCCGTCGTGAACATAAGAAACATCGCCACAAGGAGCGCGACAGAGACACTTCGGACCGAGACAAGGAGAAAAGAAAGCGCTCCAGGTCCAGGGAAAGAGGCAGACGGGAGAGCCGTGGGAAGGGTGAAAGGAGCAGCGGGGAACCACGAGTGAAGAAGGAGAAAGTAGATGCGGGATATGAGGAAAGCAATACTGAAGTGCAGCCTCAATCTGCGAGCGGAGATGCATCTCTCAGCATCGAGGAAACAAACAAACTCAGGGCAAAGTTGGGTCTGAAGCCTCTGGAACTGAATGAGAACAAGAAAGAGCTTGGGACCAAAGAGGAACCCATGGTTGCAGAGACCATCAACCCCGTGGTCATCCAGCAGCAGAAAGAGATGAGAGAGAAGCTTGCAGCTTTGAAGGAAAAACGCATACTCAATCAGAAACTGGGGAAAGTCAAAACCCTAGCTGAGGATGACTGGCTGGATGACACATCCTCCTGGGTCGAGAGAAGCAGAAAGCTGGCAAAAGAAAAAGAAATGGCAGAAAAAAGAGCCAAACTTCTGGAAGAGATGGATGAAGAGTTTGGTGTCAGCAATCTGGTAGAGGAGGAATTTGCTCAGATTAAACAGGATGCGTACACATCTCGAGATTTAAAGGGACTCATAGTGCAGCACAAAGTAGAGTCTTTCTCTGAGGGCCAGACTGTCATCCTGACCCTTGAAGACAAAGGTGTTTTGGAAGAGGAGGAAGATGTGCTGGTAAATGTGGGACTGGTGGACAAGGAAAAGGCAGAAAAGAATGTGGAATTAAAAAAGAAAAAGCCAGATTACAAACCTTACGAAGAAGAGGAGAGCGTTGACGACATGGTTTCATTTAAATCTCGCTCTGTTCTGTCAAAGTATGATGAGGAAATTGAAGGTGAGAAGAAAAAGAGCTTCCGGTTGAATACAGGTGGTTTTGCAGATGGAGAGCGAGAGCGCGAGCTCCAGGCCATGAAAGAAATGCTGCGAAATCAGGCCCAGTCCTTGGAAATGCCTGCGCTCTCTATCGCCTCGGAGTACTACACACCACAGGAAATGGTGGGCTTTAAAAAGACAAAACGTAGAGTGAAGAAGATCAGGAAGAAGGAGAAGACATCCACTGCAGATGACCTTCACCTCGATGACACCCGCAGCTCTGACTTTGGCTCCAGGACACGTGGCCGAGGCCGCAAACAGGAGGATGATGAAGACCAAGAAGTAAAGAAAGAGGAGAAGGTGGTGACGCATGAAATCCCCCTACTGTCTGACGACATCAGGATGGCAGAAATGGACATAAGCGACGATGAGGAATTTACCCCTCCTGAGCCAGCTGTAATTGAGGAGGATGAGGCAGAGCAGGAGCTGCAGAAGCAGTTGGAGAAGCAGAGGAAGCTGAAGCAAATGCAGCTCCTGAAAGACTCTGGGGCGAAGGTGGCAGAGCAGGTTAAGAAGCTTGTTAAAGATGACAATGAAGACGATCCTGACAAGAAGAACAACATTGTTTTCAATGCTACCTCAGAGTTTTGCAGAACCCTGGGTGATATCCCAACATACGGACTGTCAGGCAACAGAGAGGACCAGGAAGACATTATGGACTTTGAACAGGAGGAGGAAAAAGATGATGCTGGAGGTTCAGACTCTGACATGGATGAGAATGTTGGATGGAGCACAGTTAACCTGGATGAGGAACAAAAACAACCAGATTTCGCCACAGCCTCTGCCACCATTTTGGACGAGGAGCCCATCGTCAACTCCGGCCTCGCTGCTGCCCTGTTGCTGTGCAAAAATAAGGGTCTGTTGGAGACTCAAATGCAGAAAGTAGCACGTGTCAAAGCGCCAAAGGGTGCCCTGCCCAATGGCGACTACTGCATCGAGGACAAGATGGGCTTTGATGACAAGTACAGCCGCAGGGAAGAATACAGAGGCTTCACGCAAGACTTCAAGGAGAAGGATGGCTACAAGCCTGACGTCAAGATTGAGTACGTGGACGAGTCTGGGCGGAAACTCACTCCAAAAGAAGCTTTTAGGCAGCTCTCCCATCGATTCCATGGAAAGGGGTCTGGAAAAATGAAGACCGAGAGGAGGATGAAAAAGCTGGAGGAAGAGGCGTTGCTGAAGAAGATGAGCAGCAGCGATACTCCTCTGGGAACTGTGGCTTTACTGCAGGAGAAGCAAAAATCCCAGAAAACGCCATATATTGTGCTTAGTGGGAGTGGAAAGAGTATGAATGCAAACACCATTACTAAATAAGCATGAAATAAGTGTATTATAATTGTGTATAATTAACGTAGAAACATTCAAGTACATAGATAAAATACACCACACACATACACATCTTTTAATTAATGTCTACGATTTAATGTCCTAGTTTATAGAAGCTGCATTGTTGTGTTGAAGAATTGTTCAATAAAATCAGTACAATTCAGAGGAAGTGTTTGGTTTTTCCTTGTGTTTGGAATTTACATGATTAATTCAGATCACAGCTATATTAAGTCATAAAACAACAAAATTATTTCTCTAATATTGTAGGTTATTTACTTTACCACAAAAAAGATTACTGTACCTGTGAACTAGTGCTATATAAAAACCTGGATATATTGAATTGAGCACTGTGTGTTTAAAATGCCTTTTAGTTTCATGAAAGCTGTTTGAGTAGGGTCTGTAATTGTGCCCTGGCAAATATAGCAGGTGCATTTAATTTCAATATTTTTAATGGAAACTACATGACAGGAATTAATGCAAACATAAGTGCATTATGGGTGCACACATTGACTAATTACCCAAAATATAACAATATAAACTCACTGGCCACTTCTTTTCAAATACTTGTTAATAAAAAATGTCTAATAAACCAATCAGATGGTGTAGACATACTTAAGATAACTTCCTGAATTTGAAAATGAGCACCAGAATAAGGATGAAGGGTGATTTCAGTGGCACTGGTGTTGGTACAAGACGGGCTGGCATGAGTACTTCAGAAAATGCTGATCTACTGTGATCTAGATGCAAGATCACATCTTTGGAATAGTGGTGTAGTAGGAGATTCACAAAGTGGATCTGCAGCAATGAAGATGCGGTCATGTCAATATGGACCAAACTCTGAGGAATGTTTTAAGCACTTTGCTCAATCTATGCTACAAAGAATTAAAGTAGTTCTGAAAGCAAAAAAGGCTCCAACCTGGAGGACTAAACTCTTAGTTATACGTTAATACATAATCTGTAAGTTCTCATATAAACTGGGCTGAAAGTCATGCTATACATACAACAATGTAGTTTGGATTTTTTTTTAAAGGAAAAGTAGATAAATGAACTTATTTTACATGCATAATACCATTCATATTGCTTTACACTGTAAACCAGAACAATACTAATGGGGCATAGCCAGTTGATTCAGATGTAAAGGTATTTATAAATATACATACCTTCTTTGAATTAGTATGAGAATGAGTATGGACATTAAGCATGTTTTCTTTACACTGATATAGCCTGCTTCTTTTTTGTCTGTGGAGAACCACAGACATTATTAGAGAGACAAAGACCCCTGAACTGAAACGTATGGGAGAATTCTACAATAGCAAAGATAGTATACATAGATACAGACATTCATACACTACGACAATTATAGTATAATAGTAATTATTTTTTGCATTATGTGATAAAATTATTTTTCAAACAAGGGATAAATAAAGTTTTTTCTCATGATCAAAAACGTCAGCAAACCGTTTTGTTGTTGTTGTTGTTTTTTAAGTTATTAAGTAGTGAAGATAATTTATGGGATGGTTAATTTTCAACTATAGAGTCTTACCAAATAACTTTGAGTCGTTTTTTTTTTTTTTTTTTCATTTTCACTGCAGGTAACATGTATGTGTAACATTGCATGTGACAAATAAAGGCTTGATGGATTGTATTACATTGAAAATAAGAAAACAATATCTGGATCTTCACAGGGCGTACAACCATTTACATCAACTGCCGAGAGGCGTTTAGATTGACTGGCGGAACTAAAGCGCACGGTTTAGATGCTGGTCGAACCCTATTTTGTTGCACAACCTGTAGCAAAGTGGTTAGCGAAGCAAAAACTAGCGAGCTAACGTCGCATCATCAAGCTCGATATGCCCGCCCATCGGTGAGTCTTGCAGCTATATTACATTAAGTTATGCATCGGATGGATGCATAGTGAGAGGGCTGCACGGTTTAAAACGATAATTGTCAACGTCTGCGGCGTGTCAGCTTTTCCAAAGCTTCCTGTTGTTTAGCTAACCGCAAGCTTAGTGACAGCGGGCAGAGTTTTAAGTAGCTTTGATGTGGTAATCGGGGTAAGTTCACTATCAGTATCCATGCTGTTAATTTGACACTTCCATGTAATCCTACGAGACCAAGGGAACGGTTGAGCTCACTGTTATCGGCGCTGAGCTGTGTTTTCTGGATGTTTATTAGTTTCCTTCAAACGCGATAAAACTGTAGCGAAGCAGGTTATTGGAGTCGTGTCAGCGTCCCTCAGCTCGTTTTGTTTTCACTGGAAGGTGCCACGACAAGCCTAAAAGTTTCACGGAGCCAGAGCTAGTGCCAGTGTTGAGTCATATTTTTTTTTACCTTTGACAAGCGTGGCTATGTAGGTTTAATTCTGATGACTCGGTAAACATAAACATAAGTGATTGCAGCCGATCTTAGTGGCGCAGGTTGAATCTGCTTCCGTTACCCGTAACGCATTGTGTCTTATATAGCCAAAGATTGATGAATTATATGGTTATAAGATGGTATAAACTTTAGGATGTAGTTACAATGTGTCTTGATTTACTGTAAGTGTGATGTCTTTATAGTGAGCTTGTATCATGCACATCATGTATCAAATGTGATGTGCATGACACAAACTTTACAGTAATGCACCTGTAAATGTTTTTCTCTCCACAGCCTGTAACATCACTCAGTGAAAGCACAGGCTGTTGTGATGTCAGAGCCAAAGTCCCCTACTCCGACCCCTGGAGACACATACAAGGGTTGGCTCTTCAAATGGACAAACTACATAAAAGGTTACCAAAGACGCTGGTTTGTTCTCAGCAATGGCTTGCTCTCTTACTACAGGTAAGTTATATGAAGAATACTGAAGCTATAATAATTTGCAATGAATTTACTCTATTCCAAGCTCAAAAAGAAATTGCAAAAGTATAGCTTAAAGAGGATCCATGCATTAAAATTTTATTATAAGTATGCCTTGTAATAAAGGCCTTTTTACAGGACAGCAACAGAACCACAATAACACCACAAAGCCATCTGAGCAGTACACATCTATAAATGTAAGTGATTTGCAAACTGCAGATTTGACTGCTGTTGTCGTCTCTGTCTTCAGGACTCAGGCTGAGATGGGTCACACATGCAGAGGCACCATTAACTTGGCCACAGCCAACATTGCTGTGGAAGATTCGTGCAATTTTGTGATTTCTAATGGAGGGGCACAGACCTATCACCTGAAGGCCAGCTCCGAAGTAGAGCGCCAGCGATGGATCACTGCTTTGGAACTTGCAAAGGCGAAGGCTGTCCAAATGCAGGCGGAATCTGGTAAGAGGGACTCTTACCAGAGGACAATGCAGGGGACTCCATAGAGAAAGCTTACAAAGCACCCAGAAGCAAACTCTTTCACTGAATTGTGTTTGTGTTGACTAATGACACTCTCTGTTTTCTTCCTTAGATGACTCAGGTGACGATTTCCCTGCAGTCTCGCCAAACTCAGGACAGGGTGGAGACTGCCGTAACACAGAAATCCAGTCTACATTACGCACACTTAACAGCAAAGTGGAGGATCTTGCCACCTGCAATGATCTCATTGTCAAGCATGGGTCTGCTCTCCAAAGGTAGTACTTACTAACAGACTATTATCCATTAACTAATCTTTTTTTTTTTTTTTTAATTACGCTTACCCATTAAAATCTTTATTTCACAATTTTAGGTCTTTATCAGAACTTGAAGGACTTCGTGTCGCAGTGGACATGGGAGAAAAGGTCAAACAAGTCACAGAGAGAGCCACGCTGTTCCGAATCACATCCAATGCCATGATCAACGTAAGTCAATCAAGCGTTAATAAAAGTTGAGCAAACAGCTCTCCCCCTGAGTGTGTTACTGATGATGTCTATTTTTTTGCGTGATCCTCTAGGCATGTAGAGACTTCCTTTCCATGGCTCAGAGCCACAGTAAGCGCTGGCAGAAGGCCTTACAGACTGAAAGAGAACAGAGGATACGTCTGGAGGAGACTCTGGAGCAGCTAGCCAAACAGCACAACCACCTAGAAAGAGCTTTCAGAGGAGCAACAGTTCTCCCCCCTTCATTCAGTAATCCTGCCTTAGGAAACAAAGGTGAGAGTCTTTTCATCATCGGAAATTCTTACTCTGCCACCTTCGTTACCGATCTGCTGAGGTCTGTCGAACCGTTAAGTTATTCAGTCTTCCAACTCTTTCTTCATTTCAGGGGGTGTTTCAGGGAAAGCCGATGCCAGTGACGAGGATGATGACAATGAGTTCTTTGATGCTATGGAGGAGCCAGCAGAGTTTATTACTGTCCCCGCTGACCCCAAATATCACAGGTACAAACTGATATTTTCTATTGTCAGACGTTTCTTTTCCTCCACATGTGTTTTGTTTTATACTTGACTCTTATCCTCTTCTACAGGAGATCTGGCAGCAACATCAGTGGGATCAGCAGTGAGACTGGGACGGATGATCAGTCGGTAAATGTGCGTTAAATTTTTATATCTAATTATTTTTGTATTAACTGCATTACCATATCAAAGCCACCTAACTCCTGCTGATATTTTCTTTATCTTCCATCAGTTTGATGAACTTTCTTTGGCATCAAACCCAGAGTCTCCACAGCCGCTGGAGCTGGAGCCAGTTAGGCAAAGGCGAACTCGTATCCCGGACAAACCAAACTATTACCTCAATCTGTGGAGCATCATGAAGAATTGTATTGGAAAGGAGCTCTCAAAAATACCGATGCCTGTAAGAAATCTGTGCACACAACAGCGTCAATGTGACTTTTCCATTTAAAAATAATCAGAAGTGATGAGATGTGTCTCTGTGAATTTTTAGGTGAATTTTAATGAGCCCCTGTCAATGTTGCAACGTCTGTCTGAAGACCTGGAGTACTACGAACTCCTTGATAAGGCTGCAAAGAGTCATAGCTCTCTAGAGCAGATGTGTTATGTGGCAGCCTTCACAGTGTCTTCCTACTCCACCACAGTCCACCGCACAGGAAAGCCCTTCAACCCTCTGCTCGGAGAAACCTTTGAGCTCGATCGGCACAGAGAGTGCGGTTATCGCTCTCTTTGTGAACAGGTAGTTAAAAAAAAAAACAACACACATTGTAAAACACAGAAATGGTCTACATTGCATTGTTTTTTCACAAATTATAATCGTTTTGATTCAGGTTTTACCTGTTTCCATTGCAAACATGCTTTATTTACTCATGTAGTATTTTGTCCTAGTCATGTTTGTTTTCTTAATGCACTCAAAGCCATTGTATAACTACAGTGACCATATGTTAAGCTTCCTGACTCTTCTCTCTCTTTGTTACCTCTTCTTAGGTCAGTCACCACCCACCTGCCGCAGCCCACCACGCCTTCTCTGAAAAGGGCTGGACCCTCAGACAGGAGATAACACTAGCCAGCAAGTTTAGAGGGAAATATCTCTCTATCATGCCTTTGGGTGAGTGCGTGTGTGTGTTTGTATAGCTGCAAACAAAGACACAGCATGCGAGAACAATACACCTGCTAAGCCTGATGTTTTTATCCAGTGAACACCGTCTGTCTTACACTACTGTAATTCACTATTTCAGTGTAGAATTTCATTTTTTCACTTTAGTTCATGGGATATATGGGATACGTTTCCATCACTTGCAACATCATTCCCTTTTCTCTCTCCAGGTTCTATTCAGTGTATATTTGAAAAGAGCAACAATCACTATTCTTGGAAAAAAGTGACCACAACAGTTCACAACATTATTGTTGGGAAATTGTGGATCGATCAGGTAATGCCAAAATGTTTTAGCTTAAACATTATGAAAACATTAGATGTTTTCATATGATGTTTTGATTTTAATCTGCTAGAGAACAAAACACGCAGAACATTTTCTTTCTTTATTTTGTCCTGTGCCAGTCGGGAGAGATAGATGTGGTGAACCACAAGACAGGAGATCGCTGCCACCTCAAGTTCGCTCCCTACAGTTATTTCTCCAGAGATGTACCGAGAAAGGTTGGCTCCTTTTTTTCCTTTTTCTTTTTTTGTGTTTGTTTAAATAAGATAATTTGAGTGAGGTTTCCTCAGGCAGTATTTTCCTTTCAAGATGATGTTATTACATCCACTAGTACATAAGTTGATTCTGTTGAGTCATCCTCATCCTCTTTCCTTCTGCATATGAGCCGTCATTTTCCCAGGAAACTTATAGGAAGCCTTTAATGGCAATGGTTTTATTATTTTCTCTCCTCTACAGCCTGCAATTAACATATCTTAATTAATTAATGTCTCCTTCTAGGTAACAGGAGTAGTAACAGATAAGGATGGAAAAGCGCATTATGTCCTGTCAGGAACGTGGGATGAGAAAATGGAGTTTTCCAAAATTATGCAGAGCAGTAAAGGTGAAAATGGCACTGAAGGCAAACAGAGGACTGTCTATCAGACACTCAAAGCCAAAGAAATCTGGAGAAAGAACCCGTTACCGTAAGTGTTTTAGTCTTAAAGCCTGGCGACGTTCAGAAGTGTGAACGTGTTCTCAAACATTTGGAGCGGAGCTGTTGTAAATACTGCTGCTCTTTACTTTTAATGTTTTTATATTGTTGAATTTGCAGGGAGGGAGCAGAGAACATGTACTACTTCTCCTCTTTGGCTCTGACTCTCAATGAACCCGAAGAGGGAGTTGCGCCAACAGACAGTCGGCGGCGACCTGACCAGCGGTTAATGGAGGAAGGCCACTGGGACGAGGCCAACGCAGAGAAACAGCGTCTAGAAGAAAAACAACGCAGCACCCGTCGAGAAAGAGAGAGAGAAGCTGTGAAAGCAGCCAGCTCACCTGAGGAAGGTAGGACGACGGAGAGCGAGTTTGTGTTTAGCATGGGTTTGATTTTTTTTTTTTTGTTTTGTTTGTATTTGTCTTATATTTCTGTCTGATGTTGTGTCCATTCATCTTTTATCCATTTTTGTCTGTCTTGGTGTTTCTTGTCTTTCCTTTTTTTTAACCCCCCCTCCTCTCTTAATGCTAAGCTGTCACTGAGGCTTCGATCAATGACTCGCCTTTGAAAAGCAAGTACTCAGCTTAGTCTCTTCTCACCTTTGGTGTGAACTTCAGACCGCACAATCAAAAGTGCACACACGAAATGTTTGTGCGTTCAGTATTAAGGTGCTCAGCATCCTCCTCTCTTAATAACAGCTTATTTATATTAATATGTCCCCCCCCCCCCCCCTCCCCCGTTCCTTTCTGTTTCATTTAGCTGATGCAAAAGAGCCTGCTCCTGCTTCAAGTGAGATTTCTGATGAAAGCAAGTATCATTTTACAGTTTTATACAAAGTGTACTTTTAAAGGTGCTTTGTGTGGCTTTTTTACTGAGCAAGTACCGTTTATGTCCACGGGGTGGTTGCTGGGTGCGTTTGCTGCTATCAGTGACTTCACAGCTCATATGTGTCATTTTGGATGTTCCAGTGATTTTCACTTCCTGGTTATAATGAACAAAACTATAAGTGTAAAGAGATTTTCACTCATTGTTAACTCATGTTCACATTTTAGACCAGCAAAGAGAAGATCTATAATCTAACCCTCTATAGAACCACCTAATCAGGTCAAATCTAAATGACCTATCAGTTCTTAAAGCACAATCAGTTTATTACACAAATCAACTTATTTCTTTGTTACGATTAGTCTGTTGGGCTTTTGTTAAATTTTTGAGCAGAAAATAATGCCTTAGATGCGACACATGGCACTTTTAAAATTTGAAGAAATCTTTTTTATGTGGATTTTGGATGTGTCTTTATGTTTGTGCTGGGTTTTGCTCAGCTGACACTGAGGATTCCCCCCCTCATACACCTGTTGCATGCAAGTAGTCCATTTCGTTTTCACTCACTGTCATTTTCAAATCACAGCAGTTCTGTTATGTCTCAACTTCCAAAGAAGAATCATCCTTTTTTTGTTTTTCTTTTTCTTTTAATAGCCCCTTATGGACCGTCACTCTTCCCTTATATAAGCAAGTATTCTGATCATGATTTAATGCATAGCACCAGTATATCACATTTTCTAGTAATGTAGTTGAATCCTAATGACCAGAAAAACATCCAACTTCCACCATTTTCCTCTTTACAATTTGCTCTCTTAGTGGAAGGCAGGGAAGGCCCTTATGGAGCTCCAGCCAAAAGCAAGTAACATTCATTTCGACTGTTGTCCCATCTCTTAGACCCTCTTAGAGTAGCTGTATACAGCTGTAGAGGCCTCACAACATTGTAGAGTGGCAGTTTGTCTGTGATTGACCAGCATCCTCTGACTCTGAAGCAGCTAGTGTGTTATTTGTGAGCCTGGTCCTCTCCAAGTGGTTATACAGAAAGAGCCCCCTGCATTTTGTTTGTATAGGATGCATCTGAAGATCAAGGTAATGCTAACATTTATTTGTTTCTCATGGGCAGAACTCTGAATGCATATCGGCTTAATTTAAGCATGATATGTAATCCTGGCTGAGTGGGGGCGGGTTAACCTTTACTGTAGCTTCTAAATTGAAACGTTCTTTTCTTTTTCAATAGGTGCCCAACCAGACACCTACCAAGCACTGTGGTTTGAGAAGATAGATGATCCTGTGTCCGGAGAAACGTTGCACATCTACAAGGGGGGTTACTGGGAAGCTAAGGAGCAAGGGAACTGGGATATGTGCCCTGACGTCTTCTGAGCACAGCTGAACAATTTCCCCACTGAGGTGTACAAATGACACGATCGTTAGAGGGACCCCTTTTTCCTATCACATTAATTAGGAAATCCAGTTTGACATCAGCCTAGCCCGTCATCTGACCAACCTCCTTCAGCCCCTCCGTTCAGCAGGATCAAGGTCGGCTGGACTTCGCGTTTAAGTACACACGATTGCCTGTGTGGCATTGTAGTCACCCTGCAGCTGGTTGGTGTTCCTCCCACTGCCTCTCAAACCCTGAAGTTTAGCTTGGTTTTGGTCCACAGCTTCTTCCCAGTCCAGGGTTTTCTGATCCAGCCTTCAGGTTGCAGTTTGCAGCAGCTCTTTCTGAAAATGTCATTCTGCAGTTTCTTTGGATGTGCTATTGTTGGAAGGGTTATTGACCCAGATGGTACCTTTCGATATGAAAGGCTTGCTCTGATAGGTTGAGGTACTACCTAACATGATTAATGTATGTTTTTCTGCCACATTCCTGTTTGTTTTCCAAATACTCCAAAGCCTCCTCAGCACAAAACCACAGCAAGTCAAAGTTAAATCGCATCCTTTTATAATTCCCACAGTAATATCCACGTTACCATTTTCAGGCCACAAGCTTAGCTTTTGGCATTTTGGAGATAAATGAACATACATTCGATACAGAGATACAGAGCCAGACTGATATAGGATTTCTAAGACTGATATACTGGCCTAAATTTGACACAGTGACCTTTTAATTTTCTTTTTGGGCACATAAACACATTTCCTTAACATTTGTTACATGTATTTATTTATCTACTCGTTTACGCTCTGCCTGACTATGCTCAGAGCATCTGGTTGTGTTTCTGTTGTGTTTCAAACACAGTGTAGCCAACAGGGAAGTGGACAAAGCGTAACATCAACAATCAGAATATTCCTTGTGTTTCTGTGTTCTGCATTTCATTCTCATTTATAGGTCATTCTAAATGCCAATACTGACAAATCGGCAAATAGCTGATATATCAGTCGGCCTCTAATGCAGAATTTGCCTTTGGATTTATAGTGATTTGTGGTGCTGCTTCAACCCCTGAAACAACAACTATGGAGGTATAATATAGCTATATACTAAGACTTTTAAAAAAATGGTTTGAACTGTCTTATTTTCCCCCATTCTAATACTCCTCCTATGCCCTGTAAGTACACCGCAAAGATCCAGAAGTATTTATTATAACTGTGCTGTCCCGCTTATTGGTGGAGTTACTCATATAAAACCTGAATATGGCTTCATACATCGTTCATTTCATACTACAGGAGTAGTAGAGTACTACTGAAATGGCAGTTACTGTTGCAGATGCATTTTTAGGTTGTCTGTGGTCACAGTCACTTAACCTCAGAAAACACTCTTTTTTGGGGGGGGGGGCGTCTTTGCTCAAGAATTGAAACAACAGCTATGACATTTGCGTTTGTGACATTTGCATTGGGGAAAACTGCCCCACTTCTCAAAGCTGATAAATTTCAGATGTATTTTTCTAATTTAGCTTTAAAAGTTTCACTCCTGGTTTCACAGTAGATGTCGAGGCCATCCACGTGAGTTTGTGACTAAATTTAAATCAGCAGATCTGTGCGCTGAGTTGTCACGGCGCTGCGTGGAGTTTACTGCTAACTCGAGGATTTGCAAACTGAGGGCATTTGAAGCGAGTGGTTTGGCCTTTGTGGTTAACTTCAGACTTGGCGAGCATAGCTTTAATCTTGATTACAAATATTTGTGTGCTGTGAGTTTAGATTTTCTTTTTTGTTTTTTTAAAATAGCAATAACAGTGCCTCTGCTCCTACAAGAGGCACAAATTGAAATGCGGGGGTAGCGTTGAGCAAGAACACTAAAGCTGCACAAACCGACTTTTGTCTCGGTCTTTGCTGTTGTTTGTCTCGAGGTGGTGGACTGTGCAGGTGATAGAAAGTTTTAATCAATGTCATATTAAAGTGTACTTAAAATAAGCTCTACCAACAAAGATGACAAAAACAGCGCTAGAAAATGATTTCCGTGTGAATACACCAAATAGTGAAATAACTGTGATCATAAGTAGTTGTGTTGATGAAGAATATAAAAAGAGTGATGCACTTTTAAAGTTTTGTTTTGGGGTTTTTTGTGTTTCATTATCATTGTTTACTCCATATGAACATAGTTTCATTTTCTGAATCGAGGGCACCGTGTTACAACATGTAGCTCTTTAGCAACCAAGTTAGCTTTCAGTTTGAAATATTCGTCTTTATTTGTGTTCTGCCACCGTCATCTTCACCGAGGCTCTGCGAGCTATTTAAAAACACTTCTTTATAGAATAGGTGTACAGATTTGTGTCCTCTGTTGTTTTTATTACATGTAACATTTCTGTTTCTGTGTTCGTTTGAATTGTGTGGTTCTGTCATTTCATCTTTATGTTTCTAGTTTTTTTTTTCTGTCGGTTTCCACCAGTTTCATCACTTTGTTCCAGCTAGTGTGGTTTTTTTTTTTTTTTTTTACCTCCTTTTTTTCTGACTGTCCTCGTCTACAACTGTCCAAAGCTCAGTTGGTCAGATTTTGATGTTGGCTATTGAGATATTTGTGTGAGCTTGTTCTGGAAACTTTTCCTAAACCATGTTCAATAAAATATGAAATGAATTACAATTCTAAGGAAACTTTTCACCTTTTTCTGTCCTTTTGATGGAGTTTTTAAAAGGATTGTTTTAGAGCAGGGGTGCTCAATCCCAGTCCTCGAGAGCTACTGTCCTGCAGCTTTTAGATGCATCCCTACTCCAACACAGCTGAATCAAATGTTTGATTACCTCTTCAGCATGCCATCAAGTTTGGAAAAGGCCTGATAACAAGCCATTCATTTGATTCAGCTGTGTCGGAACAAGGATGCATCTAAAAGCTGCAGGACAGTAGCTCTCGAGGACTGGGATTGAGCACCCCTGTTTTAGAGATTGTGGCTGGATTAAAGTCTGAATTGAGATGAACTGCTTATCTTTGGTATTAATTTTATCAACTCTCAACAAAGCGGTTTTACTAATATAATGTATATGTGTAATTTCAAAGCAGATGACTACTTTTTATTTCAACCTGTTTGAATTGCTGTACCCCTTGAAAACAACATACCAACATTTAATAATGTAGTGTCTGTGTAAATAAGCTCCACGTCTAGTTAAAGGTGGAACTTGGGTCTTTTATAAACAAGTACTCCTGGATGTGCAAAGGTTTAATTCATTTTAAAGATGAAACTATACTTTCAAATGTTCACACACTGGACACTATATTAGGGACACCTTACTCATACAGGGTTGGGTCCTTTTGCCTTTAGAGGTGCATTAATTACTTGTGGCATAGATTCAGCAAGGTGCTGGAAACATTCCTTTAGAGGTGACATTGTGGACCATATTGACATGATAACATCACACAGTTGCTGCAGATGAGTTGGCTGCGCATCCAGTGATTCAAATCTGTTTCACCACATTTCAAAGGTTCTTTCTTGGATTGGGCTCTCTGTAAGCCCTAAAGATGACTGCTTGGAAAAATCCCAGTAAGTCAGCAGTTTCTGAAATGTATTTGCAATATTTTCATTTAAAATGGGTCCACAAGAAAAAACATTTTATATGAATTAACATAAAAAGATTTATTTCATAAATACGGGACAGCAAGCTACCAAAATGTTTCTGTAACTTTACACATTTACAATGTAAACCCCGAGAATGTGCTGATAGATTTCTTTTCAGTTACTAAAGATGAAAAACTTTGGCATAGAAAAACTAATTTGCACCGTAAATGTGTAACTAAACGTTTTTACACTGACGGTCTGATTGAGTTTAGATCATAGTGGGCTGGATGTGGCCCACGATATAAAATGAGATTGACATCTCTGGTGTCTACGCTCGAATGCATCTACCATGTGATTGGCTGATATTTATGTAAAATTGTGGTTGAATGGGTGTACTCAACAAAGTAGCCAGTGATTGTATTACACGAGTTAAAATAAAAATAAAATGTAAGAACCCGAATTAAATTATATTTCTGTTATTGTGAAACGCCTTGGGTCGATTGTTAGTTAAATTCAGTGATCAAACGTATGTTGTTTGCGTCTGGAGAAGTCGTTTCGTGGACGTTTGTAGCTGTTCTCGTCTCGGCACGCCCCTGAACGTAAAACGAGCGCATCTCTGAGTGACATCAGCATCTTTTGTTTACCAGTCAGCAGAGAGTCCCTCAGGACCACACAGCAGCAGTAAAGGGAGAACATCCGCTGCCAGAGCACGACTGGGCATTTTTGAGGCCTTCTCTTTGTCACATAGAGAGCGTGAATTTGTTTGGTTAGCGTTTAATTACTTGCCTGTGAAAAATGTCGGAAAACGGATCCGGACCTGGAGTGGACGATACAGACGCAAAGCCAGGCAACGGAAAACAGTGAGTCACTGGATTAAGCTAGTTAGCGATCTTTATGTGTTGCGATCTATTGTGTTCATATCCTGTTGACGGTTCATGGTAAGAGTGAAACCGTTTGTCGTCCTTGACCTCAAAGATCACAGCCGCTCGTTTTGTCTTCTTCTTCTTCTTCTTCTTCTTCTTCTTCTTCTTCTTCTCCTCCTTTTTTATTGCTGTATTAACGCTCTGCTGTACTTTAACATTGTGCTATTTGATCGTTTGATATAACGGAGCTGCAACTGTAGTCCAATCTTTGCATGCTTCTTTCTTTATTTACAGCAGCATTTCTCTGACGTGCATTATTTGCTGAGTTTCTAATCACACATTAAACTTCTAAACTAAATGTTGGCTTGTCCGTCAGATCAGCGGGCTCTTCGTCTGCTTCTGTCCCCATGGACGTGGATGCCAAGCCCCAGTCACACAGCTTCAGATACCGCCTCGATTTCCCCAGAATTGGCCAGTGTATCATCATCAACAACAAGAACTTTGACAGGAGTACAGGTGAGCATTTGGGCGGTCTGTTAGTTTCTGAAATTTAAACTCGAAACGAAACAGCTGTAAGTAACATCTAAAATTAATCTTCCTGATTCAGTTTCAAGCGCAAATCGAAAGGTGATAAAATGTCACATATGTGAGAAGCTGTAGAGCTACACTTGGTATATACAGCAGGTCTGTGACATTTAACGTGTGTAACATTAGACAAACTGATGATCCATTTCTCTTTAGGTGAAATGTGCGATGATTTGACCAGCACTGCATAATATAGATGAGTTGGGTGAAGAAATTAAGGCTTTAATTTTGGAACTATGCATGCAAAAGAGCTCATCAGGGTTCTGCTGCATGCATACAGTTCATAATTTAACTTGGATCTACTGAACTCCATTATGCACTTTAGACATAAAAATTGACCTAGAGCTCCCTTGTCACAAAGGGTGACTTTAGCAGGGAGCTCCGCATGTTTGATTTGGCAGAGTTTTTACACTTGACACAACCCCGAAGGGATTTGTGTCTTCGACTGGAATCAAACCAGTGACCTTTCCCTTCCTAAGAGAATGCATAAACCACTCCAGTATGGCTGTACATTTGACATGAAGGTCTTAAAACGTGTTAAAGTGTTGGGATGTGTGTGCGGGAATTGTGCTGCTGGAGTTCAGGGCTTTAGCAATTTATATTACAACCAGTTCATTGCAAGATATTTTATGGATCTGGACAAAAAAGCAACCACTATGTGGGTTACAGGTTATTTATTAGCTCAGTTTTGCTCTTGTTGCACTTTGTTGTTCAGCCAAGTTAGGGCCCTTACGTGAAGTAATAAACTAGTGATACAGAGACCAAAGCTGATATAGAGGACAATGTTTGCACAACTGTTGAAACCAGTTGCTGTATTAACACATTAGAAAATGTATTTGCTTTGTTTTCTTCATGCTTAGTAAATAAAAACAGGTATGGGTGGTGCACCGAGTTAACTATTTACATAGGGAAGTGAATCCAGACTAATGGTAAAGGTTAACTTTGGGTAATGGATCCATTGTCTCAAATTTTCTTTGTTAAAACTTTAATTAGGTGTCAAATATGCCCATGTCATTCCCATACTAGTGTTTCTAATGACAATACATCCAGCCCCCCATTTTTACTAGACGCCTTTGACACAGGGGTGTGCATGGTAGAAAGCTGGAGGAGGGGACTTCTTTGAGTGTTAAATGTCAGGTGATGCCACCTTGTTGTATGAGTGTGTGTTGAGGCTAAAGGCTCACGTTTCATCTGCCTGTTGACAAGTGTTTGTTAGGGCTTATTTGCAATGCTAAGCTCTCCCTTGGTAACGTGTCGCATCACTGCGTTGAGGCTTGAACTCTATGCAGTAATGGCCCACAGTGTGGAGGCAGTGCTAAAGTGTGGCTTCTCTTCTCCTCTATTCTCTATGTAGGACAGAAACCAGGTGATTCATCTCACTTCTACACCTTTTGAGAGTTTATAGGTGTGGAAGGTTTAACCTTAATGCTGTGGATTCCTATTTCCTCCATTTACTGCAGGTTTATTAGATGTTCTGGTTGGATCTGTTGCAGTTTACGTGTTAAGTATCCTTGCATTTGATGACAGTAGGTTTTGGGAGCTGCCAGCACATTTTACTGTCAGCTGGCTCATCAGCAAGTTCAGACACATGACTCAAAGTATGATCAGGCACGCAAGGCATGGGTGTGATCTATAAGATGACTGGCACCACAAGAGAGTATGCTGATCAGTTCCTCTTCCTGTTCAACATTTGCTGTGGAGTATTTTGTTTGAGAATATTCAAAATGTAGATTTTATTAGGAATGAAGTTGTTTTAAATATTGTTGCTTTTGGGTGTTGGCACAGAGTTCTTTATCATTTTCTGAGGCTCAGATGATTATACTGGTTGCGTGATACTGGCTTTTTTTCCATTTACTTTCAGAGATTAACCTTTCCCTCTGGTTTGTGTTCTCTAACTTTTTCTTTTTTGTCTCTCCAAAAACCTGTTTGCTGTTTTACTGTTTGAGGTAATCAGAGGGCCTCCAGGCTTGGTGGTTGTGGGCTGTGTTGTCCTGTTTTCATGTTCTTGTTTTAACAAAGAAAAAAGGTTTAACCTCATTTCAATGGGGTTGGAATGTAAATGACAGAGAAAGGAACAATACATTTTAATGCACTTCTAGCAAATATATCATTAATCGGTACATATTAAATAGTTTAAGAAATCAAACTTTTAGCTGATTATGTTCTCTGAAATTGTTCAGAGCCCTAAAACTGTAACGGATGGTTGGTGCCATCATTGCGCTCGAGTTCAGGCTCCTCGAAAGCTGGTGTGTCCTTCTCTGACCTTTCATCTTGCTCTAATATCTCATCCCTCACACTGCGATAAGTCTGAATCTCCTACAATTCTGAGCAAAAGTGAAGTACTCAGGAATTAGTAACTCCTATTGCCAACCATAGAGGACACTGAATCAAAGTTTTGCCCATCATTTTGAAAAGAAAGCCAGAAAGCCCAAGATGTACACCTGACTATACTGATGGATATACAGGTCTCAGGTCCCTTACGTGATAGCAATGAATAAACATCAAAATAAACATCAAATGGCAGCTTTTCATTTATCTTTGTCAGTATAGCCATGTGTTATTTGTATCTACTGAAATGGGAATATCTCTTTTTTTTTTTTTTTTTTTTTGCCCTCTAAAAATCAGAAGTGCCCCCAAACCCCCCAGTCTCAGTCAGCTTCTACATCTGTCTTTACAAATGTCCTGTGATGGTCTTAATATTCCATCAGATTTGTGTTTTTGAAAACTTGTCTGGCAGGACTAAAAGGGCACACACGACTGCGTATTCAACATGCATCTCGATGTTCTCAGAGCAAACACGTCGAGTCAAGTAAACATCAGTAGTGGTTGATCCTGTACTTCGTCGTTTAGTTAGCGGAAAGGAGCAGGAGTTACCTGAACAATAACAAAGCTCTTTTTCTGTTCAGGTGCCTCATGACGAATAAGCCCTGACAGTGTGACTGTAAAGCAGTCTTTTTTTTTTTCTCGTTTCTTTACAGCTGTGTAGGTTTTGTTATTTTCTGGCTCATTGCTGCTCAAGATGGGCGGAGATCATGCGTTAGTAAGAATAGGTGCGCCTGTTAACACCAAAGTCATTGGGTAGATCCATGCAGACTCGCTCCTGCTTCGCTTGAGTCTAGCACACCGAACAGCACATGCTGCTAATGCTGACCTGCCAGTGGCAAAAAAACCCTTGTACCAACAGAATCCAATATAAAACGGACCGATAATGTGGTTTTGTACAACACTTAGAAGCGTGTTAAAAGAAGAAATTGAAGATGCTGCTGTTTAGCTGCAGTACACCTCCCTCCTGCTACATCCAGTCAGGTTTCTCATGCCCGGCTGTCGTGTGGAAAAGCTAAATCAAAATGCGCTCCATTTATATTGTTTGTTTGTTTGTACACTCAGAAGGAGGAAATGTTGATTTGTCTTGCACATGGTTTTCATGTTGAAGTAACCAGAATTGTGGTTTTGTGTGTTCCAGGCATGAATCAGCGAAACGGTACTGACGTGGATGCAGGCAACGCCATGAGAGTATTTAAAAATTTAGGTTATCATGTGAAGCTGTACAATGACCAGACAGTTGATCAGATAATGAACGTTTTAACTGCTGGTGAGAATGATTTAAACCTCCCACTGCTACTCGTAAAATTAAAAATAAGCCTCATGCTACTGACTCTTTTCACATGCTTTTGTTATGTATCAGCTGTACGTGTATTCATTTATCCATCTCTTTGTTTTTTTAAGCATCCAAGGAAGATCACAGCAACTCAGCCTCTTTTGTCTGCATTCTTTTGAGTCACGGGGATGAAGACTTGTTCTTCGGCACGGACGGCTCAGTAGCGCTCAAACACCTAACTTCACTTTTTCGAGGCGATCGCTGTAAATCACTGGCGGGAAAACCCAAGCTCTTCTTCATCCAGGTACCGTGGTGGTTTCTCTTCTAGTCCACTTCCTCTAACCTGCAAACCTGTAAACGAACACTGCTTCTTTTTTTGTGCATGTGTTGACATTGAATAGGCTTGCAGAGGTACAAATCTGGATCCAGGCATTGAAACAGACAGCGGAACTGATGGTGTTAAGATCCCTGTGGAAGCAGACTTCCTCTACGCCTTCTCCACTGCCCCAGGTTAAAATAAGGGCCTTTCCTTTTTCTTGTCTTTGTTTTTGCATGCTTGCATATTGTTTCCTTTAAGAAATATTGTATTTGAACAAAGCATATTCCATGACTCATCTACACACAGGTTACTACTCATGGAGGAATACTCAGACTGGGTCCTGGTTCATCCAGTCGGTGTGCGACATGATCAGCAAGTACGGAAAAGAACTGGAGATCCTGCACATCATGACCCGAGTGAACCACAAGGTGGCAGTAGAGTTTGAGTCTGCCTCCAATTCTCCGGGGTTTCATGCAAAGAAACAAATCCCCTGTATTGTGTCGATGCTGACCAAAGAGATGTATTTTTCTCGTTAATGTCAGAAAACTAGAAGAAAGGCTTTGGGAGTGCTAGAATTTTTTTTTTTTTATTTAAATGTACACTTTGCAACTCAATATCTCTTCTAACGTTCATATTGCTTGGAGGGCAGACACGATGCAAATGTCAGTGATGCTTCACCACCTTGGCATTATTAAGTTTATTCAGTGTTGAGTAGTTATTTAAGTCTGGCATTCACTTTTACCCCAGCAGCAGGCCCTTTAACCAAAAGGAAGGTTATTTTTCACATACCAACATGACATAAAACCTACAGATGTCTACAAGTAATAACAGCTTGAATTTCCGGGCTGAGTGTGTTACACGTAGACGCCTTTTTGCTGTTTACACTGCACATTTCAGGGAACACTGTTGTGAGTCAGTTTGATAGGAAGTTTGACCTTCTGCGTTTGTGTAATCATGAAACCATAGACGGGCTGATTGTCCACCAGCAACAATATCTCATACATGAGGAGCCTATTGTAACTTAAGTGTCTAAGCACGAAGATGGTCTGTCTTTTTTGTTTTCGTCTCTATTTACATTTGTATTTGTCTCCATTGTTGTGTGAGTGATGTCATTCACTGGATCGGTACCTGATGCGTTGTGCAAAGCCTGAATGAAAGCACCACCTGAACCTGGTGGGTAAATTATTATGTAGCAAATTCAAGAGCATCCTGTAAGTTAAATGTATGTGGGTTAGAAAGCTCAGAATTACATTTTTAATTTTCTGGGGGTTTTTTTTCTTTTCTAAAGGTCTATTTCTTTCTCTTGCTTGTGAAAATCTTTGATGGGGAAACAGGTTTAATAGCCTGCATGGGAAGTGCTCAGCAATCCGCACAATGCTGTCTTTTGAGCCATATTTTAACACGTTAGACATACTTGAACTTTTTTATTTCACTACTCTTTTCATGGCTTCTTGACTGGGCCGATTAACCTCATAGGCAGTCCACGGTGCAAAGTGTTAGACATTTCAGGATGTGGTTAGTTTAATTTGCCAGACAACCGGAACTACAAAGATGGATTTGTTCAGACAGGTGATACTTTCACTTTGTTTTTTTATCTTGTGTAGACACAAAGTGTAGTACCATCCTTTCCCCCTAAACTTAAGAGGTTTGGTCAGACCAAACATGATCTTTGAATATGTTCACTTTGGCTTCAGGGATCAGTGATGTGCCTTTTTCCACAAACAATGAGCCAGTAAAAGAAATATTGAATATTGATGGAAAAAAGCTTTTGGTTGCAGCCTTAAAGAAACATTCATGGTGGCTTTTTTAAAAAATTAATAATTAATAATGAAATGCAAATTTACTAAAGACATTTTGTACTTCAGTGATGCAATTTTCTTAATAACCACAAGCAAACTGAGTAAAAGTTCTTCTGCAAAACTCATGTCACCATGAATATCAACTAATTCATAAGAGATGAAGCACAGTTTGATTGCACATTGATGCTGTTTTTACATGTGACAAATCATGAGAATGCAATTGTTTATGTACAGCAAGCCAGCTGTATGTGTCACTTACGCTGTTAAAATAATTCATCGTTGCATGTTTGACACGCACTTCTCAATTTGGCTTTTTTGTAAAATCGTGATTTTGTAAGCAGCTGTGATGTAAGGTTGATGAACTGTCTTTCACACAAAATAAAGACCACTTTGTATTCTGTGCTGTGGAATTGGTTTCATTGTTTAGTTTTGGCTCATCTGTTGCAAGAATATTCATAGCACCAAAGATTACCAAACCCATTTTTTGACACATTCTTGGCAAACTCGTTCCAGTTTTTTCAGAATATCATAACAAGAGCTAACCTGAAACAACAGTAAAAGATCCGCTTTTACGATGCCTTGAGTTTAAATATGCAGGATTTCTCCAGATTTGCCTGTAGGTGAGAAAAACTGAACCACCGCAACTTGAGACCCGGGGCCAGATAAAACTGTCTTGAGCACAAATGCACTTTACTGAAACTGCTCCCACAAACAAGTGAATTATACATTTACAATCGACAGTGATTAAAATGCTTTATCTTAACTTTGATACCTGAAACTAATAGTATAAATAAATATGGCATAACTGAACCTAAAGTAATAATTTCTAGCTGCAGTGATTAGATTCACTGTGTTGTATGATATAAAAAGTAATTTCCCTCCCCCAACATAGCCATTTAAGACTTTCAGATTCCACTAAACCACGGTGAGATCATTTTCCACAAATGGAGAAAACTTGTAACGGTGGCGAGCCTTCCCAGGACCAAAATCACTCCAAGAGCGCATCAACAACTCATCAGGTCACAAAAGAACCAGAACATCTAAAGAACTGCTGGCCTCACCTCAGTTCAGGTCAGAGTTCATGATTCAGCAATAAGAAAGAGAATAAACAAAAATGGCATCCATGTGATAGATCACCATTTACCAGAAAAACACCTTGATGATTCCCAAGACATTTGGGGAAATATTCTGTGGACTACTTTTTTCTGCACTTTTTTGCTTGAGGCTTGAGTCCCGCTACATCTAATGTGAAACTAACACAGCATTTCATAAAAATAACACCACCCACAGTCAAACATGGTGGTGATAGTGTGATGGTCTGGAGCTGCTTTGCTACTTAAGGACAAAGGGCTCCAGAAAACAAACAAACAAAAACCCAAACACCTCAAAGCGTTCCCACTCCAAAACCTGTACTGGCATCTGATTGAAATTCTTTTGCGCGACTTTAAAAAGGCCATTACTGCTCGCTGTCAGTTATTGCAAATAGCTGATTGCAGTTCTTGCTACCAAAGGTAGCACAAACAGTTATTAAGGTTACAGGGCAATCACGTTTTTAGAAAGGGTCAGGTAGGTTTCGATAGCTTTTCTCCTTTAATAAATGAAATCATCATTTAAAAACGACATTTTCTTATTTTGCATGTTATTTTCCTATAATATTAAAATTTGTTTGCTCTGAAAAATGTGACAGGTGCCAAAAAAAAGTCAGGAATTGGGCAAACACTACTCAAAGAAAATTAAAGGAACACATTAAAAACTTCAGATCTCAAATCATGCTGGATACCTATACTGATATGGACAGTGTAATGTGTTAGGAATAGGCCGAATTCTTAGGCAAACCAAAAATAAAAATGAAAAAAATTTGTGGCAGCCTCATCATTTTTGATGTAAATCCTTGCAGTAATTCAAGATAATACTCAGTAGTTTCACCCCTACCTGGTTCTATCCATGCCTGACAACATCAGGGCATTTTGTCCTGGAGGATCCCGTCTATCAGCAGTCAGGTCATTAATAAACACGAGTGTTCCTTTATTTCTCCATACTTTTCTCTTCCAGTCATTCTGGTAAACGTTCATCTTGGTTTCATCTGCCCATAGATTTATTTCCACCCAGAACTGCAAAGCCTCTTTTAGATATTTTCAGACATCTGGCCTTCCTGGTGATAATTGTCACCAGTGGTTGTTGTAAACCCTCTCTATTTACATTCATAAGGACATCTCTTAATTTGTTGAGTTTTGCAATATTATGACTCAACTCCTTACAAGTGTTGTCTTGTGGTGAATGAATTTTTTTTAACTAAGGAAAGAATTCAGCACTCCTCCACTTTGTCTTCTGTGGTCTTTTAGGCCTTTCGGTGTTGCTGAGCAGGCTGGTGCATTCCTTCCTTTTAAGAATGTACCCGATTGTCTATTTGGCCACTCCTGGAGCTTTTGCAGTCTCTCTGATTCTTTTATTGTGTTTTTCAGCCTAATGATGTCCTCCTCCAGTTGCATCAGCATCTCTTTGGATTTCATATTGAGCTACCAAACACAAATTCAACACTTCGAATCATATCCACATTTTTTATCTGCTTGGTTTGTAAAGAAATCACAAGGAAACATGAAAAAAATATAAATCTACTTGAGAGTCAACTGTACAATTTTTGTCTATAAAAATGTCTGTAATACCCACGCAGTTACTTCAGATTTTTTTGTTAAACATCTTCATTTAAATCTGCCCTTCAGTCACACCTTAATTGTTTGGTTTAAAATTCACACAGGCAAACCTGCAAAAACCATGCAAGGTTTGCTTTGTCCAAAATCTTATAGACCTGGCTATCTAATGGCTTAATGTTCAGCAAGTGCATGATATATGGTCCATTTTGATAGTTTATTTTATGGTACTGTTGGATTGCATAATAATAAGGCATTTTTAACACTATATAGAGAAAACTCGTCTCTGCAGTGGTCCACTTTGTTAACATACAGACAGATATATATCTGGAGTCTAACTGTAATCATTATTGTTTCAGTCCGGTGCACACTACGTTTTCTGTGGCAGTGATAAACGGCACTGATGACCATTTATGTTTTACATATTGTGTTGTGTGTTTTATCTGTTTTTTAATGTTTTATGTGAAAGTCTATGTGTGTTCTGTATAGTTATAAAAAATTAAACCATGTGTAAATTGTAAATATCAACAGAAAGTAATGAGTTGCAAATCTGTTAAACACATATTTATTTTCACAATAGAACATAGAAAAGAAATCAAACGTTTACACTGAGAAAATATAACTTTCGACAAATATTGTCTCATTTATAATTTTTTAATTTGGCAGTAGCCAAGTAACATGACTGGGTGTAAAAAGAGCATCTTAGAGAGGCAGAGTTTCTCAGAAGTAGTGATGAGCTGAAAATTGAGCATCTACAGATTGTGAAACAATGTCAGAATGACGTTTAACAACATAAAATTGCAACGATTTGTCTACCATACATAATTTCATTACAGAATCCCAGGAATGTGGACAAATGTCTGTGTGCAAGGGACAATATACAAAAACTCAGTGTGATCTTGTGGTGATCTTCAGGCCCCCAGGTGGCACTACATTAAAAACAGGTGTGATGCTGTCATCAAAAACACTGCATGGGCTCAGGAACACTTCCAGAGACTACTGTCTGTGAACACAGTTCATTGTGCCATCTGCAGGTTAAAGCTCTATGATGCAAACAAGAAGACAATCCAGAAACACTACCATCATCTCTGCTCATTTGAAATGCAGTGATGCAATCAGGAAACTGTTCTGTGGACAGATGAATCAAATTCTGAAATTCTTTTTGGAAAACATGGATGCCGAATCCTCCAGAGTAAAGAGGAGAGAGACCATAGTCCAACTTGTTATTAATTCAAAGGGCTGCATCTCTTATACTATAGGGTTGTGTTAGTACCTATTAACTTGGCTGCTTACACCAAGATACCATCAGTGCTAAAAGGTATATGCAGTTTTTGGAGAATCACGTGGTCTCATCCAGATATAATCTTTTTCATCAGGACAATATTTCAGCAATGCTAAACCTCACATTGCAGCTATTACAACACATAACATTAACAGTACAAGAGTCCAGGTGTGGAACTGGCCTGACTGTTCAGGTCTTACACCAACTAAAAACACAGCATGAAAGGGAAAATACAACAACTAAGACCCAGGACTGTTCAGTAACCAGAATCCTATTTTATAAGAGAATACGATGATATTGAGCAGCTGCCCTGTTCAGTTTCCAAACGTTTACAGACTGTTTTTAGAAGAAGAGGTGATGATACACAGTGGTAAACATGGCTGTGTCCTACTTTTTTGGGGTGAAATCTTGCTGCCATCAAATTCAAAATTACCTTTGCAATATCCTTTTTTTTATTTTTGAATGTAATTAGATTTTTTAAATTAAATTAAATTAACTTTCATTTAGGCTCCTGTGTGTGTGTGTGTGTGTGTGTGTGTGTATTTGGGTATTTAAAATAGAAATGAAAGAAACTGAACTTGATTCTTGTGTTTACAAATGTGGCAAATACCGAAATCATTACTTTTTTGTTATTATTACTTTAAGTATTGGCTAGTTTTCATTTTTCATTGTAGCTGTCTCCGATCACTTTGGTTGTGTAAAGCCGGCTGCTACACATTTGCTTTCCATTCAAGCATCGCGAAAGCTTGAATTGAAATTCCGTTTGCATGTGTTTTTTTCTCATATTAGAGTGCTCCATTGGTGTTTTAAGACACTGATGACATTAAATTGTCTTAGACGGTTAAGTAAGGATTAGACCAGATAGGGATTTCTATCAAAAACGTGGATTTTGACCGTCTAAAGTGAAGTGTGGTAGTTTACAGGGAGTGCTTGAACGCATCACAAGTGCTCGCCTTTTTTGTCGCTGAAAGTAGGACCTAAACGTCTTTGACAGTTGGGAGAGGTGGCTGCAGGGGACGGGTATCAGGTTGCTGATTTCCCTGGTTTTACATGGAGCACCTGTGTTTGAAACATTTAAAACTCTTTTTCTGGGAAGTCTGGAGCTTTCAGAGGAATCTGTTTCTTGAAAATGCCCAAACAAACAAAAACTCTCAGTTTGGAGATAGAACCGCGATGGAGACCTGCACTGTCCGAACCATGCCGTGCAAGGAACAGATTGTAGTTTCCGTTTGAGTCCCAAATTTTGACCGGAGCGACTATGGACAAGTTCCTCCAGATCGCTCCGCACTCCCTGGCGCTGGTGCTGTCGCGCCTTTGCAGAGGAGATGGAGAGGACTCACCGTCGCCACCGGCCTTGCTCTCAGTAAACTTAAAGCATCACTCTGGCTATGAGGTCTTCGCTAATTTCAAAGCCGTCAACATGCAGCATTTCTGGAACAAGGCGCTGACACACGCGCTGACAGAGATCTTCTTCCTGGGCTGGATAGATGAGCATGTGCTGCTGATCCAAGGGAAAGAGGTGCACCTTCAGGTCCTCAGGAACGGATGGACGAGACGGACCTTGCAACCTCCCGAGGGCTTTGACATCAAATACATAGGTGGGTAAATTGTCTAGACATGCGTGATAACAACTACAAAGCATCTTAGAAAGTTAAATGTAGCCTCAGGGTTTTCTTGTCTTCCCAGATGGATGTGTTCTAATATGGGTTGTTTGGGTTATAGAAACAAAGTACTGAGTCCTTTAGAAGTTTAAAATACCCTATTCATAGTTGGAGACAGTATTCAGCAGTAAAATAGACAAATCTTATCTCAAAGTTGTGTTAACGGAGATATTCATCAGAGTGAAAAGAACTTGCTCAGATGTCCTTATAATAATAGCCGAAGGAAGAAGAAGAAACAAAAATGTTCCCCATGTTCACCTTCTAGTGCTAGACTTCAGACTAGGCCTT
Organism: Rhamphochromis longiceps; assembly: GCF_057381845.1. Lineage (NCBI taxonomy): Eukaryota > Metazoa > Chordata > Actinopteri > Cichliformes > Cichlidae > Rhamphochromis > Rhamphochromis longiceps. The sequence continues at coordinate 18,816,220 of NC_140562.1, forward strand.
TGAACTAACTGAAATTTTTCTTCTACAACATTTGTGATGATTAAATCCTGACCCATGAAGTTCAGGTGCAAACAACAACAACATTAAGCCGTACATATGTTTTTATTATAGTTTCATATGAATTCAAAGCACTCATTAAAAGAATTATCAGCTTCATTAAAAACAAAAAAACATTATAATTACTAATTATCTAGTAATGATTACTATAATTACTAGTTATCTCTGGCTCTCTTCCACAGCATGTCTTTGTCCTGTCTTCCTCCCCTAACCCCAATTATTTGTGGCTCTCTGTCGGAGCTTTCTTCCTGTTAAAAGGGAGTTTTTCCTTCCCACTGTTGTCAAAGCACTTGCTCATAGGGGTTCATATGATTGTTGGAATTTCTCCGTTTTCTTTGTGTGATTGTTGGTCTTTACCTTACAATATAAAACGCCTCGAGGCAACTATTGTTGTGATTTGGCGCTATATAAATAAAACTGAATTGAATTGAAAGCTGGATCGCTCTATTAAAATGCTGTCCACTTTATAAACTCCCTTTTTGGTGTGTCGTGTGAATCCGTTCTCATCAGCAGATCTTCTCGTCTTTTCTGGCTCTTCAGAGCTCTTCTGTGTTTTTGTTTTTCACGCTGACGTCCACACCTCTTTTTTTATGAGCTGGCAGAAACTACTGATTGGCATTTTTAGAGGTGAGAGCTCAAATATGTTCTCCTGCAGTTGAATAATTGAATAATGTGAGTCTGTGAGTAACGTTTCGACTGGCTAGTCTCAGCGAAAAAAAAGGGAGTGTAGGCATCATATCACCTTTTAACCTCAGCTGCTTCATGTCATGAGGCTTACTCATCCAGATAGCACAGACAGGATTGGAGCCCAGTTTGACTCCAGTTCAGCATTCCCACACTCTGATTCCGATTCTTCTGACAAGGCCATAACTCATATATGTGCTGAGACAGGTTGTGACGACTTGAAGTGTTGTCTAACCACTGCACCATCATACTGAGAGTTCATCATACTGGGTTTGCTCTGTGTGTGCATACGTCTGTGTTCAAATGAGACAGAGAGGCGTGCAGCTTGTCAGAGATCATCTTATTTATGTTTATTTCACAATAGAGCCAGGGTTTGAATCATCTTGTTTTATCGGTGAGCAGCATCAACCTGCAGCAGGGCAAATGCAAACAGAAAGGTCAGCAGGGTTGGGTGTGTGAAAGAAGTGAAGACTAAAAGTTTTAGTACTTGTCTTTTACTGCATAGGCTGATATCAAGAGTCTGCAATTTGAAGAATATGAGCAAAAGCATGGTTTCCAGGATTGTTTGCCGTGGACGTGGATCCTAAAAACCTAAATGTGGAGGAAATTATTGTGATTCAAATGATTGCAGCCATGACAGTTAATAACTTTGATAATGCTGACAACATTAGTGGTCATTTGAGAATAAAGTCCTGTCCATATATAAGGTAAGCAGTTGGCCACTGCTTACTCTCTGGCTGGAAGCTACTAGCCCAACAGCATCCTTTGCTCCCAGTAGTAAAAACTTAAATTCCATCCATCCATCTTCTTCTGCTTTATCCGGGGCCGGGATGCAGGGGCAGCAGCCTAAGCAGAGAAGCCCAGACCTCCCTCTCCCCAGCCACCTCCCCTAGCTTATCCAGGGGAATACCAAGGCGTTCCCAGGCCAGCCGAGAGATATAATCTCTCCAGCGTGTCCTGGGTCTGCCCCAGAGCCTCCTCCCGGTGGGACATGCCTGGAACATCTCGCCCAGGAGGCGCCCAGGAGGCATCCTTGTCAGATGCCCGAACCTCCTCAGCTGGCTCCTTTCGATGTGGAGGAGCAGCTGCTCTACTCTGAGCCCCTCCCGGATGGCCGAACTTCTCACCCTATCTCTAAGGGAGAGGCCAGCTGCCCTTCGGAGGAAGCTCATTTCTGCTGCTTGTATTCGCAATCTCGTTCTTTCGGTCACTACCCACAGCTCGTGGCCATAGGTGAGGGTAGGGACGTAGATCGACCGGTAAATTGAGAGCTTTGCTTTTACACTCAGCTCTCTCTTCACCACGACGGACCGGTGCAGCTTCCGCATCACTGCGGCCGCAGCACCAATCCGTCTGTCGATCTCCGGCTCCCTTCTCCCATCACTTGCGAACAAGACCCCGAGATACTTGAACTCCTCCACGGGGCAGGAACTCATCCCCGACCTGGAGTGGGTACTCCACCCTTTTCCTTAAAAACTTAAATTGATTGCCTTAAAGTTGAGATCCGTTTGACTGCACAGTGGTATGTTTGCCATTACAACATTAAATTGACTTCACACACTCACCTACCACACTTTCACTGCTTGTTAATATGAGTACCTACTCAATCAATCACATGGCTGCAGCTCAGTTCATTTAGGCATGTAGACATGGTCAAGACGACGACCTGAGGTTCAAACTGAGCATCAGAATGTGGAAGAGAGGTGATTTAACTGACTGGTTTTTGGTTCCAGACGGACTGGTCTGACTGTTTCATTAACTGTTGATATTCTGGGATTTTCCCCCACAACCGTGTCTTGAGTTTATAGAGAATGGAAAAAAAGAAAATATTCAGTGAGCGGCACATCTCTGGATAGAAATTCCTTGTTGATGCCAAAGGTCAGACGAGAATGGCCAGAGCTGATATGAAGGCAACAGTAACTCATGCTTGTTACAACCAAGCTATGTAGACGAGCATATTCATCAAAGCTGATGAGCTACACAGCGGAAGGCCACACCTGTTCTTAGCTTAGCTTACACCTGTAAGCTAAGAACAGGAAGCTGAGGCTGGTCTGATGGGGGTCAGAATTTAGTGCAAACAACAAGAAAGCACAGATCCATCCTTCCTGGTATAGGAGGAATGGGAGATTAACAGCTGACAAATCTGGAGCGTTATTACTGAAGCAGCATTATGTTATCATGTTAAAATGAAATTTTGTAAATTGTTGCTAGACCTTTTTCTTAGGTGAATCTCTGGATTGGGTTCTTCATATCATCAAATAGCTCAGCAGATATTTTCCAGGTAGACTTTCAGGGTTATTCACTTCATCTTGCTGTTTAAACAGTTGTAGAAACACAGACCATCAAACCAAACTCTTCACTGTTAAATTTAATAAAATAAATAATTATTTTTGTCTTGAGTGACTTTACAGTGAGTGTTATCTTAACTCTGCCTTTGAGCTGCTTGAAATCAACTCTGCTGAGCTGAAAAGCTGCTAGTTCTGTTACAAAAGACGTGATAGATTGGGATTGTGTTGTTCTGTGAGAAAAGGTGGCATAGCTTGATTGATACCGGTGAAGCAAACACAGATAAGCTCTGGAATGTTTGTCTTATAGCTAATAACTCACCAGACGTTATAAATCCTGAACCAGCTGACTTTGTATGCTGTGAATCCAGATGCAAATGACTTTCTTATGTATGTAAGCTTTGTGTAGGATACATATTTTTAAAACTGAACCCCAAAAAAGACAGACTGACATCATTTAGAAGTCATCAGTTAGCTGAAGGCTGTTTTTGTTGTTCTGTTGTAGTACAGTTTAAGGGGTTGTGTTTTTGCACTTACCACCACTAGGAAACCTATTCAGTCTCTGATTTTGTGGTGTTGTGTTGAACTTGAACCATTTTGCCTCTTTTGGCCTGATTTCAGTTTATTTTTTCCAGATTGAAACACTCAATATGTGTTTCTTTACTTCTTTGTGAAGTAACAAAATGAACTATAATTGTGATATCTCAATGAAATCTTCTGATTTTCAAAAGTGAGCTGCAAGTTTTACTGACTCGTTTTCCCAGCTGTGGTGTCAGGATGTTACTTTTTGGTAGACAAGTTCTAACAAAGATCAGACAAATTTCCACCATAGGGTACTCATTAACTAGAGGTAAGTGTTGGGGGGTAATACATACACACACACACTGATATGATATTTCATTAGCATTGCTATGGAAAGAAAATTCTTCAGAAAAAAAGCTTCAGGACTTAAACTATGCAGTGAATTTTAAAAAAAAGGACTGTACTTGCACATAGTCCAGATTATCAACCAAACAGTCTGAGAATGTTTGATTGGGGCTGTGAGCCAAATAGCAGTCGGATTAATATATTTAGAGAAAAGTTGTGGATTTTCAGCTATGTGGAAACAAAGTGTTTTTTAATAGGCGACTCAGTCTGATTAACAGAGGGACTTTGTATCCTTTAGCAGCCTACAAACAATAGACAGGGGATGGGGTGTACCCCTTAGGAAGGAAAAGTCGAGTATTTGTTCCACAAAAAAAATTCTACTCAGCTGCATTCCCAGCCACAGCACAGCTCTCCACTGGACGGAAAGGGAGGGTTTTAGGAGAGAATTGAGGGAAATGTTTGACGCAGCGGAGAGATGGGATGCTGTATATCTTAATGTCAGATCAGGATGTGTTATGGTGACTGTTGTGTCAAAAAAAACCCAAAATATTAGTGTCTTAATTCGAGAGTTTGAGGGAACAAAAACATGTAATGCTACGAATGTGCCGCAGGAGGGCAGACCGCTGGGAAAATGCTTCTGCTTCTGTTTGTGAGGAAGTTGGATGTGAGTGTGTGTTGAGTGGAATCTCTCCAGGAGCATCACTGTTAGTCAGTCGACCAGTTTAGTCCAGTATGGTGGACTAATGCTATGGTGTTTGGTGCAGTGTCCCTTTGGGGTTTTTTTTTATTATCAGGTGACTATTTTTTGCAATATTTTTGTTAATGATCAACTAGTAGCAAAATTTAAAAGTAGTAGATTTGAATTTATATACAACCAAGTACAAAAACATTAAAAAGGCAGCTGATAGTGGTTTAAAATTTGACCAAGACATCCCGTTTTCCTTACTACCTTTCTTTCCCATCTTCACCACATCAGGCTTGAGATGATCTATAAACAAATGCGTTTAATGTACAAAAATTAGTTGGCAGCATGCGTGATGATAGCGTAGATGCACCATATCGCCAAAAGTATTCGCTTATCTGCCTTCACACACATATAAACTTGTGTGAGATCCCAGTCTTAATCTATAGGAGTTAATGATGTATGCCCAACCTTTTGCAGCTGTAACAGCTTCAACTGTTCTGGAAAAGTTTTCCAAAAGACATAAGAGTGTGTTTATGGGAATCTTTGATCATTCTTCTAGAAGAGCATTTGTGAGGTCAGACGCTGATGCCGGACAAGAAGGCCTGGCTCATAGTCTCCTCTCTAATCCATTCCAAAGGTATTCTGTCAGGTTGAGGTCAGGACGCTGTGGAGGCCAGTCAAGTTCTTCCTCACCAAACTCTCTCATCCATGTCTTTATGGACCATGCTTTGCACACTGGTGCTCAGTCATGTTAGAACAGGAAGGGATAATCCCCAAACTCTTACCACATGAAGCATTAAGAGTTCCTTTCACTGGAACTAAGAAGAACTCCTGAAGAATAACCCCACATCATAATCCACCAGAATTTACACTTGTCACAGTACAGTCAGACAAATACCATTCCCAAACCCAGACTCATCCATTGGATTGCCTCAGTGGGATTTTTCACTCCAGAGACGATGTCTCCACTGCTCTAGAATCCAGTGGCGATGTGCTTTAAATCAGCGGTCCCCAACCTTTTTTGCGCCACGGACCGGTTTATGCCCGACAATATTTTTACGGACCGGCCTTTAAGGTGTCGCGGATAAATACAACAAAATAAAACTAGTACCGGTACCGAAAAAAAGAAGATTTATTCATAACACACGTGAAAAGACCCAGGAAAACAGAGTTAATGATAAAAACAATAACAAAATAACGCTGAAAACCAATAAAAACCTTGAAAACCATACATTTCACACCTGAGCCTCAACTCTCGTGGCCCGGCACCAAACGACTCACGGACCGGTACCGGTCCGAGGCCCGGGGGTTGGGGACCACTGCTTTAAACCATTGCCTCCAATGCTTTGCATTACGCTTGGTGAAAATATGTAGTCTATCTTTAAAAAGTAGGTGAACTAGCAGAAGGCAACAAACTGTGATCAGGAATGGGTCACCATCAGTCAGGATGTGTCCCAGAAGTCAAAGAATTATGATAAGTCAACGTTATGATGAGGAATGGTCTTTATAAGTACTGACTCTTAATTAAGATTAAATTGCCACTAAAAGTCTTCAAAGCATATTGTTCTTCACAAAAACTTTCGAAGATCTATTCCTGCCCTGTCAGTGCTCTAAGGTGATCACAACTTGTTGACTTCTGCTCGTCATCCTGCTTCTTAGCGATTGAGCACAGATTTTTAGTCAGATAAAGATCTGATCATTGATCCAAATTGTAATTTGACAGTTTCTTGCCTCATGGTTAGGCCTTTTTCCTTATGACATGCATAGTTCCACTATGGAACATGAAACTAATGTGCTGCGCATAGAGTTTATAGCTCTGTTATTTTTCAACCTTTCCCTTGTTGGGCTTCTACCAATTCATTGTCAAGTGTCTTAGGCTACGTCCACACGCACCCGGGTATTTTTGAAAACGCAGATTTTTCTATGCGTTTGCACCTTTCGTCCACACGTAAACTGCGTTTTCGGTCACTGAAAACGGAGATTTTTAAAAACTCCGGCCAGGGTGGATATTTTTGAAAACTCAGTTTTTACATTTACGTGTGAACGAGAAAAACGCAGAAAACGCAGCGTCAAAGGTGTGCGCCTTTTTTGACGTCACACTGTGCACCACATTATTGTTTCGGTGAAATGAATTTCTACAATACTGTTACTGTTAATTCTACTCTCTGCAGTGTTTAAATGCTTACATATACACACACAGTTACTGTCCCTCCACACATACGACTCGGTTCTGCTTCTATGCCCCATCCTTGTTTACTATTTCCCACCGAGGCTTCTAGACTTCTGATTGGCCAACATTTCTACACGGTTAGGAATATATCGCCACCTGTTGCTTTGGCATGTCCCTAGCAGCGTTTTCCTTCATTTCTGCGTTTACATGTGGACGGGATTATTTTTTAAAACGAAAACGGAAAATCTCAGTTTTCAAAAATACCCGTGTACGTGTGGACGTAGCCTTAGTTTGTGCTAACTTTGTCTTAGTAGTCTCATCTTTACATTTCCTGAGGATATCTTACAAGTATTAAAAGTTGAAATAATCAATAAAACAGTAGATTCACATATTTATGTGAATTTTTACATCATTACTACTTTCTCATGCGTGCTCCAGCCTCAAACCTTTCTAGAATTGCCCTCAGGAGATGCAAGCTTAAAGGCAAACAGCTCACTTACGACAAAGTCCATGTCATGTCTGATAAGGACAAGAGCTGATGCACACTACCTACTTTGGTGTTCTGTATTAAAAAAGGAAAACTTTAATCATTCTCTCGGGTCCAAGTCACCAATTTCAGGAGAAATTTGTGAAAACAGCTCATGATGCATGTTTTTTTCTCAGTATATGTACCCGTGTCTTATAGGCAAAGTTGAAGGATCTCCATTTTTCAGCATCACTGCAGGAGCATCGTGTGTCCGTAGAACAGGCAGTCCTTGTGCGTGCGTGTGTGTGTGTGTGGAGCCTGTCTGCTTTCTATTTTGAGTAGCTGGCTCTTTAAGAGAACAGCACTCAAAGGTAACAGCTATGAGATCATCGGCTTGCGTCGTCATGGCAACAAAGGCTGTTGCAGCACTACTGAGAAATAAAATGGCTGGCATGGTGGTGTCGCTCTCCCTCCTCCTCCTCACCACCCCTCCTTTGCTCTCCTCTTTCTTTTTGGTATCAGTGAACTGGAGCAGATTGGTTGTGACACCGTCCACCCCTCTGCCTGCACCCCATCCTGCCCTCACACTTTTCTGCTCCTTATTCTATCCCCCACCTCAACCGTCCATTCACACTCCACGCATGTGAGTCAGCACGAGCCGGCTTCGAGCGGAGGAGCTGTCGCTTTTGGACGTTATTAGGGTGATGCTTTTGGGGTTTTTCGGTGCTCCACACAGTTAAGTTACTGAATCAACTGGTGGAAAGCGCTGATGAGAAAGACCCAAATCAGCAGGTTTAAAATGACTTCCACACTAGGTTGTGGCTTCACAGTCAGCTGAGAGACAGAAAAAAAGAAAAAAAGAGGAAGGCTGATTGTTCAAGGGGCCCCTCATCCTTCAAGAGTACAGCCAGTAATACTGAGAGGGTTGGAGAACAAGAGTAGGAAGGGAGGATGTAGAGACTGAGAGTTTTTGCAGTTCCCCTGGCTATCATCTGGATGCTGACATTTATTTATTTTTTTCTTGTATCTATTTTTCGAGCTGTTAATATTTGCTCTCCTTTCTGCCTTCTCTACGTCCCCTCTCTCTCTCTTGCTCTCTCTTGCATCCTCTCCTCTCCCCTCCCCTCAGCCTCAATCACCCAGACACAGACGCATGCATGCTCACGCAGAATCGCGCGCAGCAGGCGGATGCGCGCATACACTCTCTCTCACACACACATACACACACACACACTCACACACTCTCTCACACACACACACATACTCACACACCCTTCCTGGAGGTGCTGGGAGCAGCTGCAGCATTAGCGTTGAAAGAGATTTGCCGTTGACTGGAGTTTGCATCCCCCCCGTTAATGAATGGATGCTATGGCGATCAGCTCAGGAGCTTCTTCCGTCGGATTGCGGGATATGGTGGATATCTATTCTTGAATTTATTTATTTATTTCTATGCTCTCCATTTTTTTCTCCCCACCCTCTGCTGGTGTGCTGTTGTCGAAAGGACGATGGGGTCTTGTGCTTGATCGGATAAAGATGGAGGTGAACGTGGCGTCTCCGCTGCTTGGCATACTATTGAGGTTTCACTGCCCATTAGGGTGAATGGAGCTTTTATTTCTGTGTTTTTTGAAGCGGGCTCTTTTGTTTTACGGGGATCGGCCGAGCACTCCTGTGGTGAATTGAGCTATTGTCGAAGACTGGGCCTCTCTTAAGCTTTGAATCTTTGACCATCCATCCGTCCCCTGCCTCTCTCCCCCTGCTACCTTCTACTCGAAAGGAACAAGCAGATCCCAAAAACCTCCGCTGAAATCTTCCCTCACCGTCCTCCTTCTTTCCAATGCCCCATTTCCCTCATCTCTACCCCTGCCCCCCCACCTCTCTCCTGCTCCCTCCTCCCACATCAGAGTGGCTACGTAATGTGCCTCCCTACGCATGCAAATGGGGATGCTACGAATGGTGGCTGGGACTGATGTCGATGAAAGGGTGATGCCTCGCGCAGTCACCTGCACCTCTGCTGCCACTGCCATCAATCCAGATCAGCCTGGGAGAGCCCAGCAGCCGATGACAACCACCCACAGTGCGAACACGGTCGTTTGTAGCTTGCTCGTGGATGTAAATGAGACATGTGTATGTGTGTGAAGGAGCACACTGGTTCCTGCCATGTCTGGTGTGTGATCGCTCTAGCGGGACGTTCTTACTAATGCGGGGGAGGCACTGAGCCCGAGGTTTGTCGACCTCCCCCTGCACACACCCCCCTTCCCCCTTTCCCCTTCTCCCTCCTTCCCTCCCCCCCCCTCCCTCCCACCCCATTCCACCCCCCTCCCTCCAACCTTATCCCGAGAAGCCCAAGGGGGGTGAAGACCACCTGGTTTAAAAAAAGAAAAAAAAATACGATTTTGAAAAAAGGGGGTCACGATGAAGAAGAACCGCAGCAGCAATCTGCGGCGGGCCTGGCCCAGCTCGGAGCTCGCCGAACGCCCGCTGGAGCACAACCTCTCTCGTAGTGAGAAAGACATCCGTGTGCAGAAGCAGCATCTTCCTCCGCCTCCTCCCCCTCATTTCTCTCCATCCCCGCCAAGTTATCGTGCGCCAGGTGAGTCAGGCCCTCCCACTCTCAGAAGCTCCACCCTCTCTACTCACGACTGCTCAGTCAGTAAACTTTGGTCGCTCTGAAGTAGGAGGTGTTAACAGCTCCTTTTTTCTTTTTTTTTTTAGTTTTCCAGGGTGTTATCATAGAATCAATGACTTTATTTGCACTTTAACGAGTCCTGCTTTCTTTCTTAAGGTTTAGGGCTTCTTGTTTTTCATATTCTGAATTAATATTGTAGTGTTTTAGTAGATTTATACGGTGTGTCTGAATAGTCTCAGTACAAGAACAAGTTGTGCATTCTGTGGCAGATTTGTATTTTGTGTTAGATAAGATTATGTAAAGGCTTGTGGCTATCCCAGTATCAGAAATGCAATTACCGGGAATTTTTTGATCCTTTCAGTACTTCTGTTACAAACATTAGCTTGTTCCTCTGTTCTCTTTCTCTTTCTGTTTTTTTTTTTTTTTTTGCTTCTTTGGTATAAGACATTATAAAAGCAAACTAGGAGGGGATTTACTTTTGTGCCGATCTTGAGCATACGTGGCTTTTCTTATGTTTACTAGAATACACGTAAAGCCTTGTACAGCCACATACAGCTTAATAGGGACTGTGATACTGAGTAGAGATAACGTCATTGTGTTGCTTAACTGACCATTCAGCTGAGCAGGCTGAGGAGGCAGAGCCCTGCACACATTTCATCCTAGGCAGAGGAACCATGGGCAGCACCAGATCTGTTTTCAAGTTGCTGAAGATGAGGAAGCACAATGCTTAATGAAAGATTAAATATAGATGCTCTGATGATGCAGTTTCTGCACCTTGTCATATGATTGTCAATCACCTGATGCAGGTCAGAGGACAGGGTCACTACAGCAGATGCCGCAGCAGTGGATTCAGTGTGTCGCTTTGCAACCTTTCAGCAGAACCAGTGTTTGCTCTTTAAAGGGCTTGAAGCTCGGGCGCCTGGTTGTAAAGATGATTTCACTACTCACTACAGCTGACGGCAAAGCTAGCTTATGGAGAATTTATCTGGGGTAGGTCATCAAAAATAGCTTTTCATTTAAATTTCAGATATGCTGATTGTCCAAGTTCCTGTTTCTGTTCGTAAAACGATGTTAATCAGATAGCTGCGCTGTGGAGATTCAGGTGATCTCATACTCCGGTCGCCGCAGCAGCTGCTGCCTCGCTTTGCTAAGCTACGAGAAACGGGAGGAGCAAGAGGCTGAGGAAGCAGAGAGGAGGGGTGGAGCCGTTACAGGCAGGCGGCATACACACTGCTGCTGTTTGACCATTACATCATAGCTTCACACGCTGCGCCTGCTGTTCATTCATGATCTAACAGTTGTGCTTTTGCCTCCTCCTCCTCCTCCTCCTGCAGGTGACGTGTCTCCGATCAGTATGTCACCTATCAGCCAGTCACAGTTCATCCCGCTGGGAGAGATCTTGTGCTTGGCCATCTCTGCTATGAACTCTGCCCACAAGCCTGTCAACCAGGAGGCACTGGTGGAGCACCTCACTGCCAGCTTCCCAGGTATGCCCTCGCACCTGCGTCTTAACATGGTACTGCACTCAAACATGAAGGAAAAATTGTAGAAAAAATGTTAAAAATCAAAGCCTAAAAATCTAGATTTTTTTATTCATTTATCAGATATGCATGTTGTTTATTTACCATTTATTTGTCATATCTTGGTTTTTTTGTATTTAGATGTTTTACATTTAACTAAATTCTTCAAGCAGAAGAGTCATGCTCTTTATGTTTCACATTTTATGCACGTCAAATGCAGACGCTTTGTTCAAAGAGCAACTTAAACATGCTGATATACAGTTCCTTCTTGTAATATCTCACGAGTGGCTGATATCACTGAATGGCTTCTCATGAAACTCCAGATACTTTGTGTTGATTTGTTTTCTGTATTTGTGGACTGTTTTCCCAGTTTTTAGCTTTACAAATACAATCATATTTAACATTAATAGCTGGACTTCTATCTAGAATCAATATTCTACTATATTTACTACTGACGAATATCACTTGCATGTTTTTACAGTTAATATTTATCTTTATCTCCTGAGACAACAACAGGTTCTAAGCCTGACACAACTCTGTAATTGCCTCCATACAGTATTAAAATAAAATGGATCAGTTCTTGTATAAATATGATAAATTTAACACAAAATCATCCTCCATTTGGATTTATTCAATATAATTAATACACGGTTTGAACAGTATTGGCCAGTCAGTTTGTCCAGTTACGTTTAAATCCTCTGAAAATGGGAAACTGTGTATAAAAATGGCTATAAATCTTGAACAGTTAAAAATTTTAAACTCAAAGCATGCACTTTGATAACATCCTGATTATTTGATTTGGAATCCACTATAGTGGTGTACAGAAGAAACAATAACAACAAATGTATGATTTTCCGAAACATTATGGCCCTAGCAGCATCTTACTTTCATATTTAACATTGTAAAACTCGTGCAAGAGAATTCAATTTTATGAAACTAGAGTGTTTATTGAACAAGTACAAATTCAAAACAAAAAAGAAAAGACATTAAATCAGTAATATCACTTTGCATATGTGAGTTTTAAATTTAGCTATATCCAGCATTTTTATACAGCCGTTTCCTCACAATAGCTCTGCATGTGTTTTGACTGGTAGAGGTCTCAAACTGTGATCATTGTGTAGCCTGTTGTCATTCACAGATATACTTGCATATGTTTCCTTGCTGTAAAGCAGTTAAAATAAATAGTCGCATCATTTCTGTGTTAAAAACTATAACTGATATAATGTCAATACATAATATGAATGTCTATATAAAGGTTATGAGTGAAGTGAACAGCTTTTGATGATAACTGGGTATTTATTAAAGGGTCAGTCCATGTCAGATCATCACATGCCACCCAGCTGAATATGTCAGATATGCCTGAAAATGTCACACAATGCCTATATTTTACAAGGTGATATAAGATGTGAGTGATTATCCCAATCACTTGATGCATGTGGATGTGATATTAACAGAAACTTACTCTTTCTGAAAAAGGTGTTCATATCTGGAGGATATGATACTAAAGGTTGATGAAAATGAATTTTCCCCATATTTAAGTTGGAACTATTCACCTGTTTTGGACTGTTTTAACCTCCTAAGACCCGAACTCTTTAATGGCATGCATTTTTAATTTCTCTTTGATATTTGGGCTGATTGGGACCTGATGAATGTAAAAACAAAGAATTACCAGATTTTTTTTTTTTTTTTTACCTAATTTTTGTTTCTGAGAAAAATGAGAGCTACATATGAGGATATTCATTTGAAATTTCGATAGAACAGTAGCAGCATAATGTCCTGGTTATCAGGCCCTTGTAGAGCAAAATTGAGTATTTTGGTCTAAATAACCCAAAATGTGATGTCCATCTACAGGGAGTGCAGAATTATTAGGCAAATGAGTATTTTGTCCACATCATCCTCTTCATGCATGTTGTCTTACTCCAAGCTTTATAGGCTCGAAAGCCTACTACCAATTAAGCATATTAGGTGATGTGCATCTCTGTAATGAGAAGGGGTGTGGTCTAATGACATCAACACCCTATATCAGGTGTGCATAATTATTAGGCAACTTCCTTTCCTTTGGCAAAATGGGTCAAAAGAAGGACTTGACAGGCTCAGAAAAGTCAAAAATAGTGAGATATCTTGCAGAGGGATGCAGCAGTCTCAAAATTGCAAAGCTTTGAAGCGTGATCATCGAACAATCAAGCGTTTCATTCAAAATGAATGTCAGAAATGTATATTTGTGAATGTGGAGATGTTATATTGGTTTCACTGGTAAAAATAAATAATTGAAATGGGTATATATTTGTTTTTGTTAAGTTGCCTAATAATTATGCACAGTAATAGTCACCTGCACACACAGATATCCCCCTAAAATAGCTAAAACTAAAAACAAACTAAAAACTACTTCCAAAAACATTCAGCTTTGATATTAATGAGTTTTTTCGGTTCATTGAGAACATGGTTGTTGTTCAATAATAACATTATTCCTCAAAAATACAACTTGCCTAATAATTCTGCACTCCCTGTATGTGGACGCCAGGTCCTAGGAGGTTAAAGAATATAATGTGCCTTGTGTTTAATAAGGTTTAAACAAAATATTGCTCCTTTCCTGCAAAATTGTGGTTTCTGCAGGTCTCCAAATATGCTGCCAGAGATTACACATCCAAATTATTAGTGACATCAGACATTGATCATGTTTGCTTGTTTTTTAAATTAGGAATTGAATGGAATAGCCCAAAAAGCAAATCTTTTCGGAAACTAAACGTGCATTGAATCCAGACTAGAAATTCTCACAGTTTATCTGGAGTTTGTGTGGAGACACTGGCACACATGGCAACAATAATTTGCACATTTGTGAAGGCAACATTAAAACCTGAACAACATTTTCAGGTTTTGGGGGCAGCATGTGCTGCTATCCAGATGGCTTCTAATGGAGGGCTTTGCTTATTTCAGCAAGATAATACCAAAGAACATTCTGTACGTATTACAGCAACATGGCTCAGGAGTAATAGAGTCTAAGTGCTAACTTGGCCTGCATGTTGTCTCAGACTTGTCATCCATTGAAACCATGTACTGTATTGTGAAAAAAAGCATACTGCAAAACATGCATCAAGTTTCTGAACAGCAAGAATGGGAAATGCAAGCTAAACACCAATTAGCTGTAAAACACTCTTTTTATTTAAAGTCAAAACCCCTTCATTCTCACGGCATGGTCATGTTTAACCTAGAAAACACAAATTTATTTGGGATTATCAGGGAATTAAATAGATTACATTTAAAATTAAAATACTGGATCTGTTTTTGTGGTAAACTTTCACCTGTGGTGAACCATCAACAAACCAGAATCCAAAAAAATCCTGAACTACATTCACCAAACATAAGAAGCACACTAAAGATGGCATATGAGTAAAAAGTGAGACTACTACTACATTGTCCTTTAACACAGGGTATTTAATAGCCTGGATTTGATTACAGTTGCAGCTGGAAAAAAAATCCCTTGGTTAAGACTGTTCAATTGGGTAACTTTTTGCATATAAAGAGGGAAATTCACTTTGAGCAGCGTGTCATGAAAAGGTGAGGCAATGCAACACGTGTTAAATAAAAGTTTAAAAAAATAAGTAAATTCAAGACATTGCTGATATCATCCCCTTTTCCACTTCTTTCTAAGTCTTAGTCTCTAAGTTTTTTACATTCCACTTTCTTTGCCTGCAACAAATGTTACCTACATGCCTGTATTTGAAGTGAACTTCAGGAATTTGAAGCTTTTAAAATAAAGCTGTGACTCAAATAATTTTTCATCTGTTTTCTGCAGGTGTGCCTACACCCAGCTCAGAGGTTTTGCGACATACCCTAAACATGCTGGTGCGAGAGAGGAAGATCTACCCAACTCCAGAGGGCTACTTCATTGTCACTCCCCAGACCTACTTTATCACTCCTTCTCTCATCAGAACAAACAACAAGTGGTATCACCTGGATGATCGACTGCAAGAGCGTCCACAGCAGCAGCAGCAGCAACAACAACAACAACAACAACAACAACAACAGCCACAGCAACAACCTCAGCATTGTGCTACACCTCAGTCTGGCAATGCCACACCATCCACGCCTGGCTGTCTGAGGGAGAGGCCTCCTCGCAAGAATAACAATGATTCGTACAATTCCTATCGCGAAGACCCGTCCAAACATCACCCCCCTGCACTCCCGAGCAAGTCACCAAAGGAGCACAGGGGAGATTCCTATCAAAGTAAGCCACCCAAGGATCACAGCGGCGGGGATCCTCCGCCGAGTGCGTCAGCCAAGGAGCACCGAGGTGAGCCGCCATCGTACCCCCATCCCCCGGCTCCCACCTCTCCCCCTGCCCAGCAATCGCCGTCTCAAGATCCAGCTGATAAGGGCAAAAGCATCACTTCTTTCCCCTATAAAACTGACACTCTGACCAAAAAGAAAGAAGGTAGTGGTGGGGGCGGCGGAAGCGGCGAGAAGCAATCCAAAAGGTTTGGACTCAGGCTCTTCAGGCTGAGTTTTAAGAAGGACAAAATGAGGCAGCTGGCAAGCTTCTCAGCCCAGTTCCCTCCGGAGGAGTGGCCGCTTCGTGACGAGGATGTGCCAACCACACCCATCCCCCGCGAAGTGGAGATGGAGATCATTCGCAGAATCAACCCCGACCTAACGGTGGAGAATGTTGCGAGGCACACGGCTGTGATGAAGAGGTTAGAGGAAGAGCGCACGCAGAAGAACAAAGCGGGGTCTTCAGCCCAGCACAGCGCACGCAGCAGGAGGGGCAGAGGCCACCGGAGGGCTCCACATGGTAAGTCCCGCTCTCATAGCAAACCGCGGACCTCCAGGGGAGACCCATCTGAGGGTTCAAACTGGGATCTTGTGTTCATGGAAAGGGATTACCGCTTCTTTAGCCACTCGTTAGTTCGCTCACCCCGAGAGGCTATGTACACCTTGGAGCGCAGGCGAAGTGGCGGCGCGACATACCTGGTCCACAGCAACCCCAACATCACTGAGTCATACTGCCCTGTTACCCCTGAGTGGGATGTGTCTGGGGAGCTAGCTAAGAGACGGACAGAGATGCCCTTCCCCGAGCCTTCACGTGGAACATGCCAGTCCAGAGTGCAAAGGAGTCACAGTCACAATCAGGACAGGAAGTCTCGTCACGAGAGGTCAGATCAGGCGAAAGAACGATCTCGGTCCATGGACAATTCTCTAAAAGGCCCGTCACTGGGTGCACCAGAAGACTTTGAACCAAGTCTGGAGGAGCGTAGTCATTACTACACTGATGATGGCACCCTGCGGGCCAC
The DNA here is from genome assembly GCF_057381845.1 of Rhamphochromis longiceps. Taxonomy (NCBI): domain Eukaryota; kingdom Metazoa; phylum Chordata; class Actinopteri; order Cichliformes; family Cichlidae; genus Rhamphochromis; species Rhamphochromis longiceps. The sequence goes on from NC_140562.1 coordinate 18,832,868, forward strand.
GCAGAAGTCCTCCCATTACTCAAGGATCATGTTTTCTGCTGCTAAGTTCCACTCTGATTTCAATGTGCCTGATTTGGGGAAAGGGAGTTTGGATGAGTCAAGGATCCGGAGTACAATGGAGAGGAACAAAAGCAGAGACAGCCTGCCAACGTACAATGAGCTAATGGGACTTTCTTCTAAGCCCTCAACAGATGAGTACTTCCAGTGCAATACGTCAAATGAAACAATCTTAACTGCCCCTTCGCCTCAGGCAAAATCAGAATATGACACATTAACCTCATCAGGGGGACTCCGAAAGGGCTCTCCGGCTGACCGCCAAACGCCTCACCTCACCTCTCCTCACACGATGGAGTACAAAGAGGACTTGTCGGCAGCAAAAGGACAGAACGGCTCAACGCGACTGACGCCAAGCCAGACGCCGGAGCCGGCGCAAAATGCCCGTTTGACGCCACACCAACACAATGTCGATCCCGGAGGGGGAGGAGGTGGTATGGTGATCAAGAGGAAAGAAATCTTCAGCAAGGACACTTTGTTCAAACCTCCACACAATGCCTTGTCCAGCGGCTACGTGGACAGCAGCTACACCAAGTCTGGCACATTGCGGAAAGCCTCACATGCCAAATCAACAGAGGCCCTAGACAATCCTGAGCCCCAGCAGCCTTCCAATTCAGCGACTTCCTCAGCGTCACCTGCAGTTTTACAGGGCTGCTTAGAGCCAACAGTCCCCTCCGCCTCCTTTGACTATTATAATGTATCCGACGACGAGGAAGAGCCAGAGGAGGACTCGCACAAAGAGTTGGCTTCGGCAGAGGACAACAAAGACCACGGGGAAGGGGGTGGTAATGGTGGAGGCAGTGGTGGTGGTGGGGAGGGAACCATGCAGTGGCTCCTGGAACGGGAGAAGGACCACGATCTGCAGCGAAAACTGGAGACCAATCTGACTTTACTCAGCCCCAAGGAGACAGAGAATAGCAGCAGCCAGAAGTCAGCCCACTCTGCCCGTTTGGACAGCATGGACAGCAGCAGTGTCACGGTGGACAGTGGATTCAACTCCCCCAGGTATGTGCTAAAGTAGAGCTGGGCGATATGAGATTTTTTCATATCACGATATGTTTTTTTCATTTCAGGCGATAACGATATCTATCACGATATAAGCCAAATAACTATATTTGTAAGATTTAAATGTGCCGTTGCTCACAAGTAAAATGTGAAATAATCAGCAGCTTGTTTTTATTTAAATATTTATTTCCCATAATAAGTTCAACAGGGTAGATGTACTTAAGGAACATGAGACTTTTTCAGATAAATAAAGGCAAATATTGCAAACTACACAAAAGGCATCCGCTAAAGCGTTTAAGTTTCAAAATAGAACAAACGAAACAGACTAAATTGTCAATTCCACTTAGAAACAAAATATTAATTCTAAAAATAAATCTTAGTTTGTTTTACAGAAGAACAGACAAAACTGACTAACTTTTGTCAATATCAAATAAACTGAGAACTAAAAGGAAATTCTCAATCTCTCCTTGTTGTATAGCTGAGCTTTTCAAACAGTTTTAACAGTTACTTTAGTCTGACAAAAGCCGAATGACGAATTAGCGCTTCCAGTCAGAGACTGAGGCTACGTCCACACGTACACGGGTATTTTTGAAAACGGAGATTTTCCGTTTTCGTTTTAAAAAATAATCCCGTCCACACATAAAGGCAGAAATGAAGGAAAACGCTGCTATGAACATGCCAAAGCAGCAGGTGGCGCTAGATTCCTAACCGTGCAGAAATGTTGGCCAATCAGAAGTCTAGAAGCCTCGGTGGGAAAAAGTAAACAAAGCTGGGGCATAGAAGCAGAACCGAGTCGTATGTGTGGAGGGACAGTAACTGTGTGTATTTGTAAGCATTTAAACACTGCAGAGAGTAGAATTAACAGTAACAGTATTGTAGAAATTCATTTCACCGAAACAATAACGTGGCACACAGTGTGACGCATGCACCAGTTTATTGTATTTCCAGACTTGCTTTCGGCACAATTTACAGTGCACGCTACTCTGTTTTTTGTCAGACTTGAAATAGCCGAAATACCTTCAAACTACGGAACTTCTATGGCTCTTCCGTTCGACAATCTCTCCGGCATTGGAACCATCATCTGTTTTCTCTTCGGTCACGCTCGGTTGATTTTTCTAGTCAGCACACTCATTTCCTCCATTATGCGCTGGCTCCATTACCCGCTGGCTGCTTCCCAAACAAACACACGTGCGGCGTGGCACTTGTGCTGTACGTAACAAGTCACGCGACGTGACGCTGCGGCTGTGATTGGTTCGGCTCTGCGCTACTTGATTTGGATTGGCTGACCCTTTTTTTTTTTTTTTTTTTTAAGAGGACAAGAGCGGCGAGGTCTATCGCGATAGCTTAATTTCTCTATCGAGTAAAAGTTATATCGCGATACATATCGTTATCGTTCTATCGCCCAGCTCTATGCTAAAGTAAACTGCGTATGACATAAAAGTGCAACTTAGAGTGCGGTTAGGATGCTGAGGTAGAGCACACGAGGGCCTGAATATTTCCTCTAAAACAGATGTCGTGGTTATGTGTAGTTTGTTGAAATGAATAAAGCTTCTTGCACCCAGACCTTAGTGAAAGATGTCATGGGTCAATATGAAGGCTCCAAGACCAAAGAATACTTAATTATAATTGATCTTTTATCCCGTCGTCAACCTTCCTGGTTATGAATCTATTCACTGTAGCTGGCTAACAATCAACTCATCTGAGACTACTCATATCAGTGTTGTGTTACACTGTTTGCTTATCACTAGGCTGAAAAAATATGAGCTTTCAGCTTTGGCAATAGTGCTGTAAAGGTTCTGTATGTATGTCAGAGTCCATCCATTGAAGATGCTGGTTTGTGCTCATCCACCGATGTGCTTATTTAGCTGCTGACTGCTTTGTTTAAAGCAACAATGAGGTTTGTGCATGTGTAAATAGGGTGTGAACATCCTCACAGTTATTCTTTTCAATAAATAGATGAAAGTGTGCAAAATGGCACGCATTAACATCAGATTCTTGATGGTGAGCAATAAACCAGTCTCTGCCTATCAAACTTCTATTTTTTTGGTCTTACAGGATCTGCACAGTTTTCACTTTAAACACACACGTACTCGGTGGATGACACTGAGTTGTAGGAGGGTTGTGTCATCATACACAGTATGAGCTTAGATGGGCGTAACTACTGTGATGTCACTGTCGGCATCTGGCATGGTTGGAAAAGACAAAAACAAATGTGAAGAGGATGAGCGGGTCTGAGTGTGAAACTGCACACTCATTGATTTATGCCTTGTGATTGACAATTTATTAGCTAATGACTGTGTGGTTTCATACCATGGGAAATCTTACCACAGATGATCAGGATTTATAGCAGGAAATATACCTTATTTTTTCTTTTTTTTAATTCAGTATAACCCAAAATGAGTGATCAAGCCCATACAATCAGACTTCTACAGCACCAGTCTTTTTGACACCACAGCCCTCTGCTGGCCTTCAGACAGAATGCAGGGTTAAGGCACCTCTGCTTTGGCTTTATTGCTCAAACCTGGAAGCTACAGCTATGTTTGCAGTGGTCATTACTTTTTGGAGAAGGTAATCTAAAAAGGACTGTATAATATACTATATGGACAAAAGCACTGAGCCGCCTACATAGTGCATTTTGCGAAGCTCCTGGTGTACAGTATTTGTGCTGATGTTAATGCCAGAGGAGGTTTGGAGCTCTGTAGCTATTCGGTCAACTGAGTATTGGCAACATTTAAGCGCTACTGATTTGGTTCTTTATAGCGAAGTTGCTTTAGTTCCTAAACGCTTCCACTTTCCAATATTGCCACTTACATCTGATTGCGGAATCACTGGGAGGGTGGAAACTCCACAAACTGACTTGATGCAGCATAGCATCCCATTACAGTACCACGCTCAAACTCACTGAGAAACATTTCTGAAAGAACAAGCCTTTCTTCCAGAAATGTTTGTAAAGTCAGACTGCATGGCTAGGTGCTTGATTTTATGCACATGTAGCAATGGGACTAAAAACACTTGAATTCAAAGATTAAACAGCGTATCCCAATACTTTTGTCCATCATGTAACCAGAGATGGGCGTTGCTGTAATCTGATTACTTTTTTCAAGTAACGATTAAAGTAAGAGATTAATATTGCAAAAAAAGTCATTTGATTACTGCTGCTTTCCCATAGCCATGCTGCGTTACTGCGTTACTAAACCGTGATTTTGTTTGTGAGAGTGTCGCGTGTCAATGGTGTAAGCGCGCGCGAAGTCTGTGGCAGCAACAGACGTGTGCAGATCAACATTGGATAACATGGAGGGCGGGAGAGAGTACGACCATGCAGCATTTAAAGCTTGGAAGTACTTACATTACTTTTGAGTTTGATTCCATAAAAAGTGACAAAAACATTAGCGTCCGCTGTAAACTGCATGGAAACAAAACGTCTTTCTACAGCGAAAACTTAACCTTCAAATCTGAGCAAGTACCTAGCACGCTGCCACAGGAATGTGAAATTCACAGAGAAACCCCCGGATCCTTCCACTGACATGACCTAATTAGTTTTTAAAATAAGTAATCAGTAAAATAACTGGATTACTTTTTTGGACAAATCGACAGTAATTAGTAACAATTACTATTTTCAAGTAACTTGACCAACACTGGTTTTAACTGTAACAAACTTAACTTTGAAAAATACCCAAAAGTAAACAGCGGTACATAAACGAATCATACAAAGCTATTCCAACTCCATATTTTACTGGTTGCAAGCATCTGTTTTACAAGCCATTTCTGTTTCTTTGAGTCAAATATGAAGCAAGATTAATGTGTGAGAATCATGTGTGAACCAGTTCTGGATAAACTGACAGACAGTACAGGGGTGTATATCTTCCAGAAGCTTCTAGAAGGCATGCATGCTCTCATTTAATATTATCAAAAAGTAAAAATTCAAACCTAAAGCAATCGATGCTGGGCAAGCTCCAAAAAATGTTGGATGCTACACTTGGTAAAATAGAACATCTGCCATTAAACCTGCCTTACTATTATAAATCTTTGCTTTTCAAACTCACCGGCACTTACAGTACTACTTCGCATTTTGTAAATGTCTCTAGTTGGTAAAAGAGAATGATGGTAGATGTTTTCACACACTGATGATCATGTGTAAAATGGAATCGCCACTGTAATACATTTTTAAATTTTGCTGTGTATTTAGCGTTGATATAAATACGAATATTTATTTATAAACTAATAAATATCCTGTATTTTGGAACTTAACATTGGGCTTAAAGATACAAGAAAGTAATTAGCATAATCGACATGTGGCAGATCTAATTGTTAACACTTGACTTACATTACCTTTTTGTTTAATAGCGTGATAATTTTGTCAGTAACCTATCATCTTTTTTCCCCTCAGCATTCGAAGTCTGCTTTAAAATGGTATCAAAAGTATTTCAGTGGGTTTCCAATATGGTTTTTTTTTTTAAACAAACTCAATTTATGTAACTCAATTTTCGTAACAAAAAAACTGCATGTCATGTTGTCTTTGTCGTGCAGGACACGTGAAAGCCTTGCATCCAACACATCCAGCATAGTGGAAAGCAATAGACGGCAAAATCCAGCGCTGAGCCCCGGCCACATTGGCACCAGTAGTATCGGACTGCCATTCAGCTTTCGCACCATCCCAGAGCCCCCCACCACACAGCCTGAGAAACTCCAGAAGTCATCGAACTGCCTGGCCTCCATCACCAGCGTCTGACAGGCAGCACAGACTGAGACCATAACGGTGGTGGAGGAGAGAGGAAAGTGGGGTGCTTCACCAGTTTTTTTCCACCCACGCTTTCCTCAACCAACACACACACATAAACACTCACACGCGTACATCTTCAGACTCCTGAGAATCCATTTACTGGGACTGTTATAAAAACAGGCATGGCTTCAATAGACTGTTCCCACAGCTTCAAGAACTTAACTGCAAAAAACAGAAGAAAAACTACAGAATATCCAGACAACTGTAGGTGAAGGAACCTACCTGAAGTACTTTGATTTTGGTGACATGGACTCTAGTTTGGCTTATATCAAGATTCTTGACTATTGGTATTGGAAAGTAGTAGACTATAGGATTCAAGTTACATTTGGAAATATCAAGGAAAAAAAACAACTTTTTATATTGCTTAACAATACATGTCCAATTAAATGTTCTCCTTCCTGAAATAGTTCTTCAGGACGATTTAATGTATCAGCACAATGTCAAGATAATAAAAGTTGATCCTGAGAACAACAAATGAAAGATATTAACACATAAATCAGCTCAGATTTGTGTACCGCAATGCAAATTATGTATGTATACTCGATACTTTTGATATCCTAATTATTATAATGGTGGTATTAAAGATGCTATGTGACCAAAAATGATGTTTGGGTAAAATTAGCTGCACCTCACCGCCTACACAAGCATTGCAGAAGATCAAACGGCTCTTGCAGCGCAGCGTGGTTTTGTGTCTGATTTTTGGAGCTTTTCTTCATATCACATGTGATGTTCAGGAAAAAGCAGATGTTTAAATTTCGTTTTTGCCTCAGGACCTGAGTGTTGGCCTAAAAGCTGAAGTCATAGGTAACGGCACACTTTCAACGCTCATGCTGAAGTTGTTTTGGAGCGCTCAGTAGTCTAATCATAATATTCCCGAGCAGATGGAGTGTGTTACCTGTGTTTTATCTGCTTAATGAAAGGTAAAAATGTGGTGCATTTTGGGAAAAATTGGGCAGATTTGCAATAGCTGAATCAGTTGTGGTTTTTTGTAAAAAATTTTGTTGGTACTTTTATTCTTTTTTTTTTTTTTTTAAATTTCAGTAAGTAGGCCGTTCCTGTGGCTTACACGTTAGCCTGCCAAGCAAAAGATCCATGGCGTGATTCCACAAGGAGATGCACATCGTTTTGGGGTTGCATCTGGTGTAAATATCAAACGTGCTGTGGTGACGCCCTGCAAATAAGAGAGTAGCTGACAGTCACTTAGTACATAAAAGTTCCTGTTAAAAGTCTCAAACTGACCAGAGGTGATTAATCAGTTAACTAAAAATCAACCTTTCTGATGAAAGTTTTGGTTGATCTTTGACCAAAAAATTCTAAAAACTTGTTTCTGCTCTCACTATGTTTTTTCGAGAGGGCTTCTCATAGTCCATTATTAGTCTCACAAAACGACTCACTGTGGGCTTTGAGTGGACTTTGAGGACTTTTGATGATCAGATGGTAAAAAATAGAATATTAATTAGATCAATCAATAATGAAATTCATTATTAGGTTTATCCCTACACACGGTGCACTAAGGCAGAGTACATAAACTGTATGAGAACAGCTACAGTAACTCAGCTGTTGTTGATGTTTGTTTAGAGAGAAAAAAGGCACGGGGATTTTTCACTTTTTTTTTTTTTTTTTTGACCACAAAATCAGTCATTTATAACTCTATAACACAAAAGGTGTTGCAAAGCTGAAATTGTTCGCCCAGCACTACTGCCTTAAAGGGCATAAAGTCTTCCAACCAAGTGGGAGGAGCTGTATTCTCTATGGTATTCATTTAAAAAGCCTTTCCTTCAATTCAAAACAAACATGTTTCAGATCTCTATCAGGCTTCAAAGCCTTTTAATAAACAGATCTATCTTTTAAATAATAAATTGTACAATATTTTTGGACCAGTGTACAAGAGAACGTGATGTTTGCTCGTTTTTTCACCCTAAAACGTTGAGAGATGGTTACATCAGTCTGGCTGCAGTTCTCTGGGTGAACTGTAGGTGGAGACAAACACAGGTCTAACACACTGCTGCAGCAATATTGGGAAACAAGCATGAAGGGACGCTTTAAGGTGACTCTGTCCGGACGTTTATGGTTTCATTTCCTCATTTTAATGACTAAAAAGTGTAAAAAGTGTTGTACAGCATGTACATGAAAGTTTTCCCCATGATGAAAGTTTTAATTAACAGCCTTGTATGCCTTTAAAAGATTATTCAAGAGTTTTAAATATTTCTAATCAGTGTTGTGTTCATCTGGGAGAATACCAGAAAAACAGATTTCTAATAAAAAAAAAGATTTCTTTTATTTTTGGGGGCTCTGACCTTTGAAAAACTCATTAAGGGCGCACTCTAGTGGTTGTCTCCTGGTAAAGCAGCGGCATCAAACTGTTGGGAGTTTGTTGCGCCGAATGAGAGAGTGAAGCTCATTAAACCGATCTTATAAAGGTAAGATGAGTTAAGATCTTCTCATGCTGAAAAGCTGTGGTTTTTTGATGTTTACAGGAGTCCAACAAAGAAAAAACTCATTCACAAGAGAGAGTGGACTGCTGTTCGCTGTGGCTGTGTGTTTTTATGCGGAGTGTGCGCCACTTGAATACTTATAGATATTTTTTTATGAGTTTATTTAAAAGTATAAAATTATTTAGTAGCACCAAAGTCCAAAATCTAATTGGACGACTGTTACTTAGCTCTGTGATGACGTTCCTGTGTGATCAGCAGCTGTCCAATCACGTCTCCCGCTCTGGCACGTTGTGCAAGCATCGTTAAATCTACAAATAGCAGTGTTTGAATTAAGAGTTGAAGCCAGAGAGTAAAGAATGAAAGACTATAAGATAACACAAATCAGGAATTCACCTCGAAATGCCAAAAGGTAGAAAGTAGGCATTCGAGCTGCACGTGCATACTGCATCCAAAGGTCAAAAACAAGGTGTTAGGGTCAAAAGTAATAATGAAAAAAAAAACAGCATGTATGAGAAACCCTTATGTTTCCATAGCAACTTGTCAAACCAAGCCAAATCTTTATCAATTTAATAATTGATAATTTGTGCAATTTCCTTTTAGAGGACAATGAGGAATTCATATTTTCAGCATGACAAATAGAACTGAAGATCCACGATGTTGTTTTTTCTTCCAAACAGTTACTGAACAATGAAACTTAAATTTAATCCAGTAACAAAGATAGAGTTCATCTGTACTGCCAGTGTGGGTTTGCGCCCAGAGTCCAAAGAGATGCTTGTTACGTAAAATGGTAAATTCTGACTGTGATTGTTTTTCTGTCTGTGTGTTAGCTCTGTGATGCACTGCCCTATATGCATACCTAAAACAGGTTTCTGCCCTTCTGAAAGATGAAAGTCACAGAGCTTTATGTTTTACTTGGTTCCCAAAAGCATTCTCTGAAGTTTCTCTGAAAACTTTTTAAAAATGATCACTAAAAGTGATCGTGTTGATAAAACACGATGCTGTAACATCATTAAAACATTTTTGGTGGCAGGTTATTTAAATGAATGCAGGCTGACCCCTGCTGACAGCACAGAAAGAACCCAGCTGCCCAACAGTCTCAGACCCAGTCAACAAGTCAAGTCTTAAATTGAGGTTTTATAAAATACAATATGTGTCACTGGATAAGTTATGAGGTCACAAAAACTGACTGGGTTGTCTGGTGACTATAAATTTGATCGGCAAATTCAGTGAAAATCCATACGGAAGCTTGTTTCTGACACTGAATCTTGATGTATTTTCCTAAAGAAGTCCAAATTATGGGTTATTATCTCAAAAATGGATTTAAGGTCAGGTTTGGTCTTAGACTTACTCATCTGAAACTCTCAGAAAATGTTCTGCCATCCCCAAAAAAGTGGGAAAGTAATGCTGTGAGAAGGTTTCAGATATCAGATATCATGCTGTCACATGATAACCACCTCAAGGTAAATGCTAGGATTTTATGAACAGATTAATATTTCCTTTAAAAACAAAAGACAAAGAGAACACGAGTGTGGCTTCAGCCTGTGTGTATTTTAATGACCGATGCAGAGGACGTCATGTCAGACCCAGAGGTGGAACGATAAAGCAAAAACTACAGTTAACAGTGGGATCAGGGTCACCTGGAGCTTGGCACATACAGCAATGAGAGATTCAACTTAAAAACACACAACTTAAAAGACACACACGCACATTTGCTCTAGAATCACCTACGACACACTAAGAGAAACAACGCAGCCCATTTGCAACACATATCCTTCGAATTGTCCTTTTTTCCCCTAAATGCACAAAAAACACGCGTATGTGTGCATGTAACCACAAAAGTGACACAAACACACATGCACTGCAGATATCGTCTTACACCCGGACTTCACGTTTCATGTCTTTTTGTTGTTGCTAGTTTTTTGTTTTTTTTTACAATTAAACCAATCTCACCAAACAAATCAAAACATGGCGCCGACACGAGACGTAAGAGCGACGTCCGATAGCATACATTTGGTTCTAAGGCAATATTGTAGTTCCATAGGACTAGTGCTGTTGATTGCAGAGTGCTGTTTGCACGCTGTCTCCATTTGAAAGCCTTCATTCAGTCTTTCAGTGTATTCTTTATTTTTAGCACCATGGGAATCTCTCCTTCAGTCACTGACTTTCAAGAGACAGCTGTGTAAAATATTCCCTTCTGCTATCCTGGGAAGAAGAAGAAAAAAAGAAAATCACATGTTCACTGTGGAGGAAGGGCAACTGGACACACCCACAACTTACAGTGAGGCTTAACATTAACATCACACATCGTTTTGGAAGTCTTTATTTGCATTTAATATTCTTTATTTTCTTTTTATTCCACAATCTGCATAAGCTGTAAGCAAGAAAACCACCAAAACGGCAAAGGGCAGACTCGAGCCTCTTTGTTCTCCCCCCCACACACACACGCACACTCACACAGTAAACACAATGAGTTTTACAATACAAAGACATGGAATAAAATAATCTGCAGCCGTTCTGAGCTGGGCTGAAGAGACCAGTTCCCAGGCCTCAAAGGCAATAAAAATGTTTGTCAGCAGTTTGTCGTGGGTTACTGTGGATGGTAAGCAGCCGTCTGATCACAGTACGTCGCACGGTTCCAGACTCTGGACTCCCTCCTCGGATGCATTTTTAAGGTCTTTAGTTTCTTTGGCATCCACGGTTTATATCTCCGAATATGAAACTAGTGTTTGTGCTTTTTATTTGCATTTGTTCAGCTCCGGGTATCTCAGTGAATCTATATGGATCTCCTGCAACCATGTCGTCCTGTACTGATCACATAGCTTTGATGTGCGGTAACAAAACCATCTCCTCCGTGAAAACGGCTCGCGCGGTCATCGGCGCAATCCCCCAAGTGTTTGCTGATAAGTCTCGATGTTTTTCCTCGTCTCATCTCGGAGTGCAGTGACCTGTGTGGAGCCACAGAGGGAGACAGATATCCACAGAAGAGTCATCTTCTTCTCATAGCTGGCCAAGAGGGGACGAGCTGTACTTTTCTCATTGCCGTGGTGAAGGTCAGGGTAACAGTGGCTGGGGCTGCACAGAGGTCAGAGGTTACGGGCTACGACTGTAGTCATTTCCTGGTGTGAAGGTTCTCCTGGAACTTGGTGCTCGTGTAGAGGATGTGGAAGCCCTTCTTGCTTATTGTGTCGTCGCTATGGAAACGGATCAGCATAGCATCTCCAGGTGAGTAAATCCCCTCTCTAGGCTGAGGAAGGGACAACAGACACACAGTGAAGAGATTGCTTTTATATATTTCAGGATACAGAACTATGCAAAAGTTTTGATCCACGTCTTGACTAATTTCTATATATTTTGCTTCCAAGCAGCCAGACTTTCTTCTGCTTTTCTAAAGTGCTTTTAAGCAACACTTCTCCAGCAATGTTCCCTCTAAGCTGCGCGCGTGCGCAATTGCGCCCTGCTAGCACGGTCTCTGCGCAGAAAAAAATCTACGTTGCGCACAAAAAAAGAATCTAACCTGAATTGAAATTAAAGTAAATATGTTAACAATTCTGTTTTGCAGTGTTAGTCAGTGAGTGACTGGCTGCTCCCGTATGGTATTAGAACGATGCCACCTTATCCCATAGTCCACCCAATAATGCGATTCACATTCGTATATACGCAGCTAATCAACGTCGACAGGCTATGACAGCGTCCTTATGTGCAGACACCGGTGTTTTAGCTAGCAAAGCGGCGTGGCTGATGTGGAGTGAAGCCACGTTAATGACAACGTGTACAACCATTGGAGATGTGAGCAGGACAGACGGAACAATTGGAAAAGTGTGGACTTTATACCAGTTTTTAAATTGTGTTGATAGGCCACGAAAACCAGAGTTATGATAAAAAATATATGCAATGTTTGGCTTTCTTCCTGAATACTATCGTTGTTTATATTTACTGCGGGAAGAAATGGTAAAAACGGCGTTTTATAAGGAAAACATTGGCTGCTTTTTCACAAATTTTCAGTCCTTGTACCTGAACAATTTCATGATGATGTTGTTTTTGTTTGTTAAGCCACTAACACTGACCTATGAATCATCCAAGCATTAAAAAAATACCTTCTCAATGGATGAAACAGTGTTGTATATACACAAAACAGATAACTTAGCAAAGAAAAAGTCTTAAATCGTAAATTTAGGCAATTTGTTATGAGCAACCTGTTTGTTGAATTTATAAAATATGTCACAGATAAGACAGTTTGACATATATAAAAGAGTATTTTTGCACCAACAAGGGCTGTTTGCTGAAAACGTGGCACATCTTGGCATTATGTACAGAAAGTCATGCCCTTAAGATCTAGCTGCTATTCACTGAAGCTTCATCAAAAATGGTGTGGGTCTTTCTTAAACAAGGCAAACAGAAGTAAAAGGCTGAGGTATGTCAAACATCCAAAGAACTGGACTGAGAATCAGTGAATCCAAATTAAAATTTTTGGTTCAAATTGTTGTTAATACGTATGGAGGTGATTAAAATAGAGGTACCACACAGTGATTGTCTGCTATCATGGTTTGTGGTACATGTCAGCCAGTGGTGTTGGGGATGGTGTCAAAATTGATGAAATTATGAATGCAGTAATGTATCATCACACTTGGATCCACCATGCAATATCATCTGGACATTGTCTGATTGGTAGACAGCTTCATTTTTAGCATGACAATGATCTTAAACACACTGTCAATGCAGTAAAAGCATATCTGGATAGAAAAACAAACAATGTAACACTATCATGGACTGGCTTCCCCACCATTACTAAAACAGCGTGGGATCATCCAAAGAGGAGCTTTGACTGTCCTTCAAGAAGCCTGGAGAATTATTCCTGAAGACTCCTTAAGGAAATGACAAGAAATCTGCCTAAGAGAGTTCAGGCTATGTTGAAGAATAAAAGTGGACTTTCAAGCTCATTAAAACTGCCTTATATACTGCCTTTCCTATGTATGTTTGCACATTTCAATAAATCGTGAACGCTGCAAAAGTTAACATTGCAAAGTAATACAATGCACATTTATAAAACTAGTTAAAGCTTCACTGACTCAAAGTGCCAAAGCAAACTCATGTCTAACCTGAAGTGTTTCATTGTCGACCACTAAAACATGTGGCGAGTCCTCCACAAGTCTTTCAAGTTTACAGAACTCAGAGACGTCCCTGAAAATAACGGTAACTCACCCCTGAACCGCAGAAGCGTCCCAGTCGGTGTGAGTTGGCATCATACCCATTATAGAGCTCGATGTAGTCATAACCACAGTCGGCCTCCTCCTCCACCTCAAATGTAATGAAGCTGAGCTCGATGCCGTAGCCCTGTTCTGCCGTCAGCAGCCACTCGCAGTCAGTGTGACCCGGATAATTGTTGTCTCCGAACTGGGAGTGGGAGTAAAGGTTCTTCTGATGAGCTTCTGCTTTCAGCCGACCTCCACACTCTAAAGAGGCACAAAGAAAGGAAAAAGTATGAAAAAATGGTTTTTGGGGCACTTTTTGTTCTTCCCAGCAGTGAAGAACTAAAGTCAGATTTCATGACGGGTTATTTCAGCATGCACGTGCTGTTAAAGACCACTAGAGGGGGACATTGCTCCTAACTTCAATTAATTACGCTGATGACTTTGAGTGATGCTCTCGACAGATATGGTCTTGCACAGTGTTCCAAGAACAGACTTAAAAAATCGACTTTATTTACTACATAAGGATATTTATATGACCACAGACCTGTTGAGTGTGAAGCTTGGAAACCCTTCCTTTGCACTGAGGCGTCAGAAATGAAGCGTAGGTACATCTTGTTGCCAGTGGACACCAGCGACTCCGGGATCTTACTGCCACACAGACGACCCAAGATGGTGGCTGTGTCACTGTCCCCGTCAAACGCCTCCAGATGGTCATAGGCACATTCCTGATGCTGCTCGATCTCAAACTCATTGAAGGTCTGAAAAGAAGGAAGCGGGGAGAATGGCAGAGACGGAGAATGAATGAATGAGTGGGTGTTAAGACAAGAACCTTATAGGAGCTACCAGAGATACTCAAAAGGATACTTCCTATATTCACAAAAGTGCTAAGAGTGACCTTTATACAAGTTGGCGTCGAAACATTTCTCTATTGATGAAATCACGAACTTACACATGTATCTGCATGATTGGCTGGCAGGTGACAAGCAATTCAAGTTTGTAATTCTAAAAAACATGTAAGTTGTCACTCTGAGAATTCAATCTTAGGGTTTTACAGTTCTGAGTGATGGTAGCATGGCTATGGTGTCATATGCTAGATCACGGATGTCCAACTCGTTTTACATCATGGGCCGTTTTGATCTCATGTGGGCCAGACCAGTGAAAATCCTCTTTTGCCTGGTGTGTAGAAGTTTTTCTATGATAAAGACAAGCTATTAAGATATCTTTATTTATCTTCCTTCAACCCTACCTAACTTGGCATTTGTGTATGGACAGCAAAGGAAGAATTTCATTGCACAGAGAAATGCTATTTCTTCTGTACACATGACAATAAACACTTTGAATCTCGAAAGAAATGCTGCTGTGATAAAAGAAAGAAATCTGTCAGCACATCTCTTAAACTGTAAGAAATTAATGTGTAAACTTTTAGATAAAGTTCTGGTCGTTGCCCAGACTGTTTGGTAAATTTAAAACAGAACATTTCTGTTAATGCACAGCTTATGTCCTATTTTTTTCACCGTGGATCTACTTTTCTGTCATTTAATTTTTTATCTACTACTTAATTACTTTGGTAGTGTATGAATGGGGCATTTGGGAGGTCTTTATCAATACAAAAAGCTGTTAAAGTAAAAAGTCCAAAATGTATGTGCTTCTTCATGTTTTCCAAAGCTGCTCAGTGCATTTGATTGGAGTCTGTGTTGGGCTGATTCTGCCCCTGGGCCTTATGTTTGTCACCCTGTTTGGTCAAGAAAACTACATCTAAAGCCGAGTTCCTGATTTAACTCTTGGCACTACATCTTTGCTGAATTTCATTTTGCTGCTTTCGCTCTCTCTCTTTTCCCTTTGTTTTCAATCTGTTTCTGCTATCCAGTAAAGGCAACACGCTCCGAAAAATCTCTAAATATGCAAGAACCCTTTCGTAAAGATGCTGCACTACTAATCTAATCTCTCTTTTCCTGAATTTGTATCATCCTGGCAACAGGCAGGCATTCTGAGGTCCCTCACCGGTCTCTCTGAGCGACATTAGTTGGAGAACGGCACGAATAAAATCCCTAAAGTTGTTCAAGTCACTTTTCCATCTCACTTCTTCATCCAGGTGCTGTTGAAGGAAAGGGCTTAACTTTATCTGCTTGCTTGGCTCCGTAAAGCAGATTAAATTTGTCCATGTGAGGCACGAAGAGCAGAACTCGGAGATCAACAAGCTTGTAGGTACGAAAAATATTTCTGTAGTGTTTACAAAGTCTCAAAACGTGAGGGCTTTATTATTTTAAAGAATTATTTATAGAACTCAGGAATGTAGACAACATGTGCGAGCTGAAGGAAAAAATAAACACAAAGAAGAGCAGACTGAAGGAAGAGAATGGATTATTTCCAAATGTATTGTGTGTTTTTATGAAGAAATATCTTCACGGTAAGTCTTTCATTAAGCATCAAATCATTTTTTAAACAAAGAGAGGTAAACATGAGTTAATGTAGCTGCAATGGAAATGCATTATTGCACTGTTATTGGGTTCTAATTAAGCATGAGATACCCAAATTCCGTCCCCAATGAGCTAACTGACTGCCTGTCAGGCGCATGCTTAAAGCTTCCCAAACATCCCTGGTCAATAGTACTGTCAGTCTAAGAAATTCCAAAGCAAAGTGAAGTTATTAGAAAGTAATTAAAATTAGCTGAGGCCACAATACAAAAGAAAATACACACTGTCTCCTCAACCCCATATTTATTTCTGATTTCATTTTCTTTTTCCCATTTGTGGCAGATTAAAAATAATTCTTGTCATTGTCCAGGCTGCATGATATATTACACTGGGTTGTTTTTTTTAATGAAAGATGCAGGATGCTGCATATCACGTTTAGGCTGTTAATCTATCAGTCAGATACGATCTCGTTTTAGAAAACAAATGTTATTTTCTTTCTGAGCGTCAGAGAAGAAACCCCCGGCCCATGCAATGCCTCCACGCGGACCAGCATGTACACAGTGTCACGATTTATAATCCAACCATGTCACCGTGAGCTGAGTCATAACACCTTGCAGGCCTCGCTCCCACACAGTCACACACTTGATTGGGTCTGTCACGTCACCATAACCATCACAACACTCTGATTTTTTTTTCTTTTTTTCCATAAACCAACTGACTTGAAGCAGAAAGGGGGGTGAAGGTGGGCTGATGCGTGGATTTCATTACACAGATGGGAAGTGTTTGATTCTGAGGTCGTGATGGTTTCCAGATGTTTCTAACCATACCTCAAGCGAGACACTGGTTTGATGGTCTGACTTGAGCCGTGTACTACATCCAAGCAAATTGTGTGTGTGTGTGTGTGTGTGTGTGTGTGTGTGTGTGTGTGTGTGTGTGTGTGTGTGTGTGTGTGTGTGTGTGTGTGTGTGTGTGTGTGCCAGACAGAGTGAGGAATAATTAAATGATCTTAATGCCATGTTCAGATTTCTGGCATTTTATATGTCCTTCTTTGATGTCATTACTGTGGAGAAAGAGAGCACCCCTATTTATTATATGCATACATTTGTACTCATGTCTTTGTGCATACTCACTGAAATGCATATATCTTTATTGAAAAGAGAGTTTACTAACATACAACTACAAAAAAACTCCTCAAAATCTAGCATAAGGGGAATACATCGTTTGATTTCGCCCTTACCCTACTTCTAAGCTGACTGTAACACTAAATCAAATGAATTTTAATACCTGACCTAATTCCCCCCCCCTAAAAAAAACAAAAACAAAAGTGCCCTCACTCCACAAGTCTAAAATTTAAAACTGGTCCTCACAGATATATGCAAAGCTAAAGTGCACAAAACAACAAGTAATATTAAAAACATAAAGACAAAGGAGTGTGTATTTAGTATCGTTTGAATCACACAAAGTTACAAAGTTACATTCAAAACGGGAGCAAAACCTCGTAACTGTGCTATCGCAGATGATGATGTAATGTGTTTTGGTTACATAAGCGGTCATTAGAGATTATCAAAAACTAAATGACGATGGATGACAGTTTTGATAACAAGCCCATATTGTGGCTGCAGAGTGGAAGTAAGGTGAAGAGCCAAACGTTTAATGCATCCTTTCAACAGTGTGTGTGTGTGTGTTGGATAGAGAGAGACACATGCATGGGAACATGACTTTAGGAGGATTATCTAAAGCATCCTGTGTAAATGTGAGCATGTGAGTGATTTCATTCTTCTGTATTTGTTTTTATTATTATTTTTCTTTGAAACCAACCTCTGGAGCTGAAACATGAAGCCAACACAAGGTTTGTTTGAAAAGTTAGTCAATCCACACAGACCTTCCGATAAAAAGCCCAACATCTACATTACATCTGAAATAAACAGTTTTATCCCCCATTTAAATTGCATTAAGACTTCAAATTATCCATGATTAAAAGAGTGGCTGTTTTGGTGAGGGCGGCTGACATAGATGGCTGTACTGTAGCTGGCAGAGGTCTGCTAGTCAGAGAACTGGACTATTGCTGTAGCAGGTTCCTGTGTCTGTTTTGTGCACCCATGCAGTGGATGAGCCTTGCTAGACAAGCTTGCTAGCATTAGCTGATAACACAGTTACTCTACCCTGTTGTTTAAATATGCTCACGGCAGTGTTTTTATACGAGAATATCGGTGACGCAGTAGCTCATGTGGCTCATAATCAATCACAATTCACAGGTTGTTGCCTCGAAAATAACAAATGTGACCTTGACCTTGAGCACAGACTGCATGAAGACCTGTTAGGACAGAGGTAATAAACTCATTTGCATTACATTTTACATTGTAGGTGTCGTGCTTTGATCTCTGGTGGGCCGGCCAGTGAAACTCCCCTTTCTGTCAGTGCGATGAAATTTTAATACACATTTAATCTCTTATATCTCTTATATCTTAAGATCTTAAGATATAAGATAAAGAAGTGCAATTTCAACAATGCATCCATTCTCTTCCTCTCATCCTTATCAGGAGCATTGGAGGGGCCTGGAGACGGGATACACCCTGGACAGGTCTTCAGTCTGATGCAGGGCTAACACAGAGACAGACAACCATTCACATCTATGGGCTAATTTAGAATCACCAATTAACCTAACCCCAATAACCACATGTCTTTGGACATGGAAGGAAGCCAGACTACCCGCAGAGAACCCATGCAAACACGGGGAGAACATGCAAGCTTCTTGTAAAACAAGAAAGACTCTCCAGATGGGAGAGTCAAACTGAGGAACTTCTTGCTGCAAAGCAACAGTGCTAACCACACCACCATGCTGCCTCACAATGTCAACAATTTATCTCTGTTTTTTTTCTACATAAGAACACAACGTCAGATTAAACTGTGAAAAATAAAGGTGTAAAATTATAGAGAAATTCCTGCAGCTCATAGTATGTATAAAGTTTTTGTTATTTTACAGAAAATGTCTCTTTTGTAGACTCATAGTAGTTCTAGAGTAGATGGTGAAAAAAGAAGAACTTTTCTGTAATCTAATTGTTTAATTTGGTGTAGTATGAATGGCCTTCGAGGATGACTTTATCAGTAGTAAAAAGTCCAACATGTATGCCAGCATTCACATTTTCAGTCATTCAGTTGGCCAGATTGGAGTCTAGTGTCAGTCCAATTCTGGCCACTGAACCTTATCTTTGACACCCCTGTTAGGTGGTTATTTTGTATAAATATGATTAAATTCTGACCAGTACTGATTCAGAACACAACTCCACAAACCAATTAGAGGCCAGGTTCCTCCCCCTGTTATTTAGTCCCTTGTGAGAACAAATATGAGCTCTGCACTTATGACGTTCATACCTTTAGAAAGTAAAAGTAGTAGTCTAACAGTCAACTAACAGAAAGTTACTTGAAGGCTGCAATAATTAACAGATTAAAGCCATTCTTTAATCTTAAATGCCACTGAAACTCAAACCAATTTTGGCTTCATAATTGAGAAGTCTTACTAATACTCGTAACGAGTGACAATACATATTATAGTTTATCTTTGGTGGACTGCGCTATTTTCTGAACTTTCTGAAATGTATAAACTAAATTATTAATATATTTAAGAGAAAAGTTACAAGTAATCATCTTTTTGCAACATTTCTTGGACAAACAGTGGAAGCAGTCATGATGTAAAGTAAGGTTATGACTTGTTTACAGCATCATCTCAACATGTTTTAGTTGACCTGTCTTGTGCTTTATTACGTTCTTAAATAAAATGTTTGGTCAAGATGAACATTTTTAGAAGCTGAAGACAAACATCAGCTGTCATTTTATCCTCTGAAGTGAAACCCCCCCCCCCCCCCCCCCCCCCAAAAGATTGTATGTCATCGCTGGTTTTCTGTTTTGTTGTTCTGACATGTCTCCATCTCTATCCATCCATTCTCTTCCATTTATCCGATTCAGGGGGGCGGAAAAGGCGGGGGTACACCCTGGATAGGTCGCAGGTCTGTTGCGTGGCTAATGCAGGGAGACAGACAACCAATCACACCTATGGGCAATTAAGAATCATCAGTTGACCCCACAAACTGCATGTCTGTGGAAACGCAAACTCCACACAGAAAGACCACTATCATTGCCCCTGTCATCACCTCCATCAAGCAACAGTTCAGAGTTAGATTTCTCCCTTTAAATGACTTCCTAAACTGCCAAGGACCAAATAACCATTCAGATTTGTCTTGGAGCTAAAACTATGCTTAGCTTGCAATTCTCACATCAACTTCTCTAGAGAGGCAACACTGAAATGTCTGAGTTTCTGCAGCAGAAACAAACACTTCACTAAATGGTACTGGAGCTCAATTTTAATGGTGTCTTATAAACACATACATGTGCACCAAATTAGAAAATACGCAAAAGACTTTGTATGTGTGTGTGTGTAGGCAGCACACATGCATGCACAGGCATAGAAAGGCACACTGACACAGATGGCCACTGCCCAAGGCCTTTCTGTAATGCATGAGCACTCACTCACAGTTAGCCCAAATATACAAACATGCACTTTCTCCCTCATTCACATTTGGGTTTCATAAGTGGAACATGAAAGGAGAAGCCAAGCCAAGGCTTTACCATACAAGATGACCCCACAGACAGAATGGTGCGTCGTTACAGTGGGGTGGCATTCCTGTGATTTCCAGGAAAAACACACAGAGAAAGAAAAGCCTGACAATGTTGAACCCGCTTTTACGTGATGCACACTTACAATTTTGACTCTGTGTCCCGGTGTGGCTGTGATGTCCCAGGTGCACTCTTTCCGGCTGGGGTACTTGTCTGGCCAGTTTGGGCTGCTCAGGGTCCCACTGGGACTGTGGATCTTATGCTCACACTCGGCTGGAGACACACACACACACACACACACACACACACACACACACACACACACACACACACACACACACACACACACACACACACAAACACGCAAGAGCACACACAGAGAGGAAGTTTAAAAATCATGGCTGCACAGGAAAAGGTCAGAGGAAATGGAAAAGGAACAGGAAGGAGAGAAACACAAGAACTAAATGAGAGAAGAAGATTTCAAAGAAGCACATCCTGGTGACAAGTTCACAGTGGGTTTCACTTGAAATTGGCAGCAAGCTTTGCACAAACACTGCAGTGGGACCTTTGCACTTTCTATACTGTAGCTGAGTACATATATGTATATGTACACTATTTGTATACAGTAATTAAAGTAAGAACCATATCATTATTTTGGATTTGGGTGAGGAGGTGGGCCTGAATGCTTTCTATATGCATTCAGTGAGTTTAGACTGACAAACAGTGTACATTTGTGTAACCATACCTGCACATGTAGCATTCAGAGTCTGTTAAAGATTGAATGCTTTTCTAAACACCATTGCATTCATTGGAGAAGTATCAAACTCAGTGGTTTTTGTTTTTATTCCTGACGACTACTCTGTCATTTGCCCCACTTTCTTTGATTTTAAGGCTTTGTCAGCTCCACCTACTCATTACATTATAGAAAATCGTACTCAGCAGTCAGCTCTTTGTTGCCACAGAATCTCAGAAAGCGCAATGAAAAATATCAGCTGCACTTCATTTGTCACTGATGGACGAGTCTGGAAACACACAGGAGCTGTTTGTTAACACTGACTACTTTCCTCCTGGAGTCTGTCTCAGGTTAAAGCCGTCCAGAGCAGCCCACACACAGTCACACATGGCATTTTCATGCATTCGATTTTAATGAGACAAATGCTATGGCTTTATGAAGGTGCGGGGAGGCAAAAGGCATGCACACGACAAAGACGATGTGTTTGAAAGTGATGGCTTTTATTTCTCAGGAAAACCAAACTCATGTACAGCATGAAATGGCATCCACAAGAACAACACGTGAGTCTGAAACAGCTTTTTTTTCCTTTTTTCTAGCATGCAAAGTATCACATACAGATGTCAAAATCTGATTGAGTTGCTGGTAAAAACGAACAGTTTCAAAGTCATTGCAAGAGTTTAAAATGAGATCCCTGAGACTTTAAAGGATGCTGTGTGTCATTTTTTATATTTCCCACTGGTGTGAAAAGCCATAAAGGTGAGTAACAATTATGCTTAATGATGAATCCAGGGTGTAACAACAATTGCTGAAATCTTCTCAAACAAGCCGAAGCTCATGTATATATATAAACAGGGGCACAGGCCGTGTGACGGGAATATGAATTAGTGTGACACGGCAAGGCTCGCTTACACTGGTGTTGTGCACATATAAACACACATGTACACACAGGAAGACAACGCTACACGCAAAGCTTTCAAGGTCCCAGATGTTTGAAACACGAGTCTTTTTATGAGCATCACGGGGAGTCTTTAGTGAGGTGTGTATGTCAGTGCTGATGTTGTGAGTGTGTGTGTGTGTACGTGTTCAAAAGTTCAACTTCAAAGAGCTGTGTATAATATGTCCATTCAGCAGGGTGTGTGTGTGTGTTTGTGCAAGTGTGTGTGTGAAAGTGCAAATAACCTTTAATAAATAATGTTTTCTGTCAAACTAAAACTTTTTTCCACCCTTTGTCCGTTTCTCACACACATCAGAGTGAACAGAGTTTTAGAGACTGCCAACTGGTTTTTAGGTCATCTGAGAAAAGTTCAAGAGTATCAAGTCGTTTAGAGTGGAGCATCTCCTGAAGTTAATCCCCTACATATAATTTATAATGTCACAGTTTTGTGGGACATTTCTGTGGTAATTAATTTGGACTTGGTGTGTTTCTGTTTCAGGAATGTCCTTTAAGAACAGTCCAAGTTAGGTCTTTTTTAGTCTCACTACACAAAATAAATACTCTTAATATATAATTAAGTTTTTAATTTTTGCTGATGATTTTGTCTCAGTTTTTGTTAAAGAAATAGTAACATTGTGTAATATGTCATGTTTTGAAGTTCACCTGAGGTTGTATTTACCTAATTTTAAGACCTGTTGAGGACTAATTTATTCTTAATATATCCTGATATATAAAACCTTAAACTTGTGTTCCATTTTGCCTGTAGTGCTATTTATTTTGCCTGCATTGTTTTGGTCTGAGCAGGTTCACACAGCACCTATTTTCTTTCTGTCTGCCAAGCTTTTCACTACCCAAGAGGAAGAATGCCTCTACCTGTCCCGAGGCTCATGCGAGTGACAGCGTGACAGGATGTAAGTACTGATGGCGTCTCCCCTCAGCTGAGCTTTAACGTTAGCTAGCTGCATGCCTTCTTTGGTTGGTGGGTGTAGTTTGACAGAAAGAAAGCAAGGTCATGATTTCAGGAAAAAAGACATTCCTGCGGAGTTTTTCAATTTCCTTTTTCACTGGGGCGCACTCCAAGGCAAATGCCATAAGGTTTTATTATATTCAGTATATTGCAGACATTTCTACAGTGGACATCCCAGAAATTGGACAACTCTCACTTGAACAATTTAGATGAATAAATAGCGCCACAGGCCAGAAGATTTGGGGGTGAACTGTCCCTTTAATCTATGTGAAAAAATATAAGCCAAAGAAAAAAAACTCCCTCAAATGTAAAGCCTGCTATCATGTGGATGTGTGTGGACAGCGCGTGATGGATGATGGCTATTCTTATGAATGAGCACATGCTTGTGTTGATGCGCGACAGCATGCACGTGTGCTCCGGTGCTTTTATGCCAGTGTGTGTGTGGGTGTGAATGCACATGAAACCCACCTTCCTTACAGTCATGTTTGTTCTCATGCAACACGAAGCCATGGCGACAATGACACACGTAGGAGCCCACCGTGTTGATGCACTCGTGTTGGCAGCCGCCGTTGTCCTTGCTGCACTCGTCTTTGTCTATGAGGGATACACATGCAACACGTCAGTGATGTGGAAACATCAGAGAGATGAGATGGTGGGAAGGGAGAGAAACAAAAGAGGACAGTAATGAGGTGCGGGTGCAGTGGAAAAGGAGAAAATGAAGACAAGTTAAACATTTTATTGCAAGGCTGAGAGTTAAAGCCCAGCAGGATGATCAAGTGAGCCATCCCGGCTTTGAACGCTCTCTGCAGCTTACTTTTGTTTTTTTACTACAGTAACATCTGGAGATCAATAAAGGAGAAGTTACTCAAAAAGGCAAAAGTTTGCATTGATTGCCACGGAGAAGAATATCTAACGAAAGAAAACAAAAAAAACTTTCTGAAGTTTGTTAGTTTGTGTAAGTCTGTTGTTGTGTTGCAATCGTCTACGTTCAGGTCACAGCAGCTGTCTTATTTAGGTTTACTGAATTTTGATTATTCTTTGTGTTTATTTTGAAAGTATTACTTCCCTTGTGTGTCCCAATGTGTTGTTTTGCGTCCTTAGTTGTCCCTACTTTGTGATCCATTAACTTGTCCCTGATTAGTTTCATCTGTTTTTTGTTAACATACCCTGCTTGTGTATCTTGTTTGTGTACTTGTTTTAGTCTGGGGCCCAGTTGCAGTCGAGCCCCTGTAACCTCTCTTTGTTATGAGTGTAACACAGACTGAAAGCACGCGTGGCTGCTGAAGGGTCTCTTAATTAATGGGTAGGGTAGAACCACAGGAGTAAGCTTTGGGATGCACTTGGCTTTCTCTAATGATGGAAGAAACTTCAAACCATCTGCAGTGATTTATACAGCTATCAGATGGAAGTAATAACATCATGTCCATAACTTTCAACATGCATACACTCTAATGAACAGTCTCTGTTTATGTTATTCGTATTTTAGTGTAGAGAGACAGAATATCAACCAAAAATCCAGAAAAAAAAACACATTACATAAAATGTATAAATTGATTTGCATGTCATTGAGTAAAATAAGTATTTGAATCAAAACAGTCTGAATTCTGGCTCCCACAAATTGGCTGTGTGTCCATGTGGCACACAAATTACAAGATTGTAGACCTGCACAAGGCTTAGTGAGCAACAACACCATCCGCAAGATGCTTGGTGAGACGTTGACAACTACTAGTGTGAATATCAGGAAATGGAAGAAACATAAAATGATCATCAATTGCACTTGGTCTGGTGCTCAAGTCAAGATCTTGAATCACAGGGTTAGGATGATCATGAAAAAGGTGGTAGATTTGGTAATGACTTGAAGACAGTTGGGACCAAAGTCACCAAGAACACCACTATTAACACACTATACCGTGCAGCACCAATGAGGTCTCCCTACTCAAGAAGGCATATGTAGAGGTCTGTCTTAAGTTTGCCCGTGAACATCTAATGATTCAGAAAAGGCTTGGGGGGGAAGTGTTGTCGTCAAATGAAATCAAAATCATACTCTTTGGTGTCAACTTCATCTGCCAAGTCGGAAAGAGGAGAAATGCTGAGTATGACCTAAAGAACACCATCCCCACAGTCAAGCATGGAGGTGGAAACATTATGGTTTTGTTTTTCTGCTAAGGGTACAGCAGGATTTCACTGGCTTAAGGGAACAATGAATGAACCTCCTTCCCTCAGCCAGAACACTGAAGATGGGTCGTGGATGTGTCATGACAACAACCCAAAAAATATCACCAAGGCAACAAAGGAGTGGCTAAAGAAGAAGCAAATGAATGTCATTCAGTGGTCTAGCAAGCCTCTTTTATGTAATGTGTTGTAATGTGTTTTTTCTGCATTTTCAGCTGATATATCTCTTGCTGCATTAAACTGAAACTATAGTAAAAGTGAGAGAGAGTTCATTTCTTTGGAAGTGAGCAAACTTGCAAATCCAGCGGGTGATCAAATAATTATTTGCCCAACTGCATGTCATAAACTGTATGATTTTTTTCAATTCATCATTCATTTTTGCTATGTGCTGATACATAAAAGATTTCATCATTCATCAACTGTATAGGGAATTGGTCAGAATCCAATAAAAACTTCTTAGTCACTTTTGGAACCTTTAAGCCTCTGTATTTATGTTTATACCCCACCATGGTACTTTACAGTCCCATCATATACTACATAATTATGTTAGATTATTATTGGAGCTACATATTGGTTGTACTGAGTAAAAGACTCCAATATATATGCAAAATATGAAAAAATATTCACAAGGTTAATATAAATTAAATAGTTTGTTTCATCATTCAATACACATTACCTCAAAATTCAGAGTGAACATGTGGTGTCTTGCGAATGTTTTGGGAATCTGAAGAATCTGAATAGAATTTTAAAATAAGATTTGAACACCAAGTAAATGCGCATGCTACAGTATTGTTTGGTCTGTTCATCTTTTAGTCCATTGTTATGCGGTTGCTAGGTAACATGATGATGTTGATGAATATATCAAGCATCAATCAATTTGTTGCTATAAATTAGAAATTAGTTATTGTTGTGAAATGTCAATGATACAGTACCTTTCGGTGTTATAGATGCATAATAGCTGCAAATGGATTATTTTATCCTCTTGGTAACTGGCAACATGATGACATCATAATGTCTGATATAGATGAGAACCTTCAGGGCTTAAGATGTACTTGTGTACCAATGTTGTTTGCACCACTCCCGATCATGTAAGAGGAGTTTTTAGGTAAACAGACACAGATTGTTTGTGTTATAGTAAAATGTTTGGCTTGGCACAGAGTTTGATCAAATTGATCCGGTTGCAGGTTAAAGGTGGAAACGTTTTAAAGTCCAAAAACAAACTCACTTCCCAATCATTTTCTCTCCCTCATACTCAATTTGTGGTGTCCTCTAACCACTTGGATTCACCACAGGATGGGCTGGGTGAGAACAAAGACTTTGGTGAGGCTGAATCCCGGGTGGAGGCGGAAGAAGCAACGGAAGGTTCGCTCTGCTCGGGGTTGCCACGTTAAGCGCGGAGACAGAAAGAGGCAGAGGAGGTGAGGATGGATTGCAGACCGCACAGGAAGACAGAGGATGTATGGGGAGAGTGTGGGAGCACAGTGTGTTTGTGACTGAGAGAGAAATAGATTCCTATAAAGAGATGTGAGATTAGACACAGACGCCGAGTCTCACTTCAACTTTGGAGCTTGTGAATCAAACTAGATCTGCTTTTAATGAAACCACTAAATCCTCTCTCTCTCCCTCTCTTTCTCCGTGTGTGTTTGTCTGTGTCTGCTGTGGTATTACAGTGCTATTGTGGGCTCAGTCTCACCCTATCACAGGCTAAGAAGCTTTGCGGTCGATGCTACACAGTGTTCATTGTAGTTGTCTTCAGGTCAAGCACAAAATGTCCACACGCACGCACGGGCAAACACACACGCACACACACACGGATTAGTAGTATGTGGGAGGCTGAGGGGACCTCCCTAAAGCTGCTGGCTGTTCACCAACCAAAAGCTATCCCTAAAAGCTTCTGACAGTAACTGAGCCACACAGCAGCTTTTAACACACAAGTACGCACATTATTCGTATCTGAGTAATTTCCTTTTGCAAGCCTGCCCCACTGAACTGTTTAGCTGTGTGTTAAAGGTGTGCTGCAGGTTAGTTGAATGCAGTTAACAGCTTTTCTTCCTCTGAAGTTGAAACTGTCCTGATTTTCTCTTCAAGTTTGCAGTAAATTGTTTGAGTAAAAAAGAGAAATCTGTATCATAACATCCAACAAATTTCTCCCTGAAACAGCAAGCGGGGAACATTTGTTGTATTTTTAGTGGAAAACCGGGCTGTGTCCCAATTTCATACTGTTTAAGACTGTCTTTGAGATTGCAGTTTAAAAAAAAACCAACGTACATATATTTGCATACGATAATCATGGCCCGGATTTATGAAAATACATGATGGTGACAATACTTAAACATTTTGGATAATAAAAAGCTTTTTTCACATCATGCATGCTATATTTCTTTTGGCCAGCTTTGATGGCACAGATTTGAGGGGTGTTGTTTCAGTTTGCACTGTGACCACATTCATTTCCATCTAGACTTGGATTTTTTTCTCCTGTATTGATGATGGGAGAGTCTTTTTCAGCGCATCCCAAACATTCTTAATGGGATTAAGGTCTGCACTCTGTGATTACCAAGCCAAAGAGTGATGTGTCATGCTTCCCAAACTGCTCTTTTACTCTTAGAGCCTGATGAATCCTGGCATTGTCATCTTGGAACCACCAACAAGGAAGTAAAAATCCGCTGATGGAAAAAGCTGACCACTAAGTGTATTCAGGTACTCAACTAACCTCATTTTTTTGCAGGGCCACATTACGCTGCTGAATCAAGACCTGACCAACTGAACCAAACCCAGATCATAGGACTGTAGCCAGAGGCTGGCAGTAGGGAGTATTGCTTCATTTGCCTCTCCTCTTACTCGCATCACTGTCCTACTTTCATTGTTCCAGAGTCCAGTCATTATGGTCTTCAGCAAACTGGAGCCACACTTCTTTGGTGAAGATGATGGTTCTGCATTATACTTCAAGGTCTTTAATAATGTGTAAACCTAATGCTTCTTGGTTCAGCAATCTCCATTTGTTTTATTTGCCTGATGCAAACCAATAACCCTTTCAATCCTTCTGAAAAACAATAACATGTTTTTCACAACCACAGGATATGTCTTCTAACATGGTTGGTTAAGCTCCTCACAGCATCAGTTATGGTTAAATAACCTGTTACCATCCAAAACATAGTAATCACTGCAGTAATTATCTAGTGTAAGTCTTAGTTTGCTTAGTTAACCAGGTGATGACTTGTTTTTGGACAGGTAGTGTATATTACTTTTCATTCAGTAAACAGTAAGTAGCCATATAGTACATTTATTTGCTGAATATTTTAGAACCTGTAAATTGATCAAACTCACCACTTTCCTCATTACTTTTTTCCATATTAGCTATCATGCAAACACTGTGTGACATAAAACAATAACTACACATTCATTATGGGTAATTCCATTATTTACTTTACTTACTAATTTTTTAAGGGTTTTCATTTAAGGCCTAGTTGGGAGCTTTAATTTGGATGACAGAAAGTTGTAGAATAACATCTCATAACTCCATATTATCACAATTTTAGTCCACCGAATCATAGATTTTATCAATAATTTGTACAATACTGGGACACAGAACGTTTCCTTCTGGAGCAGAATGGATAAAGAAAGGATCCACATCAATAAAGTAGGATCTATCCATTCCCTTAATTGACCAGAGCCAATCAGAGATCAATCCCGATTGTGAGGTCATGTTACCTCTGACCTTTGATGAGATTGCCAGCCTGGTGCCGACATGACCACGAGTTGAACTGACGCGCGTTACGTCCTGGCACGACTCAAACACAAACATACGCTCCTGACACTGTGCCAGTCTGTCTGAGGGGAGAGAGGGCAGAGAGCAGGGTGAGTGGAGGAAGCCAGAGAGCAGGTGGAGGCAGCATGAAAAAAAAAAAAAAAACAGACAAATATGCAAACAGCTCTGCATACACATGAACATTTCACCAAATACTAAACCATGCAAACAACCTCAAATGAATTCACAGCAGAGGGAGATGGGGACACAAAATGAGGCATGTAGATGCTCAAACAAGAGTGTTTATAAGAGTGCTAATGCCTCCTAAAGCCACTTCTTCTGCTCTGGACATTACACGGTTACCTAAATCTCTGCGGCACAGTCAGTGATGGCTTAGATATCAGTAGCAGTGTCTTTCTGCTTTTTTCCAAGCGAGTGTTTTACTTACCTAATCTAAACAATCTAAGCAATCCAGATTTTTTGGAGAGTGCAACATGACTGGAAAACTTTAACACAACACATGGCTAATTCTGACTAATCTCTCTTATTTCTCCTGTGTGCATCTCACCTTTAGACTGATATGTCTCGTTAGTCTAAACACTGAAACAGCTGCCAGCTTCAAAGGTTAAAATGTTTGCAGAAGGGGAGGATCAGTGTTCGGCATGAGTTTCTGGCAGTGTGACTGAATTCCAGTGGTGCCGAGCATGAAATACCAGAAACCGCCCCTGCACCATAATCCACTTCTCCTGTGTCCATCTTATTTAAAGACTCCTGACATTCCAGTAAAAAACAGGCCTGACACACACAGTCTCACACACGCTGAGTCACACGTGTGTTTTACCTGAGAAGAAGTGAGCTTTAAAGCCTTTCTTAGAAACGGTGTTGTCCGACTTGAACTCAATCCTCATGTTGTTGTACTGAGAGGTGATGACCTCCGGGACCTCGGTACCACAGTATTTACCATGCAGCTTAGAGTCGGATGAGAGGCCGCTGCGCACTTCTACGTAGTCGTATTTACACACCTAAACAAACAGGCAAGGCTCTTGTAACAAACAGTCACGAGGTGGCTGCTATTTTTACCTGCTTCCTTTCTCTCTCACTGAAATGTTGCATACAAATACATGGACGCACTCACCTCGTTGCCTTCAAGCTCGAACGCTTCAAACTGCATGGAGATGCGATACTGAGTGGGCGCCACCACCTGCCACACGCAGTTTTTGTTGGGTGGGTACTCTTTAGGCCAGCCAGGTGTGCTAATGGTCCCATTTAACTTTGATAGAAGACCACCACATGCCGCTGGAAACACACAGGTGTAATCAGTTAAGAAAAGACACAAATTCAGCTTTTTTTGCCTTCATTTGACAGTTGAAATGAACAGAGGAAACTGATTCTGTGTAAAGTAAGTTTTTTTCATTATTATAAAAAGTTTGGGATGCACCTTCTCATTGAATTTAGTTTGAAAAGCTGCTTGAAAAAAAGACAGCAGAGAGTATCTGAAAAGAGTTGAATCACTACATTTACAGTTGTAGACAAAAGTTTGCATCATGATCAACTGAAGTTTGCAGCTGCCCAAACGAAATGCCTTGTGGAGAACAGTTTTATAGTCAGACCAGACAAAGGCTGAGATATTTGTCTATTCACAATGTGAATAGATGTATGTTTGAGGGACTTTCAAATCTAAGACCTTTGTACTAACTGTGAAGCACGGTAGAGGCACCATCATTGTCTGGGGCTGTTTTGCTGCCAGTGGTACTGGGATATTGCAAAAAAGCGGATGAAATAATGAAGAAGCAGGACTACCTCCAAACTCTTCAATGTTACCTACAATCAGGATGTAGACAATTGAAACTTGAGTACAACTGGGTGTTCCAACAGGAAAATGATCCCAAACACACCTGGGATCATTCCACAGGTTTTGGAATGAAGAAAGCAGGCTAATATTAAGCTTCTGGAACAGGTTTCCCAAACCAACCAACCAATTTAAAGGAAATCTATCAATTTTGCCAAAAACAGTGATCATCTATCAAACCAGAATCATGCCAGAAGCTTGTTGATGGCTACTAAAAGTGTTTTGTCAAGGTGCAGCTTGCAAAGAGATATTTAACCAATTATATATTTGATCCCGTATGTTTGCTTTTGACCCAGTGTGGACTGAAGAAACTCCAAAATAACTTCAAACGTATACACCCTATATTTTTAAAAGGAAAAGAAAAAGAGAACAGAAAGAAATCATTAAAAGCCATTAAAGTTCATTCTTAGATCCATTTGTCGTGGTATTTATGCCCATGATGAATGTAAGTAAACTTCTCAGCACAACTGTATATGTTTTATTATGAAGCACCAGGAATCTCCAGCGTCAAGCAGAAGTGAAATGATGTTTTGGTCACTGTTACAACTACTACAACATGACATGATTTCACTTCCTTCAACAGCAGGATTTTTTTTAAATGACAGGTTAACCTTTTTTTTTAAAGAAAAGGTCACTTACTATTAGAGGAAATATGGCATTGATGTAACTAATTATAAGGCAACAGCAATGCTGTTATGCTATTATCAAAAATCTTATATTAAGAATGCTATAGCTAGCTAGCCCAAGGTGAGCATACATCAGGTGTCAGACAGATATGTTACCATTTGATTTTACTCGAACAGTTTAACCTTCCACATTTTTGAAATGCTCCAAAAATTAAAAGGATGTTTTATTACCTTTTCATCTTTGCTGGTTAACACAGACTAGAGAAAAAACTGATCAAATTCACTTTGCTTCTCTATGGCAATCGAGTAGCAATTTTTAAGGGGGATCGTTTCCATGCATGCTAATCACTGTATAAATAAGCAATGAGTAATCTAGGTACCTTAAATATAAAAATGTTTTATTATTGTCTCTCTTTTATGACAGCTACTTTCAAGCACCTGTAGTCCAAAACCTAAGCTAAAGAGGCGTAAACGTCAGCTGCATGTCTGTGCCCCGGAGAGTCACTGCACTACAAACACCTGCAGTTCCACAAATTCTGGTCGGTCCCCCAAAACCTTTACCACAGAAATATCCAGGTTTACGCCCTGATACAAATAACAGCTTCAGTCTCTAAAGCTATTTTTCTTCAAAACTGTGCTTTATTTTAACTCACTGCTTTTTGTGTTATTAGGGGCGGGGTCTGTTTGAGGCTTCACTGTTTTTAATTTAAAACTCTGAAATGCCTCTTAGCTGTGTTTGTGGTGTTGGAAGCTGTCGGAATACTCTCGAGGGAATTGTCAGATAAATAATATTCCTTGTTGTGTGAATCACTGTGCTAACAGCCTGACCAAGAAGTCCAGTTTATTTCACTGAGTGTAATCTAGTAGTATTTTAATTTAATTTATATGTTAGCACTAATTAGCGGGCATCTTTATCTGTGCATGTTGTGTAACAACATGTGTGACTTTATAGGATACTCACAAAACACCTGCCTCATCTAAGTCTCTCCTGACTGTCTTTTGACCACCAGATGTGTACAAAAATGTGGCTACTTCTCTGAAGAAATACTGAAAGGCATCAATTTAAGTTAATTTCACTAGAATAGCTTTAATTTCCTTCACTCTCAGAAGTGGTTTGGTTATTTGTTTCAATATGTTGCTCATTACAGAGTAATCTTGAGGGATTACAGGGCAAAGCATGTGGCCATGAATCAGAAAGATGTTTTTTTCCTGTTGACGGCGACCATTCGGATGTTTTTTAGTTTATTTTGCCAAGTAACATTCACATCCTACAGAAACACAATACAGAGGAATGCACATAGAAGCAGGAATGCAGCGTGCCAGGCACACATACTAACTGTTACCTTCACAGCTCTTCTTGTCAGGGGCTAGTTCATAACCTGGGTCACAGGCACACTTGAAGCTGCCGAGAGTGTTTACACACCTCTGTTCACATCCACCATTGTCTGGCTTGGCACACTCATCATCCTCTGAAAACACACATACACGTCAGAGTGCATAACAAATGCTTTGTGAAAACACAATCAACTGACGCACAGCTTCTCTTTTTCTCATAGTCACACACACACACACACACACACCTTTGAAAAAGTTAGCAGCAAAGCCGGCCTTGTTTACAGTCCCATCTGAGACAAACTTCATCCACAGCGTGTGTGAGGTAGAGCGCACGTCCTCGGGTTTGTCGTAGCCACAGAATCGCCCAATCAGAGGGCTTGTTTCGAGCGGGCCATCCCGAACTTCCAGGTAATCGTAAGCGCAGCTGTCGTGCCTCTCGATCTGCACCAGAGGTATGCACAACAAAAACAGTGAGATACACGAAACATCGTCCTTTTTACATCGAATCACGGCTCATGCTTAATCGTCTCCCTGCATCGTAGTTCATTTTTCCCTCTTAATCTAAGCTAAACTGAAAACACGACCTTTGACCTTACCCATGTGGAGTCAGATTGAGTCGTTTAGCAACCTGACATTTCAACAGCATTCAAACTACAAAACTAATCCTCCGCCGCCTGCTGTGTGTCCCTGCACACTCACACAGACACACACATGCATGCACCACTACATTTATTAACTTCTTAGCAGCTCTACAAGCGTGAAATTTGACCCAGACATTCCTAAGCACAAGCACGGGATACACATAAATGCATGCACAGAAAGGCACACACACACACAAAAGGAGTGAGTCACCTCGAAGGCCTGGAAGCTGAGCCCAACGTTGTATCCCTCAGATACAGCGATCCTCCACACACACTCTTTGGAGGGTCTGTAGTCATCAGGATAATTGGGAGACTGAATCTGCCCCGAGTCCTTGGTGATTTCCCCTCCACAGATCGCTGCACCGGGGAAGACGAGAGGAGAGAGAAAGGTTGGGTGTGCATCAGCTGCACTGACTAAAGACACCTGAAACACAGTCTGTGTACACTATGAATAATGAAAGCCCCGAGATAACTCACAGAGCACATAAGGTCATCAAATTCACAGGCTGGAATTATTATTCACAGTAATTATTAAAGGTCTCTGGATTCGAGTGTACGAATGCTTTTATTTGTTAGTTTGTTTGAATGAAGGCGTTTACCTTCGTAAATGGCAGCGAAGCCTTTTCCTACCCAGTTGCTGCTGCTGCGGAACTCAATCCACATCCTGCTATCAGTTGAAATCAAGACGTCGGGAACTTTATCTCCGCAAAACCTGCCTGTGAAACACACACGCAAAAGCAAACCCTTTAAGTCGTGTCATTCAGTGACTGCTGGGGCAATGCAACTCACAGCTGACAACATAGCTGTTACAGCCTCCTCGTTCATTTCAGTGCGATCGCTGCAGCTGGCAGAAAAAAATAAAGTCATCTGCCACTTAGAATGTACAGGCATTCACACTGTGTAAGTAGAGTGCACTATAGTGTGTCTACACGTATGTGTGTTGTAATACAACAGCATACTGTGGAAGCATGAAGACAAGAAGAGAAAACTATATTGCTGCTGCAATACTTTTGCCTCAGAGGAGTTTAAACAGCTGTGAAGCATCTTGTTATCTCATCAACTTTCACCTGTATTTCCTCGCATGGATTTCACATAACACCATTATGTGTGTTAGTGCAGATTGTATTGATGTATACAATTAGCGCAGTTGTCAATCCTAACACAGCCTTAAGAGCAATTAAATGAGTCAAGAGGAGTTTAAAAAGCCTGTTATCTATTTTAGAAAATTGCTCCTGCTTCTTAATCTCGGAGTTTTAAAAGCCAAGTGGAGTGGAGGAAAAGTGAGCTGCCACAAGCTAAAAATAGGAGTGAAGTTACTCATTAACTTAGTCAGGGAGTAATAGAGTAATTAATTTTAAGGCAGTCAGCCTGCTTCCTGCCTCTTACCAAGCAGCGGAGCTTTCCTCCAGTATCCATCTCGAACTTCAATGTAGTCATACCAGCACAGACTGCTTTTGTACAGATCCATGGTGGTGAAGTTCAGAACAATCTGGCAGAGCAAAAATATGGAAAAACAACAACAACAGCAAAAACGTGTTTAGTAAGTTTAGTACAGATCTGTTCATTGAAGATAAGGAGAGTGAGAGGACAGGAAGAGTGGCCTACCTGCAGTGTTAAGACTTAATCAATATCCAGTCACTCTGGCAGAGGTTGCTTATTTTTTATTGGCTTTGCATGCACATTCACTACACTGTAGGGTGCTACTGAGTGTGTGCGCATGCATGTGTGTATGTGCGCACCTTTTCTCCAGGTGTGACAGATATTCTCCAGACACAGTGTGTGTATGAAGGGTATCCATTGGGGTAACCAGGAGATGAGAAGTTGCCTGTTGACTCTTGGAGCGTCTCCCCACATGCTGCAATACACACACACACACACACACACACACACACACACACACACACACACACACACACACACACACACACACACACACACACACACAAATGGAGTTACATTTTTGTGGCAAACCCTGCCATCGTGTGCAGTCCTTTCAGCTTTGTACTGATGGTTTACAATCGGTACATTACTAAAGAACACATGGCTCTCATATTTATTATTACTCTCAACCTTCACAAAATGTTTTAACTGCCATTTTAAGTAAATATATTTCAGGCTATTTATTCAAAACAATAGCATCAGACATGCTCTGTTTGTGAGCCATTTATGTGTATATTATCTGATGCATCCATATGGAAACTGTTAGACATTATTTCTGACGTAGAAACAAACTCGCGTTCCGTGTTGCTTTTGGCTTCTTTCAGTTTTGCATGTAGGAGGCTACATTTTTTTGTCCCTGTGTGCATCCGTGTTCATGTGAGGTCCAACCTCAGTCATGAAGCCCTTTCACCATTTAGCAGAATTAAACATTCCTCACTAGTAAAGTCACTGACTGTAAGTGAATAGAAGTGGCAAACTTTTAATTCATCACATAGGAAAAGAACAACAGGGCTGAATGGAAAAAACAAACCCGCTGCTTTTCTCTCTTTATCCGTCATCTTGAGTTCAGTGCTGTCACTCTCTTTCAAAAGGAGGTTAGCCAAATGTGCCCCTCCAATCCCATGACGCATGCTGTTTTCCCCCCACAATGCCCTGGGGCTCTGTTCATCTGTCAGTGAATATGGTATCACTCAAATATGACCTTATAAGGCTGAAGTTGTATCTGTTTGCAGCTGAGACCCACTAACACAGACTCGCTCACTATAGACAATCAAAATTATTAATGGTATGTATGCATATAGTACTGAGCCACCCATCATTTCTTGATATTTTGCTAGGAAAATAGGAAATAGGTGTGTACTGTTTTAATGAGGTTGAATGTCAGTATTTGGTGTGACCAGTTTTTTCTTCAACACAGCCTGAACCCTCTTAGGCAGCTTTCTAGTAATTTCTTTAGGTAGTCTTCAGGAATAGTTCTCCAGCATTCTTGCAGGACATTCAAAGCTTTGGATGTTGGCTGCCTTTTGTTCTGTTCTCTGTCAGAATGATACTGCTTCAGTAATGTTGAGCTCCCGGCTCTAGGGAGGCCGATCCATGACTGAAAGTGTTCTGTTGTGGATTTTGCTTTCAGATCAACTTTGCCTCCTATGTTGATCTTTAGAGTTATATTAAGTTAGTTTGATGTCTTTTAAACTGTAATATATGTGTGTGTTCAGGTGTAACAGTAAATGAGACTACATTTACATGTAGGTATGGCTCTGAATCTTGTGTAGTGTGTGCACTGATCCTTTAAATTTGTGAGAACACACTTACATCAAATGACCACCGCCATCCATTGTGGTTCTGTGTAAACTGCTGGCATACACACATGTCAGATCTCACACGTCTTAAGTAGGCCCGAGTGACAAATTTCACATTAGTTGGCTGAATTATCTGACACGTCATAGACTTGGGGATGAAACACATTTGAATTCATCAATCCATAAGAACTGTTACCACTGACTTTCATTCCGGTTCTTGTGTAATTTGGCAAACATCAGCCTTTTCTCTCCATTTTCCTTCCTTAAGAATGGCTTCCTGACAGCCATCCTTCAACTGAGAGCATTTCTGGTGAGACTGGGTAGATGGATCAACTAAAAGTCCAGCTGCAGGTCCCGTGTCAGCTCTTCGCTGGATTGTTTATATTACTATTTAGTGAATCCATGAGTTTCAGATACTTTTTTTTCATTTTCTTTTTCTGTCCTCTACTTATTCAGTTTCCTCAAATTATTTAGGGACACACTGCAGAGCAAGTTTTCAGCTTATGTTTTTAATTAGCACGTTATTAGTGCAAAAATACTATTTTATGCCTTAAAACACAATCTGAACTCAAACTGTGTTATCATTGGCGTTTCTTCATAGATTGAAATAAAGACATGGGACATTTGCAAAGGCACATTTTTATGCTTAAATGATTAATAGATCAGTTTTAAGTGAATTAACCAACACAATTCCTCTGAAAATGGTCAGGTACACAGACTGGACTAAAAATGAGTTGTTAAAAAGCAGCTAATGTCCAATAAAATAAATCTTTGAAAGAAATTAAAAATAATTTTAAATTATTTTTTAAATAAAAAAATATTTAATTTTCTAATTTCTCCTTAAACTGGCTCCTTGAAAGCAAAATGCAAAGAAATGAAGAGCAAATCACAACTTTTCCACAGTACTGCATATGTCAGCAGTAATATAGTAACAGAATACATACATTAATAAAATAAAACTGTGGTTTTATTTAAATATGTTATTTATTGTGTCCCACACTCCGTAGATCATGAAGCACAGAGCTTATTGTGTTCAGTGTTCAGTTATTCAGCCAACTACTCCACAGTACCTTCATCACATACCTCCTATAGCTGAAGTTTGCCTGCATACATGGCTGGACTTTGGTGTGCTGTTGCAAATCGCACAATAACACACTGCACTTAACAGTTTATAGATATCCAGGTGCAAGTGCAGAAATAGGATCATTAAAGGATCAGTAAATTTTACTGTGTTTCTACAATGAAACCAGAGCAGCTCTTCTGTCTGTAATGCTGACTCTTTTGCTTTAGAGATACGCATTGATTTTGCTGCTGTCAATTTGTGAGAACAGTACACGTAATCAAAATGACCAACACCATGCCAACAGTTTGGCATGCATACTCGTCAGACCTCACATCCAGGCCCGGGTGACGATTTTGACGTTAGCTGGCTGAACTGATGATGCCTCATAGACTTGGGGATGGAACTGTGTTTGTGCGTCTGTGTGTTTTCATATGTGGTCAAAAGTAATGGCATCATTTGCAATTATAAACCTTTGTGACATCGCTGCACTTCATTGTGAGAACAGATCCAGATCACATTAGAACGACTCACCGGGGACCAGAGGAACGCCAGACAAGCACGGGCGTGCACTCGAAATGTGTGTGTGTGAGAAAAAGACACTGAAAAAATGGAGGGAAGCATCACATGAAAAAACAAAACATGTTACTCAATTTCATGTCCAGACCCTGGAGAATGGAGGGCCGGGCCGGTCTTACGCCAAAGACGTAAGCAGATAAACAGAAGTAATTTTTTTAGGTACGCGCTATGACGACAGCACTCACATTCACTGACGCACACAAACATGCACAGACACACTGCAGACTGAAAGTAAAAGCATCTGTACCTGGACATCTATACAGCTTTCTTGCCTGTGCAATGTCTCCTTTACTGAGCCTGGTCCGCTGACCAATTGCAGGCCGGACCCCATTTTCATCTCTGGATGGAAGGATGGTGTCGAGGAACATCCCACTTCAGCGAAGAGAAAAGAGACAACATGTCATTGCAACACATCAGTAAAATTAAACAACAATCTAACAGTATGGACAAGCAAACAATTTTCACCCAACCATTGCAGTTTTGTGTTTTCTCTAACATGTGCATTGGAACTGACTGGGGAATGGGAGGGCTTATATAAGCGGGTATGGCGCAGATTAAAAAGCATCCTCAGTCGGAAAAAATGTAAAGTAAACCCATGACACTTTCTGCTGCCAAATCCAAACTTTTTTCACCATTTTAAATGGTGCAGATGTATAAAAAAATTGGAAAAGATTTCTTAATTCTGAAAGGCTTCCATCAGCTTCACTGCATCATGTAAACACATCTGATTTCAGATGAAGTAAATGTGCTATAGTTGTCAAAGTCAACACAAGCACAGCTCAGTAGGGCACAAATATGCTTCAAATGCAAAGTAAATCATAAAATCATAAAAGTTGCAAAGCAAAAACAAACAGTATGAAATACATGACATGGTAATGACAGGTGAAAATAGTTTGCGTTACAATAAAGTTTGCCATTTTCACTCATGCGCTTTTCTAGACGCCCCTCTGAGCTTCATTTGACATTATAAACTTGCGCAGCAATCAGACTGGACATTAAACGAGCTTTAGCCTGCCAGCTACCTAGTGTAAGCAATGTATGATGCCCAGCTGAACAGATGTAAGAATTGTGCAATCAGGTTGTTTTAAAGCTAGAGCTCTGTGTCCTGCTGCCTCCAGCAGCAGCATCTCCTGAATCAAAAGGAGCATTTATGGTAGTGGGAACTACTTCCTGCTGTGTACTGCATGTGAAAAAGATCAACTTTGGACAGGGTCCCAACCTGATTCTCCTGAGGTTATGTAGCGATCATGTGAGAAAGAAGCTTTTGACATGTGGGTAGGACACCTAAAAATTGTTAATTGGCAATTATACCAACGCTGGTTCACAGTGTTTCTTGTTGTGTTACTATGTGAGTAACACAACAAGTGAGGTGTTTAATTTATGCATAGCTGATGTTTGTGCACGGAAAGACAGACTGGAGCTAATATAATAAAACCAAACAAAACAACAACAGCACAACACAGAAAAAGCCCAGACTTTACTGTTAATAACTAAATCAATCTTGGCATATCATAATCTTTGAAATTCAAACCACTGCTTACCGTGAGAAGGTGTTCCTGGCGTAGTGCATGATGCTATCAAAATCATATGGCTCCCCAAGAGAGTTCACCTCCCCTGGCTCCATCTTGAGGAAGTTATATTCCTGGCCTGGGAACCAGAAATTCCACGCACGCCGTACAAACACACACATACGCACAAATATTTGCACACATGCAGATGTAGCAGCATGAGGAGGTTTTAGTTTGATCAACAGTCAGACTGTACCTACTTAGTTTGCTTTCATAAGTGCAAAAGCAAACAGCCTGCGCAACACATCTATAAAAAAAAATAAAATGACTAAATGTGAACAGAAAGGGTATCTTGGGGCTTTTATTCAAATACTTAAAGTCCAGCAGAGGAAGCTCTGATTTGCTTCTAAATAAAGCCGTGGGTCAGGTCTGAGATACTGCTGTGTGATATGATTTCACACCTGTCAGATTACACTGTGGTGCAGAGAGGTGTGTTTGAGCAGAAGTGACAGACTGTGGTGAGAGCGGTCCAGGTGACTTCACAGTCATTAAAAGGCTCATTCACACTCACTCAGCTTCTAGACTGAGTGTGAATTTGGAAACGCACACACTCGGTCTAGAAGCGTTGCTGTTTGTCTGCGTCTAGAAACAACCTGAGTGATCCCAGCAGAGACCACAGGTGTCTAATAATAGGTCTCACCTGGTTGGATGTTATCCCGGATGATGGTCACGTGATCGTCACGGTCGGGCCGCGTGTGTTCGTGCCAGAAGCCAATGACGTGGCCCAGTTCATGCACCACAATGCCAAACTTGTCACAGTTCTTTCCTATGGAGATGGCCTGGGGCCCGTTTCCACGACGACCCACATAGGAACAACACCTAATGAGGATTAGTAGGAAGTTGATAGCAGAGAGATAGGTAATTTACTACACAGTTGGCAGTGGAAATAAGAATCTGCAGTGTTATGTTCAAGTAACAATAAACGCACACACACACACACAAGCGCACACACATCTTTTCAGGATTTCCTGGCCTCCACTACATCCACAAGAGGAAAAGCGGCAGGATTTAGGTACATAAAACACTCTGATAATGCTGCGGTTTCATAACCCAACGCTGTGAGAATTCACATATCGCTGTTCAGAACGCACACATGCACATAGACACACACACACACACGCTTTCCTTCTCTTTTGCTGGGTAGCAGAGACATTCGTGCCAGGCTAACAAATCTGATTAAAGTTATCCAGTGAGCTGATTGCACGGTAAGGATCAGGAGTAGACGGTAGATACAGTCTCACTCTCTGCTTTTTTGGGTGGGGGGGTGGAGGGGTGGAGGGAAACCGTCAGTAAATTCATACAAACACACAACAGATGTACATGTACTGTGGTTATGTGTGCATTTTTATTTTATGTTTCCTTGTTTGTCTGATTTACACACATCCACACTGCACATCCAACCTGCAGGGTACTTAGACGTCAGCTTAAAGTGCCTAATGCAGCCAACCAATCACAGAACACGAGCAAGTGACATCACCAGTTAACACATAGATATTTTCCTCACCTGCTGGTTTTTACATTTAAAAGCAACCTCATTTGGACTCATCCATGTATAACTTTTTGAGCTTCATCAGGCAACAAATATTATGGTTTGAAGTATTTTTGATGCTTGTGGCTGCACGGCTGGAGATATCAAAAATGCAATTTCTTTTTAAGCACTTTATTGGAAAATTATAAAGATGTCTTTCACAATTTCAGAAAAAGAAAACCACAAGTTAAATTCCTTCTTTACACAAAAACACTGTCCAAAAACTTCACATATAAATTACAATTGCTCTAAAATTGGAGACGTTTATTGTCTCCCGTTAACTTTTCCTTTAAATGTGCTTCAGTGCTTTTGATTCATGATGCCATGGGCACATTTTAGTCTACGAGGTTTGATACCACAGTCTGTTAACATGTTTGCGAGAAAATTTCCAAAGGTACAGAGAGTCTGCAAGCAAGCATGTGATTGTATTTAATTCTCCAGCCATAAAAAAAAGTGTTTCAAGATGTGACTTTGCCACAGTCAACAAGGGTATTATAACTAACTCAAACCAAAAGAGAAACCAAATTAAAACTACAAAAAAATATTGCAAGAGACACTAAAAGAATCCTAAACTGAATTCCAAATTTATTTATTTATTTTTTTAAATCAAATTTGACTCTACACATCTACAGCTTGAATGTTGAGGTAAGGTTACATTTCTCAATGCATCAAAATAATTGATCAAATAAGTGTTAAAAGTTCAAATGACTCAGCAGTCAGAAGCAAGTCTTAGAAAATGTTATGATCTTCTTTTTAAATTTGGTCAAATTTTTTGGGATGTCGTGTCTGTGACCCAGCTAGGCTGTGATTGTAAAACTTGGTTCAATTTTAATAATAAAAGCTGCTATAAACTATATTAAACGTGGGTGTTGATTTACCTCACTGGGTTGGGCAGGTAACCCAAGGCTAATGCAAAGGCACTGGTTTCTTTCATATTGCAATAAAAACTAAAAAGGCCCCAAATATGTAAATATGTTTAACTCTAACTGAACAAAGACAAAAAAATACATTAAATTGTATTTATACAGCACCAAATCACAACAACAGTCACTGCAAGGTACTTTATATTGGTAAAGACCCTGCACTAATGGAGAGAAAACCCAAACAATCAGACGACTCCCTATTAATAATACTTGGTGACAGTGGGAAGGAAAAACTCCCATTTAACAGTTAGAAACGGATAAAAGAAAAAAGAAAATGGAACTATAATAACACTGACAAGGATGCGGTGAAACCAGCAGGTACTGGATATTTGGTCTTGAATATTAACTTTTGAATGTGTCTGTTCTGTTAACCACAATAACCGCTAATAATAATCGATGTACACATACTGTAATAACTACACAGTCTCTTAATGTAAACTTTTGTGGTGCTAGCAGAACATTGGATAAAAAAAAATCTATATATTGTGAAAATCCTTGTTTCAAAAACATGAATTAAAATTTTTGTTACTCCAAGTCAAAAGCTCCAATTTTGCATCTATAAAACACTTTGTCATATAAGCAAAAGCTGGAACGAGTGAGAATTCTGCATTTTGACATTATTAATACTTGTTAAATAAGAATTGTTTCTAGGTCATTTTTACACCAACTCTGTAAAGTCACAGTTGGAGCTGGATATCCTACTCTTTCAACCATGTGCACAACACTGTCTCAGAGCGATAAATGCCCTGATCTCAGGCACCCTACAACCTCCCATCCAGTCAGTTGAAGTGTCACCACTGTACAAACACACTCTGACCCACCGTGCTGCCACTCGACAGAACAATGCCCTTCTCCAGAATATGAACAAAAAAACTGCACGAACATACAAACACTTAAGCCAAGCGCCGTGATTGGTGGGATGGGGAAACAGGAGCAGGACAGGAAGGAAAGTAGAGCTATTGTTGAGTGACCACATCGTCTCTCTGTGTGACAAGGTCACTTGTGAACTCTAGGTACACACACAATCACAAACAGACACACATTTCCAAACCAACCCGCAGGGTCTGTAGGTGAAGACTATGTAGCTTTCTTCATCTGTCTTCTCAATGAAAGTCACGCATGTCTGTTTCTCCCAGTGGCGCATGGCCTGCTTGAACATGGCCCTCTGACTGCCTGAAACACACAAATTTTACATCCTCCTTTTACACAATCACTCATGAGTGTGTGATTTACTGCTGATCGGGCAGCCGTCCAGCGGAGTTGCTTACCAGTGAAGTTTCCTCCTATGACGTAGGGAATGACTCCTCCAGGCCATATCCTCTCAGCTCGGGAAGTGGCTGCTCGAGGAATACGAGTTTTCACAAACTTTCCATTCTTCCCAGCTTTCCCACTTTGGCTCTTTGGACTGGCAGCTCCCTTGCTGTCATTTTTGGGGAGATAATCTAACAGAATGGTGAGAGGAAAAGTCACAGTTAATTAAGTGTTGTGTTCAAACCTAATAAATGTTATAAATATGAGGTCATAAATGTGCTTCCACAGTATTGGATAATGATGCTTCTTGTTATATTTGACCTTTCACAGTTTGTTTTAAAGGCCCACAGTAATAAAACTCAAACAGACATAATGTAGTTATGCTAATGCAATGCAGCTTTTTACATTTACATTGAGTCAAGTTCTAAAAATAAAAGTATAGCAAACTTTCAGTGGTGCCAGATATCAGTGTGTAGACCAGAGGTTGTGTTGCAGCTTTGTCAGGTCTATCAACACTTGGAAGAACTGAAAACAAGTAAACTTGTAATGGATTCAGTCTCTAGATCTGCTTCTGGTGTCTCTATTTCCTCATTGTGAAGTACTTCATTTGCCTAAACAGCAAAACAGGCTTTTAGGGTTTGATGAAATTTCAATTTAAAATCATCCCAGAAAGATGAGCAAGTTGTCTGAGGATTCTTGGAAGGAAAAGGCACTTTTCTAACAAGCTACCATGGTTGTTACTTTCTACGATGTGATTATTTGGTGCTTCTTCTAGAAAAATCAGCTTGTCACTGATTTGTGGTATGACTTTGGTTTTCATGAGTGGGCCCTCATAAAAGTTTATGGTGTAGTTACAGCCATGTGAAAAAGAGAGCTTTCACAGCAATCTGTGAAACATGACATATTTCACTGTGTCACAAAGCAAAACTAAACTGCAGAAGCAGAGGGTGAAAAACGTAGTACAGCCTTACTGCTTCTATTGGAATTAAGGGTTGAAATAGCAGCCAGGTGCTGCTAATTAAATGCACTCAAGTAACTGATCATGAGAAAGTGTGAGCACCTCCATAAAACCAGAACTTTCGGCAGTCTGGAGCATTCAGCTGTGTACTAACGAAGTGCCACAACCTGGATGACCCCACAACGCTTGGACTGCAAAAAACCCAAGAGCTACATCTGAGACTCTACAGGCCCCAAAGTGTTAAACGTTAAAGTTCATGACAGTTACACTTAGAAAGAGAACAAGTATGGCTTGTTTAGAAGGCTCTCCAGGAGAAACCCCAAAACTTATAGAACAATGTCTTTTGCACAGATGAAATTAAAATGAAGATGGTTACCCATAATGCACAGCACCACATTTG
This sequence comes from Rhamphochromis longiceps, assembly GCF_057381845.1. Taxonomy (NCBI): domain Eukaryota; kingdom Metazoa; phylum Chordata; class Actinopteri; order Cichliformes; family Cichlidae; genus Rhamphochromis; species Rhamphochromis longiceps. Next base: position 18,877,864 of record NC_140562.1, read on the forward strand.
GAGAAAACCAAATACAGCATATCACCAAAAAACACCTCACAGCAGCTGTCACCACTGTGATGGAGCAGTGATGATTTGGGCTTGTTTTGCAGCCACACAGCCTGGACACCTTGCAGTCACTTAGTAGACCACGAACTCCAGTATACAAAAGTATTCTAGAGTCAAATGTGAGGCCATCTGTTTGACAGCTAAAGCTCGACCCAAATTAGGTCATGCAATAGGATAATGATCTCATGCACCACATGAAATCTACAAAAGAATGACTGAAAAAGAAAAGAATCAAGGCGTTGTAATGATGCTGTCAAAGTCCAGACCTCAACCCGATTGAAATGCTATGGCGGGACCTTAAGAGAGCTTGCATAAGCAAAATGCCCACGAACCTCAAAGAAGTGAAAGAGACGTTGTTATGAAGAGTGGGCCAAAATTCCTCCCCAACAATGCGAAGGACTGATAAAGTCATACAGATAATGATTACTCCAAATTATTGCTGCTAACGGTGGTTCTCCTAGCTAAGGAATCATGGGGTGTGCTTAGTTGTTTGCAGGACTGTATAATGTCCTGTGGAAATTCTTTCACATGACACAGCATATCACCACGATTCCTATTGAATTGAAAGAAAAAAAGTTTATCTCACTGGGACTGTAGCCTAATTTATGTATCTTAAATGCTTTACTGTGTCTTTATTGTTTTTTTCTTGGTTGCAGTTGCAAGGGGAAAAGAAATTTTGCTTGCAAAGAAAACCAATAGGCTGTCTAGGTCATTCAGTTCCATAAACATTAATGACTAACAAAGTAAGTTAAATAAATAAAGTCCCTAAGCTCCACCATGCAGACTCAGCAGGTTTCATGAAGTTTGAAAAACAGCATGGGATGAATTTTAGTTTGCTTACCAAAACCAAACCTACGTATTCTTTCTAGCAGAAGGTATAAAGACCCTCTCTTCTTCAGAGTTTCATGTTCCTCGATTCCACCTGGCAAACAAAAAAAAAGAAAAGAAAAATTAGACAATGACAGATCATGTTGTCCTCAGGTGACCTCCTGTTTACTTCCTTCCTTTTCAAGCTACTCTACTCTGCAACTGATGGGTAATGACAGAGTTTCAAAGAAAACACAAGACAGTCGCAGTTAGAGTGAGTCCACTTACCAGACGTGTGCCCCTGTCGAGAGTGTGTGTGCATGTGTGTGTGTTGTGTCAGGTCTATCGTCCTGTCAATCTGGAACATGCGCAGGTCTTCCTCATCTAATGCGATGTCACCCCAAAATACAGCTGGAAGTAAGAGAACATTTTCCAGTTATTATCAAATCCTAATACTGTTATAAAAACTCCTTAAAAACTCCTTTGTCCCACACGCCATCAGACTGTTTAACTCCTCACTGGAGGGGAGAGGGAAGAGAAACAGGGGGACAAGGGAGGGCGGGAACAACTGAGTTGTAGGGGCTTTTCTACACGGTGCAATATTTGCAATATTTGCAATATTTGTTTTTTGTTTTTTGTCTCTTTCTTATATTTGACTGTGCAATAATCACTGTGCAATATACTCACTCAAATGAGCAATCCTATTTATCCATATTGTATATTCTGTATCTATATATGTGTATATGTGTATATGTGGTGTATTTATGCTTATATCCTTACTCTCATTCCCCTTAATGTATCTGTAACATGCAACTTCTTTCGGTGCTTTGCTACTGGAAACTGAATTTCCCGGAGGAACCCACCCGAGGGATTAATAAAGTTTCATCTAATCATCTAATCAAAAAGTGAAAATGCTTGCATTTCTGTTGACCATCTTAGTGCATGCTTGTAAAGTTCAAACACAAAGACCCAAAGCTAAACCATGACCAGAATCACAATGTGCTGAAGTGTAACAAATGTGTTTTTCAGTTTGAGACCAACAGGAGCCAAAGAGTGTGATGTTGTACCGGCTAATTTAACAGCACAGCAATCTAACTAAGAACAAAACAATGTTTCTGAAGTTTGTGAACTTCAGTTTTGATGGCTCAACTTGAGAGACGGTGACCACGTCGCAAGTGAGAGGCTGAGGGACACTGCACACATAGACAGTAGTAACTTAGGGTGGCTGTAGCTCAGGTGGCAGAGCAGGTCAGCCACTAATCTGAAGGTCGGTGGTTCGATCCCAGGCTGCCTCCTGGCGGCATACCAAATATCCTTGGGCAAGATACTAACCCCATGTTTGCCTACTGGTGGTGGTCAGAGGGCCCGGTGGCGCCAGTGTCCGGCAGCCTCGCCTCTGTCAGTGCGCCCCAGGGCAGCTGTGGCTACAATGTAGCTTGCTATCGCCAGTGAGTGAATGTGTGTGTGAATGACTGAATGTAGTGTGAAGCGCTTTGGGGTCCTTAGGGACTGTGTAAAGCGCCATACAAATGCAGGCCATTTACCAACCTACCAATCACAGGTTTGCCCCTTCCCAGAGTCTACACTGCTGTAATTCAGTTTACTTCAGTCATATCTATATAGCAACAAACCATAACCCTAGTTGCATTAAAGTGGTTTATACCGGAAGGTAAGGGCAATATTGGTGAGAGGAACCCAGGAAACAGATGATCCTTTATGAGCAGCACTGAGCAACAGTGGGGAGGAAGAACTCCCTTTTAACAGTAAGGAACCTCCAGGGTGGCTGTAGCTCAGGTGGCAGAGCAGGTCGGCCACTAATCAGAAGGTTGGTGGTTCAATCCCAGGCTGCATCCTGGCTGCATGCCAAATATCCTTGGGCAAGATACTAACCCCGTGTTTGCCTACTGGTGGTGGTCAGAGGGCCCGGTGGCGCCTGTGTCCAGCAGCCTTGCCCCTGTCAGTGCGCCCCAGGGCAGCTGTGGCTACAATGTAGCTTGCTATCGCCAGTGAGTGAATGTGTGTGTGAATGACTGAATGTAGTGTGAAGCGCTTTGGGGTCCTATGGACTATAAAAGTGCTATACAAATGCAGGCCATTTACCATTTAACCAAGATGAAGTACAAGCAGCCACCTGCGCGACCAGGTCAACGTGAGACTATTGCAATCACGATCATGATTTATGAATTCCTTTTGTATTTAAAAAAGATGCTAAACTTGTAACTGAGCCCATAAACTCACAAGAAAAAATGTTTCTGCAGGTAATAAATGTGGTGAGCAGTGAGATAATTTTCTCAGAGACTGGTTCATATGTATGAGGTGTTTTTCCAGAAGCACTGTAGTTTATAAATTCTTGAACCTTAATTTGTACATGTTATATAATATATAATGTCTTTGTAATGTGCAGCCATATATGATAAATGCCACTACTCAAAGTAGTGGCATTTATCATATATGGCTGCATAAAAAACCCCTAAAAAAACAATGGATAATGAAAAATAAAAGTTAATCACAAGTTAAACGGAATATTGTGTTTCAAACACCACATGTACAACAGTTTGTGAGAGTGGAAATGGAAATGTTTGTTTCGTTCTACTTTTATTTAACACATGGGAACAGAAAGAACTTACATTTCAAGGTTGTTACAGCAGGGATTTATTTGTTCTGAAGTCTGATTCATGTTCAAAGTATTTGACCTATTACAACCTCCAGTTCAGTGGTCGTGGTTTCTCGGATTAGGGAAATACAAATATCCTTTTGTTACAGTCTGGGCAGCTGCTAAGGTAGATGTCACACATACCAGGAAATTACTCAGTGACATCTATTACTTTTGAGGTGATGACCTAATTTAACCTTCTGGCAATCAACTGTCTAACTTCCTGCACAGCTATACAATCAATTGCCAGATCCTCTGCTCTAATATACAGAAATCTGTATCTGATATAAACTCAGAGATCAAAGCAGCTGTGTATTGCTACACACACACACACACACACACACACACACACACACACACACACACACACACACACACACACACACACACACACACACACAGCTATCTTCAGTGTTGGGTGTAAACATGTTAATCGTGTCTAATCGTGTCACATTACATTTTTCAGTAACACAATAATGTAACACATTGCTGCACTAAATTCAGTAATCACATTACAGTTACAATTACATAATCACTTTCATTACAAAGGTTCTTCAGTTGCATGCCGGGCAAATGGAAAGAAAATCATATGAAAGGTGTCTTTTTCTTGCAAATATAACATCAGCTCTCCACAAGCAGCTGCACAGACAGCACGTTAACACAAACTAGTCAAGAATCAAGAATGGCCTTAAAGTTGAGTGCATGCTGACCCCAGCCAAGCAGCCAGAGTCTGAATTTGAACAGGTAACAAAGACAATGAAGGGCAGTCAGGCTTAAAGCCTCCTTTACACCTGTACATGTTTCTACAGTATAATCACTGTGGCAATTACTTTGAAGTCTCTTTGCTCTGGTTTCAAACTTCGCTTCATGTTCAAATTTAAACACTGTAAAAAAAAAAGTGTGTGTCCTCATTGAGAGATTGGTGTGTTAGCATGTGGGGCTATGGTTTATATGCATTTCAGGTTGTCTTATGAAGTAATGTATAAGTAATGTAACAAGTAGTGTAATGAATTACTTTCTCCAGGGAGTAATTAAGTAACCTCAACACTGGTAACAGTGGCTGTTACAGTGGCCTGAAATCAGGACACTCACTGCTCTGCTGTTTACTCTCTCTACTCCTGCCCTTGCACCACTGACATCCTCTCTTTTTCCTGGACAAATGAGATATAATCTATCAAGCCTGTTCTGGGGCTACCTCGTGATCTTCTACCAGTTACTTTTAATGAAAGTGGAAACATCCGATCGGATGCTCAGACCACTTCAGTGGGTTCCTCTAAATGCAAAAAAGGAGCGGCTCCAGTCTTTGCTTCCTTAGGAACTTCAAGCTTCAAGCGCTTCATTTTGGTGTTTACATTTCAACAAAAGACAACCACAACATATTAGCCAAGAAAACACAAGAAAAACTCCTAAATCTCTAAAAGCTCCACGAATAAAATGCAGGATTTCTGAAAAAAGGACCTGAATGTGGCTGTGCACCTTCACTCCCCATCCATTCTCCTTTCAACCATCCTGCTGAGAAGAACAGATTGATGTTCAAATTCAAAATTCAAATTCAAATTCAAATTTTATTTGTCACGTACACAGTCATACACAGTACGATATGTAGTGAAATGCTTGGACAACTGCTCGTGACCAAAAGAAAACAAAAAAGGAAAAGGCTATGAATAAGATAGGAAATAAATATGAAAAATTAAAAAGGGTAAATTTAACTAGGAAGGAATAAAATATAAATTAAGGTTAAAAATGAAATAACTGTACAACACAAATTAGAATGAAGGGTAAATTTAACTGGGAAGAATAAGATAAAGATAAATATATAAATTAAAGTTGAAAATAAAATAACTGTACAACAAAATACACAATACACAATATAGAACTATATAAGAATGTATGAAGAAATCTAAATATAAATAAATATATACACAATAACAGCAGCTGTACAAGTATTAACCGGAAATGAAGAATATAGTGACCAGTGTTGTGCAAAAACAAAGTCCAGAAAGTCCAGTGTGTGTGTAAGAACCATATGTGTGGGTCAGTACTGTGTGGTGGTGTGATTGAGAGACCGTATCGTCTGCGGGAAGAAGCTCCTCCTCAGTCTCTCTGTGTTGGTCTTCAGGGAGCGGAATCGCTTTCCTGACCTCAACAGAGAGAACAGTCTGTTGTTGGGATGGCTGAGGTCCTTCACGATCTTCCTGGCCTTGGTCCAGCACCGCCTGCTGTAGATTGAGTGCAGGTCAGGGAGCTCGGAGCGGATGGTGCGCTCAGCTGACCGCACAACCCTCTGTAGAGCTCGTCTGTCCTGCATGGTGCTGTTCCCGAACCAGGTTAAGATGTTTCCCGCCAGGATGCTCTCTATGGTGCACGAGTAAAAGTTCCTGAGCACCTTGGAGGGCAGTTGGAAGTCTCTCAAGCGTCTGAGGTGGTAGAGACGCTGTCGGGCCTTTTTCACCACGGTGTTGATGTGACAGGACCATGACAGGTCCTGCGTGATGTGAACTCCGAGGTATTTGAAGCTGTCCACTCTCTCCACTGGGCACTCGTTGATGACGGGGGTCTGGTAGTTCCTCTCCTGCTTAGTGCTGAAGTCCACTATCAGCTCCTTTGTCTTACTGACGTTTAGAAGGAGGTTGTTCCTCTGGCACCAGTTCTCCAGATTCCTAATCTCCTTCAGGTAGGCCGTCTCGTTGTTATCAGAGATCAGGCCCACCACGACGGTGTCGTCAGCAAACTTGATGATGGTGGTGGAGCTGGTAGTGGCCACACAGTCATATGTGTACAAAGAGTACAGCAGGGGGCTCAGAACACACCCCTGTGGGGCTCCAGTGCTGAGAGTGGTGGAGGCTGAGACATGTCCGCCCATCCTTACTGCCTGTGGTCTGCCAGTTAGGAAGTTGGAGATCCACTGACACATAGATGAGCTGAGTCCCAGATGCTCCAGCTTGGTGGTGAGTGTGGAGGGAATTATGGTGTTAAATGCAGAGCTGTAGTCTATGAAGAGCATTTTAACATAATTCCCCCTTCTAGTGTCCAAGTGAGTGAGTGATGTGTGGAGGAGATGAGAGATGGCATCGTCTGTGGAACGATTTGGACGGTAAGCGAACTGTAGTGGGTCCAGTGTGTCTGGTAGTGAAGAAATGATGAAGTCTCTGTCCAGGCGTTCAAAGCACTTCATCACTACTGAGGTGAGGGCTACAGGGCGATAGTCATTGAGAGAAGCAGGGTGGGGTTTCTTCGGGACAGGAACAATGATGGACTCTTTGAAGCATGTGGGGATCACCGACTGAGATAAAGAGATGTTGAATATCTCAGTGAACACAGGAGCTAGCTGGTATGCGCAGTCTCTTAGGATACGACCTGGGATGCCGTCTGGTCCTGCTGCTTTCCTGGTGTTCACTCTCTTGAAGGCTCTCCTTACTTCATGCTCGGAGATGACGAGCACGTTTCCGGTGCTGGCAGTATCTTCCTGTCTGCAGCCGTTAGCGCCGCTAACACTAGCATTGTTGGAGACCTTAGCTGCAGCCTCGAAGCGAGTGTTCAGCTCGTCTGCCAGAGTCACGGCCGCGTTCGTCATACCGGTTGTTGGTGCTTTATAGTCCGTTATTGTCCTTAGTCCCCGCCACAGGCTCCTAGAGTCACTCTGTTGGAGTTGTGACTCTAGTTTCCTCCCGTAGCTCTGCTTCGCCTCTTTCACCGCCCTCCGCACGTTATATGACGCGGCTTTGTACGGGTCCATGTCCCCCGTCATGAGTCCCGTGTTGTAGGCAGCGGTGCGGGATCTCAGAGCGTCGCGGATGGTTTTATCCACCCACGGCTTCTGGTTGGGAAACGTTGTGATAGTCTTTGTCTCCACGGTATCATCCGCTAGTTTCCCGATGAATCCCACAACCGCTTCCGTAAACACGTTGACGTCATCGTCGGAGCTGTTTCTGAACATGCCCCAGTCTGCGTCATCGAGTGCGTCCTGTAACGCGGCCACCGATTGATCCGTCCAGCGCGCGACCTTCCTCTGAACCGGAACTTCCTGTTTCAGCCTTTGTTTGTATTTTGGCATGAGGAAGATGGCGGCGTGATCAGATTTGCCAAACGGGGGGCGGGATTGTGCCTTGTAGCCGTCCTTGACCGTAGTGTAGCAGTGGTCCAGTGTCCTTTCACCCCTGGTGGGGCAGGTGATGTGTTGATAAAAGTTCGGCGCTGCGCGTTTGAGGTTGGCGCTATTAAAGTCCCCCGTCACAATAAGCGCAGCGTCCCGGTGTTGTGTCTGGTGCTGTGTGAGTGCCTCATGCAGCTCGCATAAGGCGGTGACCGTGTCCGCTTGTGGTGGAATATAAACGGCACTTACAATGACCGATGTAAATTCCCGAGGTAGATAAAAAGGACGACACATGATGGACAGTAGTTCCAGATTTGGTGTGCAGGAGCGTGTGAGAGGAACAACGTTCGCACTGTTGCACCAGTTGTTGTTCACCATTAAACACACGCCGCCTCCCCTTGACTTCCCCGAGTCCCGTGTCCTGTCCATGCGGTGAACCGAGAAGAACTCGGCCGGCTGGATGGCGTGGTCCGGCACCGCTGGGTTCAGCCATGTCTCGGTGAAGCAGAGGAGATTGCAGTCCCGAATGTCTCTCTGGAACTTTATCCTGGCCCTGAGGTCGTCAAGCTTGTTCTCCAGTGACTGGACGTTGGCGAGCAGGATGCTAGGCAGAGGTGTGCGGTGTGCACGAGCTCTCAGCCTGTTCCTGACGCTGGCTCGCTTCCCTCTAGGCCGCCCCCGCTTCCCTTTGTTCTCCCTCGAGATCTCACTCGGCCAGCTCGGATCCGGAGTTAAAAACTTCGAATTGTGAGTACATTGTATACCAATAGAAACAAGAGTGTCACTGTCATACCTAATGTACCCAATGGTGATGATTTTGCCGATTTAGAAACGCTGAAAACTAACTTAAAAAACAAAGACAAAGAAAAAGTGGTCGGAGCAGTCGTGACGGCAGCCGACCTCACCGGCGCCATCTTATAGCGCCGGTGTTGATGTTGATGATGTTGATGTTGTATGTTGATGTTGATGATGCTGACATTAAAAAGCAGTCCAAAAAGCTGTTTTTGCTTCATTTTTTGATATATTAATGAGAAAACATGAAGTGTAATCATTTCAGGGTGACCCTGAAAACAGATAAAAAATGTGCATGCTTAAAAAAATCATCATTTATCTATGTTTGTACATGAAAAGGACAAATCAAAAACTTAAACAGAACTTTTGGTCCAACATCACTGTCAGGGAGCACGCTGCTTCGATTTTTCAAATGTCAGGTCTACAGGCGAGCTGCAGTGATACCTTGATACCTTTGAGAAGCTACACGGTGGCAAAAACAGCTGCACTGCACGTACTGTAATAGACCTTCCCTCCTCAGTCTCTTCATCACCTCAGTCCAACACACACACATACACATAGACACACACGTAAACACAATTACCCCGCTAGCTTGTAACAATGGACAACTGAACGATAGTCATCTCTGAGTGATTAGCTGAGCTGAGTTATTGGCCTCCACAGGGATTCAAGACACTAATACACTAACAATGGCACGGGAGAAGATTGTCATTTAGCTAATCGGGATTGCCGCTAAAGGAAAGGGGGTCAGGGTGCCATTGTGCTCAACTCGGCACTATTGTTACAGAGAAGAGCAAACCACGGCGTCCATAGATTTATGAATAACAACATCAGATGCAGTCTGGGAGTGTGTTTGGCTCAGTGGTGTTTTATATTTTGCTTAGATTGGAAGGATAGCAATCTAAATTAGAGCTGGATGTGAAGCAATGTGTTTATTTTTATATATTATGTAAAAAATCACCTTTAAAACCAGAAAGAGCCAGCATTTGATCAGGCTGCCTTAGTATAAACTGTGGAGGTAGCTTGAAACAGTAAAAGAAGTAGATGTGCGAAGATATGCATTTATTAAACATCATGGTAATCCCTGCTTTTATTACATAATTTACCAAATGCACATTGTACAATCGAGAGAGAGCAACGATCACCGCAAATGACCAGCAGCTGGCTTTGTTCGCACAATAGTCCAAAGTAGTCTACAGCAACAAAAAGCATCAGACTTCTGAAAGTCTGAAAAATTAATTATTTTCAGTCTTTCTTTAATTAATCTTTCATGATTCACTAAGTCTGACTCTAACTTTGAGCTACAGGTGGTGGTTGCTACTGGGTTCGTGCTGAGCTCCACAGAGATGACCAACCAGTTTTTGGTATTTTAATGAGGGTAGTACGTCACACAGCTTGTGCACAGTTCAGCTTGGAAAGAGATTTGTTTAGGAAAATCCATTCTTCATTTGTCATGAATGGTACTAATCAAACTTCTCGCTGTCATTTTTCGAGTATTTGCAGCTCTGTTATTTATGCAAGAGCGAATGCAAAACAGAATCTGCTATCCCTTTAAATATATTTTTTCCCTGGGCATTTTATAACGAGAGTCTGGATTGGATTAATCCCTGGTTGAAAGGAAAACCATTTAAAAACATATATAAAAAGAGGTTTAATACTATGTGAAAAGGCTGATCTGGGTGCGACTTTGACACATAAAGTCGCAAAAACAGCACAATTACACCAGCACGTTTTTAAAGATGTGGTCTGGATAGTCCTATTAGAATTGTTATTTCTGACGCTAAATTGCTGTGGGTGACAAAGTTTTCCTCTAGCATGTTCTCTGCGTTCATAGTGAGCCACAGAAGAGTGAAAAAACAAAAAAACTGAACAAACAATCGACTTAAATCTGCTACTTCAACAGCAAAAGGACAATGTGACAATCCTCGTACAAACACAGTCTGCATCACCTTGCATGTGCATTGGAAAAAGACTTTCCCTTCATTTTTGCTCCTATTTGTGGGGCAGCGTGAATGTGACAGTGTCCTGAGATTACACTTCTCTTGGCTCTGAACATTTCAGGACAACAAGGGAAAAATATAAGGACTAAAAGTTTTCCAGAGAAAAGGAGCTGACACAAGCAGAGATACAAAGTGAGAAGTGGAGGGGGAGTACAGTGATAGTAAGTTTGGCCCATTGATCGTTAGGGTCTTGTTAATCCATAGAGATACCATAAATAGCCCAAAGTCAAGCCACGGGGTGAGGAGGGATGAGAACAGTGATGCAGGGAGATGCAGGAGGAAAGGTATTGATCCAAAAACCCCAGGACGTCCCAGGAGGTCTACATCATGCTGACCAGGGCCTTACTGTTCGCCCTTCAGCAGGGGCACTGCAGCAAACACACACAGTAGCACACAGGGACACACACACACACAACAGTAATGCACCAAACACAGTCTGAGAGGTAGAGGCATCACTACTCACACGTATTCACCCCACCAGCCCACCATGTTGCCAGCTAGCAGCGAGACTGCTTTGTGTCTTATTGATCAAGTTCTCAAGCAGACACAGCTGAAGTCAGCTTTCTGCAAGTAATTCTGCAGCCTGACAGCGAATGTCCAACAGATGCGAGCGTCACTCATTGTCATCTGAACAAAGCACGCACACACTGATGCAAAAGAGCAATCAAACATAAGCTTTTAATACAATGATAACACAATGCAATTCAATTAGGATTTAAATAAAAAATAATGGCTGCCCTATTTTAGTCATGTATTATATTTCCCTGCCTGAACTTTTATGGTTGTTTATGATTTTTTTGTGATCACTAGATGAAAAAGATTTTTGTTTTTGCTTGGGTTTCTCTTAAACACTCAGTGAAGCAGTCGTTGCCATGTTCATTTGAGTGCTGCCACAGATATGTTTCAATGCATTATCTTTCCCAGTAGAGTTTGTGATAACAGCATTCAAACTGGAATGATAATACTAATCCTAATGCTATCAGTGAAATGCATATTTAATGTTGATTGATGTATGATTTGTCTCTTTTTTGCAAAACAAACTACGCTCAAAATGCGAGTGCAAAGAGGTGGAGAACGAGCCCATAACTATAACTGCTGAAGTTAAACAAGAATTCAAAGCAGTTCGATCGAAGTGATTATTTCCTGTGTAGTAATGTTTGTCTGGCTTCAGCTTTGTAACGTACCATCTGTTTTCAGAACAACCAGGTTTTAGTTAAAAAATAGCCTGAATGATAGGTATGTATATCTATGAATGCTCAACACACCCTGAGCACACAGCTTACAATGTTATAGATATCTGTAAAGGAGATTGTACATATTATTCATTGCATCTATGCTGATTTATTCATTATGCTTTCACTACCCTGAAAGTGCAGGTCTATAGAGAATGAGGTCAATCTGCTGTTATTCCATGCAATGAGTTGCAACTCAGATGTCCAGTTAGTCCTTTTAATTACTTGGCAGGTTTGTAACACAGCCACTGATGGCCATGTTCCAACCAAACAAGGCATTATGGGATTGCTAAGAGCTACGCTAACAACAACAGCGGCATTTCAGGCATTGAAAATTTGTTTGCTTAAATGTTATTTGTGATAAATGTAGCAGGTGTTTTTCTGTACATTTTGACTGCACTACAGTACAGTATACAGTTATGCACTACTGCATTCTGCACTCATGCTGTACTCACTGGGGTGTATCTAACACAAACACACATACACAATGACTGCACACACACACACCTCACTAAGCTCCTCATTAAGCAAATATAAGGTCACAGTGTAGGTGGGCTAAGATGTGGGCATCCATGTGTGTGAACGTGCATGTATATGAGCCCGTTCACTCATGTGATATTATTATGCTGTATATAAATGTGGCTGCAAACGTGCCGTTATATTAAAAAAGAGATTATCTCGGCCCCGTTTGAGGATTTTCTCCAAAACTAATCATTGTGCAAGCTGCTTTATCTACTTTAACCCTTTGCGACCAACAGCAGGTGCTGCAGTTCAACACTGATGGTGCCAGAAAAGGTCATGATGAGGCAAAGTACCAAAAATGCAGGCCTCAAAGAGTTACAATATGGCATGCTTTTGAGGTGAGATCTTATGAAGTGGATTTATTAAATTGATGCTCCACCCAAATATCTGTTCACTATTGAAACCTCAGCTTTGTTAAGAAGGAAATCTGTGTTTATACTGTAAAGACCTTTTTTGTGCATTTTTAAAAAATATATATATATATACTGTGTGTATGCTCTGTTGTGTAGTGATTACCACATTTGCCTTACACATGAAAGATTCCCAGTTCTAGACCAGGAGGAGACATGAACCCAGCCTCAGGGGTCGCAAGCTGGTGTAATCCTAGTGCCGGATAAACAGGAGGGTTGCATCAGGAAGGGCAGCCAGCGTAAAATTTGTGCCAAATCAAATATGTGGATCCATCCGCAGTGGTAACCTCTTGGGAAATAAGGGAGCAGCTGAAGATCATTCCTTTGCATTGGTCAGGACTGGATTATCACACTTTGATTTACCCATTGGTGCTCCTGATATTTTGAAGCATTACTTCACTGTCTGGCTTCAAATTCTTTTACTTCTTTAGGCTCAGCCTCGATTTAAACTCAACTCTGCTATAAATGATTCTGTTTTAAAGGAAGTCCCGGATGAGCAAGCAGCCTGTGTGATCAATTTATGCACAAGACTAAAGCGATTGTGCATAAATACTCAAATAGAAGCCAATCATATTGGCTTGTTTAACTGACTTTAACTGAAACATCTAGTCGAGCAAACCAGTGGCAAAGTGAGGGGAAATATCAATGAGCCTGGAAGCTAACATGATCTTTTAAGTGTAAAAAATATGATTACATTAAAAAGCCTAATATGGATTCAAGGTTTCCATGTTCCCTTGTAAGAGGCAACAGTGATACCAAAGATTAAAAATGGATATAGATGGCTCCACTGGTTTGTCAACTAATATTCTGAAACCTCAACTTGGACATTTTGCCCATCACCATCTCGGTCTTTTAAAGTTAGGCACGACAAGTGGAGCTGACTGAAAGACTTGGACACTGCTCAGTGTAACACCAAGATCTTTAAAATCAGCTCCATGATTATTCTTTTTACCAAGCTGACAAAAAACATTATGACTTAGAAACTATGAATCTTACAAGTTCAGTATGTATTGTCAATATGTATAAAGTACCATAGAAAGAGTTAAAATATCATGTTGACCTCTGACCTCTCCTTCAACATCAACAGATTGATCTGAAAGTCAAAGTTTCTTACTGCCATTGTTTGTATCAAAAACATATTGGCATATAGAAAATCATATCTACATGTATATGTGACACGTATATCTTCTAAATACCACATTATAGTTTGCATCCAAATATGATGTCACATTTTTTTTTTCATTTTGATTTTGATTTTATTGATTAGCATTCAAATTCAAATCTCAGTGAAAACAGTGGGAGAAAAAAAACAGTGAAAGCAGAACAAAAATCTACCATAAAGAAAGAAAGCATGAGACAAGGCTAATCAAAAGGTATTGGCTGAAGCATTTGCTTATTACGCCAACCCTTTTCACAAAATATCTTTTTGTATGCAGCTCCTGTACACAGGGCTTGAAGAAAATAATAAAACAAAGCAAAAACCAAACAAACAAACCAACAAAAAAAAAAAAAAAAAACAAAGAAAAAAAAACTTTCCACCTTAGATAAGTAACTACATCAAAGCAAAAGAATCAAGAGGTTATTTTTTTTTTCTCCTTTTTGCTCTTTTCATTCTTGATTTATATATTTTTCTAATACTCTATTTTTAAACATGTTTTTAAACAAGGAAAATGAACTACACCTTTTTAAATCACTGTCATAACTATTCCACAGGTTAACTCCTCTAACAGAAACACATCTCTGCTTTATGTTTGTCCTTATCTTGTTTTTTTTAAAGAAATCTGTTCCCCTTAAGTCATATTGACTCTCTCTGACTTTGAACAGCTTCTGAGTACTGGGGCAAAGCAAGTTATTTTGTGCTTTATACATTATCTGTGCCATTTTATATTCAACTAAATCATAAAATTTCAGGGTATTCAGATTAATAAACAAAATGTTAGTTGGTTCTATATAGTTTGATTGGTTTATAATTCTTATAGCTCTTTTTTGTAACTTGAAAATATGAAGAGTGTTCGTTTTATATGCATTACCCCATATCTCCAGACAGTAAGTCATATATGGAAGCAACAGAGTACAATAAAGTGTGTATAATGATTTTTTGTTCAGGACATGCTTTGTTTTATAGAGAATAGCAATGGTTTTTGACATTTTTGTTTTCACGTGGTTTATATGAGACTTCCAACTCAGCTTATCATCAATTATCACTCCAAGGAATTTATTTTCGTACACTCTTTCAATTTCAATTCCATTAACCCTTATTTTAGATACATTTTTCATTTGTCTAGTGCCAAAAATAATCAATTTTGTTTTCTTTATATTTAATGATAACTTATTTACATCAAACCAGTTTTTTAATATATTTAACTCCTTTTCCGCTGTAGTCAGAAGCTGTTCTAAGTTTTTACCTGAGCAGTATAGAGTGGTATCATCAGCAAACAATACACATTTTAACAGTTTGGAAACACTACATATGTCATTTATATATAATATAAATAATTTAGGGCCCAGCACAGAGCCCTGAGGAACACCACAAGTTACCTTCAACTGCTTAGATTTTACATTATTGAATTCGACATATTGATATCTTTCATCCAGGTAACTTTTCATCCACTTGTATGCTATCCCTCTTATGCCATATCTCTCTAGTTTATTCATTAATATAGAATGATCAATTGTATCAAACGCCTTTTTTAAGTCTATAAAAACACCAGCAGTATATATAACAGAAAAACATTCCAAACATTATAAAACACATCAACAATCAGATGCTCCAACTAGTCTGACTAGTATAAACAACAATGTAAAAGGACTTAACAACTACAACATTTGACCTCTGACCTCACTTTTACACTTCTACCCCAAAGTGTGTTGCATGTTTAAAGACAGGGTTGCTAAGAGACAGAGAATGAGCTGCCTAGTTAGTCATAGTGGTATAATATCATATAATAGGATCAAGTTATTCATGTCAGATCGTTTACAAATCAATACCTGTAATCCCTTATCTGACTTTTACTGCACTACAAACTTCTTGAATTTAAAAACCCAAATGAATTTATACAAAATACAATATTTCCTTTAAAGGTAAATATTGGAGAGTGAGCTGCCTTGGTGAGTTTGCTTCTTATTATCTATTTTACTCCTAATTTACAAAATTTGCAAAAAAAAAACCAACCACCATATTCGGTAAGTTTTGAAACTGGTGATTGAAACCAGGTTAATATCTGCAGAGGCCATAAATAAATAAATAGTCTTATAGTCTTGTATAGCTTTTGATTGATTTTACCAACCAAAGGAGTCAGTTTAAAGCACTTTCAAGTTGGCCTTCCTTTACAGAGTACACAGAGGGGGGTTGTGTCAAAGCCTATGTGTGACACAAGCCCACGTACCAACCTTCATAACGTTCACAACACTCTGATCGAACATTAGACTCAAACACAAATTGTAAAGTGTTGAAATTCCTGGAGATGCTACATGGATTGTCTCTATGGATTTTTTTTATCCCGAAACCCAAAATAACTGCTGTGAAACCAAACTGTCCAAAGCCCCCATTGTCCATTGTGAAGCAAAGTATGACTTTGAGTAGCACTTGAAATTGAAACGGCCGTTTCTATTCTTCTTTGAGTGTTTAAGATGGAATAATGCTGAGCTACTGCACTTACGCCAAGGTGCTGGAATGTAAAGAGATGCTGCAGTTTTTCTATCACTGGTAAAAAAAAAAAAAATGTGAAAAATGTAGCTGCTTAGTCCAAGTCCAAAAATGTTCATACCCACACCCTGCTGCAAGTAGATTTGAAAGAGAGAGACACAGAGGCAAGAGACAAGAGTGACATGCAATAGAAAAAAATCCTGAATAAAACAGGGTACTTACAGTGTTGGTGAGTATTCACTGAATTGAAGCCATAATTAGAAACTTTAAAATCACCAGTCGCACTGAGGTCTGACTCTATACAAAACACGCAAACTCTAATTATATATTTTTACAGACGTAAATATAGTCCCAGACACTGACAAAGACCCAGTTACACACTTGTACACTGACACATCACTGTGTTTACCTGCGCCACAGTGTGCGTGTGTGTTTGTCTAGAGATTAGAATAAGCACAGTTTCTTCATCCGTGAACACAGCTGAAAACAGATGGCAGGGCCGTGCGGCACACACCTGGACATTTGAAATGACCCGGAATGAAGTCCAGACTGATCATAAACAAATCCAGTTAACAGGAGCTTTTGTCCAAGTGGAGCTATTTTTAGTTTTTTCAGTAAATATTGCTAGTAGTCTATGCCAAGAGATCAAAAGGAAAAGAAGAACATGTTGTAAAATGCTATGGATGGAAGGTAAAGGGTAGGAGAGCACAAATATGTTGAGTAAAAACCACCTTATCTCCACTGTTCATTGCTCAAAGGGGGTTTTCTCTTTTTCTAAGGTCTTGACCTTAAATGTGCTGTGACCTGAGATGACTCGTGTTGTGAACTGGCTGCTGTATAATTAAATCTGAAATGAATGAAAAGATTTCAAAGGCCTCGCTCACTTAGAACTCTGAACTATAAATTGACAGCGAGATCGCGCAAAGACATGTTTGGTATGAGACAGAATAACATGATATCATATGACGCATGCACTCACAGAGCTGGTGTAACCCCCTAATCACTTTACTGTGACACTGGGATTCCTCCCTAGCGGGTCATGGGTTTGGCCAGACATTGTGACGGGACGTGATTACGGCTCGGTTTCCCGTCGGCGTGCCCCGGGTCTGCACCCAGGGAACGAGCAGCCAACTGGCCTTTAAATGCACAAAGTCATAGAACAGAGAACAATGTTGTTCTTGTTGAGATCGCAGATAGCTGAACCCAGGTGTGACTACATAGTTTCAATTACCGGATGAGTAACTTCATTTGAAGTTGGATTTCAGTGCAGTTGCCGTAAATGATGAGTTTCAGTTAGATTACAGTGCATAAATCAAGTGAAGGCATGAAATCTTTCCAGTGGAGCAGCGTTCACATGAGACTCAGGCGGAATTGATTGACTCACATCAGAGGAATTTTTAAAATAATCAACTTGTAGCTGTTGTTCGTCCATCAGCTGTGCCTCAAATTCCCCTAAGCAGTATGATATTGAGAGGGAAATGGAGACATCATTTGGTGAACTCTTTACAAAGGAGAAGCAGCACCACAAGGAGTCGTACAGCAGCAGAAGACCAAAGAAGAGGAAAGAAGAGGTACGATGAACTGCCCTCCACAGTCACCTGATCTCAATAGTGCTGATTATCTATGGGGGCAATTAAAGACTGAGAAAACCAGAATTTATGACATCATAAGGATCCTAAAGAGATCTTTGTCAGAGATCTGAACTCAAAAAGATATTTCTCTTTACCTGGTTTGGTTAAACGTATCTGTCTTCAGCCACAGGTGACAATACAGGCTAGCTCAGCTACATGGTCATCACTTTTTTCCTGTAACATTAGCTTGCTTAGGCATCAAAGATCGCAACTGCAGCAGGTGGAGTGTAGGGAGGAGTTTGCTGCTACAATACTTAGACAACAAAACAAGTTTGACTGCCAGGAGAAAGATGCTTTTCTTCAGACATTAATGTGTGAATGGGTCTGATTTTTTATTTTTTATTTTTTTGCTTCTATAAATACCATCAGGGAAAGCTGGGTGACATAAAAGCACCTAGACATTTAATAATTGAACGGTGCATGGCAGGTGGGCGATGTGAAGACGATGCTGACTCATGGCTTCTGCTGCTCCGGAACAATGACGCTCCAGAACAAACAGTCGGCCCTGGGCATGGCCGCAGAGTTTGTGCTGAGGCGGGAATCCTGAGGAAGACTTCGGAAGCTCAGTGGCAGGAGCACTCTGCTCGGGAAAATCCTGTTTAATATAATATGAGTGAGACCACTTGCTCCCTCGCTAACACACAAAGATGCAAGGCAGCCGCGGTGCCAAATGTACACATACACATGTTGCTCTAGTTTCCTTCCTACTGATGAATGGGGGAAGGGATGAACAGTAGCTGCAGCTCATGTCACGACTTGGTGGGCTGCATGTACAGTACACAGCGAACATATACCTGCACAGGCGTTCAAATCCCAGGATCTGAGGTACGCTTGGGACACTTCTAGAAAATTTAAGTGTGAGTTAAACTCGTACTAATCAGCTGTATTGGTTATCATTACTAATTTCTTTCTCTCTATGCCACAGTGGGTTTTAAATCAAAGAATAAAGATGTGATTGAAGCGCAGACTTGCAGGTTTAATTCAAGGGTTTCAACAAAAGCTT
This sequence comes from Rhamphochromis longiceps, assembly GCF_057381845.1. Taxonomy (NCBI): domain Eukaryota; kingdom Metazoa; phylum Chordata; class Actinopteri; order Cichliformes; family Cichlidae; genus Rhamphochromis; species Rhamphochromis longiceps. Next base: position 18,896,701 of record NC_140562.1, read on the forward strand.
TGCATTAACTGTTGAGGAGGAATTACAGCCATTTCATTATACAGTCTCAACATTTTCAAAGGCTCAAAATTAAATCAAAAATTGATTGACAAACAGCTCTTTTATAACCAGGTTACTCCTGTTCCTTTCTATGACAAATTAAGCAGATAAAAGATCTGTATAATTAGCCCAGTGCATTGTTTACAAAAAAGGAAGCCTGAAACACTATAGATGACAACTAAAGTGAACAACCATAGAATTATTCCCATTGTTAAGAAAAACAACAACAACAAAAGTATGGAGAAGGGGGGAAACAGTTAATTGTTAAAGTATGCCACGTCATGTATAAACCATGTTGGAGGTAACGTTATGGCGTCGACGTGTATTCCTGTTTGTGTAACCAGGCTACTTGTGTTTTTTATTTATCATGCAACTGCTGATAGAAGTAGCAGGATAGATTTTGAAGTGTACAGGGTTATGTTCTCTGCTCAGACTTAGCCAAATGCTTCAAAACTGATCAGACAGTGCTTTACAGTGCAAATGGATAATGACCTAAAGTTTATAGCAAAAACAACACAATAGCTTCTCCAGCCAAATAAAGGCCATATTCTTGATTGGCCAAGTCGGTCTTCCGATCTCATCCCAACAGAGCAGCTTCTATGTTATGGAAATGATGACAAAGAGAGCCACAAACCAGCAGCACCTAAAGGTGATTGCAGTAAAGGCCTAGCAGCACTTTGCATGGATATATTTATGTACAATGTATATCAACCTGTATATCAACATCAGATTTGTTTTCCCCAAAAATTGATAACAGCACCTGCTGTGCATCTGCAAGCCACTTTGCAACCTCCACCACAGTTCCTCCTTTTCATGCTACAGTATGTCTGACTTAATCCGTGTCCTGTTTATTTTGGATTTGTTTTGTTTGACGCTCTTTCTGCTGTTCTTCTTGACTAAAACAAACCTATCCACGAGACTTTCAAACAAGCACACCCTGCATCTTGTTCTGTGGTGAACAAGATAACGCAATTGCCTCAGACTGTGGCGTACACTTTAAATGGTTCTTTAAATCCCATGTGCCAGAATCTTTTATCTGCATATAAAATGAGAAACTGATAGAACAGATCCCAGTTATTTTACAGTAAAGTACAGTGTAGTATGGTACCTTATATATTCTACCATCACATCTGAATCAGCTTCAGCCAATGTGAAACGGTTTATGAGGTGATCCCTCCAATGAAAGGTTGAATTGAAGACTGTGATGTAACTAGCCATATCACCTGACTATGTGCAGTGACAATCTGCTTTAGGTGCACATGATGCAGAGAATAAACAACTTTGTTTCATTCATTAATTTCATTCATCTATTCTCCGAACTGCTTATTCACTTTAGCATTGTGGAAGGCCTGAGGCTATTTCAGCTTTCAAAGGGCAAGAGGTGAAGTACACCCTGGACAGGGTGGCGTGGTTAACGCAGAAATATAGACGTTGGCAACTGTGACAGAGTTTTAGACTCACTGATTAATCTGACATGCATGACTCTGGGAGGAAGTTGGAGCACCAGAGAGAACCCACACAGGCACAGGAAGAATATGCAAATTCCACACAGATGTGCCTGTGCCAGCCGGTGGATTCAAAGCTAGGACTTTCTTGCTGTCAAGCAACAATTCTTAACTATTTTGCCACTGTGCCACCCCTCAAACAAATTTTGTATAAAATTTTTTAAATCTTTTAAGTCTTATGTTGTAACACCTGATCTCAGTGATGTGTCCATAAAAAAACAACACACTGTGCCCACACACACTCCTACGATGCCCGACTATTGTGTTTAAAGTAGAGAAAAGGTAGTAATGTCTCTGATTCCTCCTGAAGAAAAGACCCACAGCCTTTAGATACCGAGGTTTGTTTAGCTTTCACTCGATGTGTGTGAGGATTTTATGAGAACAGTGATTTGGAAGGAAGCATGAATGACTCTTGAGTGAGCGTAGGGGCACATACGTGTGCGCATTTGTGTGTGTGGGCGTGCGCGTATGTGTGTCATCTCCAGCTGAGTAGCAGGATGCAGACAACCAGGAAGAGATAAGCGCGGGTGAATGGAGGGAGCTTAGCATGTGTGTGTGTACCGTGTGTGTGTGTGCATGTGTGTTCATGTAGGGAAATCACTTCACAAAGGCATGGAAGTGTGTGTTCCCCTGTCTACCAGCGCGGGACTCGGAGGAGATAAGCAGACAGCCAAATATTCCCCTTGTGTTTTCCCAGCAAAAACAGGAGGCGGAATACCAACCACTCAGACCGATGCCATGGGGTCAGGCGTGGAATGAGTCGCGCTTCCACTTCTTACAAGCTGCACATAGCTGCCAAGTCAGTGCATTAATTGCAACACGATTACTCCAGAAAATCTCAGGAGATGTGTGCGTGCGAGTGGGTTTAAATTCAGCTGCACATCAGCAGACACTTGTGTGTGTCTGTCAGAGGCTCTGCAGGCTCACACTGAAACATTTGTGTGTCCGTATCTGTGGCTGGATTAGCATATTGAAAGCTTGTATTTCAGAATGTGCAGGTAGATATTAAATGACATGCTCCCACACAGTACTAAGTGGAACAGTTACAGACATCAGGTGGTGAGGATGCAGGCATAAAACAAAAAACAGAATCATTTACTCGTTTGTATTTACAGTAGTGTTATTTTTTAGCCCAAGACTTGTGCATCTAAACAATAAACTGACACCATAAAATGATGAAAACTTTGCAAACTTTGAGCCAGATGAGAAGATAAGCAAACTCAATCTGCTGATGAGCATCATGCAAAACAGGCCAAAGCTCCAGAGCACCCTCCACACCAGTGGCTCTAAAAAAAATTTCTGCCTTCAGAAGCCGTAATTGACCCCACTACACACACATGCACAGCTTTCAGCAATTATTAACAATAAAAAATGACTCAAATTGAATTTTAGAGAAGTAAAGGTCATCAACATTGCATCACCAGACTTTATTATCTCTGCACAAATCTATCCATCCTCTTCCACTTATCCGATCCTACACAAATCATTCAAGTTAATTACATTTTTTTTAACCTTGGTCGTCCACACCCCACCCACAGCAGTTTCATACCTCACCAGTGGGGCTGCATTCACAGTTTAAAAAACCTACACTGACTCTGAGATGAGATGGTTTTGTCATTTTCTTATTATAAACCAAATCATCAGAGGAGAAAGTAAAAGGAGAATGAAATTTGAGGACTCAGTATTTAATATAAATGAGCTATACATGTTCAAATGATGTAAAAAGGTGCCAGCTGTCAAATGTCCAATAAAACAGAAATGCCTGAAAACAAATGGCACTTGTAAAATTATAAGGCTTATAAGATGAACGTATGTGTTGATTATTAGGAGTGTGTGTGCCTGTGTGCGTTTATGCAATTTGCTGCAAGAAACCTCAGCAGCTGAGTATAGAAGGCTCTTTATGTTCATCGATATTTTCAGAAAATAAATACATTCGCTGTGTTTTTTCTCTCAGTTATTTTAACCTTAAAGACTCGCTCGGTCTCACAAACATGCGTAGACTTACTGACTCCCTTTAACCTGCCGGGCTCCCATCAAAACACACACAAACGAATGAACGGTAAGTTCTTTGCATAGCTAAAAAGCCACAGAGACATGGGATTGCAGAGTCAACATAAAAATCACCCATAGAGATCAGTGTGACATGCACATGAGCAAACACACATGCAGACACACACACACACACTGGCCAATGTCCACGGTTGTCAGGTTTGTGTATTTGGTATGGGAAGAATGTGTGTTGGTCAGCGTGTGGACGCTTAGCGCTCTGGGGTGGAGTTCTTATCAGTCCAATGTGTCATCGCAGACAACATTAAGTACCACTAAAACACACATGGACACGCATGTACACAAACACACACGGAGAAAGACACACAAAGTCAGGAGGGTGTAACCCCAAACAAGGATCCAGATTTTAAAAGATGCTTATTTATTTTACACCATCCCAACATCCCTCTTATAGAAAGAGGAGAGGAGAGGGTCAGAAAAACCTTAAAAAATATATCAAAAAGATATTAAGTTAGATTATGAAATTCGTTGTTCTAGGCCTAAAAGCAAGAAGATCAACACACATATGTCCTATTGTTGGCGTTTTCTCTCTCATTTTGGAGCAAACTCGAGCACCTTGAGCCTACTGTGATTATGAATTGCTGCTCTATATATGAAACTGAACTGCATTTTCCCTTTTACCTAAGACACAATTACTAGGTGCCAAATGTTTCTTATTAATGGTTTGTGCACTTCAGGGACAATTAGGGGAGGAGCCAAGTAGTGGCCAAGGGTGGCCAGGGCCACCACACAGTTAATTGTGGTCATCCAACACAACACAGGATGGAGCTCCTCAGGGCACTGTGCATATACTCATCAGCCCTGAGGTACATGTATTCTTCTGTTTTACAGGAACACCTTTTTGCAGAACAATTTCTCAATCATTTTTGTTCCCAAATGAACAAAAACATAAAACCTAGGAAAAAAAAGTAATAATTTTATAGCTTATCAATATTTTAAAAATTAATAACTTGAGCAACAGCACAAGCTTGTTTTCATCAAGTGAAGGTAAAAAAAGAAGCATAAGATGTATTGTCTGTATAAGATAATAAGAAGAGTGAGGATTGAAGGATTTAATCTAATTATTCTTTGGCGTACAGTCATTTCCACAGTGGCTGGTGGTTGAATCCACTGGCCTGTTGGGCCTTTTCTGTGTGTTTGCATCATCTCCTAGTGACTCCGTGGGTTGTCTGCCGCATATTAGGTTATTAGCGATTCTTAATTGATTGTAGGTAGTGTGTCTGTCTGTTTCTCTGTCAGCCATATGACAGGCTGGTGACATGTCCAGGGTGTACCCTTCTTCTAGCGCTAGGACAGCTGGAAGAGGCTTTCACAAAAATTGTAACCCTTAATTGGATAAGCAGAAGAACATGGATGATTCACACCGCTGAAAACGTAATAATACCAGTTTCTATCTGATGTATCTTATCTGGTGCTGCCACTGGTCATCATTACACTGGTAACAGTCTAAAACATTTCCCATATAGCCAGCCTTAATAAAATGGGGATACGTAAATGGTCACCAACAAATACTGCATTTAAAGGTTATGGTCCAGGCGCTAACAGAGGAGAATAACTAGGAGGAGAGGGACTGGTTAAGAGAGCGACTATATAAAATCCAAAATGACCCCCCCCCTCCCCCCCCTTCCCGCCGCCAATAAAAGACCTATTAAAAAAATACACCTCTTATGTATAAAACTTTAAAACTTTAAAAAACTGGCAACCACTCGCTGACACAACAGACACATTTATTTTCGATTCAGTGAAAGATTTTCTTTCTTTTATTTTTTACACACAAGAAATTCGTTCATAGCGATTAAGCCACATCAGGGTGTTACTCCACAACAACTACACAAATGTTAAATGTTTATCACGTGTGCACGCGCATGTGTGTGAGAGACAGAACGTGAATCCGCGCCTGTGTAAATCCAGCTGTTATTTTTATTCCTGTTATTAGTTGACTTGACATCTGCACACGCGCGCAAACGTATGCGATCCATGCGCGCCACCAATATTTGGACTCTGGGGGATGCTTGAGCTGAATGTGAGCATGTTTGTGTGTTTGCATGCATTGAAAAGTGCATCAGACTTAACGTGACCGTCACCGTGGCATGCACGTGGCATGCATCTGCGAGATCGCTACAGACACCGACACCGGTTATGCGGTTATTGGCAGAAGCGCGCTGTCATCCCTCATACACACACGCACGTGCCGCCTCGGAGCCAGCTGTAGGAGGGCAGGATCACCGTGACCAGAGTAATAAATATAGTTCTTGTGTTACTTTTATAATTTAAAAGCTAAAATAAAGTAAAATGACTCACCAGCTTTGCAGGGGTCCTTGTAGTCAATGGTCTCCGCTCTCTCTTCCTCATAATATTCATAGTCTGGCTCCTCGTAGTCGAAACAGTTACAAATAGTAACTTTGCCCCAGAAAGTCAAGCCGGCAAGCACCAGTGTGATCCAGCGCATCTTACCAGCAAGTGCGGATGGCACACGGTCCATCTGAAGACTGAAATAACCAAATAACGGCCTCTCTGCTCGTCTCGTGCGCTACTGAGAGATGGACAATCCAATCTCCGAAGCACGGCGTTAAGAATTTATCGGGCCATCTTGAAGATTGGCGTCCTTTGTGACAGTCTGCTTGTGGATGGTGTAGGTTGTAGTAAGTTACCCTACTCCGACTGACTCTCCTCCATGGTTAAAGTACGCTGAGGTTTCCGTGCGTCCGTCTCTCAGTCAGCAAAGTGTCCGCTGAGAAGCTCCGCTGTCCTCCGCTGTGGCTTCGCAGGTGAAGCTGCTGCTAGACAAGCAAGAAAGAGGAGAGGTTAGGAGATCAGGGCTGGGTGATCTCTGAGCGTAAAGACGCACGGTGGTGTGTCTGCTGCTGCTGCACGCACGAGAATCATCCACCTTGTGTGTTTCCAACCAACACTCTTGTCCCTCGCCTAGCGCAATCTCTCTCTCTCTCTCTCTCTCTCTCTCTCTCTCTCTCTCTCTCTCTCTTTCTCTCGTGTCCGGTGGTGGTACTGTCTCTCTCTCTCAACCCAAGTCAGCGCACCGCCCATTCACACACACACACACACACACACACACACACACACACACACACACACACACACACACACACACACACAACCGCACTGTTCGTCCCAAGTGGTGCAGAACCACACGTGTAGCTGCCGTCATAGGCAACTCTCGCATTTAAGTTCATTTTATTAGATATGTAAGGTTGAAACAATTAGTAGTTGAAATATTAAGAAATAAATCAATAGTAATTCATGTTTTGTTCATTGGATTTATATGTTTAAATGTGTTATTTTTACTAATTGTGCAATTAGATAGGAACCTTTTCTATAGTTCCGTCTGTTGTTGCTAAGAGGGTATTTTTGGCTGGCACACTCAGCAAGCTAATTGAGACGAGCCACGAGGTTTGCACGTCCACAGTAAGATAGTAAATAGTAAGATAAATAAAAGAGTGCCTTTTTTGGACCTCCCCACGATGTAAGGATTAAAGTTTTATTCCCTTTGAGTGAGGCCAATGAGGTAAATGTTTTCTTTTGTTTATTTTCGTTGTATGTAAATATGCTAGTGTTGCGTGATATTCTAGTGCAATTACCGCAGTGTGAGGTGTAATGTGTATTTTATTGATTGTTTTGTTGGAATGTTTCGCCATATATAATGCTTAGGGGCTTTATTAAGAATATTCATTTAAGTTTGTATTTCTTTTTAGTTCTGACGGCATTGTATCGGCTGTGGTTGGACATCATTACAAGTTAAGGCATGTCGAAGAATCCTCCTGTCCGAAATAAATGTCAGTTAAAAAACAAGGAACAAGTTGAGCTTTATTACGACTCGAGGGGAGTAACAGTCAGAACTCAGCCTGCTTCGTGCTGGAGGAGAGAGAAGGAGAAAGAGGTCTGCCGCAGCGGAGCCGAGCGGGAGCGGAGCTGAGCCGAGTGGGAGCGGAGCTGAGCCGAGCCGAGCCGACAGCGCGCCGGGTCACGTGATTAAGCTCGCGTCTCTCTCAAGCATCAAAGACGCTCAAACACACACACAGACATCTCATAAAGCAACCAGAGTCCAGCGGTGCAGCTTGGTTAAGCTACAAAGAAGTAACACGTTTATACAAGTTAAATGTGGAGAGTAGATTTCTTTAGCTCATCTTAAAGGGACTCCGTCAAGCAATGAAAGTGGAAGTGTGGTGGTTTGGAGTAAAAGTTTAAGCTCATGTTATTGTTGTTTATGCTAAGTAACTGTAATTAAGGTACGTTTAAGTTGATTATAAGGGTTTGCTTATTTTTAAGACTGCATTAGATATTTAAAGGTCACATTATAGTATTTTGTTTGACATTGAAGGTTATTTTCTGTTTTACTACAAGTGAAGAGCAATTTACTATTTTGGTTTAAGAGTTTGTGACATATGTTTAAGTTGACTCTTTAAAGTAAAGCAATTTAAGGTCCTAGGTGCTTCATAAGGTGACTATTCACGTATTTAAGTTGACCTAGGTGACTTGAGTGTAGTACAATACCTTTGACTGTCTGTGACATGGAGCAAGAAGGCTGTGACACTGAAGCTGTGGAGCAGCAAGAAGCTTTTGAAGAGCAAGAAAGTTTGCCAGAACCATGCACAAGTAAAGCTACTAAAGAAGGAAGTTTGAGGAAAAGTCAAAGAGTTAAGAAGTTCACTGAAAGGGGCCAAGCACTACATGATGAAAAGGTGAACAAGCTTCAAGCTCGCTTCAAAGTCAGTTATGAAATGTGGAAAGTTGTTGCAAAACAAGGCAAAAAGGCACTTGAAGAACCTGTTAGTGCAAAACTTAAAGAGCTTATCGGCCGAGTTGAACATACCTCGGCAGAAGTGAAACAAGTTTATGATGAACTGCGCAATCATGAAACTCCTGATGCAGACACTCGCCGCAGAGTGGACACCTGTGATGCGGTTTCTCAAAAGATGATAAAGCTAGCTCAAGAAAAATTAGCAGCAGAAGAAGACGAAGAACTTTCTGAGAGATTGGTTCACTGGAGTGATATAGGATCAGCATTCAATTCTGCCGCCTCTCAAAGATCCAAAGGTTCGAATAGCAGGCAATCAAGAAGCTCAAGTAAGTTGTCTGTAAAGAGGCAAGAAGCAGCTGCAGAGCTTGCGGCTACTGAAGCAACTCTGAAGATTATGGAGGAATTGGAAAGTGAAAGAAAGGCACTTGAAATCCTTGAAGCAGAGAATGCTGAGAAACAGAAGGCCTTAGAGCAAAAGCGAAGAGAGCTTGAAAGGCTAGAAACAGTAAAGAGAATGAATGCTGCTAAAGCACGTTTGAAAGTGTACAATGACGAAGGAAGCTCAGATGAAGAAATATCAGACCTTCTGCACGAAAGGAGCAAACGGAGAAATGTCACAGCTAAACCGATGAATCAGTTTGCACATTCGCAACTTAATGCAAATGCAGAGCCGTTTGATATGCCACAAGCCAACTTAAGGTCACAACCAAGAGAAAGCAAACAGGAAGATAGTACCACAACATTGGCCCAAGCTCTAGCTGAGTCCATTCACATAAGTCGCCTACCAGTACCAGAACCTACAGTCTTCAACGGAGATCCTCTCAAGTACAAGGATTGGAAAATGTCGTTTCAAATGCTGATAGACAGAAAGAACATCCCAGTGAATGAAAAGATTTACTATCTTCACAAGTATGTTGGAGGACCGGCGAGAAAGGCTGTTGAGAGTTATTTTCTGTTGGGAACAGAGCGTGCTTATTACTCAGCATGGAACATTTTGGAGGAAAGATATGGAAGTTCATTTGTAATCACCAAAGCTTTCAGAGATAAGTTGACATCATGGCCAAGGATTGGGAACAAGGATAGCGTTGAACTTCGAGAATTTTCAGATTTTCTCAGAGGATGTGAAGCGGCCATGCTTCAGGTTAAAGGTCTTGAAGTTTTGAATGACTGCAATGAGAATCAGAGAATGCTAAGCAAGCTACCTGATTGGTTGTCAGCAAGATGGAATCGAAAGGTCATTGAAATTGAAGAACAAGATGGTTCTTTTCCAACATTTAGCCACTTTGTTGACTTCATTGCGAGAGAAGCCAAGATTGCGTGCAATCCAGTAACATCGCTTCATGCACTCAAAGCAGGTGACTCAGAGAAAATGAAATCTTTCAAGACAAGAAGTGTTGGAGCAAAGGTGCTAGTGAGTGCTGCAGAAGAGACGTCCAACACAAAAAAATGTGTGTTTTGTGAAAACTCAAATCATAGCATTCACACATGTAGGAAGTTTATGGACAAGGTCTTGAGTGAAAGAGTCAAATTTGTGCAAACTAAGGGACTGTGCTTTGGATGTCTAGGCTTTGGACACCAATCAAAGAAATGTGAAAGGAGAAAGATGTGTGACACATGTAAAGGGAAACACCCGACATGTTTGCATGAGGAACGAGACAAGACCTCAAAGAAAAGGAAAGAAAAGGAAAGTGACAAGGAACCACAAATGAAAGAGATGGAAGGCAATAAAGAGAGTAGAGAAACCAAACCCAAGGAAGCACCAAGTGAAGCAATATCAAACCGTGTGATTCAAAGTGACAGAAGTAATCTCACATCTACAATCATTCCAGTTTGGTTATCCACAACAAGCAATCCTGAACATGAGATTCTTCTCTATGCTCTTCTTGATAGCCAAAGTGACACGACATTCGTCTTGAAGGAAAAGGCAGATGCTCTGGATGCAGAGAAGGAATGTGTGCAGTTAAAGCTCTCGACAATGTCTTCTAAAGACACTTTAGTACCAAGTCAAAGGCTGTCTGGGTTACAGGTCAGAGGTTTCTCTTCTTCAAGGAGAATTCCTCTTCCTGTGACATACACAAGAGAGTTTATTCCTGCGAATTTGAGTCATATTCCCACACAAAGGACAGCAAGAGCGTGGCCACACTTAGAGCACCTGGCTGAAGAAATCGCTCCACTGATTGAATGTGACGTAGGCCTGCTCATTGGTTACAATTGTTCACAAGTGTTGGTACCCAGAGAAGTTGTGGCGGGAAAAGATAATGAACCTTTTGCCCAAAGAACAGACCTTGGCTGGACAATAGTTGGAGGAGCTAATCCATGTGTTGACTATGGGGATGCCATAGGATGTAGCCACAAGATCATTGTCAAGGAAGTGACACCCAATCAGTCAGCTGAGCAGTTGGTCAAAGAAGTGCAATACGTCTGTCGCACACAAGTCAAAGAGGTGGTCACATCTGCAGATGTAATTAAAGTGCTCGAGTCCGACTTCAATGAAAGAAAGGTGGAAGATTCACACTTCTCACAAGAAGATTTAAGGTTCATCTCCATAATGGAAGAAGGAGTGAAGATGAAAGCAGATGGACACTGTGAGTTACCTTTGCCATTTAAGGAAGACAGACCAAGTCTGGCAAACAACCGGAGCTGTGCAGAACACAGACTCAAAAATTTGAAGAGAAGATTTGAGAAGGACAAGCAATACCACAAAGACTACACAGAGTTCATGAGAGAGACTATAGAGCGTGGTGATGCAGAAAGAGTTCCCTCTGTAGACCGGGACAAAGGCCCTGCCTGGTACATTCCACACCATGGAGTGTATCATCCTCAAAAGCCTGGCAAAATAAGAGTGGTGTTTGATTGTTCAGCAAAGTACGGAGGGGTGTCCTTGAACGACTACCTGCTTACAGGGCCAGAGTTAACCAACTCTCTAGTGGGGGTCCTGTGCCGATTTCGGAAAGGTCCAGTTGCAGTGATGTGCGACATTGAGCGCATGTTTCATCAATTCAGAGTCAGAGAAGAAGATCAAAATTACTTTCGCTTCTTGTGGTGGGACAATGGAGACTTCAACTCTACTCCATCTGTCTATCGCATGCGCGTACACTTGTTTGGAGCTGCTTCTTCCCCTGCCTGTGCGAACTTTGGTCTCAAGTATATTGCTGCACAAGGTCAAGGCAAGTTCAGTGAAGCTACCATAAGATTCATTGAGCGAAATTTTTATGTGGACGATGGTCTTATCAGTTTCCACTCAGAAGAAGAGGCAATTCGTTTGGTGAAGGAAGCAAAGGAACTTTGCAGCACAGGAGGCTTGCGACTTCACAAGTTTGTTTCAAACAGTAAGCAAGTGCTTAATTCGCTACCGGAAGAAGATTGTGCAGAAACAGTAAGAAAGGACTTGTCACTGGGCGAGCAACAAATTGAAAGAGCCCTAGGTGTCAAATGGTGCATCGACTCGGATCATTTCCAGTTTCGAGTAGTTGTGAACGAGCAGCCACTTTCCAGAAGAGGAGTGTTGTCCACAGTAGCCTCTATTTACGATCCACTTGGCTTTGTGGCACCTTTTGTTCTACTTGGGAAGCAGATACTACAGCAAATGTGTCGAGAGAAAGCAGATTGGGACGAACCACTCACAAGCGATCTGAAGTCACGGTGGGAGTCCTGGTTGTTGGATCTAAAAAATCTAGCAGATGTCAAAATTGACAGATGTTACGTGCCAAAAGATTTTCAAACAGTTCAGAAGTACGAGCTTCACCATTTCTCAGACGCAAGTGTTTCAGGGTATGGTGTTTGTACGTACCTGAGAGCTGTCAGTGAAGCAGGACAAGTCCACTGCGCTCTTGTCTTTGCCAAGTCCAGAGTAGCACCCACGAAGGTTACTACGGTGCCAAGATTGGAGCTGTCTGCAGCAGTTGTAGCAGTGCGGATTAGTGACATGCTCAAAGCAGAGTTGGAGCTAGAAGATGCTCAAGAATTCTTCTGGACAGATTCTCAAGTTGTCTTGGGATATATCAACAACGATGCGAGACGTTTCCATGTTTTCGTTGCAAATCGCATTCAGCGTATTAAGGAAAGCACTCAACCGATGCAATGGAAGTTTGTGGTATCAGATCTCAATCCAGCAGACCATGCCTCGCGCGGACTGAAGGCCAAAGACCTCATTACCTCCAACTGGTTTAGTGGTCCAAGTTTTCTTTGGCAAGAGAAACTTCCCCACGAAGAAGTCACGGTGGGGAAACTTGATGCAGAGGATCCAGAAGTACGCAAAGTTGTTGTACTCCATACAACTACAGAAACAAATTCTTTGGCAGAACGTTTTCTGAAATTCTCCAGTTGGTCAAGGTTGGTCAAAGCTATGGCAAGACTTCTCAGATTTGTGAAAGAGTTTAAGGGCTTGGAAAGGAGAAGCAATAAAGCCACTAACCTTGAAGAAAGGAAAGAAGCCGAGCTTAAAGTCATATCCATTGTACAAAGATCAATCTTCTGCAAGGAAATCAAGGCACTTCAAACGCGAAAGGATCTACCCAAGGACAGAACAAACAGAAATGCAAAGATCAATGACATAGTGATCGTACAAGATGACCAAGCATCAAGAAACGACTGGAAGTTGGCCAAAGTTGTTGCCATACACCCGAGTGAAGATGGATGTATACGCAAAGTACAACTGTTAATGAGTGACTCATTGTTAGATGACCATGGAAAGAGACTGAGTAAACCAGTTCTACTTGACAGACCTATACACAAGACTGTGACACTATTAGAAGCAGATTAGTTTACATTTCATAAGTTCATAGGTGGAAATCACAAGTGATTTGGTGGGAGTGTAGCTGCCGTCATAGGCAACTCTCGCATTTAAGTTCATTTTATTAGATATGTAAGGTTGAAACAATTAGTAGTTGAAATATTAAGAAATAAATCAATAGTAATTCATGTTTTGTTCATTGGATTTATATGTTTAAATGTGTTATTTTTACTAATTGTGCAATTAGATAGGAACCTTTTCTATAGTTCCGTCTGTTGTTGCTAAGAGGGTATTTTTGGCTGGCACACTCAGCAAGCTAATTGAGACGAGCCACGAGGTTTGCACGTCCACAGTAAGATAGTAAATAGTAAGATAAATAAAAGAGTGCCTTTTTTGGACCTCCCCACGATGTAAGGATTAAAGTTTTATTCCCTTTGAGTGAGGCCAATGAGGTAAATGTTTTCTTTTGTTTATTTTCGTTGTATGTAAATATGCTAGTGTTGCGTGATATTCTAGTGCAATTACCGCAGTGTGAGGTGTAATGTGTATTTTATTGATTGTTTTGTTGGAATGTTTCGCCATATATAATGCTTAGGGGCTTTATTAAGAATATTCATTTAAGTTTGTATTTCTTTTTAGTTCTGACGGCATTGTATCGGCTGTGGTTGGACATCATTACAAGTTAAGGCATGTCGAAGAATCCTCCTGTCCGAAATAAATGTCAGTTAAAAAACAAGGAACAAGTTGAGCTTTATTACGACTCGAGGGGAGTAACAACACGTCTCTGTCTTCTTTTGTCTCCATTCAATGGACCATTCGCAGTCTTCTTCGTTCGTTTTTTTTTAATGCGCAAAACTCCTGAACCTTCTCTCTGATCTCAGAGAGGAAGCCGCTCACTAATCATCACCGGCTTAATTGGACCTTTATTCACATTGACCCGCAAAATAAAGTGAACTGGCAGTAAAGAACCGGTAGCGGTAAAAGTAACACGGTGGCCACAAATTTGCCTGTGACTCTAAGTAGGTGTTATCTGGTTATTCTGAGGCAGGTGCCAAGTAGGTGAGAGCCAAACCATAAACGCCCAGAGGCAGGAGCTTTACAGTCATGACGTGACAAGTGGTCTTTTATTCTGGCCCCCTTCTGAGTTGCTGTCATAGAGAGAGGGAGAGGGACATCAGTTTTAAACCTTTGAAACTTAAATAGTGAATTTCAATAAATAAATAAATAAATCCCTACTGAACAATGGCCTTTAGAGTGGGAGATAGTCTGCAACCCGAGATAGATAGATAGACCAGTCTGCCATTCACCTATGATGTCTTCTCTAATCTCTCATAAATACCCTTGGCAGCAGTAGGTCGGTCAACAACCGAGTTCGTGATCCTCCCCTGCATCCCTGACATCCACAGGTCCAGCGCAGCAGCCTGAGCGTGTTAGTTCATGAAAAGAACGCTAAGAGCATTTAGGCAAGAGGGGGAGAAAAAAATCCTTTACAGTCAATTTCATTTGACGTATTTTACTCTAATTTCGCACGGACTGCAAAGTTGTCAGGAACCACCCATAATCTCCCCCAGTGCTGCCTATACACGTGCACATGCACACACGGAAGACTACAGCAGTAAAAATAAAACCCCAGCAGTTGTTGACAGACAGTGAACACCTTGCCAGTGTAAATCCTCCTGAGACAAGCTCACCCATACGTCTCCACAGCTTACCTGCTGCGTTTACCTGCCCGGGGCGCGTTGGATTGCTGCGGAGCCACATAGCGACCCATCGTGCTGCAACTGTGGGGACTTTCTCCGGAGTCTCAGGGGGTCTCGGGGTGTCACTCGGTACCGGCAGTTTCAAACGTGCCTGACTCCCCCCATTTATTACCGGGAGATTACCGGAGCGCTGTCTCTGCCGCTCCCGACTAATCCTGCCCTCTGGGAGAGGTAGCGGCGCGCTGACGTCACGCCATCAATCCAGCCGCAAGCTGTCCACTATCCACGGTTGGACACAAATCCCTTAGAGCATAGGTGTCAAACTCTGGCCCGTGGGCCAAATTTGGCCCGCAGCCTAATTACATTTGGCCCGCGAAGCCATACCAAATTACTATTAGAGCTGGCCTACTGGCATTATACAGCTAATGTATATATTGTTTAGTATTAAGCTTTGCTTGTTCCATATTCAGTTTTTCAGCTAAACTTGTCCATAAGAAAAGATTCATTCTTATATCTGGAGGAATATATATATATATATATATATATATATATATATATATATATATATATATATATATATATATATATATTTTTTTTTTTTTTTTTTTTTTTTTTTTTTTTCAATAAATATTAACGTTAGCCCGCGACTTTGTTCCAGTTTTGAATTTTGGCCCACTGTGTATCTGAGTTTGACACCCCTGCCTTAGAGGCAGCACACACGCGCGCTCACGCGCGCGCGCAGGTCGACACACTCCTGGTTTTTTTTGTCCCAAAATTAACCTGCTGGACAACCTGAAAGTTTGTGGGATAGAAAAAAGGAGCAACAACCAACTCTGACAGGATGAATCTGTGTCAGTCTGATTCCTCATACTAAGATCAGGGTTCTGATATTATCAACGAGTCTTAATGGCAAGAATTGCACTAACAAGGATAATAAAAATAAATAGGTAGATAAAGAAAAACTTTGGGGAGAGCAAGCAAACTGCCATCACCAGCAGGGTGTGCTGAAGCACTACTGCTTAGCTCAGCAAAAAGTTTGGCACGTAAATGCCACGAGCCACTACTCTAAGCCAAAACGAGCTCTTGCCCTCCCACTCCACATTTTCAACCATTGTACAAAAACAAAAGACAAATGAAATTTTAATGAAATAAAAGTCAGCACAGCAGCACTGGCTGACACTTGCTTGTGTGTTTTCCAACCAAGTCACCTTCACTCAGCTTCATTTCACTTCACAAGTTTCTACTGGTCATCCATGCCTAGGGGTATCTTATAGTTTGTGACTCACTGCACTAATCGGTGTGTTTAAGTGTGCAGTTGTTAACCGCAGGTCAAATACATTCTTTCTACATCCATGTTATGCCGATGCGTGTTGATTTGCATAGACGTTTGGGTGAAGCTGGTGGGCATGTTGTTGTTTTGGGAGTGCATGTCACAAGACTCGTACTTACCACGAGAACAGTGTTAAAGTTATTTTAAAAAGCCTCCACACTTTACTTAGTGTTTGTGTGCGCGTGTGTTTAGTGCTTATTTGTGGTCTGCTTTTCCCTCTCGAACACCTGCAAATTAACACCAGGGAAGGCATTTAGTGGCATTTTTGGCCTTTCAAGCCACTTACAGTCCATCTGTGTGGTTACTACCCACCAAATCTATTCAGCAAAAACGCTTCCTTCTTAAATAGGCTCCAGCTATTGAAATTAATGCTGTGTTCAGGTATTTGTGTCCCTATTTAAAGCACTTATCGATCAGTGAAACTCTGTGAAAGTACCTCGCCAGCATTCTGACCCAGCGCACTGACCACCACCCCTCCCTGAAGCCACACTCTCTCATATCCAAACACACACATACACCCGCACACAAATATCAAGAGGAACCCTCAAACAAAGCAGCAGCCCCTCGAGACTCCTCCAAGTGCTGTGGTCTGCAGGTATTGGAGCACTAATATTAGCTTTGTTTCTAGATGCAGTAGAATTGAACTGCACCAGGTTTGCTGCACACTACTCTGACTTCAAAGATATGCATTATCTGAATCAGGCATTTGAGTGATCCACTCTGGTTATAACAGACTGTTTAAGCTATCTTTGTCACTCATAGAGTCCCCAGTTACCTTGAATTAATTCTGCTGTAATCCATAGAAACATATCAAATCCACAGCAACATTTCCTACACTGCCATTCATCTATATGAAGACAACAGCCACATTTTCATGATATTCATGTCAAAATATTACATTCAGCTTTGATGTGCAACATATTCATCAACCTGATGAAATGCTGCTAAAAACAGAGATTTTGACCCAAAATGTGACTTGAATGAGATTTAAAGCACGACTTATCAAGCTGAAAGAAATCTGTAATGTAAAAAATGTATGCTATAATATGAGCATACAGCTGTTTTTACTTAAATAGATAAAAACAGCTGCATGCTCTGGAAGGCGGACACAGTGGTGGTGGTGGAGCATTTAGCTGAAGAAGCAGATGTTTCCCTCAGGAACATGTTAAGTATGTTATGTATATTTAGCAGGTTTCCAAGAACATAAATAATACATGTACACTACAAACGCCCCTAAATCAATGCATACAGCCCTAAATGAGATCTTAAATCTGAAGAAATTGATCATTGCATGAGAATCTTATTTCTGGTGACCTGGTGTATCTCTTTGTTTACTGCTACAGCAGTATAAGTAACACAACATGTAGTGGTACACTGTGACGCCATGTTACTGTAAGCATTGTTCAAGTAAATATCATGTATATTCAGGTAAGCTTTTGTTGCGATGCAACCTACTGAGAACCTGTACTTAGTTCTCATAGCTGGTGGATATATCATACAAACAACACAACTCTCTTTTCCTCCTTTTGCTACCATTTATTCTATTTGCATTTATTTTTGTTGGTGTTTTTTTCCACTTGATGCAGGATCAGCAGATCATTTCATTCAAATTTCTGACTTTTCTTCATAATTTAGTTTCTGTCCTTTATTGGTTAAAATATTTTTTTAAATGGCTCATTTGTGACGTAGCACAGTGCTTTGTAACGGAAAGCATGGCTAAACATCGGTCAGTCATTCATCCAAAATAAACTCCTTGACTGGACTTTAAGGCCAAAGACTTCAAGGGTCAAGTTTTTAACCACAATAACAAGTTTTTAACAAGCCTGGGTAGTTGACTTTGTGGTAGGACTTGACTTAAGCGGTCAAAGAAGTGCAGGAGACTGATGCTTTGCAGTGTAGCAACTGATTTATTCACCATTTTGTGACCCAAACAATATTTACAAAGAAACAAATAAGAAACTCAACTCCAAATTAACTCAGTTCAAATAAACATAACTGAACTTAAATCAACGGAAACTAAGGTCAGCCTGCACACAGCTACACTGACCTGAACCTTTCTCTTCGAACACCTGAGTTTTTCTGCTTAAATAGTCCACTTAACCAAACAATTTCTCCTCTGGACTATTCCATTCAGTAGGTAAGATGAACATGATTATATTCAAACCTCTACTGCCACTCTTTACTAACAACATAAACTCTATGGTGTAATCAATACATAGTACAACAATAAATCTATTTCTCCATAAACCCTCTAAAATCAACTTTATTAAATTACAAGAATTCTTCCCCTTCTGCACCTGGTCTCATCCTGTGACCTCAGATGAACCCAGAAGCTATAAAGCAGGAAGTAAAACTACATTTCCTCCTTTTGTTTCTGGAAGACAGGTAGGTAAGGTAAGTTCTAAACAATACAAATTAACAGTTGAAATAAAGAACATGTTAACTTAACAAACTCGTAGGAATTGATTTAAACCAAGATGTTATATTATATAATCTGTAAAAGTGCAAAACATAAACAAACCCGGGATAGTAGATGTTTGCCTGTTGCAGACTACATATGAAATATGGTTTAATCAGAACAAGAATGTTGACTAAGAATATGGACAAATGGTCTTCTCACCCACTTTGTCACAGACTCCATAAAACAGTAGTATTTTTCAACACTGGTAACCTACGTGATTACAAAGACATTTCCTGTATACATTTTTTGCCCACTAATCCTTCATTTATTATATCTGTAACTTTGTTCATCCCCTGCTGTCCTCTAGTTGTTTTTCGCTGTTTTTTGTTGAAGGCCTCATAATTCAATATCCTATTTTTTAAAAATGTTTAAAATAATTACATCTCTGTATTTATAAATAGATGTAATAATTTATTTACTGCACTTTGGTCAGTGAAATCTGTGTGTAAAAATGTGTTTATAATATGTGCCTTATAAATAAATGTTTACTATCTTACTTGCCTACTTATTTAGTTACTTTTTTGTACGAGTTTATCCCCACAAACTGCATTGTGGGAGCAAGAACCCCCAAAGAGCAAGTGATGCTGACCGCCTTTGATCGAGCCGGAGAAACCTCACCTTTCTGTATCTTTCTTTATCCTCAGGGCTTACAAAGCTATGACCGCTAGTTAGCTAATAAACTAAAGTCAACTATATAGAGTGAACTACCTAGTCACATGAGGCAAGGTGTGAAAACAGGTGTAGGTTTTAGTGGACTTTAGATAGTTATATTAGTCCCGGTGTTAGATTCAGACCTTCCTTAGAGTCTTTACCAGACAGTGTGCTTGCTTTCTTAGGCATATCAAAACTGTTATATAAAAATAATTACCTACTCTTTTATAAAATAAAAGATAAACGAGATTCCTTGGTTTCTTAACAGACACCACTGAGACGATAACCTCTACTACAGCATGAACATCATACTCTTGCCCGACCTCTGTAACTTTCACTGAAGTAAATTAGTGAAAGATAAGTTTTGGATAGCTAATAAAAGAGGGGGACAGGTTAGAGGGGAACAGGCAGAGGCAGAAAATGAAGACAAAGCTAAAACGATAACAATACCTTAGGTAAGAAAAAAGAAAATATTATGTGTTCTCCTAGGTCTGCTGACTGTGGAAGTGTCATAAGAGGTTTATGAAATTCCTCAAGAGGAAGCAAAGAGGTGGCCAGAGACATCCATCACCTTTTGGCTAAAAGACAGTCTGCTGACACCACAACAGAGCCCAGCAGAGGATGATGATAATGCCTGGATATTGCTCGGTAGCTTCAAAAACACGTCGAGGCAGTTTAATTTCCTCATAACTTTTACTGCTGAAAAAGAAAAACAAAGCATACAAAAAAAAATCTCGAAACAATGTGAAACTTGAGGTTTTTATTTTTAAGTTCAGCAGCAAAAGGAATGAAGGCGCCCATGTATGCTCTCTGTCCGTGTTACTGGAAAGTGCATATATATGCAGCACTCACATACAAGACACACATGGCAGCTACTATGTGAAGTGGCTCCTTATGTAAACAGAGCGAGCGGAGGGAAGACGAGGTGTGGAGAGGAAATCCTCTGCATAAATGCCAAGCTGTGCGTGCCATTCGCTCTCCCTTGTTCTTATTTCCTCTTTTCTGCACCTCTCATGGCTCTGATTCTGCTCCTTCATCTCTCCTCCGCTACCTCTCGTGCGGGTGTGCGCGTGCCAGTTTGGAAAGATGACACAGACCTGCTTTTTGTCTTTGTGCCACCAGAATTTGCCGACACGGGAGAAGAAGAATGAAAGCAGGATGCACACTGGTGTCAAAAGATGGCCGCAGCTGCAAGGAGGTAGAGACGGAAAAACATATGCAGGAAAATGAGGAAGGGAAGATCTCCCAGTAAATGCCTTACTGTAAAAGGGTCAAAGGGGCTGTTGAACCTTTACACTCTTATATACAGTGTCTAAGATTCTTCCTTAGCTGTGTCCTGTAGAGTTCATGGATATGTTATTTTTCTAATCTCAAATCATTTTATTTATTTATTTATTTATTAACCTTTATTTAACCAGGAAGATCCCATTGAGATTAAAAACCTCTTTTTCAAGGGAGACCTGGCCAAGATAGGCAGCAGCAGATGTCTCACAGTTACAGAAATTACTCAAACACAGGCAGCAACAAGACGCATGCAACAATAAGTGAAAGAATACAAATAAAATAAAAATAAAATTCAATAAAATTCAAATAAAATAAAAAGTCAGTTAAAATGACAATCAATCTAATTGAAACAGTTGCATGTTATGGACTTTCAGTATCATTTGCTGGTACTGAAATGTATTTAGATCCTAGTGCTGATATATTTATCAATGAGAATATAAAAGTGACATCTCCTATTGGTTTTGGACTTTGAACTGTTTTTTAAAACCAGAAGTTACCACATTTAGATTGAAGGGTGGAGCGCGAAGTTGTGCAGGTACACAGACACACGTATCAGCTCATTTATAAAGGCTGCAGACTAATAAAACACTGGAATTTCACCATAGCCCCATATCCGCAGCCCAACCTTCTCAGAAGGTCTGTACTACACAGCAAGCCAAAATAGAAATCTGATAATCCATTAAAAATGCTCCAAAAGGCACGATGACTGACCCACAGGTCCAGTTCAATGATTTAAAGTCGGAGGACAGGTGACTGGCTCCAGGACTATCAGTCATCCCTAACTCAGTTATCCAGATGCAAAAGTTATTAACAGGAAAAACCCTCCTGGAGCATGTGTCCCTGATCAGGACACATTATGCTCCACATTTTTATCGACTGGGTTAAGGTTTATTATTTAGTTTTTTGTTTGTTCTTTATCTACAATATGAAATTAAATGAAGAATATCCAGACACAAGATTATTGTCTGAATTTTGTTCAGATTGTGATTTTCTATCATCGTCCTCACCTTATGACACTCACTTGGACTTATTGAACTAATATCTACGTTTTTGTTTTTGTTTTTTAAATTTAAAAAACAACTTTTTGTTGATCCAGTCATTTTGTCATTACTGAACAAGGAGGAAGAAAGTTGAGTTGAATGTCGAGTTAGAATTTGGGGAACAGTAACAGACAGCGCCACACACCGAGTGAGACCACCTTAACAGACCAACCACCTTGCTTCTCTGAAAGCTGAAGATGCTGAAAGTGTGTGTGTGTACAGTAGCCATTTGCTGACATTGCACTTCTTCTGGAACTTGGTATTGGGTGTGCACTTGTATTACTCGTGTTATGGGGACATAAATCTATTTACGCTGTTATAACATGGAGGCTCAGCTTTGTTTTGGGGGGCAAAAAAGCAAGTTTTCATAACATGATTTACCAAATTTTAGAAGAATTGATTTAAGGT
Source organism: Rhamphochromis longiceps (assembly GCF_057381845.1). Classification (NCBI taxonomy): domain Eukaryota; kingdom Metazoa; phylum Chordata; class Actinopteri; order Cichliformes; family Cichlidae; genus Rhamphochromis; species Rhamphochromis longiceps. Next base: position 18,918,674 of record NC_140562.1, read on the forward strand.
AATGTAAGACTACACTAGGGTAAAGCTCCAGGAACTTAATATAAGTCAATGCAATGTCCTCAGAGATATGGTAACGCAGCTGTATGATCAACGTGTGTGTGTGCGCTCTGGCCTCTGCTTACTGCAGATATGCTTCTTTTCAGAAAGGCTATAGAAATATGCTGTGTGTGTGTGTGTGTGTGTGTGTGTGTGTGTGTGTGTGTGTGTGTGTGTGTGTGTGTGTGTGTGTGTGTGTGTGTGTGTGAGAGAGAGAGAGAGAGAGAGAGAGAGAGAGAGAGCGAGAGAAGAGAGTGAGTGAGTGAGGGTTGATTTGCTGTACAAAGATCTTTTAGCTGCAAAATCAGCTTTGGCACATTGTGAGAACCAATGTTTTTCTCAAAACTGAGAAAGAAGTTCCTGTTAACTGAAGTCAAGCGACAGACCATAGACTGTGTAAAAAGTTAAACAAAGATCACATTTTAAACCATATCTTGAGACCCTTTGTTGATAGCAGCCTGTTGAAAAAAAAAACACATCATTTATTCACATTTCTTTATTTGAATCTATTAAAAATGCAAAAGATAACACAGTGTGAGAGGCAAATTTGACATTTGTATTCATATTGTCACCAGTAGGTCAGGAGAGGGGTACAGCAGTGCACTGTTATGATTTGGGCCTTGATTTTGGACAGTAGTGTTGGAGGTCAAATTTGATGGAATTATAGACAGAAAAAGTGTAATTTGGAAGATTTTGATCCAACATTTGGAAAGCATCTAATTGGCTTCTTTTTCAGCATGCCAAATGATCCCAAACTGCTATTAGAGTAAGATGGATAGAAAAACACACAATATAACACTATCAGTCATGGATTGGCCTCACCAGAGCACGCACCTCAACATTACTGAAGCGGTGTGGGATCATCCTGACAGAGAACAGAAGGGAGAAATCCTCATATCAAAGATCAAACCCAGTTTCAGCTCAGAGTTAATACCACCAGTTTGAGATATCAAAATGTGCCCACAGTTCTTGTTGAGTGGAGCTTTTAAAGTTCAGAAAATGTTCTTGTTGCGTCTCAAATAATTTTAACTGAGTCAGCATGAACTCAGCTGAAGACAAGTTTTAAAATTTTGACAAAAAAATAAGTTACCGAGTAAAAAAAAAATTGGGAGTGTGAAAGAAATGTATGTACTGAACCTCTGAGCCCGCTCTCCTTCTCTCACAGCTTATTTACCATCTTATTCACCTGTAGGCTGATATAAATCAACAAGTCGATATAGATCATTGCAACTCTAATAATCAAGGAGTTTTAGCATTATTATAGATTACATATATACAGGTTCTGAGGTGTGATTTATCGTTACCACTCCTTACACATGTATCACAAAAGAAGGAGCAGAGACAGATCAGTTACTCCTCCACCATTTGTATGAAGACAAGGCTGCATTACATACTTTCAGTGAACCTGAGAATAAAACAGGTCTATATTTTTTAGTTTTTACTTACCAAATCATTCTTGGGTCATTTTTAAAACAAACAGTCTAACTTTGTTAAAAATAAGCCAAACATTTTAACAACAAATGCAATCAGGCTGTGACTTATCAGATTTGTGACTTAATGGTTTAATGACTGAGAGTTTGATGGTGAACCTTTACAGAGGGTGCAGAAACCTTTAGAAGATTGTAGTCTTCATGTGCAAACACTTCTTCTCTCTGTGATTTGTCAGGTCGTCAGCACACTACTGTCATCTGCAGGATTTAAGAAGTAATGACAAAGACGAGCTGTGGCAGCAGGAGTGTAAAATTAGACATGCAACCAAACAAACGCATTCATAAAAGTCCTGGTTTTCTAAGTGTGTGTGTGTACAGAAAGAACATTTCTGAAATGCAGTAAAACTGAATCTGTTTTCAAATAAATCAGTAAAAGTCACGATAAACACCTCCATGCTGTTTTCTCTAGTCAAACGTCAACATTGGAACCTCATAAATGATAAACAAGAAGCCGACCCCCTATTTTTTGTTATAAATCGCTCCAACACTTATCAAAATATTTGCTGATTACTTCAGTCCAATAATTAACTAATTACCAGCACAGTGTCATCACATTTTTACTGGCCCCAGTGCCAAAACAAATAGGTCTTCCTGCATTATTGATGAGGGAGGAGCTGTCTAATATCACGTTTGACTGATCAGATTAATGTCCTCTTCCCTCTCTCAGCAGGTCCCCTCTGTGTCCCGCTCTGCCCTGAAGTCAGAGCAGCTTGATCAATGGTATTGATGACAAGATGCTAATAGCAGATGCTAATAGGGTCGGTATGAGTAATAGACCGAGGTTGCCATTGATCTGCAGAGTTAGCATCTAATGCTAAAACAGCTGATTCAACCGCATAGTTGGACTAAAAGTGCCACCCTTGCTAGGTGTGTGTGTGTGTGTGTGTGTGTGTGTGTGTGTGTGTGTGTGTGTGTGTGTGTGTGTGTGTGTGTGTGTGTGTGTGTGTGTGTGTGACTGCAGGGAGTGAAAGTTAGATAACAATGCTTAAGGCCATTTTTTTCTACCAATATGAAGGCACAATATGTACAAGCACGCAGTAAGATTTATATCTAAACACAAAGCTGAAGTCAAACACTGGCACTGGCTTGTCTATCTCACATAAATTATGTCCTCCCTTATTCAAGATTCATAACTTATTAGACTAGGCAAGCAATTTCAATCCAAGAACTTGGAAGTGAAGGGGTCTTTTGACAGCAGGTTTTAGTCCTAATATGAAGCACAGATGCTTTTAATGACATTATTGATGGCTCTGATCTTTTCAGAAATCCTTGTAAGTTAGGAAAGAAGGAAAGCGAGCCAGCAGAAACCAGAACCGTGAAACTTGGTGGAATTCATCCATCTGTAATTTTAGCACTGGACAGCGTTTTTCCTGCTGTGAAATATCAGATGTCCTTCTGTAAAAACAGACTTCTGAGTCAGTGAACACAGGCTGCTTTAAATCAAATCGGATCTGCCCTTTGTGGAGGTAAATATATGGTATAGAATAAATAAGCTGTAATATCAAAGTAAAGTTACACTGAGCTAAGTATCTCCAGACAGGCGTTCAGGTAAGTTTCAAAAAGGCTTTTACCACAGGGCCAACATCCCAACCTCCTTTAGCTACAGAACAGGCACGTTTCTGGGAGTGTTGGTGTGAGAGTGGTTCAGTCAGATTTACAGGTAAGTACAAGGCTGGCTCATATATCTCATATATTCAAGAAGCACTGTGAGCTGACAAAGGGGTCGGGAAAGCAGTTCAAAGATGCCTGAGCTATACAGGCTGAATGTGAGTAGAGCCACAATCTAAAAGTGAGTGCAGACAAGAGTCAGGTTTAAGTGCTGTCACTGAAAGACAAAAAGCTGCCATGCCAACAACAGGTGTGTCCTCTCTGGACCACACCCACCTCCGTACACGCACACAGAGGAGAGGGAGAGACAAACAGATCTTTCAATCTGAGCATCAGGATGGGGAATAAAGATGAATGTGACGTAGTCATTTGTGCCGGTTTCAGTTAATGAGTATTTTAGAAATTACTGATCTGCCAGGCATTATATGGGCACACTGAGCATTAGTTAAACGTCACTCCTCACCAGATGCGCAGTCAAAGTGAAGTGGTTAAGTGAACAAATCCATGAAAACACAAGCTCACTGTTTCTTACTTGTTCTCATTGCTGTTTGTTAAAGGTCAGTCACACCCACACATCTGTTTTCACTTATTCTGCCTGATTAGACCTCAGTTTGGAGTTGCTAAAATTGCATGAATCCACTGCACTATGCATTAATGTGCAAGGGGGAAAAAAACGATATATGTAAAGTGATTAGAAGAGTCAAACTGACATCAGAAATTGAGTCCATGCCAACACAATTTAGAGATGATGTCCACTGTAACCAACCTTAATATTAATAAAATATTTACAAAAACAAAATAATTACATTCAGTGTTTAACAGAAATTCTGAATGTAACAAAATCATTTTCTTTTGAATTAAACATTTTTTTATTATCCTGATTTATAAAACTTCTTTTTTCTTACTCGTTTGAACATTGCTATACTGCTGGTATACAAGATCGAGAAGCTCCTGCACTGATCTTACTTCCCATTTTTTTTAATTGTTTTTGCTTTTTACCAATAAATTCATAAACTATAACATAAGTTTAAGTTTATGCAGAAATGAGCTGTTTCTATAAAAAAAAGAGAAGGCTAAAAGGTTACCAAGTCAGAGAGATGCACAGCGTTGCTGCACTCAAACAGAATAGAAATCTACATCAGAATTTTATATTCTCATCTTATTTGAGCTGTAAAATGTTTAAAATGCAAACATCATCTTCTTATACAATAATCAAACAGGCACGTGCTTGTACCAGAACATCAAACTTGGTTTGGTAAGTCAGAATTTGCAGTAGTGATTGTTATATGACCATTTCACGGATGGGTGTTTGCTATAATTATAGGCGGTAACTTCTCCAACCATCCGTAAGCAACACCTTATGGCAACAGCTGTGAGCACTGAAAACCTAAAACTATATGCTGTTAGATGAGCTGACATCATAAAGTGAAATTCTTTTGCTCATGAGGAAATAAAGAAACCATAAATAAAATGACTTTGTTAACAGATTTGAGGCATTAATGCAAAACTTCTGCTGAATGTTTCCCCTGTAATCCACTGTGGCATCTCGCCATCGGGCCTATTTTTAGGGACTGTTTCTCTATTTCCTTGCAAACAGCAAATGCTTTCCAAATTATCCCTGTAAAAAAGTAAAAAGCTCAAAATAGAGGGGCTATTTTGAGCTTTTAATGAAAACCTAATAAAGGCTTTAGCCTTACCCATTTGCTCCCATCCATCAGCCTCATTAAGAAGTGAACAACTGCAGTTGCTCTCACCCAAAAAGAGCTGAAACAAAAGAGACCAGACGGCAGTTCGACAACATAAAGAGGGGAGTTTTATTGATTTGTTTATTCTTTACATTGTTTAAACCATTTCCATAGCCATAAATTCAATAAATCCTTTCTGAGCTCTAAAATGAAGTGAACTGCATCCATGTAAGTCAGCCAACTGTCCACTCAAAAGATTCATGTTGCAGTAAACATGAATCTTCCTTCGTTATGTTTTACAGTATTTCCTGTGTAGTGCACATACAAAGGAATGGCTTTGGGTTGACTGATTTATTAGTGTCATGATCGTGGTTCTTCATATTTTTTTAGTTACAAAAAAAACTTTTCTTGCTATACCTAGTTCATAAATACAGTATATATTATAATATTATAACCATTCATCTTGTGCTGGAATCAAAGCTGTGCTGCAGTTTTAAAAAATCGTAACATCAATAACATATATGGAAACTAGCTTGCCTGTATAGACTGTTTACAATATGATGTTTACAGTGATTTTACAGTGTTTTCAATGTCCCTGATTATCTCAGTACCGTAGTGCGACATCGGCTTTATTTTACAGGAAAAAAACAGCACGAGTATCAGAGTGTGTGTTTACAGCTACTCAGACTTGGAAGGTTTCGTGTGTAGTAGCGTTGTGTATGTATTGGTACTAAAGCCTGGAGAAACAGAGACATTTAAAACAGGAGGGGAAATGAATACTTATAGACAGAGCCATGTGGCAACCATGTAAACAGATCTTTTACATACATTATTACTCAGTCAGTCATTCATTGGATATATAGGTGAGTGCCATGGTTACCAATCACGTGTACGATAAAGAACACAATACCACGGAAGTCAAGACCAATCTCACTGCCAGCAAGTTGCCTGCAAATTCCTCCTTTTGTCTTTCACTGCGCGCGCAGGATATTCAAACAATCTACAGGAGTGTGAGGCAAACTCTTACATTAATAAACAACAAAATTAATTAAAGTAAGAATGGAGAGAACACAATCAAAAGAAAGAAGTAGAAGAAGAGACAATATATTCTTTTTCAGAGCGGACGGGCACACAGAACGTTGACTATATTACATCGAATTGTGGATGCTCCGATCGTCAGCGAGACAAAATCGTTAGAAGTTCAGTGTCTCTGACATCATCTTCCACCAATCCATCAGCTCCTCCCGCTCCTCCTCCTTCCTCTCCATCAGGGACTCCAGCTCAAAATCCACCTGAGACACACAAGATACAGCAGCTGAGAACCAAGGAGGATCCAACGGACTTTGGAGCTAATGTGTTGGTTTTGTAAGTTGTTCTTTAACTAGAAACTTTTCTATTCATTCATTCAAATGTTGCTTTTTTTCCTATTTTCTCTATCCAAACATTGATTGTATCGACAGGCAGGCATTAGGATGGAATCAATACTGGATATTTTGTTGCTATTCTTTAATTCCAATATGTAAAATATGTATTCGTTTTTTGGAAATGAAAAAAATACATCTCAAACCTGCTCTATAAAGAATAGCAGAACCTTTTTGTGTTTATTGTCACGTCTACAGACGGAACAGAAGATGATCCAAAGGGTTTTAGAAACAGGCACATTTACACTCCAGGTCTCCAAAAAAAAAAAACAATTTCAAAATACATGAAAAGCTGAAAGGTGTGTTTTATTGTGGAAACTTATTATTGTGGAAAGTAAAAATCACAGTGATTTATTGGTCACTAAAATGTTCAGAATTTGCTAAGTCATGACACATTGCTCTCCTGCTCATACCTCTAGGTTAAAAGGAATACTGGAGCTGTATTTACCGGAATCACACCAAACGTTTCAGTATGACACACGAGTCGTTTATATGTTGAAGTTTAACATATAAACTATGATAGGTGTATTTGGTCTATATGATAGGTTTTCTGCACTTCTTGAGCAGTTCAGTTAATCCACAGTTACAGGTGGTCACATGTAGATGAATATCACTGCTTTCTTTGATCTCTCTCCAGGCTTTTACTGACTCAGAACAGATCGCAGCATCGAACAGCGATGTAGCAGCACCATCGACCAGGACAGGGCCGGTTGGAAGACAATTCTATTAAACTACAACTGACACCAGATCTTATCTTAAAACACTAACAGGGTTATCATGACCCCCCATATGAGACCATATCAACATAATAATAACATCTTTACTGTCATTGCACATATGCAATAAAATCGAATGCAATCTATAAGCGCAGACATCTGAAAAAAGGATAAAAATGTCTTGTATGTCAAAAAGAAATCTATGAAGGTCTCTAAAAGTAGCCATTTTCCTGTGCCTTCAGTGCGCGATTCATTCTCTTTTAAAATTTGCACAGTTCCAGCAGTGTTTAGTGCAGTTATTACTTCAGCTTTTTCATCTGTTTGTCCTTGTTTTTAATGTCCTGAAAAGTCTGGGCAGAAGTTCAAAAATAGCAGAACTGATTCCATCTGATAATAAAGACTCTGTGATGCAACTGGAAGCTTTGAAAAGATTCTTTAGCTATTAGTTGATAAACTAAAGCATCCTCCATGACAGGAAAACAACTGGTTCTCTAGAAATTAATCTGGGCAATCTTAAGATTGTTAACAGGGCTGGTAAGAAGAAAAAAATAGAGACTCTGATATCTTTTATCAAGAATATGCAATCCAGACTGATTTTGAATAGAATTCAGTTTAAATACTCATAATCATTTTTCTGCTGCAGACTCACTTGGTAGCTTGCAGACTTTAAAAATTCTGCCCTACAAATTCCGTCCTATGCAGCTTGACATGAGGGCTTCTGAGTGAACAAACTCTCCTCCCTTTGTTACTCATACTAAGCACTTAACAGCTGTTAAACGTTTAGTGGCTTATTGTGAACAGACACTTCAACCGAGACCTTACATTATTACGTAGGCGGTGCCAACATTAGTCAGACATCCAGCATCTGATGTGTTTGTGGTGTCTGCTGGAGGGACCAAGGTTCAGTGACTTATTCTAGATTGTATATTTTCATATAGGTGTAGGGTTTAGAGATCCAGAAAATATGGCTGGGAAACTTCCACTCAGGTTACCTTCTGGAAAGATAGAGGACCCCACAGGGAATGTGATGGGTCATTTGTTTGTGTGTCTTACCCTGGTTGCAGGGCTGTAGGGTACAGCCACCTTCTTGATGACAGTCAGGTATCCAGGGGCAGAGGCTGCCACTTTGTAGTTTCCTGGAGCCAGTAGGCGCCAATAGTCTCCATCTTTGGCTATAAAATACAGATTGTCTTATTAAAATGTGTTTAACCAACACACTGATGCTCAGAGCAGCTCCGAGCAACAACTGCAGTACCCACACTATCCACGAGATGGAGGCATTGCACCATCTCTCCGTTATATTTCTCACATGGAGCAAGCAAAAGCTGTGATAGCACTTGTGCTTTGTGAATTGTGTGAATTTACCTGTGGTGATGTCATGGTCAATACCCTCCACAGATACAGTGGCATTGGAAATAGGGTTGCCCTGAAGGTCACGGATAAAGCCCTTAACACCACGGTGAACCTGCACACAATGCGCACATTGACACGTGAAGAACATGTTCCCTCTAGGACTGATGGCAGCATTTTTTCAGGTGTAAAAGATTTGTTCGTTTTTGGTGGAGAAGATGTAATGTAACAGTGTCCTCAGCAGAGCATTGAGCATTTAATAAATATAGAGCTTTTTCTGGTTGAGCAATCTCTTGTGAGCAAACAAAGGAAGAAGTGGCATCACCACAAATTAGTGTCTGACGTCTGGATGGGCAGTTGCAACTCTGACGGCGTGAGGCTGCATTACGTGTCCGATTATGTGGTTCCTTTTTACCATCAAAGTCACGATTCTTTCACCTCCATTAGCAGAATTAGTCACATAAATCCTGCCAGATCCAACCTATGATCTGAAAATATGTTGTGACTGTGAAGGTCAATTTTGCTCTTATAGATGACACATTTTGCAGTTTATTTCAAGCATTAGCACTTATAGACTTGAGATTGCAAACATTGGTATTGTCTCTGGGTCAGCTGTGCAAATGGAAGAGACTGCAAACCGTGATTTATGGCATCTGTATTTAGAGTCCTGCCTACCTGCTCGATGTAGTTGACGAGCGAGTTGCGGTTCTGCTCCCAGTAGCTCTTCAGCGTTTCCTCATTGGGGAACTTGTCGCAGCTGAGCTCCAGAGTGATCTCGAAACTGTTGCTGCTGAGATAGTTGAAATCCTGCATTCCTGTAAACCGCAGAGAGAAAGAAAGCAAAACCGAAAAAGTCAACAGAATTCAGGATTATATATTTGAAAATGGGTTAACCATTTACCTGAAAACAATATACATAGTTAAATACAGTGACTTGAGAAAGTCTTCACACCCACGTCACCTTGTTCAGTTTTGTTATGTTGCAGCATGATGCCATCAATTCTTTTTTTCCTCATTAATCTACACACACCACCCCATACGGACAAACTGAAAACAGAATTTTTGTAACATCCTTCCATTCTCTTTGGCTTTTCAGGGTTGCGGGCACACTGGAGCCTATCCCAGCAGTCTTAGGGTGAGAGCCAGGGTACACCCTGGGCAGGTCACCAGTCTGTCGCAGGGCTAACTCATACAGACAGACATTCACACCTATGGGCAATTTAGAATAACCAGTTAACCTAACCCCAATAACTGCATGTCTTTGGACTGTGGGAGGAAGGCAGAGTACCTCAAGAGAACCCACGCAAGCACAGGGAGAACATGGAAACTGCAAACAGAAAGAAAGAAAGACCTGATGGTGCAATTGAACTCAGGACCTTCTTGCTGTGAGGCAACAGTGCTAACCACTGTGCCACCATACTGCCCGCTTTTGGTAACATCTACATAAGAATTCAAGCCTATTGCAAAAAAACATATTAGCTCAATCCCTCCAGTTTCTCTTGACCGTTGCTGAGACATTTCTACGCCTTGACTGAAGTCCACCTGTGGTAAATTCAATTGCCTCTCTATAGAAGGCCTCGTGGCTGACAATGCATATCACAGCAAAAACTGTGAGCTCAAATTAACAGCCTAGAGAGCTCAGAGACAGGGTTGTTGCAAAGCCCAGATCTGGGGAAGCCTACAAAAACTTTTCTGCTGCATCAGAGTTCCCATGAGCACAGACGCCTCAGATGGAAGAGGTTTGGCGCAACCAGGACTCTTCTGAGAGCTGGTGGCTTGGCCATACTGAGCAATCAAGGGAGAAAGTCCTTATTGAGAGGTATGCTTTAGTTGCCTCTTACCTCCAGGCACACTGTACCAGGCCCCGCCGTTAGTGATGCCGTCTTTGAAGCTGGAGTCGTCATCGTTCTTGCGACACGGGGCTCGGTGAGGATCGGACATGACGGGGTTATACATGGAGTAGGCTCTAGCCAAAGACTTGAACATCACATCATCCGGACTGGCGCTGTACTCATGCGTGGATCCTTAATGAGAGGAAAGAGAACAAACAAGCGCTCGCCATTTAGAGAGCGGCTATGATGAAGTGTTAGCAGAAAACGTGTGCCTGCTCAACACATTTTGTTTGCTTTGAGCGATGACGCAGAGGAACCGGCCGGTGGAAAGATTTTCCATCTGATTTAAATCAAATTTACGGCATTCTAAAGAAAAGGGACTAAAATGTTTGCTGTTACATAAACGGTTCAAATATTTATCTTGATAAACATCCTCACATGAAAGAAAGGAACAGTTTACATACAGTTTAACAACCCAAACAGGAAAAACAGGTGTGGGAGTGATCTCTTCTACTAAAGGCGAAGCAAAAACTTCACTTGCTCTGTTTGGGAAGTTTTAAATGTGGATATTTGGGTCGCATCATCAGGAATCATATCTGCGATGATGATGATGAAGAGCAGCGCCAGTGTTTTATAATGTTTTTTTCTTTTCAGTGGAGGGAATAGGCTTCAATAAAACTCAAATGGACTCTAAAATGTGATATAAATGTCCTTATACTGTGTGTGTGTGTGTGTGTGTGTGTGTGTACCAGTGCGGGTTTCATCATATGGATAGTTGGCCACAACGTCTCCTCCATGCAGGTTTGCCGAGAGGACGAAGGGGATGTCCATGATCCAGTGGATCACAGCCTTGGTCTCTGGAGCCAGCTGCAAATGTGAAACATTAAAAAAATTACAATTACAATAATGTTTAGATAATAAATGTCTAAAGCAATATCACCTTCGACCTACACAAACTCAAAAAAAGGATTCTTGACCCTCAATAAACATGGTACAATAATTTTGAATAAAATGCAGTTGAAATATATCAAATCAAAGTTGTATTTATTCAACTGATTAATCATTAAGGAAAATATGCTTGGTATAAACTGAATGCATGCCAGTCAAGTCAATTTAATTTGATTAGATTCCATTAAATTTCATGTACGTATGTCACAAAATTAGAATTTACAAGTAATCAAATTACTTAATATTCAAAGGATTTCCCATCAAATTTGGTTACTTTTGATGAATGAACATGAAAGGGGTAATAATAAATGAAAATGCCATTTTTGAATTGCTAGTTATCAATTCATCATTTCTGCACATGCACACACAAAAAATGCCACACACACACACACACACACACACACACACACACACACACACACACACACACACACACACACACACACACACACACAGTGGACACCCCACTATACCAAGGGTCAATTTTGGGGGGATTTTGATTCCCCACTGAGCTGGCAACCCTTCATTTAGCCATTCATTTACTAGCTTTGTTATATTATACACTTTTGATTATAGCAGCTTTGGTTCAACCTCACATTTTCCATCCTTCTACTGTAAATGTCCCGTAGATACCCACAGATGTTCAGCAATCCACACATCCACGTATGGATTTCTAGTGTGGTTCCCCAGCTGCACCAAGGCCGATCAGCAAGCACTCCAGCGGGTGGTGAAAGAAGCTGGCAGAATTATTGGAACAAGTCTGCCAGAGATCAGTAATATCTTCCCCACTCGCTGTCTGAGGAGGGTGCACAGTATGCTGCGGGACCAACATCACCCTGCGCGCCACCTTTTCCATCTGCTGCCCTCAGGGAGAAGGTACAGGTCTATACAGGCCAGAACATCCAGACTGGCCAACAGCCTGTATCCACAGGCTGTGAGGCTCCTGAACTCTCTGCCCCCCTCTCACGGACAATAACCATATCCAACTTCTTAATAGCAATGAACTGGTCTGCATTGGTGCATCATATCTTTATTCTCTTCCCCCTCCTGCCCCCCCCCCCCCCCCCCTCTTTCTTAAATAGATAACTATCATATCTGATATCATATCTCACAGTACAATAATATTGAATGGGTTGCATTGTTGTATTTTGTCATGTTTCTCAGGTCTTTGTCTGAATTTCTACGAACATTATTGCTAAGGATTGTCTTATTGCATTGGAGTCACACTGGGTTAAATATGTACACTTGGGTTTTAAGGGGTATTTATTATTTTCTTCTTTTTTTGGGGTTGTATGGAAGCCCCAAACGCAATTTCATTGTTCTTGACAATGACAATAAATAAATAAATAAATACTAAATACTAAATGAAAACAGACCAGAGCAAATGGACTATTTATTCCTTTCTGTGCAACATTTCTTAAAAATATTTAAAATAAAGTTCTCAATGTTAATATCATTTATTAATGAACTTATATAAGCATATTTATTACATAGCTTGAATTAGCTTGTTTCTGAGTGACACAGAAAGGGTGAATAAGACTCAAACATTTGAGTCTTAGCATTATTATTGCTACTTCAGTCTTTTCATGGTAAGTAAGAAATAACGGCCACCTTATCCTGTAATCAGTAAGTCAGTTTGTTTTACCTTGGTGTTTTCATCCACAGCCTTCTTCATGTTCTGCAGCAGGTGGTTGTTGGCTCCGCCTTCCCGCTCGTTGATGTAGATGATGCGGTCCAGATCAGGGAAGTTACGATTTAGATCCACCCCCTGCGCATTACTGCGGCCCACAAACCAGTCCTTAATCTCTCCGGGCTGCACAGTAAACAGAAATGAGATGGGGACAGATTAAAAGACAGTGTCTGGAGCTTTAATAGATGCTGCTCTTGCTGTGTAGGTGTAATTTAAAGACTTGTGGTTCCTAAATGACTGTTTGCAGGGCTGCAAGCTTAAACTGTCCAGACGTAAAGTTCAAAAAGTGATTTTTACGTGCTGTTTCTTCACCTGTGAGGCGGCTTTCTCAAAGCCGTCGGGGTTCATTGACGGCATGAGGTGGATGCGGGTGTTGTGGATGAGATCGATGATGGTCTCGTTGCCCTGCTGGTACTGGTTGCACAGGTACTGAGCCAGGTAGATGAGCAGCTCTCTGCCCACCGCCTCGTTGCCATGCATGTTGGCGATGTATTTAAACTCAGGCTCACCTGCAAGAAACCAGAAGGCTCCTGTTGAGTCACTGTCACACAGACGTAACTGTGACTGGACATAATGTAACCATCCCTGTTGTGAAGAGCAGGTTTTTGGCCGAGAGGCAGAACTGAACACACATCTCACAAAGGAGGAGGATTTGACAAAGCTGACAATGAATCAGCATAAACCACTCTCACGTAATCTCACAAAAAGAAAAAAATGCACACATACAGCTGGCCACATCGACACTATAGTGGGAAACCATCATGGAAACAATCTGTTATCTCCTCGGGACCAAACAGGTCGCATTATGATTTGTTATGGAAGTTATCGTGGACACAGAGGACGTCCACGCTCAAGGAGTGACGAACACACTGACTCATCAACAGAAAGGTTACATCGTATCAAACGTCGAGCCCAGTGCTCCTCTGGACAATAATGAGAGAGACACAGTGGATTAAGCAGCGACTGTGTCACACACTGTTCTGTCAGACACGTGGCACCGAGGAGCCTGCTGATGATGGGTTTGAGAGAGAATTTAACTCAAAACACCAAAATTAATTCCCCAAATCACTGATTAACAGTCACCAACTATGATTACTGATGATTGATTAAAACCTACTAATTAACAAAGTCACTTAAAGTCATTCCAGTTACCAAATTATCAGTGTATTTTACACTTGGGGATAGTATTTTATTATTACGTCTTTTACGTCTATTAAATATGAAGGTGTTTGTCTGAAATGAGGCAGGAGGCCGTACATGGCAGGTTCAAATGCCAATCTAATTTTGGATTTTTTTCAAAAGCTTTTAAAGGTTTTACAAGCCAATCTTCACCACAGTGAGCTCTTCAGATCACCAGAAAAGTGGGTAAATGGCAAATGGACTGCTTCTTATTTCAACTTTTCCACTCAAAGCACTTCAAACAACAAGTCTCGTTCACACACACACAATCATACGAGCACTTTTTTCCTTCTTTGTAACATTCACACGCATTCACAATCTGATGAGGACAGTTTGGCATGCAGACTGTAACAGCCAAGGATCAAACCACCAACCCTGGCGATTATTAGATGACCTGCTTACCTCCAGAGCCGCAGCCACTCATTTGTTATCAGTTACATTTCAGATTTTTAAAACATTTATGTTTTGCAAATAATGGATTTGTCAACAGTAAAAACTGTGTACTGGTCACTTGTAGTTGTCATGGAAACTTGCCACCTTGTCTGCAAACACTCACCAACAACTTATTAAGCAGTATTTAAAAAAAAGAAAGAAAAAGTAAAAGTTGTGCTTACCACTGAGACCAAAAAGATGCAACTTTAACTGTGAAGGTGGACGGCTTATGTTTCTGCTTTGTGTCAGTTTTTCTAATTTTTCCCTACAGCTTGAAAAGTAAATGCTGAGTGTTTGCAGGCAACATTGCCTCAACGCAAGATGATTTTTGGTAGAGCAATTTCACCCCTCACCAAATGATCAGGGGATACACATTAGTCCTCAGTGAACAGTTACCAGTCAGCATCTAGACCTGTGTGACTGGATGACAAATCTTTAAGAAATGTACTTTTATCCTTGCTCACTGAACGTCTGTGTTTAATACACATATTACTGTATTGCGCCAGGGTCGTAGTCTGATATCCTGATTATGTTTTGCACATTTCAACATCCTGTCCTGTTTTTGAGAACCTTGGATCTGAGTTGATTCTAAATTTGGTTCCTTTCTTTGTATTTATCTAAAAATACACACTGTACCATTTGGTGGATTTACTGTTATTGGCCACATCAGTGCGTGGGTAGAAAAACTGCATCTGCTTTTCTTTATCAAAGGTGATCTTGCTTTCATATCTAAAAGCTATTTCTGTCTTGAGCCCAGTGAATTTGCCTTGTAATAAACCCACATGATCCCACCATCTGTTTTAGATACTAATTAGGCTCTTCATCTATACAAATATATACAAAACACGGACAAGTTTGAAATTGGACCTATTTAAAGCCCTTTAACAAAATGACAAAGAAGAAAACGTATGAGCTGCAGCGAGCTGTAAACATTCTTTGATTGGCTATGAATCGAAGATTAATGGCTTTCTGCGGCTGTACGAGAACAAAGTCTTTTGTTCAGATCGGTTACAAGTTATAAAATGTAGTTTGAGAATGGCAGATGTTGAAAAGCAAGCGAGTATCCAAGTGTGCTGAAGCCAAATCGCTGCAGGGTGCTGGTTTTACTGAGAACTGTGTTTTTATTGTTCTTCCTTCTACCCTGATTGGGTCATTTCGTTGTCCTTATTTTTCCACTAAAGAATAATGACTATTATTATTCTGTGTATCTTATATATATTCTTCTACAACTAAATTATTGTATAAAATGCTTTCAAGACTTTTTAAATCCATTTTGGCTGTACTCTTCATGTATTTGTAGAGTAACGCCAGCAGCTTCATGCGTGAGTAATACACACACACACACCACCCAGCCACATCTGGTAGTCAGGTTATTTTTAAATGTTTGAATCTCCTCACAGTTGCTACTAATGATTTCAAGCCTGCAATTAACTCTTTCTGTCCTGGCGTTGCTGGATGTTTTTGTTTTTACAGCCTTCAGAAGCCCGACAGAGCTGCCATATGCATGTGCACACACACTCAAACACACACACTTTGATGTTGCATTCAGCCAAAAAATGAGTTACTGTGTTTCAAGCTATTAAACAGATGCTCAGTATCGTGAGACATTTCCCGTCTCCCTTACGAAACACGCTTTTATGCTGTTGAACTCCATGTTAGCATGCAGACTACAGAGCTGTGCATGTTTATTTAGAACCCATATATGTGCAGACTCATGTAGCTAGTTATGAGGTGACATGAGGAGTACGCCTGTCATTTGTTTTCATATGTTTTTTTGCAGATTCACCCTCATTAACACTTCATAACAGCTCCATCTGTTCTGTTTTTACACATGCAAACCCTCCCCCTTATTTCTCAATCTATTCCTCTTTTCTGTTAAGGTCAGAATGAGCTTTAACTCTGACACCCGCGTAAAAAACTGCTCACACATGAAACTGCAAATGTGGATTTTTCAACATATGAAACTGATGTAGCTGAGACCCTTCACTTCTGAAATGTAAGACGTCACCTGTGATAGCATTAGTTCATAACAGGAAACATTCCTATGTGAATTCATCCGTTGTTTCTTTTTATTTTAAAGCTTGAAAGTGAATATATGGTGTGACCACATTTGTTCCTCAACACAGCCTGAACTCTCGTTGGCAGTTTTCTTCTAACTTCTTTAAGTAGTCTTCAGGAACAGTTTCCAGGCTTCTTCAAGGACACTCGATGCTCTTCTTTGGATGTTTGGTGCCTTTTGTTCTGTTCTCTGTCAAGATGATCCCACAATGCACCAGGCTCTGGGAGGCCAATCCTTGACTGTGTTTTTTTTCTATCCAGGTATGGTTTTTATGTACTGGGATCATTGTCATAACGCTGTTAACCTTCAGATGCCTTTCTGATGGTATTATATAGTGTATCAAAATCATAATTCCATCTGTTATCTTTGAAATTAGAACAGATGATGAGGTTTTTTGATAGGTTGCTAGTAACAAAGTGCATTCAGATACAATTTTAAACTGGATGTTTGCTAAGTCATCTGGTACATGTAAACACCGGTTCACCTCTTGACTAAGGTGCCTTTTTGTGCTTCAGTGATTCATAGATCAGTGTTAAGTTGCTTAGCAAACAAAAGATGTATCTGATTCTTCATCCATCTGAAAATAGCCAGGTACAAGGACTGGATTAAAAATGAGTGAAAAAGCAGCTAATGTCAAAAGAAGAACTTTAAAAGACTTTCAGAAAGTCTGGAGAACTATTACAAATTAAAAGAACTATTAAAAGAAAGTTGGACTCCTGTTGTTTTGAACTGGTGCTACAGTATATAAATTCAATTCAGCTGAACTGAAAAGAAGAAACAAGGGTTGGTGCAAGACTTTTGTACATACATGTTTTAAGTAGTCCACATATGATACTCACAAAAGCAGTTAATATTTAATTTGTAAGGCTGAACAGGTTTTACTAGTATGTAAAATATGACAAAGGTCCAGATCAGCCACATCCTTCATGTGGAAAACATCCCAAAGCCAAAACAGATTCACTTTACAGTGATTCAAATGAGGTGAAGATGAAACCATTAAAAATTTAGTCTAACTAATTGATTAAGAAGAACATCACATCATCTTTCTCTGTTTTCATGGATTTTACATATCACAACTTAACTTCAGTAAAAACTTGAGTTTCCAAATGCTCTTTAACTTTAAATCACTCCCTGCTGCTAAAGGTTAATATGACACATGTGACGCTGCCAAAATCCAATGCATCCTCCGACCTTTGTCACAAATGATCAGCAGCACTAAAGTCTCCTAGGCGACCGAGTAATTATGGCTGCAGCTACAAACGTCATTTGGGAATGACCACATTAAGCACGCTCTCAGTCGTCGTGGCAACCCTGCCAGGGGCAGGTTCTAAGGGAGATAAATGAACTGGGAGAGCGAGTAAACAGACTCTCACTCCGCATCTGTCCGTCTGTCTCGTGCCTGGGTACACAAACACACTCATATACACGCTCACATTACAGACACATGGACAAAGACAAGAGAAAGCTCACCAGTGCTCAGTTTATTTCTACCACATGAAGTCATTTTTTATTCTGACAATTATCTTTAATCTATAGTCTTTGCTTTAGATTCTTTTGGATGGGCATCGATAAAAAAATTCTTGGTATGCGGATGCTCATTCGCTGCTGTAGTCTGTAAATGCTTGATTCCCCCTATCCCCCGTGAATGCACCAGTTTCTGCTGGTGTCTAAACACCTTTCTAAAAACCTGTGAAACTGTTTTCAGAACACAACAACTCACGTCCAAGATTTCAAAGCCTCTACATTTGTAGTCTATAACATAGAACTTGTGCAATTTTTGCCTCTCATTTACACATTAATGGCTGTGCTCTCCTGAAAGAGCACTCTCACAGCCTGTGGGAGCTATAGTTGCTTATAACCGACGCCTGCCAAAAGGGAAAAAGAAAAAGGATCTGCTCTTCTGTACATACCTCAGAAACTGACAAGTGTTAGAAGCAGACTGGGTTTTTTGATTTTTGTGTTTTTAGGACATGGACATCATCAAAATCTTTCAGGATTCCACGATTGAAGACATGGGAGAGAAGTGCCTACATGTCGGCTGTGAAGCCACACAAAAATAAACTGCAAATGAAGAAACAAAAAATAAATAAAATATCAAGAGCAGAGTGAAGGCGAAGAATGAGGAGGAGGTGGTAGATGGCTGTGGGTGTCTGATGTATAATGAATGACCTCTGGCTGATGCCTTGGCCTTTCTTTCATCCATTTTTTTCCATTTCTGCTGTTCCCTTATTCTCCCCGTGTTCTTCTTCACCCTCATCACACTTGCACTCCTGTGACGCTCCTGTTTTTTCAATTATCATTCCTGTCATTTTTAGCTCCTTTTCCCATCAGCACCTCTTGTCTCTCGGCTGTTTTCACCATCTCTACACGAAGCAAAATGTCCTCATTTTAGATCCCCTTCCCCTCCACCGTAATGTCTTCTAACAGGAGCGTGTAGCATTGAAAAGGACAGGTTATAGTCAACACACCCAGTGTCATCTGATATGTTATATTCAGCGGTGTGTCTGCCTGTTATATGCTTTAACCGGGCATCTCAGTCTGTGCTCACTGGGGATTTCACACTTTCACTGTCGTATCATAAAACAGACGGCCGTGCAGTCTTATGACATCTTCCACCTCGTGAGATGGTCTACAGCAGATTGGATCAAGCAGTACCTCATACTGACATATTTTTTTCACCTTCAGACAAAGCCAAGCATATTACAATATAGGGTTTCTCCTACTGGTGTTAGAAACATTGTAAATGGTTCCAGACATGAGAGCCAAAAGAGTTTAACCAGAGCCTCATTTCCCCTGATGAAAAGAAGCTTTTAGCTTAAATATAAGCCAGCTGTGAGATTCAGACTCCTTCAAATGATGGAAGCATTCAAATCCTTTAGTTTGAATAACAATCCTCAAATGGCTCCTTGAGTATCAAAAGTACATAATGTGCACTTTGAGGGACATTCACGTGTTTCTTATGTACAGTTTAAGCGGTGGTAGTAGCCTAACTATATTCAGACAGATTTAATGCAGCAGTTTCCCTTTTAAAAGGTGGATGGTGGAGAAGTGGCATATGATGAATCTACCTGAATACATAAAAATGAAAATACTTGACTTTTTTTTAAAAAAGCCTACATGTGATCACTTTCTGGCAGGCTGGTGTCAACGGTAAATGAATAACACGCCATTTTCCTCAAATCATTTCACTCTTCCTGTTTCCTTTTCAAGTATCATATCATGCCAAGTAGTTTCAGCCATGAAAAGCCTAGTCCTGAACTTTTCATGCCATCATACAATGTTAAAGGAAATGCCAAGCTGAAAGCGCATATATATGGCACTCGAAACAGGTCTGAAGCGCTGCCCTGTGATGTCGTATCACCGTGGACAGCAGAAAGAATCAGGAAACGCAACATTTACCCCTTTTTAATGGTAAGCTTGTCAGATAACAAGTGTCTAGGCAGACCTGCACATCCAGCGGAATCAGTGCAGTATTGTTTGTTTGAATCATGTGTCTGTCCACCTGGCACACCCCAGTCCATTACTCACTCTCCTTTTTTTAAAAAGATTTGTTGACAACAAACTGCTGCAGGAAAATATGTGGGTCTTAGCTGCCTCGTGTTCTGCTGAGTTCATTCGTTTCCTGGGAAGGCATTGCTGTCAGCTACAGATTTTTTTTTTCACCAGCAACATAACCAAACATAAAGGCGAGAAACAAAATCAATGAGAGCAAACCAGGCACTAATTTGGGTTCGGGGGTCTGTTTTGGTGAGTGAGAATGTGACCCATTGAAAATATAGAAAGACCTGCTGATCCAGACTCCATCCACACTATGGGCACTGAATGTATACTAATGTGTTACAAGTATTTATGACTACAGGCAGGTCCAGTGCCGCACCGCATGACAGATGGCTGCTTACTGACAGATGCATCCGCTCAGAACCATCACCATGGTCTTCCCTGAGCCAGACAGTCAGCCAGCCAACCACGAGCCGCTAGTCGGCTCAGTGCACTAAGCCGATCTGTTGCCCCGGCAACAGCTATTTTGGCTCCACCTTAGCTCGAACACACTGCAGGCTCAAATAAAATATGAGCAGGACGCCTTAAAGGAAGCTTGAGTTTTATCCTTCTTGTCACACATCCGCAGTTCCCTCCTCTTACTCTGCTCTGCCCCATCTGGAGCTCCTCTCCCTCTGCGCTTCTCTGTTTCATCGTGCTCCTGCCCTCTGTGGATGTTTTGCTCGGCAGAGATGCAGAGGGAGAGGAGGAAAGGGAGGAAAAGGAAAAGGCTGAAGGAGGAGGGGAGGCCCCAGCCCTGTTTAGCGAAGTAGCGGCTTGGAAACTCATCTGGTAGTAATAACGGCTCGCTACTGTGACTCATGCCTGCGTACGCCCACTGGACTATTACAGACTTATTTAGTATGTATGGTCATTAGACTCTGTGACCATGTGAGCGGAGTGGCACACCAAACCTGTGGTGCACCATTAACGACGCAAAAATACACCCATAGAAAAGATACACCTCTCCACACAAATAAATCCCACAAAATATTACCTTTGTGCTACAATATAACGAGTTTCCGCTTTCCTTTGAAAACTCTAGCTCAGGATTACTGAAATCAAATTAATTATTTCCTGCAGTAGATCATGGCTAAAGCTCCCATTTGGAGAGAGCTGGCTAGGAATCACTAAACCATTCCCAAATGTTCATTAAAGGTTAAATAAACTACAGGCTAGGGTTGGACCAGCAGTGTACCTCTCACTGTTTCCATACTTAAAGCACCCCAATGAGTCTGAGCGGGTCAGCAGTGAGGTTTGGATTAAGAGGTCAAAATGATAAAAGGACTTTATTACTAATGTATGTGAAAAACAAGCCAATGCTCAGTTAGGGATTGGTGTTTTTAATGTTTACCATCATATATACAAATGAAGACATGGATTCCAAGTCTGGCATTTTAAAAAGAGAGCTAAAAGATTAAAAATAAATAAAGAAACCAAAGATTGTTTCAGTGACATCCTTCCAAGAAAGCATAAAGGCTCATATTCCGGGGAAATTTAACCACGGTCGTTTTTCCACAGAGCTTATGATCATTTGGGGCCCTGGAACAAACACCCTCTGTATTTAAAATATTTTGGAAAGCCATCTGATGAGTCTGAAGATGCAGCTTTCCTCCCAAAATGGAAGTTTCCCATCTAGGAGAGGAAAATTTGGCAAAAGGAGAAGGTGGATTGCATCTAAAACGCGGTTAACCACATCTGTAGTTGTTTTGCCTAATGCACCGCATCAGTAAAACTCATCATCTGTTGTTTCATCCAGTAAATAGTACAGAGCACTGAAGCAGATAGGGATGTAATGATAATGACTGTAGAGCCCTGCTAATGACTAATGGGTCCATTTAAGTCAAAGCCTCCTTCCTTTGAATTGAACTTCCTTTTTAAGCTGGAAAGGCTAATTCGAAACACCTCCAAATAGGTCACGGCACGATCTGTGGTGTTTTCTAAGAATCACGAATCGGGATAAGCGCAAAGAGATCATTATCAATCAGCAAAATGGCGGCTTTGCACGGCTGATCCCACTATCTAGATTCATCAGAACTGATGCAGCGGGGCCCTCGCTCGCCCCTTTACGCACAGCACGACCCACCTGCGCTCCTCCTCTGCTGTTATCTCGGGGACACAAGTCATTTTTCTATAACCTTTACACACACACACACACACCCACACACACACAAATGAGGGCATAGCCAAACTGCTGCTATGCGCAATAGTGCATAATGTATTTGTGTTATCCCAGCGGGTGGTAATGGATTTATATTAGTTCATTCCACGACAGAAAGCAGGGACAAAGGGAGTGGGGATGGTGATGGTCCCGCGCGTTCGGTGTGAAACAGACTTTGTGTGTGCGTAAAACTGACCAGGTTCGTGCGTCCCCGGATTGTCGGACATCTCTAGCACCAGCAGCTCGCGGCCTTCGAAGCTCTCCCCGATGGTATAGATGCGGGTGATGGTCGGACACTGCAGCCACACCGACACCAGCGCTTTCCGCAGCTCCTCATAGCGGTGGTACTCGAAGGAGATCGCCCCGTCGGTACTGGCCGCGCTGACCAGGGTGACTACCGCAGCCCCGAGTATAACAACCGTAAGGAAGTGTTTCATTTTGACGCGTCCTCGTTTTCCTAAGCTTGTCTCCCTGCCTGCCGGCGGCTTGGCTCCGAGCCTTATCTCTGCGCTGCAGCCTCGCTTTAGGCTATAAATATCCTTCCCTCTGCCTCTCTCTCTCTTCCCTCTGAGTGTGATGCGCTGTACCTGAGCTCAGGCTCCCCGTCAACATACTGCGTAAAGCCAGCCACAACCAACCCCACATCCTCTCATAATTTTCAAAATAAACGGAAAAAGCCAAGATTTATTTAAATTGCTTATACACAAGGAAAACTCGTTATTGATAATACAAGAAATAAAAAGGGAGGATGGAAAAAGAACGAAAAGTAAACAAGACAACCCGCAGGTTGCAGCATGGACGTAATAAGTCAGTAGAAGAGTATGAATAAGCACAAATGACAAAATATTACAAAAAAGTTTGTATTATGGCCCTTACAGGAACTCTTTCAGGGCATTATTTATGTTAAAACACGCACATTCAGTTTAGAGAATGCATGCTGCTATAGCTTGAGATGCTTCTGTTGTCATTTCCTGCTCATTTTTGCTTTGTTTTTGTGTCATTTTTTTCTTTTGTAGAAGATATTTTACACAATAATATTCAATATTGCAAAATTAAGGACTATAATCCTAAACCTCACCCCCAACGAGGCATGGCAAGGATCGCTGCCCCTGCCTGAGCCTGGTTCAGCCAGAGGTTTCTTCCTGTTAAAAGGGAGTTTTTCCTTCTCACTGTTGTCAAGTGCTTGCTCATACAGGGCTTTTACCTTACAATATAAAGCACCTTGAGGTGACTGTTGTTGTGATTTGGGGTTATATAAATAAAATTTAATTTATAAAATTTTTTATACACTTAAGTAATCTATTAATTTTTCAAAACAACTTTTCAAAACATGCAGACATGGTCTTAGGCTGTTGAGCAGCACAGTTCACCAAAGCTGCGGTATTAATGTAAAAAGAAAAGGTGTTTTTATTTATTTGTGTGCCATTAACAATTAGAATTTGCCAGTTTTATGTATTGAGTTTTTCCCGGGTCACATAAAATGCCTCACTTCCTCTTTGGTCCTGGCTGCTGTTGGCTCACTTGATGCAGCTGCCTGTGTGCGCTGGACGGAGCTGCGGGGGTGTGTCCACAGTGCAGCAGTGAACCAACTCCATGTACACCGAAAGGCCACAACATTAAAACCACTGACAAATAAAATGAAAAACACTTATCATTTTTGAGAAGATGCTATCTTCACCCAGCAAGCCTCTGGAATGCTACTTTGACACATACAATGGGCCTAAGCATGGCAGCACTTAGTCAGTGTTTCCACTCACTATATTAAAAAAATGTCAATTTAGCAGTAATGGATAAATTTATAGCTCGCTGGCACATATGTTCTTCTCTGACTAAATTCAGAAAAACAAAACTGCTACAGCAACAACTCCTGTTTAAATTTGTTCACATATTTTATTCTGACAAAAACAGAAAAACAAAACACCAAAGATTTTTTTATTTTATATAAAATTAGAGCAGCATTTAATTATTTTTACAGGCTTGAATGACCTAGAACACATCCCCTTTTCATCAATAATTTACAGTTTGCATCAAACACGCCTGACTGGTTTGTTTTCAAAAGTCTGCATTGAGTTTATACAGTTTCCACCGAAGTGCAGATTCAACTACAGGAAGGAAAGACCGCATCAGATCAATTAGAGGAAGTACTAAAGTGCTGAGACATTCAGAGGGTTAAAGAAGCATTTAAGTTTAAGCCTTTTGATAACAAAGCAAAATCGAAATGAGGACTTGATGGTTTTTATTCAGCCAGCTGACATTTCTTCTTTTCTAAGAAGGCAAAGAAGGCAGACCGAACCAACACGCAGTCTGATTCATAATCAAACCACAGCTGTGCTGACTCGTTTTTTAAAAACACCTTTTGCATGTGTTTTATTAAGTGTACAGAGATGAAAATCAGCAGTAATTGCGTGGTTTTGTCTGTACGGCTCACTGCCTCTTCTCCACCTGACAGGACAGGCGTGTGTCCATGAAGGGAGGCTTGAGCAGTTTACTGCGTCTTCTTATCTGTCTGCTTCTGCATGTAGCTGTTGTACTGGCTGTCTGTCTTCAGCAGTTTGTCCCACCACGTGAAGGTGGAGGCGTAGTTCCCGACAAAGTTCATGTGGTGGAAGTCGTGGAAACGAGCGCCGGCGTAGAACGGGATCAGGTGGAGCGGGTTCAAAGGAATGTCGTAACCGCTAATAGAAATAAGAAGAGGAAAAAAGATATGTCATAATGTCACCCAAAAAGTGACCAACTTTCACAAATGAGTAAAAATCTTTGATGATAACTATCCTTCTAAAACAAAAACATTTGTCTTTTTCAGAAAGCAGAATGGTTCTCAAAGTCTGTTACTGAAGAAAAGATGGGTTTAACTTGGCTCTGTCCTCAGGCTGATGTTTTCAGTTTTAGAAGAGTGCACAGAATATTTGTACGAGACTACTTAAACTTGGTTAATCGGTTAATTAGTTTGAATCATTTTACTTATATCACAAGAAATTAAATAATAAAAAGAAGAAATCAATTGACAGGTGGAAAGGGCGCATGTCGTAGCTTCAGCTTATGAACCCAACCCTGATTTTAAAATAATTGACACTTTAAATGAACAAATTAAATCAACAACATCAGCAACCTCTGATAGAATCATGACAAAAGAAGAAGCAAGAAAGATTAAACCAATTGATGTCAGTCCCAGACATATGGGAACTTTGTATCTAAAGCATTTTCACACAAAACGTTCATCACAATACTGAATAATGATGTTAGTTATGTTCCTTTTAAACCGTTTTAGTATGCTGTACATTTTACACATTTTAATTTTGTCAAATTTCAACACTTCACATTGGCCCTAACCTTAGGTCTTTGTAAAACTCATAACCTTTACATATTTCTAAATTTCTAATGTGTAATCTATATCTGCAGGTGGTCAAGTGTATATTTCCTTTGTGTGTGTGTGTGTGCGCGTGTGTGTGTGTCTATATGTATGTGTGATGTACCGGCAGACTGTGAGCTTTGTGTCTTCCCATAACTTTATAGTGTTCAGTAACGATGCAAATGTTTATGATCTGCTTTACTTTGACTGTTAATTTGCTTCATTATTTATAATGTTTAATGTTGATTGTTATCAAACTTATCAAACTGTTTTTCCTGAGTTTTCTGAATATCTTGACCTGAGCCTTTTCTTAAAAAGACGCTATACAAATAAATGTGTAATTTTGATTATTATTATTATTATTATACAGTAAACATTGTTTTCATAGAAAAAGTTAATTAAACAATATTATAGTCAAAAGTACTATTTCTACACTACAAATGTGTGATAATGTGTCCTGTATTAACAAAGGAGTTAATGAAGACTGTTTAACAGAACATCTGATGAGCTCTGTGGCCCTCTAGAGGACGACCTCGACACACCACAAACTAAAGTTAAGATGTATGCTTAATCAGTTTGATTGGGCTCAGTGATGAAGCTGTAAAATAAAAATGAGTGAAAACAAACTACATTGTCCTATTTACAGCCACCATAATAAACCATCTGGCACAAGGCTGTTTCTGGACAAGAGGTTCAGCTTAAAGAGAAATTAAAACCTCCAACTTCTCTCCTCACTCCCCCCACCTGTATCTTTCCCACAAATCTCATTGGGTTGAAGGGAGAGAATGAGAGAAGGAGAGAGATGCAAGGTTCATGTGCTTCCTTGAGCTGCATTTAAGAGACTGAAAGATCATCTTTGATTGTGGAATGATTTTCAGCAGAGCGAGGAGTTATTTAGTGAAAAGGAAAGCGCCCACTGTGTCCTACCTGTGAACATCGATGGTCTCCATCAGACGGAAGGCGACCCAGGCCCAGAGCAATAACACGTGGTTGCAGAAGATCATGATGCCAATGAAGAAGCCAGCCCCGAGGATGATCGTCTCAGCGGGGTGAGCGTATTCTGCCTGCATGCCAAACGGAGCCTGAGGCAGTGGAGAGACATGCTGACTGTACGTACACATAGTGTTTTTTTTGTTTGTTTGTTTTTTAATTGTAAACAGCTGCTAAAACACGCTTAATAAGTAACTCTTCCATAAACAGACTCAGCAGAAAGCTTTGTTTATTGATCTTATCACTCATCTGTTTTACTCACAGTGAAATCATGGTGGACTTTGTGGATGTACTTGTAGATCCGGCGGTGATGCAGTATGCGATGAAGGAAATAGTGCCAGGCATCCTCAACAACAGCACAGCCCAAGCACTGAGCCAGGAGATATGGCCTGGAGAAGAAGGCCAAGAGAAGTTTACAAAAGCACACTGAAATTATCCCAACAGACAGATCTGACAGACAATTAGCAACATGTGGAACAACTGTGTTACATGTATAAAGCATATTCAAATGTTCCCTTTCTATTTAGAAGCAGATCAACATATCAGGTCATGTATAATAAAATGTAAGTATATTTTTATATAAATTATTGCTGTGCAAGAGTGAAAAAATTCTTTAGCGTCTTAAAGAGTCTCATTGTAACCATAATTATTGTATTTAGGGAGTCCACATTTGATTTCAAGGTCACACTTTGGTAAATAAAGTTGGGTTAATACCAGTGTTAACATGATGTCAATACATTTTTTTTTAATCCTATAGTTGTGGTTAATAGCAATGCATTACAGGACCCATAATTCATATGACAGTTGTGAAACCGCTCTACTGTATGTCTAGGTCACTTTAATCCATTTAGGTGTGCATTATTGATCTGCACTGACCAGCGTGGCATGGAGTCCCAGTCATAAGGAATGTTGAAATACTCGGTGAAGTAGTAAGTGCCAAAGATCAAAGGCAGCTGGATGCAGAAATGGTTGAAAAGCAGCATCTTGAAACACCTCCACTGTTTCTCCCACGTCTCTGGCTTGTCCTGAAAAAAAAAAAAAAAAATCCAAAGGGATTTGTGTCTCTTCCCGGGGATCAGGAGAATGCGTAAACCATCCATCTTCAAACAAACAAACAAATAAAAAACAAGATCAATATCCAACAATTTAAAAAAAAAAAACCTGCTGAATCTTGTATTTTTGCATGAAAGGCAGGAACTGGAAGAGAAAACCGGGCAGGCAGAACAGGAAATAGATTAACTCGTGGACGATGAGCGAGCCCCAGGTGGCAATCTGGAATTTGGTGTAGTTGTCCAGCATGTAGCCCCAGGCGTGTTTCAGGGAGGGCTGGAATGGGTTTTCTGGCAGAACAGCATCGACATACTCGACTGCAAGATAGGCAGAGCTCAAAATGTTTGCAGTGCCGTTCACCGCCATGCTGAAAGATAATGCAAGCTGGCTGCAGGTCAGGAGAGAGGCCTGAAAGACAGGAACACAGCTCTTAATTATATCTGTAGGAACAAAAATAAGTAGAATCGATGCAAAATTACATTTCCACTATAGTCATGCTACACCACAGTGTAAGTTTTAAAATAAAAATATAAGACAAAAATCAGACATAATGTTAAGGATAATTATTAACTGAAAAAAACAAATACAATAGTAGAAGTAAAGTATTCAAAGTAGGAACAGCTATTTAAAAAAAACATAATTTTCAATGTTAAGTCATTTAATAATGCCACTTTACCATAAATTTTGTCATTTGACTGGGCTACATCTCTTTGTTTGTCATTTTTTGACGAAGTTGTTGCCTACAGTAAGCAGACATTCAACTTTAGGACGTTTTTTTTTTTTAAGTTTTCTTTAAAGCTGCCAGAGAGTAACTATTTTTATCAATAAAAACACGCATAACGAAACTAATAATACAAGTATTGACACTTTCCCATCTCACAAACGCATTCAAGCTAACAGCTCTCCAATTTTAAACCCTACTACCTCTTAACACATAACACCTCATAAAAGCACCAGTGTGTCAACTGCAGGTGGCATAAATAAAATCTTTATTAAATTAGTTCATGAATCATTAACTACGTCTCAGTAAACAAGCTAGCAGAGGCCTAAATATCTTCTACAGGCTTTTGCCCGAACTTGTGGCACTATATTCTGCTGTTTTTACGCCTAAATAACAAACAAGTATTTTCTATAGAAGCTAAAAATGTTGCTAAATGCCCTGATTAGTGCCGACAACAAGCTTCAACCCTTACCTTTCCGCTGTATGTCCCGTCTACCTGAGCGAGAGGTGGCCGAGCGGGTGAAGTATAGTAATATCGGATACTCCGATTGGCCGAGAGGAAAGGAGATTGACGTCGAGGGGCCGAACTTCCCCTCTGATTGGTCCGCAAAATGGAGCGACTATAGTGAGACTGGGGGTTTCTACAGCAACAGCCAATCAGAAGTGAGGTCTGCTTTCGTAACCGAAGCATAAGTTAACAGGCTGTATGAGGGAAGAGATGGGGTGGTTCGTCCCGAGATACTTGAGCCATGCGTTATCTTCACTTTTAATTGTATTTTATAACAGATTCTGACTCCAGTGTTTACTGTGGAAATACTGTGGACACGTTGAGACGCACGTAGTATGCGTTATGTTTGTTTTTCTGTATTAAAAATAACTAATTCGACACAAATTAAACTTTAGGTTTTCCTATTTGTTACCATATTATCTAACATAAAATATAATCGTTTCTGTTCCAAAGCAAACTATGTAGTTAGTTGCCAACTGTGCAACTCCCTTTACACTACAGACAGAACCATCATTTGTTGGATAATGATGCACTTATTTTATTTTATTTATTTTTTTGTAATGTTACCTCTGCAGACCATCACAGTGCATTTTAAATCAAAGACGTGTAACATAAAAAAGAAATTCTGCTAACTGTATACAAGGAATTGCAGACATTTTCAGAGGATCCAAATTAATTGAACAAACTAACAAAAGTTTACAGTGTGGATTGTTTTTAATACTTGGATGAAAATCCTTTGCAGTCAAAGACTGCCTCAAGTCTAGAAACCATGGATGTCACCAGTTTCTGCTTGTTTGTGGATTTGTCTCCATTTAATTTTTAAGAACTAAAAAGCATGTCTGTAGGGTTGAAATTAGGCGACTGACTTGCCCATTGAACAGAAACCATGCAGGCTCAGCCACCAGGGCCAGGCTCCGCCACCGTCTCAGCCAATAGGTCCAGGCTCCCCCAAGCCGAACCACCAGGACCAGGTCCTACCAGGTCCAGGCTCTGCTATAGGTTCAGGCTTCACCAGGCTTAGCCATCAGGCCCAGGCTAAGGCTTTAGGCTCTGCCACGAGGCCTAGGCTTAACCACGCTCAACCACCAGAACCATAATTTTACAAATTACAGCCCAGTTTCCTTACTTAGACAGTTCTCCAATATAACTGGACATCTATTTTTATTTTATTTTTTTGCAGGGCTTGACAACTTATTGAGAATAATACTATTTTAATCTTTAGATCAGCTAGATCAACATTTATGGCAATGATGAAGTTAGTGGAAAATATAACTGAATACATAGATAATAAAAAAATATGAAGTGAGGATATTTATTGACCTGAAAAAGGCTTTTGATATGATGACCACAAAATATTCTTACAGAAATGGAAAGATATAGTGTGAGAGGGGTAAAAAACAAAAACAAAAACAACTGGTTAAAAAGTTATCTTGCCAATTCATACAAACTGCTCAGTCAAAATCTGTGTTCTTGAATATTACCTGTGGTGTCCCACAAGGTTCAGTGCTGGGTCCCAAATTGTTTACTACGTATATCAATGACATCTGTAGAGTTACAAACATACTAAGGTTTGTTGTTTTTGCAGATGATACAACCATTCTTTTTTCTGGGGAAGGCTTTAAAGACTTAAAGTTATCTTTAAATTCATCCAAAACCAAATTTATGTTGTTTGGAAATCGAGAAATGTTTATAACTGGAGACTGGAAATTGATAAAGTATCCAATGAAAGAGTATTTGAAAAGAGATTTCTTGGTGTAACTTTGGACTACAAGCTTTGTTGGAAAGTATAAATCAAACACTTGTGAAACAAGATCTCAAAAACCACAGGGATTTTGGGAAAAACAAGGTACGTCCTGAACAATACAAGATTGCACACACTTTACTGCACATTGCTACTACCATATTTAAGTACTGTGTTGAAATCTGGGGCAACACTTACAAGAGTCCTCTACAAAACATATGCACAATGCAAAACAAAGCAATAAGGATAATACATAATATTTGGTATCGTGAAGACACAAATCATTTTTTTTTTATTACAAGGTTGAGTTCCCTTTCGAACACCCTTTGTTTTTGCGTTACAGATCCTTTTGTTGAAAATGTTTTTATCATGTTTTCTGTTTCCCGTGTTTGTTTTGTTGAAATTTTAATCATTTGAAATAAGAGAAAGAAAGAAAGATAAAAAAAAAAGAACAGTATGTCATTACTTTTCCTTGAGAAACTCTTTTACAGTATGCTTGGGGTCAGCATATTCAAATTCAAATTCAAATTTTGTCACGTACACAGTCATACACAGTACGATATGTAGTGAAATGCTTGGACAACTGCTCGTGACCTAAAGAAAACAAAAAAGGAAAAGGCTATGAATAAGATAGGAAATAAATATGAAAAATTAAAAAGGGTAAATTTAACTAGGAAGGAATAAAATATAAATTAAGGTTAAAAATGAAATAACTGTACAACACAAATTAGAATGAAGGGTAAATTTAACTGGGAGAATAAGATAAAATATATAAATTAAAGTTGAAAATAAAATAACTGTACAACAAAATACACAATACACAATATAGAACTATATAAGAATGTATGAAGAAATATAAATAAATATATACACAATAACAGCAGCTGTACAAGTATTAACTGGAAGTGAAGAATGTAGTGACCAGTGTTGTGCAATCCACATTATGTCTTGTGCAGTGCAAATATGCTTGAAGTGATTAAGTGATGAAGTGAAAACAATGTCCAGAAAGTCCAGTGTGTGTGTAAGAACCATATGTGTGGGTCAGGACTGTGTGGTGGTGTGATTGAGAGACCGTATCGCCTGCGGGAAGAAGCTCCTCCTCAGTCTCTCTGTGTTGGTCTTCAGGGAGCGGAATCGCTTTCCTGACCTCAACAGAGAGAACAGTCTGTTGTTGGGATGGCTGAGGTCCTTCACGATCTTCCTGGCCTTGGTCCAGCACCGCCTGCTGTAGATTGAGTGCAGGTCAGGGAGCTCGGAGCGGATGGTGCGCTCAGCTGATCGCACAACCCTCTGTAGAGCTCGTCTGTCCTGCATGGTGCTGTTCCCGAACCAGGTTAAGATGTTTCCCGTCAGGATGCTCTCTATGGTGCACGAGTAAAAGTTCCTGAGCACCTTGGAGGGCAGTTGGAAGTCTCTCAAGCGTCTGAGGTGGTAGAGACGCTGTCGGGCCTTTTTCACCACGGTGTTGATGTGACAGGACCATGTTAGGTCCTGCGTGATGTGAACTCCGAGGTATTTGAAGCTGTCCACTCTCTCCACTGGGCACTCGTTGATGACGGGGGTCTGGTAGTTCCTCTCCTGCTTAGTGCTGAAGTCCACTATCAGCTCCTTTGTCTTACGAGCATTTACACTGTAAAGCACTATCTGATCAGTTTTACAACATTTGTCTCAATCTGAGCAGAGTCTGTAGTCCTGTGCACATCACAGTTCATCCTGCTGTTTCAATCAGCAGTCATACCATCAATAAACACTCTTAATTTATTGCGTCCACCATGTTTGACCGATGTGTTACGCTGAGCCGTTCCTTTTTCCCCCTCCATACTTTTCTCTTTCCATCATTTTGGTACAAGTTCATCTTGATTTTCTTTCTTCAGACTGTTTCCCCAGAACAGCCTAATCTGGCCTTTATGTTCTTGAGTGTAATTAGTGGTTTGCACCTTGTTATAAACCCTCTGTGGTTCTATCGATAAAGAGGTCTCTTAACTATAGGCTTTAACAGTGATACACTTACCTCCTGGAGAGAGTTCTTGACTTGGTTAGGTGTTGTGAAGTTGCTTTTAACTGTTATATACATTAATATTCATTTGTTTTGTTATAACAATGTACCAGATTAAGGATGTCACCACTAAACATTATGCTCTCTGTGTGGTAGATTTATTTAGTTTTTTTCAGCCTACCTTGCACCGATAGCTCTTTGGGCCTTGTGTTGATAATTACAGTGAAAATCTATAGAATAAAAATTCAACACCCTGAATTAAAACTTCAGATGCGTTTGCTGCGACATTAAAAAAAAGAAAGAGGGAAAGTGTTTTACTGCACAACAAAACTGTTCATAAGCCAATAATTCAATTATTTTCGAGCCACTGAAAATAGGGGGATTATGCATAAAAATAAAATTCCTGTAATTACCAAACAGTTAATACAACACTTTTGTTAAACCCCTTCAATCAAATCCTAACTGCTTGGCTTAAAATTCCCCGTGGTGGTATACATTGTACAACAAACTAATTTTATTGTTTTGCCTAACTGGACATAACTGTAGACCACACTATAAAAGCCCTACAGTCCAAGAAACAGAAGTATTTTTGGCAAATTTAAATTACTAATGCATCTAATGCGTCAATTTAAAAAAAAAAAAAAAAAAAAAAAAGGAAAAAAGATTTTAAAAAACGCTCTGTGTTACTCTATTTGCTCCATCAATACATTTAAAGGAGAAAGAAAATACAATATTTGCCTTTAAAACAGAATAAAGCATCATGAAGTGTATTTTGTACCAGATATACTAATGAGAAATGACCAAAAGGGACACTGGGCATTATGAAATATCAGTTTTTGTAACAGGAGTAAAGCATCACACACACAGGAATTTCCATTTCAAGGTTTTACTGATTTGGCAAAATATTAAAAACGGATTATATCATTTCACAGCTTTAAATACAAGAAGCATATTTATTAATGATAATATAAAACAAGTAGTGAAACATTGTCAAAGTCATTAGCCTACATGACATTCCTCAATACACTGACAAGAAACAGCGATACCAAGCGATACCAAGTAGCAATATAGTAGGAGAGGCGAGAGACTGAAGAAACAAAAGAAACTCAACAGTAAGTTTGGTCACTTTCCAGAAAGAGAGAACAGATTAGTGAAGAAGAGTCATAAAAGAGAGACAGAAAAGAAGAGACATATTAAAATTGGCACATTCATAGTATGTCAGGGTGTGCAGTAGTTAATACAGTTGCTACACCGAACGAGAAGAGGGTACGGTTTGGAGGGTAGCAGGTTAGAGACAGGAACCATGCAGTGAGTTCAGCCTGCTGTTGTCATGAGTGGTTACAACCACACTAAATATGGCTGCCAGATGACACATCCAACTGGTTTTTGTATTTTTTTTCTCCCCTCTACCGATCACTGTTTTGTTTTTTTGGCAAGGTGAACGAGGCTCCTGGCTCCAATCAAAGTCAGCTTCCTCCAGAATAATTGTACGCCGTCACCTGCTACAGCTGCTTCTCACGTTGCTGTTCTGGTTGAAAGCGAGCTAACACAGCCATCGCATCCTACCCGAAGTCAAAATGTGTGTTTTCTATCCCAGACCAGCAGCCACTCTCTGTCCAGTAACAGTACTGAAGGCATAATAGAGGAGAAGGGGAGACAGAACGTACTTTGACATTCAGGCACTCTTGAGCAGCCACCCTGCAACACTGTAAAAGATCGGAGGTCACACGGAGTGCGTTCATGCGGCATCGAACCAGGCGTCACCACACCAGATGCACACGAACACACATGCTCACATGTGCAAGCAACAGAGCACCTTTAAATGCTAGCGTACACACACACACACACACACACACACACACACACACACACACACACACACACGAGCCCTCACACAAACAGACACACACGCACACACAACTCACTTCTCAATAGGATTTTTAAAAAATGAAAGAGAAACCCATTTCAGTCCCAAATGGTCCTTCTCTGCCTTCCTCTCCCATGGAGCAGGCCAGTGGTCTTTCTCTGAGCTAACATTACTAATGTTAAAATAACTCTGGAGTTAAAGTAGCTTCATATCAGTAGCGTTTCTGTGGCACTGCAGTGGTACACAGATGCTTCAAACAGCTTTGTCCAGTCACTGCTGCGGTCCTGCCACGAGAGATGGGAGGGGTTAAAACACAGGTTTGATCCCCTTGTTGGTTACAGCTCCCCCCATTCAGGTAAGTGCAAAAATCCTCGTCATCTTCAACAACATTCTTGTAATTTCCTTCATCTTCGTCAGTGCCTAAGCTAATGCTGCCCAACATTTGAAGCATTGGCATCGTAGACAGATCCAAGATCAGTATTCAGCAGGAGAATACGTTCAGCTCCCAATCAGCGGCAGGTGTTTAGAGCAGTCATAAGGGCTTGTCAATCACAGTCACACCTGAAGTAACAGAAATAAAATAAGTTCAAACAACTATATCCTCGTTTTCTTATACAACAGGCTTCCATTTTTGGTAAAGCTTATAGTGATGGCCTGGATCAGGTGACTGAATCCTCTTTTAGTTGCACTACAATAGCTCTAAGCTGCTGGGGGTTTCCCATGATGCACTGAGTGTTTCTTCTTCACTCTCTGTGGATTGAATCTTTAGTTATTATTAAGTGGTTCTCATCCACAGTGTGTCTTTTGTCCCGTTTTCCTCTCCTCACCCCCAACCAGTCACGGCAGATAGCTGCCCCTCTGTGAGCCTGGTCCTGCCAGAGGTTTCCTTCCTGTTAAAAGGGAGTTTTTTCTTCCCACTATTGCTAATTGCTTGTTCATAGAGGATTCATTTTATTGTTGCAGTTTTCTCTATGTTATTGCAGGGCCTCTACCTTACAATATAAAGCGCCCCTTTGTAAATCATTCTGCACAGTATGGCTCAAGTAACCACAAGAAATAACAAAAGCCAACTTCAAGAAAGCATTGAAAACTGTGTGGCTCCATATGTGGAGCGCTGACCTGCATAACTGCGACCTGTGCTCATGCAGGTCGGCAGTAACGTCCACTTGTCAGTGATCGGATTGTAGAACTCCACCGAGGCCAAATTACAGCTTCCGTCATCTCCTCCCACCACGTAGAGTACATTATTTACAGCACACATGCCTGCACACACAAACGCACAACGATTAAAAGACATCTAACACAAGAGCACCACACATCCGAGGCTGCTTGGTGAACACACGCCGTGTTGCTTACCTGCATTACGTCGACACATGTTCATGTCAGCTACTTGTCTCCAGCTGTTAGTGGCTGGATCATAAACTTCACAACTCTTCCTCACCAATGGACCATCGTGGCCCCCCACAGCATAAAGTAAACCTTTTAATACACCCACACCTGAGGAAGGCATTGGACATGCACTTACTAGAGATCACACTGTGCAATGTTTTTCATTTAGTCCTCTTTTATAAGTAAGCTTCAGTAAAGATTTGTACTGACAAAAAGATCAGTTGTTCCATTTAGTATTTTAAACACAAATAACTTCAAAAGTTGACACACCTGCTCCACTGCGTCTTGTTCCCATCTCTGCTATATAGCTCCACGTGTTGCTTTTAGGGTTGTAAGCTTCTACTGTACTTAAACACTGCCTGGTGGCTCCGTCATAACCTCCAACAGCATAAAGGATCCCTGAAAAACATGCAATCCATAATTTAGAACGAGGTGCAGGGGCGGATAAAAGACACAAGTGATGGAGGAACTATGATATTTTTAATCACACCGCTCTTGCCATAGTATATATCGTAGTACTGTAGTATTTTGTAATAGTGGTTTGTTTTAAAAAAGAAAAATATGAGCTCTACTGAAGCTGTTTTTCCTTAGTTTTTTTTTCACCTTCTATTTCTAAAAGCTAATTTTAGTTTGGGAATCATATTCACCATTGACAACGCCGACTCCTACACTGCTGCGTCGGGTGCTCATGGGCGCCACATGGAACCACTCGTCTGTCTTAGCGTTATACGCCTCGACCGTAGACAGACCTGCAAACACGCAGAGCGTCAATCAAAAATACAGCAGTCAAACATTTTGAAAATTCTCTGCTGTCACATTTTTAAAGGACATTTGGCGTCACACGCTGATGTCACGACCACACAAATAAAAAAAGCGTAGCAGCAGACCTGTGCTGCCGTCAAAGCCTCCAACAGCGTACAGGAGTCCGTTGAGCACAGAGGCCCCGAGCGTCGATCGACGGTCCTGCATGCTGCTCACGCTCGTCCAGCGGTCCATCATCGGGTCGTAACAGTCGACCGTCCGCACGCGCAAAGAACCGTTGAAACCGCCCACCGCGTACACGCATCCAGCCACATACACCACACCTGAGAGAGAACACAAAGTTTAAAACATCTTTCATTCTCCTGATCAGTGCTGAGTGACATAAAACTTTATGTATTTTTTATTCTCACTTTTTCTTGGGAAAATCCTGGTAGGATGAGAATCAAACTGGTGACATTCTTCAGCTCATTTATTATGATTACTGAGGGTTTCCTACCTGCTCGGCACCTCCTAGTTGGGAGTTCAGCCACTTGGTACCATCGCTGCTCCTCAAAGTCGTAACATTCAACACTTCGAATGGCCTTAGGAGCCTGACCGCCAACCACCACCATCACCTACGCACAACAGCGATGCCATTACAAGATCACATGCTGTTTTGATGTGGATGTAAGTGTTCATAGTGTGTTAGTACCTTAGGACAGCAGGCTGGAGTCCTCATGCGTGTGCGGGCGGTCTTCATCAGAGCTCTCTGGTCGGCCGGCAGCAGGTGGTACTTCATGGCCTCAATCAGGTAGTCTTTACAGGCACTGCTGTTCTTAATCAGAGACTCCTCCTCCACCCGCTGACACAAGTGAACAGTGAGGGAGGAACCGATCAGCTTGCATGATTTACCGTTACAGTACATCGCAGTGAGTGTGATGTTTCTGAGCTAAAGTCAGCATAAGAAAAACCCATAAGAAAGTGAAAAATCTTTGGCTTATAAAATATATAAGCCAAAGTGTGTTTATATCAAACTGAATACTGTCAGCAGGCATTGTTAACTAATTTTTTTTTAATATTCAGGAAATGACTGGTATTTGTACAAGGTCATGATGTTTTTTCAGTAAAAAAATAAATGCTAAAGGACTTCAGCCGCTGCCACTTTACTGTAAAAACGATTCAGCCACAGCAAACACTGCACTCAGTTTTGCACCAAGAAATAATCAAATCCACTTCTTTAAAGCAACAGAAGTGACAAAGAAAAATAAACATTCATTTATATTTTTAATTTCATCACTTTCAATAAAAGTGCCCTTTCTGACAAGTGAAGCACACATTCACTTTACATCATAGTTTGTTTGTTTTTTATACATATCTTCAACACATCAGTGAAGTGTACACACAGAGACACACAGACACACAACATCTTCCTGTCATAACCAACCTCACCAGCAAGATGACAGAATTAGAAAGCCTTTCTTGCGTGAGCTTGTTTGAACGTCCCAGAAACAATAAAACAGGCCATCGTTGAATGTTGAAGCACTGCTCTGCTGCACTGTTTGCACTCGCACGAGTCTGGTCTTTAAAAAGTATAAATTACATTATATTGTGTACATTGTCTACATTCATAATTTACTGTGGCACCTTATTCCTGTCAGCCCCTCTTTCATCTTTTATTTCCCACATTTTTTACTGAATTCACTTTTAATCACCCTTTCCTGCCGTTTTTCTTTCTCTGACCTACATGTGGTTCATGTTCTGTATATAGTGCTTTTCTACATCACTCAAAGAGATGGGGAAAAAAAACATTAAGGAGGCTTTACACCAGCCCAGTTTCTTTTTTCTTTTTTTTTTAAAAAAGGATGACACACAAAAGGTTACTGGCAGCTGACAGTGCATAAAACTTTAACTCTACTTCATTTAAGTGCAGATTAAAGAACAGCAGCTAAACACACCTGCACCAGGTATTCTCTGGAGAGGAGCGGCAGGCGGACATGTTCCATCAGGTGAGCCAAATGCTCCTGGCGGACGTCTTTATCGTGGTTGACCCAAGCTATGACGGCCTCAAAAACCTGCACACCAGCGCACACAGGCACACGCAAATCATTGTAAAGTTTTTACTCTACTTCTGCTATACGTGCAAAATGAGAACGACGAGAGAGCGTACCTTCTCCTCTGAGGGTATGGTGAGCTTGTCGCTGGCGATAAGGCTGGACACTTGCTCCATGCCCAAATTAAGAAACTCCTCACTCCCGACCACCTCTGTAAAATGTTGCTCTGCGGGCACAAACTGCAGATAAACACAGCTGCTTCTCTCCACAACTTCATTAATTACACCTGTTCTCATTCTGTCTCCCCAGATCCTCCCGGACACGCGGACTCGTTTAAATAAAGGAACAGGGAGTGCTGCCACACACGTGCAGACTTTTGAACGCACAAACCTGCGAAGCTGTTAGCCTGCGTGAGAAGCTGGGAGCAGGCGTGTAGGTCAGCGAAGGCTCTTATTCCCAGGCAGTTGGACGGATGAAGCTGAGAGCTCAGGAACTCACAGCAAGCCTTTTTCACCTCGTTCAGCTGGAGCAGCCCCGCTGCAGGCAACAGCGCCTGAGAAACAAGAACACGAGGTTTGCACACAGGTTTCGGCTTTACTGCCACAGCGTACAGATCAGTACATTTAGAGCGGTGACAGGTTGACCTGGTGTGCAGAAGAGCAATCTCTGACTCACTGACAGTTTACGTTGATGAAACTGTTCCAGTCTTTTTCAACTTTTAGACCAAGAGAGAAGTGAAAACCTAAAAATAAACTCAGCTGAGCTTAGAGCACAGCTACCAATCAAAGTGATCACATGCTGTACGTGCATCTTTTATAGTGCCTCTATTTGCACTGTGGTGATCTGATCCTTCCCAAGTTTAAAAAAAATCTATTCAAAGATGGAAACTGCTTTTCTGGTTTAATTTCGTGGGTTTTAAAGCAAGTAGAAAACTTCTAGAGAAAAAGCCTGATTAAATCACATTTCATCGTTTCATGAATGCATTTCAGAAATATTTACGTCAGAAAAACTTAGTTATCCAGGTCAGTGTCATCTTTTTTTAAATGACACCCAATATTAAATACAGCCTTATTTAAATACAGATGCAAGTTTTAGATTTTTCCTGAAACCCAGGAGATTTTTCCAATCACACTCACACCAATTTAGAATTACCAGTTAAGCCAGCCCCACTAACTGCATGTCTTTGGACTGTGGGAGGAAGTTAAAGTATCAGGAGAGCACCCATGCAAACACTGAAGGCCCCAGACTGGATTAGAAGCCACGATCTTCTTGCTGTGAGGCAACAGTACTAACTGCTGCACCACCTTGTCTCTCTAGCTTCTGGCCCTGCGACAGGGCTCCAGACTCCAGACCTTAACCCAACCATAAGCCCTGATCATAATACACGACTTCCTACTGAGTTAGAAGATTTCAATCCTCCAGCCCTTCGATTAGTAAAGACTGCTTGAGCCACAACACCAAAAACACTGAGCCTACCAGTGTTAGCAATGTAAGATCAAACCACCAACCTTTCGATTAGTAGTCACCCTGCTTTACCTCCTGATCCATAGTTATCTCAAGATAAGAAAAGCTTAAGAAGTGTGAAGACATAATATGGAAAATATGAAAGATATCATGTACATGTACATGTACAGTCTTCACTAGATCTTCAACACTTCACTGTCCCAGTCCTGCATCCTGCCGTGTCTAAAGTCAGCCACAATTGTCCCACTGCCAAAGCATACCTCAACGACTACCGACCAGTTGCTCTAACACCTGTTATAATGAAGTGCTTCGAGAAACTGGTCTGACGTCACATCATGTCCTGCCTGCCACCCACACTCGACCCACTCCAGTTTGCATACAGAGCTAACAGATCAACTGAAGATGCCATTGCTACAACGCTCCACACCACCATCTCTCACCTGGAAGTGCAGGGCCGTTACGCCAGGCTGCTCTTTGTTGACTTTAGCTCTGCTTTCAATACGATACTCCCGGACAGACTAATAGTTAAACTGCTGGAAATTGGACTTCCTTCCACCACCTGCCGCTGGATCAGAGACTTCCTCTCAGACCGTGTACAGAGAGTTAGAGTGGGGCCTCATCTTTCCTCAGCCCTCAGCCTCAACACCAGCTCTCCACAAGGCTGTGTACTGAGTCCCCTACTGTACACTCTGTACACACATGACTGTGTTAGTTCCCACCCAGACAACACAGTCATCAAGTTTGCAGATGATACCACCGTGGTGGGGCTCATCTCAGGGGGAGATGAGACTGCGTACAGAGCTGAAGTTCAGAGGCTGTCAGATTGGTGTGCAGATAACAACCTGGACCTCAATACCACCAAGACAAAAGAACTGGTAGTTGACTTCAGAAGGAGGAAGTCCGAGCTGCAGCCTGTCAGCATCAACGGGGAGTGCATGGAAAGGGTCTCCAGTTTCAAGTTTCTGGGTGTGCACATAGACACAGACCTCCAATGGAGCTCTAACACCTCTGCGGTCTTAAAGAAGGCCCAACAGTGTCTCCACTTTCTGAGAATCCTCAGAAAAATGGACCTGAAGAAGGAGCTGCTGACCGTCTTCTACCGCTGCTCCATTGAAAGTGTGCTGACATATTGCATCGGTGTGTGGTTCTCCAGCTGCACCACAGCACACAGAAAGGCACTCCAGAGGGTCATCAATATGGCCCAAAAACTCATTGGACATCCTCTTCCCTCCCTGAAGGACCTGTACAGCACTCGCTGTCTCAAGAGGGCATGCAGCATCCTACGGGACTGCACACACCCAGGACACCGGGTGTTTAAGCTGCTGCCGTCTGGCAGGAGGTTCAGGCTGCTGAGGTCCCGAACAAATAGACTCAAGGACAGCTTTTACAACAGGGCAATAGCCCTGATCAATGTAAATAGCTGACCTGACTGGATACCTCCCTGGACTTTTTTAGGGGGGAGGTAACAATGTTTAAAACAATAACAATAATATTTATATGTATAACAAGGTGCAGTAATAATTAATGTGCAATAATAACAGTGTGCAATACACATACACTTATTCTTCTTTTTTATACTAAGTTAATATACTGTGTTGTGTTGTTTGTTACGTTGTGATGTGTCATATCGTGTCGTGTTGTGTTATATGTAGTGCCGATGTAGGACGGTTTTTCCAATTTCATTGTACTATTGTACTATGTATGACTGTGCAATGACAATAAAGAGTTATCTTATCTTATCTTATATTATCTACTTAGAATCATCAGCTAACCTAACATATGAGTCTTTGGACCATGGGAGGAAACCAGAGTTCCCACACAGAAAGCCCACAGCTGGCCAGCAGGTTAAAACCCAGAATAGTTTGTTTAACTCTTCACCTTAACCTGATAACCAAAGAGACCGTGTTTTTGTGTGAAGCTAACAAAGCCTTTGATGTGAATGAGCTTTAATGCATCGAGAAAGCTTGAACTGAAATGTTATTTTTGCCTTACAGGTAAATCACTTCCTGTCGAGTTTCCAGTGTGACACTGCAAATGCTGCAAACCTGCTCAGTGTGAGTCCAGGCCGTAGTTATTGAGCTAATGCATGTGTGTGTTTACCTGCACATTATCCTCCGTGACCTGTATCTCCGCCGTGTAGATGTAGTCAATCAACAGGCCCAGAGTCCAGCCATCCATCTCCTTTATCCTCACTCGTTTTGCCCTACTTTCTGCCATCTCGCCTGTTAGTACATGTGCACACGTTAGCTTTTCAGCACCACAAAGGTAGCAACTGTGTCAGGCACTAAAAACAATGAAAGGAACCGAATAGATGAGAATGGAGGAGGGCCGTTACCTGTGAACATAGCGTGAAAGTAAGGGCTCCCAGCAGCCAGAACCACTCTGTGAGCAGCAATCTCGACGTCCTCTGCCACAATGGTCACATCACACAACAGGCTCTGGCTACATGCACGAGTAGGAAACAGAAACCGTTACAGTTTACAGAAAGGATTTGGTGAGGACGAGGCAACAAATAACTGAAGAGACAGTGTGGGACACCTGCGCAGCTCGTTCATGACTTTGAACGCCTTCCTCATGTGGCGAGGGTTCAGAGTGACGGGACCGTGCCTTTCCACTCCGTCCTCTTTGTCCAGAGAGTGTGGACAAAGTCTAGTGCACCTGAGAGGAACAGTACAGATACGTAAACAAGAAGCACACAGGGAACACAAAACGCGTAACTTGAGAGCTACTCGGGTCTCCTGGTGCACGGCAATCACAGTGAGGACATCTTTTTGTTTAGAATCACTTCTAAACACCATAGCTTTAACCAAAAGCACAATCAGACACTGCGTTTAACTTCTCATTAAGTTTTCCAAAGTG
The DNA here is from genome assembly GCF_057381845.1 of Rhamphochromis longiceps. Classification (NCBI taxonomy): domain Eukaryota; kingdom Metazoa; phylum Chordata; class Actinopteri; order Cichliformes; family Cichlidae; genus Rhamphochromis; species Rhamphochromis longiceps. The sequence continues at coordinate 18,961,544 of NC_140562.1, forward strand.
TCTTTGCAATCACTTTAAACCCCGACTCGGCTGGTTTATCTCCTAGAGAAGATAAATTACTGTTGATTTGGAAACTGACGGTGTAATATTTCCTGATTTCCTGACAAAAAACACGCACACACTCAGAGGGCGCTGTATCAGGACCAAGCTTGATTTTCACATGCGTAAAGAAGGCATCTTCCCAGGAGTCCACAATTAAGATTAAACGCTCATTTGTAAACTGTTTAGCAGTCCAGTCAAAGCTGCAGTATCAGGTAGTGCTTTGTCTTGTTTAAAATCTTATCTAAAGACCTTAATTATTAGTTTATATCAACAAGGTGCAGACTCTCAGTTGTAGCATGTAAAAGCTGAACGGTTCTGCTATAAATTCTATTATCATTATTATTGCTGATATTATTAACTGTTGTTGTTGCACTAGCGTTATGATTAGAATAGGGGATGCACTGCCTGAGACACTGCTGATACTTGTGTTTGAAAGAGCAGTTTAGCACATAGCCAATGTTGCCAAAGTTATACGCTTTGCATGCAAATTCATATTGTTTTTGTTTATTGTTATAATTTGTAGTTACATAGAATGCAGTCAGTCAGCATTTGTATGATGCTGCACATCATTACTGAGACATGCTGTGATGTATGGTTTGGAGACGCTGGCACTGACAAGGAGATGAAGATGTTAAGATTTTCATTGGGAGTGAGCAGGATGGGCAGGATTAGAAATTCATTTATCAGCGGGACAGTTCAGGTTGAGAAGTTTGGAGAAAAGGTTAGAGAGGCAAGGCTGAGATGGATTGGATGGAGAGTGGATATATCAGGCAAAGGATGTTGAAGATGGAGCTGCCACGCAGGAGGAAAAGAGGACAATCACAGAGAAGATTCATGGTTGTAGGTAAGGAGGCCATGCAGAGGGTTGGTGTGACAGAGGAGGATGCTAGGGATAAGGAGAGATGGAGGCGGGTGATCTGCTGAGGTGAGAAGAAGATGCTGCACATCTTAAAATACAAACACACCCTGCATAAGTTCTCCAGTCACTGACATAAGTAGTGAAACAATGTAAGAACACTGCAGCACTAATAAAAGTGCTTATTCAATATTAATAGCGAAAATGTTCTGAGAAAAATACGAGTTACAATTTAGAAGAAAAATGACTCCTGTGTGTAAGATATTATTATACTGATGAATCAAGTAGCACTTTCAGGTGGCACCATAGTCCAGCAGCTCTACTCAGGGGCCCTTCTCCTGAGGGTTTCATGATAAGTCTGAAGAGGTTGTGAGAGAGAACAGGAAAAGTCCTGCTACAGATTTCCATTCATGTTTGAGACTCTGGCGTGTGTCGTAAAACATTGATTAAGCTTAACCTAAGATGGAACCTTCTGACTGCCCAAGGTGTTTGATAAGATCGTGTGTGTACTTTAAACCTTCATTATTGACTATTCATTAAAAACAGATCGATCAAGTTGGCTGAACTGTGCCGGACTAGAAGTATATATATATATAATCCGCACAATTACTTTGTTATTTGCACCTCTGAGCGCACACCTCTGCCCTCCCTCTCCTGAAATCAAACATTCAACATGTACATTTACATGCTGCTCCTCTGTTTTCTGTCACAAATACACCCACACACCCACACACGGCTGTGAAGCACACGTCCTCAGTGCCACGAACAGAAACAGAGGCGTTAGACCAACAAGCACAACGTTATGACACCACCACAGAGCCTGCAGCCTGATCCTGCAGCCACAGTCCCCGGGTATCAGTCCTCCCCACCCGGTCATTGAGCAGCCACACCGGCTGGCCGCTGTCTCTGTCAATGCGGCACCATCCGTCAAGCAGCCACTGGGAAACGTCAACACACACAGAGAGAGAGGGGGGGAGAGATTCAGCAGCTTTTTGCACTTACAGCGGATGACTGTCCATGATTCTGGTGTTTTTCAGAGGCTGAAAACTTGGCCCAGCGGCATGCACCATTCCATATCCACAGTGTCGTCTTCGATGGGTCTAAATTCAGGCGTGAATCACGGCGATCATCTGTCCAGAGGCGGAGAGACGGGCTGACGACAGCCCCATTAAAGCAGCCTGTTCCATAGAAACACACAGCCCGACTGCTGCGGTGACACTCTCCACAGACACGTTGCGATTCAGTCCGGCTGTTGTACCCAGCGGACTGCTCCTTATGTGGGCCGAAAAACGCGCAAGAAAGGCGCACACCGCCGGGTCAGACGGGGGTTGTTTTTACTCAGCGTCCCCTCTCTATTACTCCTGGGTGTTTATGGGTGCGAGAGGCGGACGGACAGAGATACCTGTTATTTTCCAATCGCTGATTAAAACGCACAAACAAGGACATGTCGGTAAAGACGGTCCTCTGAGCAGCCAAGGCGTCCCAGAAGAAAGCGCTGTCTCCCTCTAGCTGTGGGAGACTCACGAAACTGAACAAACACTCCGTTCAGTTTGTTCATAAAGAGACAGCTCATAAACAGGAACAGAGGACCTTACATTATAAAGTAAATAATTTACAGTATCACAAGGGGAAACTGTAAAGTGACACTGTAAATACTTTAGACTTCATCATTTACTCCAGGTTTGGTCTTATTATGATGGACAATTTATGCCCTATTATTGTTGCATTACTTTTTATTTTTTATTCAGTTTAAAAATAAGAACATGAAACGTGTTTTTTGCTTCTCATCAAGCCCAAATTTTTATATCTCTAAATCTGACTTTGTAAATCAGAAACTGCTTTATAATGTCACAGTTTTGACCTCGTACTCTAAATTTGATCCTGTTATAAATTTGACTTGGTTGACTGTTTATGATCTACGTTTGTATCATTTTCAGCTACAGACTCAAGGTGTTTGATTTACTTTCATAAACTATAACAAGTTATTTTGATATACTACCGCGATTTTGATTAAAGGACTCAAACTTTAGATTTTTAAAGTCTAAGTTATACTTTATTAAATAAGGTCAATTTATAAATCAGTAAGTTGGAATTTAAATTTTCATGGCAGAATTTAGATACTATGGATTCAGATTTTAGATATCATATTACTGAGTGTTTGCCTCATGCTAAACCTGCCTTAGCATTTCTCTGTTTTGATTTTATTACGAAATTTGTAGTATTATATTAAGTAAGTCAGTTTTATTTATATGCACAGTTAAGACCAATGTGTTTTGTAGTAAAATAAATAAATAAACACATAAAATAATACTATACTATAATATCTAACAAAAATTTTCTTTGCACTACTTCGAAGCACTTTGCAATTTGTTCTCCGATGTATCTTTCTATTGTTTTTGTATATATTTCTCCTGTATGCTATTTATTCCTGCTGTCTACTATTTATATTTTATTCCAACACAGCTGATGTGGAGCACCCACGATTTCGTTGTACATGTACAATGACAATCAAGTTTTATTCTATTTTATTCTTTTCTATGTCTTTTAGCTTTATATCTTTCACTACTGGCTTAAATTCTTGTTATTCTGTTCCTAGTAAGTCACAATTTTGATTAAATTTAAACATAGGATTACAAAACTTTTATTTATCATCAAGCACAAAGTTTTATTTTAGCATTTTACTTTGTAAGTCAACATTTTCTTCATCGGCATCATATTTCTCACTTATCAGTTTACTTTTATTTCATTATTTGGACACTTACTCAGAACCCGTATACAGCAGTACATGCCTGGGGCTATTGTCATGCTGCACAATGAGATCTGATTGAGACTGATTGCTTCATTATCTAATAATTCTGTGTGTATCTCGCAAACATGACCACAAATACTCATATATCTCATCCTTGCGACTAATATGTTCTGCTCTTCTCTCCCAAGTCATGTCTTTGGAAGTCAAAAACTGACATACATGAGCATTTATATATTTTATTAGTCTTTCTGTCAATTTAGATATCTGCCTGCATTAGACACACACTATACAACATGTTAAATGTAGTCCATGTCAATCAGAAACTGTACTAAAAGAGTGGATAACTGCTAATTAAACACATTAGTATTACATTCAAAATCCAGGTTTCTTCATGTCAGGACCACAGACCCATTTGTAGACATTTTTGTCCTCGGAGCACCATCTGTGAGGATATTTTGCCTGACTGTACTGTTTGTGAACATGCAAGAGCTGTGAGAATGAGCAGAATAAATCTGCTGTGGTGTGAAGACACCAATTACATCAGAGACAACATGCTTTCATAATGCTCTGTACTCACTACTGACTCAGTGTAGTGGTGACCTGGAATAAAAGCTGTTGGCAGGTAGATTTGTTTAAACCAAAATGCCAAGATAGCAATGTTATTTTGTTTTTATGTAAACACAGAGGACAAATAATTTATTTCTAAATTATGTTTTTTGAGCAACAGTCTCATGTGCGTCTAGTATTATTATATCAAGTATTACATCTATTGATGTAATACTTAATTTCCACAAAACTCAAGGATTTCTAAAGGAGTATCAATACCGAACCAAAATGCCACAACCCATTGTTTTTATCCTTCCATGCCATTTAAACACTGACCCTCTGGTTTGCACCAAAGGCTCGGTTCAGTGTTTTATCAGAAGACGATGCAAAGCTAGTTTTAGAGGTTGAGTACTACTCATTTGTGACCCACCAATAAACCCGAGGAGTACACCTTGGAAATTTTACAGGGCGAGGTCAAACCTGTTTCAATCACTATATCACAAAATGCACTCTGCAAAAAAAAATAACTAAGACTTCAGTATAGTTTCAAAAATTATCATATTTTATTTTTACAATAAAAAAAAAACCAACAATGAAAATATTTACATAAATGAAAACAGAGGAAAAAAACTGTAGAAATATTGTAATAACCTCCCCACATTTCTGCAGGAAAGTGCTCTTTGTTTTAGATACAGTCACATTACACTGCCATCCTTCAAATCCAGACTTTATTTGCCCATTACTTCAAATGAGGCATACACAACTGATGAATGCAAGCTCACATATCTTGTTTCTGTGTCATCTCCAGCCAGCCTTGGCGGACTCAGGTCAATCCCAACCTTGCAGAGTCTTTATTTTGGCAAGCGACTGTTTTGCTGTTTCCAGGCGGTTTATTACACACACTGGATGCATAACAGCACATTTTGAGAGCGGGGCAGTTTCAAATGATGTGACTGTACATGTGGTGTGTTAGTTTTGCTTTAAAGGGGCAGGGGGCAGATTTGCAGAGGCTTGCTCCAGAAAGGCCAGCGGTCCAGGAGGGGGAAGGTCTGAGGGTTTACGATGCTGGCCGCTCACATCCTCCAGCACTTGTTGCCAGTGGTGTAGCTTCGTCAAGTGCTTCTGAACCAGCATTTCTTTTCTCTGTAGTTCATTACGCAACTCTGACACATCCTGAAGTGAGAGGACAAGTTGACGAATTGAGAAAAATGAATAATATATACATTCATGACTATTTGTTTATTTTATTTTGCACAAATAACAAAGAAATTTATTGGAAACATAAGTGGACCCAATTCATTGCAATAGTTTACCTCTTTCACCACTTGCTCTGGTTTCTGCACAGACAGCTGAAGCCTTTTCTGTAAGAAGAAGCACTCAGTCTGCCGAGCCACATCCAGAAACTTTTGTATGCACTGGTCCACACCTACAATAAGCACAACACATGTCAGCATACGGACTAAAATGTGAAATGTGGAAAATAAAAGTGTTGTGCTTCACTGACCTGTTCGAATCTCCTCCTGGTCTGTTCCATTAACGTAATCTTGGCTCACCAGGGATGCAAAACATGCCTAAAGAATAAAAAGAGACAACATTCTTAAATCATAACAGACATTCTGCTCAACCATCTCAAATTTGGCTAAAACTTTTAAGATCAAAGGTCCAAAATCTGGGGCGACCGTGGCTCAGGGGGTTGGGAAGCGCATTTATGACCGGAAGGTCGCCGGTTCGATCCCTGGGTTCTCTGTCCTGGTCGTTGTGTCCTTGGGCAAGACACTTTACCCTACTGGTGTTGGCCAGAGGGGCCGACGGTGCGATATGGCAGCCTCGCTTCTGTCAGTCTGTCCCAGGGCAGCTGTGGCTACAACTGTAGCTGCCTCCACCAGTGTGTGAGAGTGAATGAATAGTGGAATTGTAAAGCGTTTTAGGTGCCTTGAAAAGCGCTATATAAATGCAATCCATTATTATTATTATGACATGTATGATGATTTCTGTGAAATGCTACCTTTCTATATCAGATACTTTTTAGAAAAATGATCTGTTGACCCACTTCAAGCATGTTTTTTCTCACCCTGAAATCTGCCTTGGGGAGTCAAACAAGTTCACAGTCTTGCAGCATTCATGGCAGTAGTCAACATGCCGTAGCAGTCGTAGTATTTGGGTAAGCGTGTTGCACTAGACTGCTAATTACGGCATGTGGAGATGGAAATCTGAACTATTCACATGAAATGAGTTACTAATCCCCTTTTCCCTTAATTATTTTGCTGTACCATAAATGTTGAACTGATACTTGTTACGTTGTCATGCTTTTATTTTTTTAAAGTTTTTGAGATATTTCTGATCACACACTGCCTCAGACTGCCTAGATATCTAAAATAGTATTTAACAAATGAAGCTAAAATTTCACAGCAATCATTATAAATTTCAAACCCTGAAACTTTCAAGCAAATCAAAGGTGCTTAAGCAGAAAATGTTCTTTTAAAAAAAAGTGATGATTTGATGTGGAATGAGTGATGTTCCAGCTTTGAGTCCAGGCAGTTTTCTAGACTGCTTGTCCCCAAATAGATTAATTAAACTTTAAAATATGTGAATAATACCTGCCTCCCAACCTACACAAAGAAATTAGCAATGCTGTTGATTTGCAACTGAGGAAAAATACGATAAAGACATCAATGCTAGTAAAAAACTGTAACTAGAACTACTTCTATGTTTATGCCTTAGTGAAACTTAAATACAGTCTGCATTAAAGAGCTCCATTCTTGTGTTTGTCACTGGGTGCAGAGATTTACTCTGACAGCAGCATTATTCACAGTGGTTTCTGATGTCAGGTGATAAACACCTGGCACATAAATGGCATTCATTCGGGCAGCGAGGTTTGATAGTAGCTCTTTATCTGTGGATATCCACTGGGACATCTGGGTTGTACCCTTTTTCTTTGGAGATTACATTTGTGTGAAAGTGTTTGTACGGGTCTGTCTCCAAGCTTTGTCATCTTGTAAATTTTTCCAAAGACATGCTGAAACTGGTTTCATAATATAAAACCACAGCTATTTTTGAAGAACTAAGGTCCCCAACCAAAAGCAGTTAGACGCATGTGAGAAGATCCTTCGTGTAATTTATATTGTGCAAAGAGAACTCAGCGTGGCAGTGCAGCGTGTGGTCTGGACACAAGCTCAGCCGAGACATTTCGACGTGGCGTCACAAAATTAAAACGACCGCAACAACCGTGAAAAGAGTTGGATAGACATTGCTGCTCAATGTTTTCCATTAGCAATTTAGCAAAGTTGATGATGGGGGGGCTGTGTGAGTGAAAGACCGAGAGGGAGAGCGAGAGACACAGTATGAGCACTCAGGTCGCATCAGAGCATCGGGCCGTATAGTATCGTGACCTACGAACTTCTAATACCTGCGACTCAATCGTACAGTTTGAGCAGGAGCTGAATGACGCGACTGAAGAAAAAAAAATCGCACAGTGTTTGCCCAGCTTAATGCTAGAAGCATAGCGCATTAAACCAACAAAGGAGTCAGATGTACATGATGTGTGAAGTGTGTGTCTATTGTGTTTTTTTCTTTTTTTCTTTAGTTAAGTGACAAAGAGGGAGGATTATGGTGTTTTAGGTGTTAGAAAAAAAAAGACAGCAGCCCGTGTGTTTGTTACCAAGTGTCTGCTAATTAGCAGGGCACAGACAGGGGGCGAGGCTGGGACTTTGTTACACGCCACAATACTTGCTCATAATAATAATTATTATTATTTTTAATAATTTTAAGAACAGGACTTGAATGTAAAATGGGTACACCCTGCGGTACAACAGCACCAGCAAACAAACACTAACTCTAACCGGCTAAAGCTGCTAGCGACAGTTAGCATGCACAGCTAAAGGAAGCCAGCACTGAAGACTCCTACCTCAAAAGAAGCCTCCAGTTCATCCACCAGCGTGTTGCTTCCTTGCGTCCTGGGAGCGGCACTAGCAAAACTCGACTGGCCCGGTCCGCCGGGACCCCCGACAGGATGTGCACCAGGAGGCTGCTGGCCGCTAAACATCCCACTCATGGACGAAGCCATCTTGATCCGATTGTTTTTCCCCTCTACAGTCCGCGCATGCGTATACAGTCTACAGAGCTTTCTAGCCAAACTTAGGTGAACAACCTTTTGCACATCTTTTGGGACACAGTGGCAATATCTTTCTGGTCTGTTGCTTTTTTGTGGGGGACATAATTTAGTCAAAGCGTCCTCCTGAGAGATGATAGGAATCTATATCTTTATATACATTTCCCCCAGGGATCAATAAAGTATTCTGATTCTGATGATTCTGACATTAAAGCTACTGAGTAATGTCTCATATTTTGTACAGTTGTGTACCAGAAATTGGCAGCAGCTGCATCACTGTAGTGGAATGCAAACGTAGTTTAAACACCCCTACATACAAGTCTTTGTCCTCAAAGAAACGGTTTTCCCACTTTAGTGTGGGTGCACTCAAATGATGCAGAGTCCTGACCTCCAACTCATCGAACACCTGTGGGACGAGTGAGTCAGGTATCATCCAGGAGGAGAGGCCAGCTCACTCATTTTGCCATCTCTGAGTGGAAGCAAATCTGCAGCCAGGTTTCCAGAATCCTTCAAATAAAAGAAAATAAATAATTTAAATAAAAAACTGGGGGCAGTGCCTTGCCCCTAAACTAGCAAGGTACTGTCCACATTTCTTTTCTTAAAAATAAATAAATAAATCATCACATGACTATAATGAGGTACACCGTGTACATCCATTCTCAATAGAGCATGTTTGAACAGTGACAGTCATACAAAACAGTTTTTATTTACCAGTAAGAATTTATTTATTCATACTACAAAAAATACTGTTGATGCTACACAGCTTCAGGATGACAACAGGACCAGGGACTGGTCTGAGACTGATGCATGTGGTTTATGGAAACAGTGAAGCTCAGATGTTTTACAAAATATCTCCATTTCATATAATTATATCAGTTTATCCAGTGGCCTGTTTCACACTGTGTGGCATTTGACCATCGTGTTTGGCCCTCGGTCTGTTCCTACACTGTTGAGTCTTGCTAGAAGATTGGGAAATAGTCTAATCAATATTTGTTGTCCATCTCCTTTTAGCCATTGTGGGCTAGACCAGCAGCAAACTCCACCAGTGTACGTGTTGGTCTTCCAGACATGCCTTTCCTCAGGTAGGGGACTTCGTCTTTGTTACTCATCACACCGGCGATGTCCAGATGAGCCCAGTGAGGAGCTTTGACAAACTCCCTCAGGAATGCAGCTGCAGTGCACGCACCACCAGAACTAAAAAGAAATCACTCATGAGAAGAAGAAAAAAAATTCCAATTCATTGCACACTGGAGCATTGACTGGACGTCTCTCTGCTGCAGCGATGCCTCTAACAGGAGATGAGACACAGATACGTACCGGCTGTACTTGCCGATGTTGTTGAGGTCAGCCAGCTGGCTGTCAGTCACCTGTTTGGTGTAGTGCTGGAACAGAGGCATCCGCCACACCCTGTCACCTGTCACAACACTAGCCTACAAACACGGACACACACACACGTTAACAGAAGAGCTGATGAACTGAGACACCGTGTTTTAACGTGTATCTGCAGTACCCTGTGCAGCTGCTCCCAGAGCCAGTCAGAATTTGTAAAGACTCCTGCTGCCGCTGAGCCGAGCGCTACATCCATCGCACCTTGAAGACAAAATACGCCACGATTTTGACATTTGTCTATGATTAATGTCTTGCAGCATAAAGAAAATTTGATGTCACTGTGTAAACAAACTGCTAAAGAAATCCTACCTGTTAGCGTAGCAACATTGACAATGGCTCTGGGGTTGAAGACATGTCCATAACAGAGAGCATCAGCAAGGATCAGTCTGCCCTCTGCATCTGTATTATCAACCTGGAACACAAAAACAAAAACACTGTACAACTGTACACATGCAGTAAATGTCCTGGTACTTATAGTGGTGTGAAAGAGAAAAGTTATCCAAACCTACCCGATCCTGTGTGAAAAAGTAGTTGTGCCTCTTGTTAAATCATAAATTAACTGTGATTAACCACATTTTTTGGAAAGCTGAGTTCAGTTTCACTAAATACACTCAGGCCTGATTACTGGCAGACCTGTTGAATCAAGAGGTCACTTACATAAAACCTGTCTGACAGGTTAAAAGATCTCAAAACGCAACACATCATACCATGATCTAAAGAAACACTTTTGAAACAAAGTAATCGGGATCTATCAGTCTGGAAAGGGTTACAAAATCATTTCTAAGCACTCCAATGAACCATGTTGAGAACCATTATACAGGCATGGAGAAAACATGGAACACTGGCGAACTTTCCCAGGAATGGCCGGCCTCAAAACATTACTCCAAGAGTACTTCGATGAATCATCCAGGAGGTCACAGAAGATCCTGAACAACATCTAAAGAACTGCAAGCCTCACTTGCCTGAGTTAAGGTCAGAGTTCGGGATTCAACAATGTGTGTGTGTGTGTGTGTGTGTGTGTGTGTGTGTGTGTGTGTGTGTGTGTGTGTGTGAGTGAGTGAGTGAGTGAGTGAAAATGACATCCATGGCATATCCAAGGAAAAAAAACCACTGCTGACACATCATCTGTGGACTGATGAGACATAAGTTGAATTTTTAGAAGGTATGTGTTCCATTACATCTGCATAAAGCCGACACAGGATTTCAGAAAGGGAACATCATGCCATCAGTAAAATAGGGTGGTGGTAATGTTATGTTCTGGGGCTGTTGTGCTGCCTCAGGACCTAGAGGACTGTTGTGGTAAATAGGACCATGAATTCTGCTGTCTACCAAAACATCCTGAAGGAGGCTGTCCAGCCCGTCGTGACCTCAAGCTGAAACGCACTTGGGTTCTGCAGTAGGACAAGGATCTAAAACACACCAGCAAGTCCACCTTGGAATGACTTAAAAACAACAAAATGAAGACGCTGGAGCGGCCTAGTCAAAAGTCCTGACCTGAATCCAATTGAGATGCTGTGACATGACCTTAAAAAGGCAGCTCATGCTTGAAAACCCTCCAGTGGGGCTGAATTACAACAATTTTGCAAATAATTGGGCTTAATTGGTTGTTGATCAATGGTCATTACAATCTGCATATTAATGATAAAGGAACTGACCTCACAGCCCATTGTTCATTCAGTGGGCTGGTGTCAGTCATTGTACAAATATACTGTTTATAAGGTTGGGGAAACCTGCAGTCAGCTGAGACTGAAGAAGTCATTTGGATGAGTGACAAATCATTTCTCCCACTGAAAACGCTACGTCCAGACTAACAGAATCAACCCTTTGGGATCTGCAATGATCATTGGGCCAAAATTCCTCCGCAGTGCTGGAAAAGTTATCACAAACACTTGATTGCAGTTGTTGCTGCCAAGGGTCGTCAACCAGTTATTAGGTTTAGTGGGAAATCACTTTTTCCACACAGGGCCATGTAAGTTTGGATTTTTTTCCCCCTTAATAATAAACACCAGCCACAAGCACATTCTTACAGCACATTAATCCATGTCCAAGCACCTTCTAACATTCAGAAGCAATTCCAAGTTCTTGCAAATTGATCCATCAGCTTTCTGACTGGTAGATGGCACGCTCTAACACTTGAGCCACAGTGTTGGCACAAGCACACTCAGGTAGCAATTCGATGCCCATTTCAGGATTCCACTAACCTGGATTGTTTTTCCATTCTTGGCTTTGACAACATCACCTGGTTTAGTAGCCTTCCCACTGGGCATGTTCTCACATAAGGGGGCCAGACCTGAATGAATCAGGGCAGTGAAGTGCTCAGACTTACACATATTATGTATGACAAAAATAAATTTAAAAAACAAACAAACAGGGTATTTAATATCAAGATGCTCACCGACAATGTTGACAGGGAGTTTCAGAGATGCTGCTGTGACGATGGAGGCGCACACCGTGGCAGCTCCGCCCATGTCGGCCCTCATCGCATCCATAGAGGCAGAGGGCTTCAGAGAAATGCCCCCACTACAGACAGAGAATCGTAAAGACAGCACTGTATGGTGTATCTGATCCCAGCCCGTATTGCTGTGTGTTACCTGTCAAACGTGATGCCTTTCCCCACTAGGAGCAGCGGAGGCTGCTTACTGTCAGGAGAACCGTTGTAATGTAGCTCCAGGAAGACAGGGGGCTCCTCTGAACCTTTAGACACACTAAGGAAGGCTCCCATCTGTTGTTCCTCGATCCAAGCCTGCGGTCTACAATGGCACAGTTTATTAGACAAAAACACTTCTACTTCATCTACTCTTCAGAACAAAAACAGGATCGGCAAATATACAACAGTAATTCACTTATTGGGGCTATTCTGTGCAGGGTGTACCCTGCCTCTCGCCCTGTGGCAGCTGGGATAGGCTCCAGCCCCCCTCTGATCCTAAATTAGGTAAGTGGAAAAGAATGGATGCATAAAAAAATATTTTTTATATGCCTTCAGTCGGGGGAATGGGACCATTTTGTACAGTATTTGATTAGAAACTGATGAGAGGAGGCAAAGTAATTTGAGAGATAAGAGATAAATCTTTATTGTCATTGCACAGTCATACCTAGTACAATAGTACAACGAAATTGGAAACTGAATTGAAAGGGTCCTGAAACCTGGAGGGGAAATTCTTAGATGCCAAAGCGCAGTTATTTTGAAGATGCTCTGTTGTTTATCTGTTTATAAGAGTATGTGCCATGCCTAAAGGCCACACACAGCTTTTTCTTTATATCAATTAAACACTGTGTGTCTATTACACAATATAAACATGGTAACATCTTGTTCAACCAATTGAACAAGTCCAAAGAAAATCAGTTCCCCTATGAAAGAAAACAGATCAGCCCATGACTTTAAAAAAAAATATGAAAAAAATGTAAATAAATACATTCATTCATTAAATAATAATAATAATAATAATAATAATAATAATAATAATGCTTATTCACCAAGTCAATTAATTATGAAAATAAACAAATAAAGTAACTGACTGCAACAACCAAATCAGTGCTCAGAGCTAAATAAATAAAGGAGGAGGAGGAGGAGGAGGAGGAGGAGAAGGAGAAGAAGTTTTTGATCATTTATGACAATACATGGAAGAGTTTCACCTGAAACATACAACCGTTTAAAATCAATGTTTTTTTCTTCCTGATTTTGAAAGCGGTGCCGGGGATGATGATGATTAACGAAACACTCACCTCTTGTGTATGGTGACTCGATCAGCATGTGGAGCCAGTTTCTCTTCAATGGTTTTGGCAAAAGCAGTAGGCGTGATGTGATTGGCCGGCGCTTCCATGAGAAGCCGTGCCAGGTTTTGGCCCTCTGCATACACGATGCCTTTCTCCCAGCCAACCACGTCAGCGCTAGGAAGAGTCAGACACAGGAAGTAGCATGTCGCTGTATTTAAAGCGTTAAAAACCTCTGACAGTCAGCGAGCTTCAGTTTCTCGAATCTACCTGCCGTGAAGCTGCGTTGTTACTTTGGTCTTCTTCTTGGATTTGAGCTGGTCATAATGAAACAATCCCAGAACGGCGCCTTCTGCTGCTGACTGGGCATCACCACAGCTGTCCACCTCCACGTGGCTCACCTCCAGGTCCTGAAGCAACCGGCAGCCAGCTGAACGCGCATGAATGACAGAAACAAACCAGGTACGAATTCAGCATAAACCCGAATGAGTGCAGATGAAGATGTAACATGCAACAGAAGCAATTCTGTGCAATAGAACCTGAAGGTGACAATCTGCATTACCTCTGAGCTAAAGGTCAAATATGATGCATTTATTTTTACCTTTTAAACATCCCAGAGGCATTAAAGATAGGTAACATTCGTGTCCGAATCAGAGGATGCACTTTTTTAATTTACTTTCACTTTGAGATCCAAAGCATTTCAGAGGTGCTGTGCTATGCTCCAGTACCCAGAGTACACGGATTACACAAGCACTCATTCGCAAACGCACCTTAGACTTGTACAAACATTTCTAAGGGTGTCAAAGCATAACAGCAGTTTCCACACTGACAGATTATTATAGCATGACTGTTTGATTAACAAACAGAAGGAATAAGAAAAGGCAGAGTTAACTTTGTGGCTGATAAAATTAATGGTCAATGACTTTGGGATATGTCATAGATGAAAAAAAAAAAAAAAAAAAAAAAAAGAGCCAGCTGAGGTGGTTCATGCATCTGGTTGGGATGCCTCCAAATGGAGCTTTTCTAGTCACACCCAACTGCAAGGAGATCCCGTGGTGGACACTGAACCCGCTGGAGAGATTGCATATCTCACACCTTGAGATCCATCATAAGGAACTGGAAATATGTAGGAATGCCACCAGAACCATGTATTGGATAAGTGGAAGAGGATGGATGGATAGATGGGTGAGATAATCTACTAATCAGAAGATTGGTGGATTTATCCCTGGCTGATGAAGTGTTCGCTGAAGTTTAAAAAAAAAAAATGCTTGTATTAATGGGGAATGTTGTATAAATCTTTGAGTGCTCAAATAGAGTAGAAAAGCGCTATATAAGAACCAGTCCATAACACATTTAAGCCATATTGCACAACACTTTACTCCTTCTGTTATACACACCAACGGCATACCTGACACAGCCTGCCTGATGTTCTCCTTGCTGGTGTCCCAGTTTTCTGTGCGACAAACACCTGCGTTGTTCTTACCCAAACCGACTAATGCTACACATGGGAAGTCCTGCAGGAGACACACAAACAACATTCATCAGGAGATCTTAGACTGAGTAGACGGGGGTTTATAAACATAAAGTCACACCTTGTTACCTTGTGAAGTCCATAAAATACTCTGCTTTTGCCGTTCTTGAGTGCAGGCCCAGAGCTGGGAAATACAAATGTTTATGAGGCTAATCGCACACAAAGGATGCTGTTCACTCTCAGTCTGCAGGTAAAAGAGACTCACAGTTTGAGCAGCTCAGAGAGCTTTCCGGAGAGAGACTTGTCAAACCCTGCAGCCGCCTCTGTCAGTTGAAGAGTGCCCTCATCCTCCTCCTCCTCCTTCTCAAACACTCCCAGCACCAGACCCTGTAGACACACAAACACCGTTTAATATGATAAAAGATGCAGACGGCCACATTCTCACGCATGAACCTGCAGAGCATCTGAACCAACACACGGAGCCGAACTGATCTGAAACTGAATGAGCCTCGTGTGGTGATGATGATGATGTAACTGTCACCAGATGCTAAACTCACCTTTCTGTCGCTCAGCTGAGTGTGTGAGACACAAAACGACCTGCAGGAGTTTGTCCGCACCGCCGTCCGCGCAGCTGTCCTCACCAGAAACATTGTCATCTGTTGCACACACACCGAGAGCCCAAATAAATCACTTTTAAAGGTCGTACACTGAGCATGTGCGAGAGGAAGCCGATCGGTCGCGTTTATTTGTACGTCACAGTGAGACGACGGAGAGAGGGCTTTGTCGCCACCTAGCGGCAGATGGATAATTGATTAAGAGCCAGTATTACGGATACTGGTGATATTATTTGGCGATCAAAGCAGTTTAAGAAGACCTAAAGCTGGAAAAACATGTAGCAACTTCATACTTTTAATGAACACTTTATATTTGTTTTCACGGGTTCCTTATTTGTATGTTAAAATGGCTGTAATATAAACTGATACAATCGCCTTTGTTTGACTTCACTAAGTAAAACAATCTTGACATAAACTGCAAAAAGATAAAAACACACAGTATTTATCTTCAGTATTTTTATTTTTGACTATAACATGAATCTACTAATAAATATTCTTTCAAGCTTGACATTAAAAAGCATCATCAGTCTTCTTCTGATCAATATTAGTAGTAGGTACAGCACGTCTCCATTATAAAAGTTAACTGTATACATGGAATGATTTTTAGGGGATTCTCTAACATCATTAAACCATGTGTATATGTGTGTGAATGAAGGGATATCGGACGTTATATGTTGTGGACCAGGGGTGGGTAGTTAATCTTCCCAATGGGGTCACATTAGAAACTATTCTTGAGGGACAGTCCAGTAAATTAGAAAAAGTTCAAATTAATGTCAGGCCGCGTAAGAAACAGTCTCAGTTTCTCATGTGGCCTTCTTTGGGAAGATTGTCCACCCCTGCTGTAGACAATCTCTTAAGAAGAAAAACAAAGCTTTGGTGTCCAGAGAAGTCATAAACTAGTCACAAAAAAGTAAGCACTTGATGTTTAATGCTATCTTATATACAGACGCCTGAACACACGTTTCTATGAAGAAGGGAGAATGGATCTTGAAGACTCTGAAATAGTTCGACCTGCTGATGTAACATGAACTCTTTTTCAAAATAATTTTTTCACTTTTTTGCTAACAAACAACTTTTTTTGTCTTCATAGAAAGCTGCATAGGAAGACTTTACTTAAAAGCACTGTCCTTTATTTAAACACATCATACAATTATTTATTGCATCATCGGCTAAGAATCTCTCAAGCTCAGCATTTAAAACTTCTTAAAAATGAAATAAGTAAATTTTAAAAAGCATCAGAAAAGGACCTGACAGAGACCACGTACTTGAGACTACTCTGTCTTTGTCAACACATAAATATGATTGGAAAATAATCATGTATTTGCAAACAATATGTAGATGATGAATGCGGTAAAAGGTGTAATTCAGGATGGACGCTCTGCAGCTTTTTCATTCATTCAGTCCATCTCTTCTATCTCGATGTCTGTCTCCTGCATGAACTGACTGACCAAGGAGAGTGAATCTTCTTCTAGTGTGAATGATTGACATAACTAATGTAACCCTCTATTCTCTTTTGCAGACATGTATTGCTGAGCTTTGAAGTGTCTGAATTAAATTCATGATGTACAAACATAGGATTACACATTAACACTTTATTTACACGACTATTTAAAAGAAAAATATATATATTTTCATACTGACTTTAGGATCTGTGCTGCACACTGCAGCACTCATTCAAAGTATGAGATTTGGCATGTTTACTTTTAAGCTTGACTTTTACTCTGAAAAATCAAATATAACAATGTATAAATCCATATGCATCAAAGCCAGATTTATACTAATACATTAGTCATTTCAAACAGCTGCATGATCATCAAGGTAAGGACGAATTTGCCTGGGCTTTGTATGTGAGTTAGGCGCCACTTTAGTCCCAACTTGTTAATTTATGTAGTTATGACTCCATAATTTTGGCTGTAATTAACCTAAAACTCAGTTACAGCTTCAAAGGAACAGGGCCCTGGCACTGTTTTGTTTTGACGGTTGGCGCTTGTCCATCATTAGTGATGAAAATGCTAAAAAACAATATTCTTCAGTACAGCAGGTCCACAGCAGAGACAGTCGGTTCTTCAGGTTTTTTGATCTCCGGTTTGGGCAGCTTGATACGACTCATCGCGACCACTCCACAGACAGCAAAGTGAGTTGCAATGCTGCCTACGCCGAGCCAGAAAGACCAGTCCAGACTGTCATCCAAGACAACGAGGACGAAGAGGTGCTCCCTAAAGTTTGCCACTCGCTCGGTCAGACTGTGGTGTCTGACAGCTGCCAGGAAGCACAGAACACCCAGGGCACCAAACAGAGCTGCAGACAGAGGAGCAGGCAAGTCAGGGAAAGGACAAGAAACAAAATGATGCATCATCTGAGACATACCAACCCGGACATACCAGCGATGAAGTTCCACAGATAGAGTCCCTTGTGCCCTTTGATGCTCTGGTATGGAACCTTGCGTGCGTTGTAAATGCAGAAAGACAGACTGACCAGCGCGAAACCCACAGCCACCAGCAGGAACAGGATCACCATCATGTGGAGGCCCCCGTTCAGTGTCCGCACAAGCTTTGGGAAAACTGGAGAGAGCAGAAAGAATCAAATACAGCATCTTGTCAGCTCTGTTGGACTGTATAAAAAGTAGAGCTGTAACCCTCTACATTATTATGTAAATTTGTGGATAGCAAACAAACTTAGATAATTTTAGTATTTTGTTTGCTACCCAAACCCTAAAATTTTGGTATATTCATTAAAATAAGGCCACACGCTGATTTTTGTGAGTGTAAAAGTGGTTTGAGTTCACAGAATCAGCTTCTTTGTAAGGCCTATGATCATATCTTAGTAAATGTTTTATACTCATGTCACAACTAAAAGAACAAAGTTTGAGTTCAGGGTGAACCCCCCTGTAAAAATAAACAAAAGTGATGCTCACGTGTTGTTCTACTCTAATGAGACAGCATCGGTGTAGTTTTAAAAGTCTGAAATCGTCTTACTGTAAATTTTGGACCGCCTGTTCCCGAGCCCGCACCTCTTGGTCTTTCCTCCCTGGAACAATCCGTAATAAATGCTCCCGATGAACTGGTCCAGCTCGGGATTTGACGCATTCACTATCTCCACCCCGGTTTTACAGAGGATCCGCCCGGTAACCCACCGCTCCGTGGATAAAGCCACCACCAAGAGGACCACCGAGCCGATACAGAGCGCCGAGGCCACCGAGAATGTTATCCGCTTCCACAGAGAAGGCATCTTACGAGCCCATGGTTCCCCGAGGCAGGAACCGCAGTGCGCGCTCGGCGATCACCATAAGTTTATCCCACAATTTAAAAAGAAAGAAAGAAAAAGAAAAGAAAAGAAAAAGCATCATAGTTGCTCCCACCGTTGTGTAGCATCAACGTGTCGCGTGTAGCTTTGACGTGTGAGTCACAAGGAAGGGGAAACTGAATCCATGGAGGTCAAAGTGATCCCTCGCCGGGAGAAACTCTATCCGTGCTGCGCGCTTGGTTTCTGCTCTCTCTCTGTCTCTCTCCCTATTTTCACTCTCCTCTTTATTCATGGGATTAATTAACCTTTGTTGCTCGGCTTTTGCATGCAGACATCTAAGCGGTGACCTATAATTCTGGTTACAGCTTTAAAAATCATGTACCAGTGCTTAATTATGACAGATGTGGTTCGTTATGTCCCAGAGCCTGAAGGTCAGCGTGGACTATTAGCTACCACCAGGGTTTATTGGTCCCCATCTTTGTGTTTCGACCTCTTACCTTCAAGGCATTGCTGAAATTAAGAAGACATAAAGACTTGATGACTTTGACCTTTGACTTCCAAATATTAAATTGTTTGTGGTCCAAGTGTATGCTTTTGGCAAATTTGAAGAAATTTCTTCAAGATGAGATGTGTTCAAAACCGAAGATTGTAGATCTACTGTTGATCTACTGGTTACATCCAAGGTACGCAGAAGAGCATCTCTGAACACAAACCAGATGGTCTAGAGCAGCAGAAGACTGCACCAGGGGCTTTTCTGTCCGGAAAGTCACATGGGCTCACCAAAACTGCACAACAGGAGATTAGAAAAGGTTGCCTTGTTTCATGGGTTTTGATTTCTGCTGTGACATCAAGATGGCAGGGTCCGAAATGGGCATAAAAGACATGAAAGCATGAATTCATCCTGCCTTGTGTCACCTTCTTGCTAGTGGTGTAATGGTCCGCCAGAGTCCGCCTTCAAAGTAAAAGTTGTGTCTCTTGAGATGTGTTGGCTGCAGCGATATATAAGAAGAGCAGAACCACGCAAATCAGCAAATTCCTTAAATATTGAACACATTTGTGTGTGTGTTTCTGTTACTTTCACACAACTAATTGCCTAATTGCCTATAGGTGCAATTGGAAAAGGGTTATGATGATAGTGAATCTATTGCATACACGGTAATAAAAACTCAATCAGCTTTGTATGTTTTATTTTGTTCATTCACAGTCTTTCTCAGTTGAATAGGTTATAATGAAACGTAAGCTGATAGTTGTGTCATTTTATACAGTCTTTTTAATGTTTTTAGCTTCGTGGGATTATAAACTGAGAAAGGGGAAAAATAAATAATGTGCGGCAAATAATCTCAGGGCTTTGGCGACATCTGCCGGTGAGTTGAACAACCTGCAGTGCGTGATGACGTCTGACCGTCAGTTTCCCAGGCAGCAGCGGCCTGAAACTTTCGTTTGGCGAAGATGGCGGAGGCGCTGTCGACAGGTCTGGGTGAAGAGAAGGAGAAGGAGGACAGCGAGAGGGAGAAGAAGGCTGCCACAGCGGGGAAGAATAAGGAGAAAGACGGAGTCACGGAGACGCTGGGATTTAACGATAAAAATGGCGCTAGCAGGGGAAAGAAGAGCAACCTGTCAGGTGAGAGCTAGCTTCGTTTCCACAGGCGCTGACTCCCAGTTTGACAGCGCTAGCTAGCAGCTGAGATAATTATTGTTTACGGCGGCTGTAGGGTGTTTTTTGTAGAGTTTCTCGAGAAGGCATGTAAAATATCAACTGAGCTTCTGCAGCTTATCGGGGCTTGCTCCGAGTTTGCACATGTTGTGGGGATGTAGCTGCAGGCAGCCTCAGCAGCTGTTTGTGAGAAACTGAGCTGGAGTAAAGTAACGAGCAGGTGGCACAATTGTGTGATATGCATCCAAATTAAACCTAGCAGGAGGATTTCTGACTGTTAGTAAGACAGCAGTACTGCATGTGATCATGCAGAAAGTCCAGGTCAGCCAGTTGGCTTCTCGTGCGGTTTGGTTCTCTGCACAGGCGCACTCGGATGAGTCGGTGGACACCGTGTGAGCCATAGGTGCACAGACACCCGTGTTGACTTGAAAGATTGCTCAACGTAATGCTTACGGCAATCATTTTTGACCCAGTTGCAAGAAGAAGAAAAAAAGGCCATGTGTTTTCAGATGATTGGCAACATAAATTGTTGTGGTTTATTCTAGTAAGATTTGTTTATTAGAAAGCGTGTACATCCCTTCCATAAAGCTCAGCTGTTTCTAAATTTTATACACTTTTCTTTCTCTGTGAATTCAGAAGGTGCACTCGCGGTCTTCTTATGTATATACTCAATATTGCTATTTTTAATGCAACTGGATAAAGATTTTTTTGACCATTCTTGGTTGCTAAACACCTACATATTTTGAACTCTGCTCCTTTTGTTCAGAAAATAAACTTTATCTATAAAGCTCCCCCAGAGCTGGAAAAAAATACAGTACTGTTTGAGCCCTTTTCATATTTGCTTCACATCAAACACTTTTTAATATTGGTCTTAGTTCACGAGAGTAAGTACAACATGCATTTTAAATTATGATTTCATTCAGTAAGGGAAAAACACTATTCAAACCTACGTGTCCTTGTGTGAAAAAATAATTCCCCTCTAAACCTGATGGCTGCGTCACCCTTGATAACACTGCAAGAACTGCAGTCAGGCGTTTGCGATAGCTGGCAAGTGCTCCAAGTGCTCTTGAGCTTCAGGGCACTGACTACCAGACATTCTCCTCCAGGATGTTTTGGTAAAGAGCAGAATTCATGTTTCCTTTTACCCCAGCAAGTCTTCCAGGTCCTGAAGGAGCAAAGTAACCCCAGACCATCACACTACCACCACCATGTTTTATCCAGTCTCTTCTTTTTTTATTGTTGAATCATGAACTCTGACTTTAATTGAGCCAAGTGAGGCTTGCAGTTCTTCAGATATTGTTCAGGTTCTTTTGTGACTTCATAGATGAGCCGTCGATCAGCTCTCGGAGTAATATTGGTTGGCTGCCCACTCCTGGGAAGGTTCACCACTGGTCCAAGTTTTCTCCATTTGTGGATAATGGCTCTCACCATGCCTCTGTGGAGTCCCAAAGCTTTAGAAATGGCTTTGTATCCCTTTCCAGACTGCTAGATGTCAAAGACTTTGTTTCTCAGCTCTTCTTGAGTTCACGCATATAAAATATCGTTACCATAGGTTAAATTGCACTGATTTAGAAGTCAGATTAAATACCTAAATAAAAGCACTGGATGTTAATGAATGCTAATGATAGTCCATTTTAATACTAATGAAGAGGACTTCTTTTTTATTATTGGATTTATCCAAATAAAGGGAACAAAATATGCTATGAGTACTTGAAAAACCAGATGACTCTGAACAGAATACTGAGTATGCATTGTCATTATATAATGTAAAAAAGGAGCCTAATATTTAAAAAAAAGAAAAGAAAAAAAGAACATAGTATAAGGTCTAAAGCCGCTTCAAACATGTAAGTGAAATAAAAAAAGTTGATATAAAACCAAGTGACCAGAACAGCTTTAACTTTCCAAACCTTAACACCTTTGGGATGAACTGGAGTTCCTACCAGGCCTGATCGAACCACGAGTGGCCAACCTCACTAATACTCTTGTGGCTAAATGGGAACAAATCCCTTCGTTCATGTTTCTAAGCTTCAGCAGAGGAGTTTAGACGGTTCCAGCAGCAGATTAGCTCGAGTAGTTTTGGTTTTAGTGTAGCCAGTTCTCATCTGATGGAATTTACCATTAAGTAAGGACTCCTCTATGTGTGCTGTGTTGATAGTGTTGTTTGTGATAGATTCAAAACACAGTAAAAATAATAATTTATTCCTGTCTGTATCTGTAGACCTGTCTCTGGTCAGATTCATAACTACTGAGCTCACCAGAGGTTACTTCCTAGAACACAACGAGGCCAAATACACCGAGCGCAGAGAGAGGGTCTACACATGCCTCCGCATCCCCAAAGAACTGGAGAAGGTGAACACACTGTACACCCCCACACTTAAAGAAAAAAAATGAAATGAAATAAACACAGTTGTAATAAATGTATTTCTCCCCTCTCTTCCTGTTTTCAGCTGATGACATTCGGCTTCTTCCTCTGTCTGGACGCCTTCCTCTATGTGTTTACGCTGTTGCCCCTCAGGGTGATTCTGGCCCTGTTGCGACTCTTCACAGTGCCATGTTGTGGTCTCAGGTAACGTATAAGTATTAGAGTACATTTTATTATATATATAAGTATTAAAGTACATTTCCTTAACCCATCATTTGTTATTAACAGGGAATATTTTGATACATGTGCTTCTCATCAGTACAACTCCACCATCATTAAAAGTATATTTGCATAGATTGTGTTAGATGTCATTTATGTACGAGGTACAAATGTTGTGATTATCATGATTATCAGGTCCTGTGAAGTATAATGTTGGAGTAGAGCCTCAGCTCTTCATCAGTGATTTTTCTGTCTTCAAAATTGGTTAGTAAAACATAAGAAATCAGAGAATAATAGAGCAAAACAAAGTCGAAATGTCAGGCTCGACCTAGTCATTGCTGTCATGATGTTGTAAAAAAAAAGCAAACTCTGGCTATTTACATTTACTGATTTGCAGCAATTTGAGCAAGATGAATAAAATAAAGAAAAAGTTGTTTACTTTATTTACAGTCTCACTAGTTTCTTGTTTACCTGTTGTCACTGTGAGTGCACCTGCTCTCACAGATGTGGAGTAATAATAGACTCTGAATCCTGCTGTGCAATAAAAGCGTCCCAACAAGCATTACATCAGTAAACTGAACATAATGGGAGTGAGAGCAAATGGGAGGGAGACGCCGACATGGAAACCATCATGTTCGTCGGGGATTTTCAATCATGTCACCTAACTTGACCACAGTTTGCAGTTTAATAATAAACTTCTATCAACATAAAAATTAAAGCTGTTGATATGGTAAAGTTGACATACCTATAAAATGCAAAACCTTTGCCCCTATATTCCCTCGGTTATGATTGCTTTTGCATTAGGAGCTGGTTCACTGATGCTGATGTGTGACAAAGTAAACAGAAAAATGCTGAACATATTGGCCCCATTCGTCTGCTCCTTGTCACCGACACCCAGTCTGGCTTTCTGAGTCAGGATTGGGCTGATATACACTCCATGTATTAGGCAGGTGCATCCCTTATTAGTCCTTTGTTGATCAGTACTAATATTACACTGTTAATCAGTTTGATTACAGTCACTTAATTTTTTGTGTTGCGTTGTGAGCACCTTTTCCAAAATCTGCATATCTTGTGATATGTACAGCGTAGGCAACATGACCCATATTTAGAGCTTCCCTGCTTTCCTCAAATCCAGAATTCTTTTTAGAAACTGTAAAGAATCAAATTGTGGTTCATTGAGGGGAGAAAAAAAAAAAAAAAAAAAAAAAAATATATATATATATATAAATAAATATATATATATATATATATATATATATATATATATATATATATATATAAAAATAAGAATACAAATAAAACAGGTGCAAGGAATAAATATGTTCTGCAGTCCCACTTTAAAGGGGGCTCTGTCACCCTGGGCAAGGTCTTTGTCTGAGGCAGTGCAATGTTATTATTGACCTCCAGGGGGCAGCAGAGCTCTGAGGCAACAGCCAACTATGCTGTTCTGTTCTGGTGATTTTCTTGTGAACATTTTCCTTGTCTGTGACGTTTGTGTGTTATTTAGCGGCTCCCGCTTGCTTCAGCCAGCCCAGGTGTGCGACGTACTCAAAGGCTTTATTATGGTGCTGTGTTACTCAATGATGAGCTACGTGGATTACGCCATGATGTACCATCTCATCAGAGGACAGTCTGTCATCAAACTATACATCATCTACAACATGTTAGAGGTACACTGTGTAATCTTCCTCATTGGCCAGTTCAGTATCTAATGACACTGCACCACACATTGACTAGCTCTCCCCCGTCATCCTTCCCTTCCCTGTGTCGTCAGGTGGCGGACCGCCTGTTCTCATCATTTGGCCAAGACATACTGGACGCTCTGTACTGGACCGCCACAGAACCCAAGGAGAAGAAGAGAGCGCATATTGGCGTGATTCCTCACTTCCTCATGGCTGTTCTCTACGTCTGTATCCTCAAAAACATCACTGATATTAAAACGGTTAAAAGTTAGTCAGTTTAAAGTTGATTTGCAACATTAATCAGTTTTATCGTTCAGCAAAATGTTTTCCTGAAGTGTATTTAAAACAAATGAAATTAAAAGCTTAAATTCAGATTTTGAAACTGATAGAAAAAGGCCACATTAGAGGCAAAAGGAAAGACCTGGAAGAATAAATACCCCCAGTGATCCCAAACAAGCGTTATTCATCACTCTGCTATTTAATCTTCCCAGTCTTCAACTTTTTTCATAAACCAAACAGTCAATCAAAGTTGAAGTAATCAGCAGCAGCAAATCTAACAGCTGTACTTCAGACTAGTAGGGAACATAAAGTCATTGCGTCAGTATTATTACAGTGCAGAAAATGTGTGTTTTTCCTCAATATCTATCCAGTTCTTCATGCCATCCTCATCATGGTTCAGGCCACAACTCTCAATGTAGCTTTCAACTCCCACAACAAGTCCTTGCTCACCATTATGATGTCAAACAACGTGAGTTTTATGCACAGACATATTACCCCGTTTAAAACATGCGGCATCTCCAGTTCAGTCCTGATGTTTTTATGTTGGGTTTTTCTTTTTTCTGCAGTTTGTTGAGATCAAAGGGAGTGTATTTAAGAAGTTTGAAAAGAACAACCTTTTCCAGATGTCAAACAGTGGTAAGTGGTGGTAAAACAGCTGGCTACGTTCCACAAAAATCAAAATTTTTGAATACTTTGTGCCTCCTCCTCTCAGTATGATTATTTAATACAAGGTAAATATGTGGAATCGAGCTCAACTGCAGTGAGCACAAAGTAGGTTAATCCTGGATTGATTTGTTTGTTTCCCATAGACATAAAAGAGAGGTTCACCAACTACATCCTCCTGCTCATCGTCTGTCTGAGAAACATGGAGCAGTTTTCATGGAATGCCGGTAACCTAATACAAAGCTTTGCAAAGAGTACTGAAAGCTATACAGCTGCATACAGATGTGCTTTATCATAGTACCCCGATTAGGTTCATAATCGGGTCTTTTCACTCTTGCTAAGTAGCTCACTGTTTTCTTTTACTACTAATACTAGATTAAATAATTATACTGATTAGATTTCAATGTGTTTGTTGTCAGACCACTTGTGGGTGCTGTTTCCTGATGTAGTCATGGTGATAGCCTCAGAGGTTGCCGTGGATGTTGTCAAGCACGCCTTTATCACCAAATTCAATGACATCAGTGCTGATGTAAGTCCTTTCTCTGTACGTTTGACGGTTTATTAACTTGGTTAAAGTGCAGTTGAGTGTTTGGCAACTAGAGGAGAAACACATTAGTTAGAACTATTGAACTATTCTATCATGTTCACCCAACAGCAATTCAGTACAATGAGAAACACAGTTTAAATCAGATAAAATAAATCTGTTAGTTAGAATGAACATCTGACAGTCTTAGCAAGCTCCGATGTGGAAAAACTTGGAATAAATCACCATAAAATGGGAAATAAGCTTAAAAGATTATTAATACAATTAAAATTGTGGACAGTTGTCTATCAGCTTCAACACAGTTCAGATATTTGTGTGGAAAAGATTAGTGGGGAGTGTCACTATTCTAGGTATAAAAAACATTTTAATGGGATATTTTCTCATTTATGTCTTAGATCTGTTACTTTCTACATTTGGATGTGCTTTTGCGCATATAAGCACATCTAAATATTGGTATAGTGTCACCATGTATCAG
This sequence comes from Rhamphochromis longiceps, assembly GCF_057381845.1. Classification (NCBI taxonomy): domain Eukaryota; kingdom Metazoa; phylum Chordata; class Actinopteri; order Cichliformes; family Cichlidae; genus Rhamphochromis; species Rhamphochromis longiceps. The sequence continues at coordinate 18,988,151 of NC_140562.1, forward strand.
CTGAACTTAGAAATGGGCTGCAGTTTTATTTATATATTCTTGGCATCATTAAACATCTGCTGCAGTGTACAGAGAAAAACCAGTGCACTATGATAATTAAGTTTTAGAGCTTCTTTTTCCTCAGTTATGGGCATTTCTCTTCAAAGGACGTCAGGGATCTTTTGGAAAACGTGTCATACCTGTGAGGTTAGATTTAGTATATGGGGAGTACAGACACAGCCTCGCAGATGGCCAGTTTAACCTGACACAAGGTTTCTCCAGGCAGTAACTGGGGATATGAAGGGGTTGGACCTGTGACACCATGGTCAGTACAACCTGTATATTACTTAACATCAGAGAGAATCTGTGCTTTGACAATAGTTGCATCAGAAAAGAAAGCCAACTAAGCGGTCAACAAAACAAATTTGAGAGTAATGTGCAGAATTTCAGTTGTATATGCAGGAAAAATGCTTACAGTGAGTAATGTAATGATGCCACACTAACAGGCTAACACGCATAGCAGCAACTAAGTTTGATCTGCTCTATTTTAGATTTGATATATGGTCCTATGGCAAGAGCTTAGTTTAATGCACACTGATCCAAGTGAAAATGCTTCCACTGTTTTCAATTGAAGAAACAAACTTCACCATTCAAACAGTGTAACCCATTTTACAATGTTGTGATCTCACAGCAAAACTAACAGCAGTGATAGAAATTACTTTAAGGAACTGAAATGATGGTGCATATTTTTCTGTCATGTTTAGGGTTATATACATGTTAAATCTAGTTTTGTGTTTCAAAACATAATAGGTAAAATATTTAGTATTTACCATATGGACCTCAAATTAAGATGATCTAGAACAATAACAGGATTAGAGTTCTGGTCACTTGACCCATATAAAATATGTTATATTGTAGTATTTCATGATTTACAAATCTGTGTATTTTCACTTTGTTGGTCTCTTTAGCACTATTGTTATACTGTTAGAGAATCATCCACCTGCAAGAGAAACCGTCAGCAGGCCCATTTTTTCCTTATCATTTTCTCACTTCCTTCCCTCATGAGTCGCCTTTCTCTTTGATTTTCCTCCAACGAGTTGTAACTATGCTTATGTAACAGAAAGCAGCCCCACAGGAAGGGATTAACCCCTTTATCCCCAAACTGTCAAACCTAATCACACAAACCTCACTCACATTGTAAGTGTTCAAGTACCTGTGAGTCCATACTAATCCACGTTTAATCCGCACACACACATTTTTGCTTCTTTTCGGCTTCATGAATTTACCTTTACTGTGCTTTCACGTCGCATTCATGCACCACAGTAAAGAACAAGCAGGTAAACCAATTATGAGACTTGCAGTAAACAAGTTAACATTTGTTACGTCACCACGACAAGGCAGGCGCTCTACTCAGTAGCTTATTTGTTTTATATTTTGATGTTTCTCTTGTATCGGTTGACACGTTGCCTCTGTCTCAGGTATACGGGGAATACAGAGCCAGCCTCGCCTTTGACCTAGTCAGCAGTCGGCAGAAAAATGTGAGTGAAGCGGCTCAAATCACAGTAATTTAGGAAAATACAAATAAAAGGACAAGGTGCTGTTTGTGTTTTCTCTAATGAAAGACAACATTTTCTTCTGTATGACACTACATATCATCTTATTTCCTCTTTTTTTATTATATATACTAGTCCAAAAACAAAAGGCAGGTTAGCGTTTTGAATAGATTTCATAAACCCTCACTATAATACAAGGTATGGCCTGGACTGCATATTCAGTGCCTGAGTAAGTTGAGGGATGTCTCTCCATTCCTGAGTGCAGGCTGCAGCTGTGCACTGCTTACTTGTTGCGGCTGCCTCTCATGAATTTCAACACAGCATGTCCCCGGCATGCTCAGTAGGAGACCTTTTGGGACTAAATCCTGACTGGCGCCAGGACATGCTCCTGATCTACTGGCCACTGTGTGCCGGTAACAGCTGTAGGGTGGGTTGCTGCCGCAAGAATGGCACCGGTGCAGGTTGGGGCGCCTCATCTTGGTACCTTTGTCCGGTCACATTTCCACCACACTCAGAAGAGCTCAGACATGCGTGCCAGCATCCACCATTGCCAGTAGCCCTGCCTCATACACCTTGATTCAGTTGCAGCATGATACACTGATGACGGTGTTGTGCATATGTCCTTTTCTGTTATTGCTATTCACCTCTGATCATAACATCTGATAATTATTGATTCTGATCCATCAGTCGGTGAGTAACGTTTAAACAGTGAATGAGGAACGTGTTGAAAGCACATCCAGCAGTTTTTCCTGATTTTTAGCTTATGATTTCATTAAAAGAATGGACTGAGTTATCCATGAGTAAAACTGTGCTGCTTGTTGATGTTTTACATAACAATGTGTTAACTGTGTCTCCAGGCGTACACAGACTACAGTGACTCAGTATCCAGGAGAATGGGCTTCATCCCGCTTCCTTTAGCGCTGCTGGTCAGTCGTTCTTTCACAGGATGGCTTTTGATATTGAGATGTTTGCTCCCACGTTTGCTTGCTTATAAATGTGACGATGTTTTTTTCAGCTGATCAGAGTGGTGACCAGCTCAGTGAAGATCCAGGGGTCGCTCTCGTTTATGTGTGTGCTGCTGTTTTACTTGGGGTAATTGGCCAACATGTCTTCATCATTTTTGATTATTTTCTTGACACTGTTTGTTTTCATGTTCACGTGACTTTTGCCTGTCTGTGTGAGCAGGATGATCACTCTGAAGGTTCTCAACAGTATCGTTCTCCTGGGAACTTCCTGTGTGTTTGTCAAAGAGGCCAATATGGAGGAAAAGCTCTTTAACCCTCCGCCTTCTGTCGCCTCCAGCCGTGCAAACTCTAGAGCTCACCGGACAAAACATGTTCACGTTTCACCGCAGCAAGGTAGCTCAGTCACTCTGTCTCACTGTCTCTTTTCCTGAGTTTAACTGCTGCTAAAAACTCTTAACTTGCTTTATAACAGAATCCACAGCTGACAAAGGAGAAACTTCTCTGCCGTCAGACATCTGTCAGCCCACCAACACAGCAGAAAACGCTGCCCCCTCCTTCCCGAAGAGTGACTCAGACACATTCCTGACGACTCCTGACGAGGAGGACGATGACAAAATCATCAACGCTGACACGGGACTGGAAGGAGGCGGACTTGCACACCGACCACCAAAGAAAGACCTGCTGGAGATAGATCGCTTCACCATCTGTGGCAACCGAATAGACTGAAGGACCAGTGTAGCAATCCTGGCAACACTACAGGGTTCAGGGATCAGACATGGGTCATGGAGCATGCTCAGACCGTACTTACTTTTGTGCACCTGACCCCTCAAGTATTTATTTATTTATTGACTGACAAAACCAGCAAAGGCATAAAGCTGTTACTACAAGCATCCGAGGTGGCATCAGACGTTTCCAGCTGGTCCTGCGTGTGTCTGATGAGCCAAGCGGGCTCTGGCACTGGGTCAGAGGCCTGGCGGTGACGCACTCGCTGATGAAGACAGCATGTAAAACACGGGAGGAGCAGACTACAGAGAGAAATCTGCGTATGTCAAATCACGTGTGTTCAGAAGCACAATCAGTAAGAAGCTGTTTTTAGAAAGAACAAAAGTTTTTACTAGTTTTTTTTAATTATTCCAAAAAAAAAAGGCTGATGATATTTGAAATGACGTTTTTATGACAGGTTTCAAATCTTTTTTCTAAATTGAATCACAATCACATGGAAGGATTCAAATCATGAAGTTATTCTGCAGACAGAAGCTCTAACACACACACACACAGAGGTTGATCTGAGGTGATGAGGTGAGTTGCAGTCCCAGCAGGTTAAATATGGCAGCAGTGACACTAAGAATGGCTTTGCTTGGCTGCATCAGCTTCAGTTGTAATGTTTGGTTTGGTAACTTAAGAGATATAAAAAGTTGGAAGGCTTAATGTCATTTGTGTTGGTATTACCTTAAAGCACTGAGATGATGGTGCAGATTTGTATTTATTTTGAGATGGCCTACCAGGCCTGACAGGTGTGACTTATTTATGTGCTTAATTTGTACCTTTTTCATTGAAGCATGTGGCCTACAGATAATAGTGGCGACACATCACAGCCATATAACATTTTCTTCTGTTTGCTTTTTGATGTTGGAAACTGATCTGACATGTTTTCTCATTCCTCGCTATCTGAGTGAGAGTGGATGTGAAAATCACATGAAATGCTTCATTGTATGCTGATTTCTTCATAATCCAGGCCAAAACTAGCTTGTCAATGAACAAAGTGCAGGTTTTCTGTGTTGAAGCTAGTTTATATCTTTTTATGCAAAACGATGGATTAAGATTTTTCTGGGGAAGGAAGTAAAGAGTTATTACAAGGATGGGTTCTGGCTGCGTGGAAAGAGAATTGCAACTTGGACTTGCTACATCTTTGACTCAAAGGTCTGAGCAGGAGGAACGCAGGACTAAAAACTGATCAGGCACAGTTCGGTCCTTAATTTGCTGGACAGTGACACAGTTTTTGTAGTTTGAGTGGATTTAAATCAAACAGTGAAGATGTGACTGAAGTGCAGACTTCAAACCTCAGTTCAAGGGGATTTACAAAAATGATCCATTAACTGTTTGGGAATTAGAGACATTTTTATGCAATACTTATACAAATTATAGACCCAACTGTTGAACAAGATTTTTTATCTTAACTGAGACCAGTGAGGGTCCATGAGGGGCACAGCCAGGGGCCAAGTCCAGTCTCACTACAGGATCATGGTCCGTACAGTGGAAAAAAATAGCTGTATACTGCTGGAAGGAGGAGTGTGAATGCAGCATTAGTGTGTGTGTGTGTGTGTCATATGTGAGGTATTTTTCAGCATGTGGATGGATCTCTACCTAAAAACGGACAGTGTATGAGTTTTTTTTTTCCTCTTCCATGTACAGCTCATTCGTGTAATGTATCTCCTTACGTGGTAGAAGGAGAATAAAACAAGACTGTTTTGTAAGTTTCTGGTGTGATTTTGTGTGTGCGCGCATGCTTTTAAGTGAAAGGAGTCGATGCCCTCCCTGTTAACCAGGCAAACACTGCAGCCCACTGTTCCCCTTGAATGGACATTTAGAGGGGGTGTATGTCATCACACACAGGGGTAGGGTGGGGGCTTTTTGCCAAAGGTCCAGCTCACATAAATGGTCTGGCTACACGACATCCCTGATTGTGTCGACATATTTCAGGTTTTTCCACATTTAACCCATCCGGTGCCACATAAAAGATGCATGTGAGATGAGAGAGGACGAAAGAGAGCACTTACTCATGAAGCCATCAAAGCGGTTTTTAAAGGCTTAACCAGACTATACTGTTTCCGTTAAACTCAATGCTTTGTTTCCACACTTTCTTGCCAAGTCAAACCTTGCATCTTTTGCCAGATGTTCCCGTTGCTGAACTATCTAACAGACAACTGCTAAGTGTCCAGACTCACTTTTACTCACAGAGGCCCAAGGTGTAGCCAAGTCAAACAGTATTTAAAACAAGATTATTCTGAACTTCTGAATCATGCAAAGCTACTTTAGCAGGCTCAGACTAAATGTATCAAGCTTGAAACACGTTCATACACAAAAATATCTCCCCATGAACCAAACCCTTCAAAATGATGATTGTTGGATCAACTGCAGGGTCAAAAAGCTCAAAATTTATACCAGTTGCGTTATTGGCTCAGATGTTGGAAGCAGAATTTTAATTCCTGAGAGAAAAAGAACACAAACCAAAGCCAAATAGTAAGACATTAGTATGAATAGCAGAGGCAAGATTTATGATTTTTTTTTTTAAAAAACATTTTTGGTTTTTATTCACTCATTTTGTTATTTTTAGTTAACAAAAATCTCCACACCTCGTTATATTTTACTGTATTGACTCTGTCCTGGACAAACAAACAGCCTGCTTAAATCCACCTTTTGGTTTCCTGTTGTGAAGTCAGCGGGCGTGCTCAGCTGACCCTCTCTGAACCTCTGCTTGAACAGTACACCTGGGGATGAGAGAGAGAGAGAGAGAGTGTGACAGGTGGCTGGTCAGAGCGGTGTCGCGCGCCACAGATGCTCCCGACCAGCTTTCAAACGCGCGCGAGCGTGCTCGAGCCTTTTACGTGCACGCGAGATTAGGCTGCTCGCAGGACGAAGCCGGTGAGAATGTGTGAGCGCTCGTCTTCGGCCGCCGGAGCCCCGGGAAGATGTCGGTGATGACTCCATACCGGGAAACCCGTAGCTAACGGCTGCTACTCCTGCGACCATTGGATGTTGTTTTTAAAACTTTTCCTTAGGACGGTTGTTTTTGCGGTGTGGGGATAAAAAAACACCACCCGGAGGGACAGGTGTCACCCCCCCTTCTCCCTCCAGTTTTGTGTTTCCTTTCCCCCTCATACTTTTTTTTTTTTTTTTTGGAAACCGAGTAGGACCTTGGGGAGCCATGCTGTGGACACGCTGGCTCGTGCTGCTGCTCTGCTGGGGGGCCACAGGCAGCGAAGAGCAGGCGGATGAGAGGGGCGCGGTACCGGCTGAGGTCCGGTCGGACTCCCGCAGAGAGCGCTCACCTCCGCCGGTGGAGCCGCTGGATTTTGGGTTTGTACCCGCGGCGGTTTACGACACCCACGCTTATTACGAGCCAGGGAGCATGGGGATCCTCTTCCATATGGTCCACGCGTTTCTCTACATCATTCAGCCGAACCCCTTTCCCAAAGGTGAGATTACCGACACCTCCCCACCCGTGTTTCCTATTCCCAGGACGTTGTCTTTACGGTGCACCACCGTGGCCTAGTTCAACTTCAACGTTAGTGCGGCTCGAACAGGTGCGACCAATCACATTTAATTAGGCTACCTGAGGAGAAAGTTCAGCAAGTATTTTTAGCACCCGGTTTATAATCTGTTATTTACAGCAGCAGAACTCGTTATGACCACAAACTTGACTCAACCTTACTTGTCATCCAGATGCTGCTGTACAGATGCTCAGTATACATATGTTTATGCATATCTGTCTATATATGAAATACAAGTGCACAGTCCATTTATGTAAGAAGTGCATTACTTGTCAGTGTAATCACAGTCACAATCACAGGACATGAGACAGAGAGATACTTTATTGTGTGCAATAAGTGTGCAATTGTGGTGGAAAAGTGTACAATTGAGAATGTGTGTATGCAGGGTTTCTCTTGGCTGAAAGCAGGCTTTCAGGGATGAAACTCTATTAGTCTGCATATGAATAAGCTAATTCGTTTGCATAACCTTACTTAATAGATGTCTATGGATTTTTCTCGTATTTTTATCCATTTGAAAATCAAAAAAAAATGTTTTCTGATTGGGTAAATTCAACCACATTTAAAAAAAACTAATTATAAATAGATACAGCTATATTAAACATATTTTTACATGAAAGAAAAATATTGATATGCATTTCAATATTAAAGCAAGTAAGTAAAAAAGAAAAAAAGTGGACCATTGTTTTTCCATTTAAAGGTCTGGGTCCACACAAGCTATAATTAATGTGAGAATCTAAAAATATATATATCCTGATTAAACAAAGACATTTATTTTTAGACTTTGATTCTCCTCACTGCCCACGTTGATGCCATGATTTGTTTTAAGGCATTGAACGTCAGGCAGCTCACAAATCACTCACTTGGCTTAGAGGTCGGGGACCTGACTGGACTGTTGTACGTCATAAACCAAATGGCAAAGTCCAAATAAACAGTAATAACCTCAACAAGGCTGCTGTGGCGCGAGTTATTTGTGCTGTGCTGCTGTGTCTGTAACCCTAAACCCAGAGGTAAACCTGTGCCATGTCATCGTTATCTAATTTTAACACTGCTGCCACCCCCCCCCCCCCCCCCCCCAAAAAAAAAAATTAAAATTAAAATCCCTCAAACTCAAAGAGCACAAAGGGGGTGGTATGCTGTGATGATATGCGATTGTTGAGCAGCTTAAAGGGATCCGTAGCTGTCATAAGTCATGAATGATCTCCTGCAAGCCCATGCTCCAGGTGATTCATAGGTGATCACAGGATCAATAAAAACAATGTATGTTGCTCTGTTGTCTTTGTGATGAAGGCCAGTAAGTAATCCAGTGATCACATCCCATCAAAAACAGTTTGTTTATGTGTTGTATGTGCAACTATGGGTGGTCACGTTGGTTGATGACACACAGCAATTGGATTGAAGGTTTTAAGTTGCTGCCATTTCGGTGTCCAGGGTTAGGGCCGCTGGCTGGCTAATCAATTAGCAGATCTGCGATTAAGGGAAGCTTTCCCAGTCACCTGCATCACAGCATAATACCTTAATCCGCTGCACCATATGCTGCTATTCCATTCCAGTATGACTCACTATCACACACACAGGTAGCCCACCTGGATGCCACATCATCTCCCTGTACGTATATGTATAAATGCTTTACACGACCTGAGCCTGGTAGACAGTGGCAGGTGCATGTGTTCATTTGTGGTGAATGCAACACTGTCAAGCAAAACTGTTATGAACATTAAATCAGAAGAAGGTGCCATATATATGTTTTGTTCATTTGCTTCTAAAGCTTCCAATTTCAAGCTTACAGTAGGGGAAAAATTATTGAACACGTAAATATATTTCTAAAGGAAATTCTCACAAGATGTCTGTAACAACCCATCCAGCCCACACATGCAATGAAATCAAACCATAGATGTACATAAATTATGTGTAATAATGAGAAATGACAGAGAAAAGGACATGGAAAGTCATGACACCAGCTGAAATTTGTCAGTACTTACATAAATGATATTGATTGGCCACCTGGTTCAATCCTATCTGAAGTGCCATAAAAAGCTGTCTCATTACTAAGGTATCATACAAGAAATATGTCATTATGGGTAAAACTAATGAGCTCTCTCCGTGAGCACTGTTGGGGCCGTAATCAGGAAGTGAAAAGAACATAATTTCACTATGAAATTGCCATAACCAGCTACTCCCTGCAAGATTTGGGACAGAAGAGTGAAAACAAATATCAGAAGAGTTGTCTATGAGCCAAGGACCACTTGTGGAGAGCTACAAAAAGACCTGGAATCAGCAGTAGGGCTGCTCGATTATGGCAAAAATGATAATCACGATTATTTTCACTGAAATTGAGATCACGATTATTTGACGATATTTATTTAACCCTTTAAGACCTACCATAGAACCAAGTCCACCAGAGCTTATATTATTTTTATTTATTTTATTTACATGCTGTAGTGCCATTTGTGGGAGCATTTCAAGTTGCTATACATCAATACAACTGTTATAGCCCATATTTTAATAATATGTATGCATTAAGTGCATAGTAATTACATAAAATTCAAAAAAGTGCAATAAACTACAAAAAAATTTGAAAATCGCTTTTGTTTTGTTTACATATATTTCTACTTGGAGAAGTTTAAGAGGTTTATCCCTCAAAACTTTAAATACAATAAAGTTGCAAAAAATAGTTTCCCACCACAGGAAATTTATTTTGAGTGTCTTCATAGTTTTATTTTGGAGATACAGCAATTTTTATATACTGCAGGAAAAACAAAAAACAATCCTATGATGCAAATTTGCAAAGAAAACAGCATGTGCATCATTTCACTGTGGGAAGTGTTACGAACAGCTGATAGGAACGGCAAAGCGTGTTTCTGGAATATTATGTTTTTGTTCATGCAAGCGCTTTTTATGCAATTTTTGCAAAGCTATATGTGGAACGAAACCGTGACCGAGGACAAGCTGATGGCATCAGATGTAAGTACAACTCCTCCGGTTTCATATGCAAAACAAATTATTGCGCTAGCTTACACGGTTCAGATTCTACAGGGATTTAAAAATAGTTACGCAAAACGGAGCGTGCTGCTCTGACCGGCTTTAAAGGGTTAACAATGACTTTAAAAAAAATAATATAAAATAGTGTGCAACACCACTGAAGTTTTTTTTTTTTTTTTTTAACTCTTTTCAACCAACGGCAGTCACTCTCCAAATAACTTCTGCTTAGCTTTCCGAGCTTCCCTCGGGTCCTCTTAATCAGCGGTCTCCACCCTTTTTTGCGCCACGGACCGGTTTATGCCCGACAATATTTTCACGGACCGGCCTTCAAGGTGTCGCGGATAAATGAGGGAGGGGCTAATAATCGGCTCGGTCATTTTTAATGATCGTTGAAAGCCCAGATCGTAATCGTGATTAAAATTCGATTAATTGAGCAGCCCTAATCAGCAGGTACAATTGTTTCAAGGAAAGCAATAAGTAATGCACTTGACTGTATGCACACTCACCTTGCAATACTCCATTCACAAAGAAAAGGCATGCTGAAGCATGTATGCAGAACAACATTTAGACAAGCCTGTAAAATACTGGGAGAATATAGTCTGGTCAGATTAGACTACGATTGATATCACTGGAGGCCATAATACACAATGTTCAGAGGTCAAAAGGCAGTGCATATCACCCCAGAAACACCATACCAACAGTGACGTTTGGAGGTGGGAGTATCACAGTGTATGGCCGTTTTCCAGCCTATGGCACTAGCACACTTCGTCTAATTGAAAGAAGGATGAATGGAAAAATGTGATGAGACATTCTTGATAAAAAATCTTCTTCCGTCTACCAGGAAATGACATTTCAGGACATTTGAAAGACATTTCAGGAAGCAATGATCACAAACACAGCCATGAAACTCTCAGCTGGTTTCAGAGGAAGAAAACAAAGCTACTAGAATGACCCAGCCAATCTACAGAAACAAATAAAACTCAGAGTTCATAGAATGGGTCCACGAAACCTCCAGGATTTGAGGACTGGCTGTAGGGAAGAACTGGCTAGAATCACACCCGAGCAGTGCATGCAGCTAGTTTCTCCATACATCGTGAAGCTGTGATCACCAACAAAAGGTTTAGTACGAAGTATTAAATACATTTCATTAAATACTTTTTCCTGTGTCGTTTCTCATTATTACATGTCACTTAATTTATAGACATCTATAGCTTGATTTCCTTGCATGTGTGGATTGGATGGGTTGTTACCGACATTAAGTGATCATTTCATGTCAATATCACCTTTAGAAATACATTTACTTAGAAATTTACCGATGTGTTCAATAATTTTACCCACTGTAAATGCTTTACACATCCTGATCCTCTGAGGTAGTGACCAGTGCATGTGTTTGTTTCAGGTGGTTGCAAAGCTGCCACAATCCCTAAATCAAGAGAAGGTTCAATAAAATACATATTTTTAAGCCTCCACGAAATATTTTCTCATAAGAAACGATAATTAACGAATATTCCTTTATCCTTAAAAAAAACATATTAACTGACGTCATGATATGCAGATAACCTTGATATTTAAACCTAAAAATGTGAAAAAATTATAATATGGTTATATTAATTGTAATATTATAAATAAATAATCCAGTAGTGTTGCTTGAATTCCAGAATCCCTTCCATCTTCCTTCACTGAAATTTGAATGATATTAGTTTTTACAAATCAAAAGAGAGACAAAACATAAAAGAACTTTAAGATACATTGATTTTTCTTTTTTTTTTTACATTTCTATGGACTTGAGAGATACTGATAGCTTTACTCCCATGTGGGTTAGTTGAGGGTAGTCTAATTTTTGGTATTAGCGATCCCTACATTCAGATAAATTGCTTTTAACATAAGTTATGAACCAGGCTAATTTCATTAGCCTTTTGTATAATTTTTTTTCATGTACTAATAGAAGGAAGTAATAAAAATAATGTGCCGAGAGGCTGAAAAAGTTTGTCTTAAACAAAATAAAGTCCTAATAAACATAAAAATTTATGTTCATCTGAGAAACGTGTTTTTCACATACTTTGATGTGTCATGACGTTACAGTTGAAGTAATACAGTTGTGTAGTGTTTTGTGGTCTTTCCACATGCAAACACCTTTTATGTTTGCACAGCTACAGTTAAAGACTGTAGCACATCTGCTGTGTGGTCAAAAGAAACACCACATGTGATCTGAGTTTAAAGCTATTTGAAAAAATGAATTATTAGTAGTAGTATCTGTAAAGCTTATACATTTAATTTTTTAAAATAAAATACTGGCAAGTATTTCCCTGTATTTTTCCAAAGTGAGAATTGCCAGGAAAGCAAGGGGTGGGAATCAGTCTGGTTATGAATGCATCTTGATACAGCAATGGGACTGAAAAATCTGAATTCAAAGAGTAAGAGGTGTGGTAAACATTGTATAACTAACTGTATAACAACTAAAAAGAAAAAAAAAACTCTTAAAATGCCAAAAGTATTTTTCAACTGTGTGGGGTAATCAGTCTGTTCACTGAGTGAGACAGCTGAATTAATTTGATTTATTGGCAATCTGATTCACTGATTCACTTCCTCCTGCTGCCTGCTTGTTCTTCGCCTCCGTTCAGAGCAGTTGACAAGTTTTTGAGTAAGTTTACATTGTTCCATGGAGTCCTGCACTAAACTCTATGTGTCCATGTTTTCTGTTGTGCTGCAGTGCATGCTTATGTGCTCAGCTTAGATGCGGTCATCGTTAGTTGTTGCAGAGGTGGCAGGTTTGTGTTCGGCTGCAGTGTTAAAGATGAGATTTGTCAGGTCTGTCAGAACATTGAAAATTAATCAGTAAAGAGTTAATCAGTGTAATGTGGCACAGTTATCAGACTGTGTCCAAATCCCCATAAATCCCCTCACTTTGTAAATTTCATTTATTTTTGGCGATTCCAGCAGAACTGTTTGCATATGAGTGTTAGCAGAGAATAAAACATGTGTGCTTAGGTTCAGCGGGGTATCAGCATTTCCTGACACTGGGTTTCCTCTGGGACTCACTCATCCCTTTTTCCACTAACAGTGAAGAAGCATTTTGGGCTCTTTCACTGAGTGTGGAGGCAGCGTCTTATCCCTCTGATACACACAGGCTGGATTAGAGGATTAGCATCCACAGGCTAATGCTAACACTGTCCTGCTACCACTGCTGCAGATGGCATTGTCACACACACACTCACAACTTTGGGTAAATACATGCACAGGCGTGTGCACACACAAATACCGAAAGTGGGTCATAGTCCTGGTGTTTGTCTGCTTGCCTTAATTACTGTGATTGGTTGTGGGAATGTTTACCAAGCGTCTTAAATTAGATCACTCTGAAGAGGAACTCGCGCATTTTGGAGAATGAAATTATTTAAAATCCTGCATTTTAGCATCTGAGACTGTAGACACATTTTCTGCAGTTTCTGTACGCCTCTTATGTATATTAACAAAAATAATTATTTCCAAGCACCGTGTTTGTGAATATTAGCTGATGTTCTTATCTTTGAATGTTTGGGCAGCTGGATATCGACAGCTATTTAAATAAATTAGCTTTTTTTTAAAACTTTTCTTTTAAGGCCATCCATTTTCTTGACTTCTCATCTAATTCTGTAACACAAGAAGCAACCTTTAGAACAAGCCTTTTGAAGGGCTGGCATACACACAGAGACTGACAACCATTAATGTGATGATTCACACCTATGGCCAGTTTATAATCACCAATGCAAGTCTTTGATCTGTGGGAGGAAACCAGCTTTTATTCATAATTTCACTTGATAATTGAGTTCATCAAGGAAATGTTGAGTAATACATTTTAAATTCAAATTCTTTGTCTTCATTTCTCATCTCTTCAAATGTGAATCTGAAACAGGTCTGAGTGTGTTGTACAAAAGCATAAAAAGACATGGCACATAATCCTCTTAGTAGTTTTGCTGTAGCAAACAGTTGGCTCTGACTTCCTTTAGTGTCTCATGCTGACATGAAGTACAGCGCTTAATGGATTGTGTAACACTCATCATTTATTGAAAGTAACAAAAGTTCTCTGTTTTTGGAAGATCTTATATCACGATAGCAACACCTTTTCCACTGCAACCCAGGCACCGATGCACTTATATGCAGTAAATGAGCGCTTTTGAATTTCAGGGACTCAAAAGGAAAAGAAATTGAATCAAGTCAGCGTCTGTCTATATGTTAGCTCTTGGTAGCTGCTAATATTGGAAGCAGCTGTTCCTAAAGTGGGGGTTGGTCAGGATGAAGGAGTTGGATAATAAATCTTGGGGGAAAAGACAAGAAAACATGGTTGGGACTGATTACATTTCTTATTGCAGATTTCCACTATAGTCGTCTTATTCACCAAGCAAAAGTATATAATACTAACAAGCGCTTGACGAGCTTGGATTGCTTTAGATGGCTAAATTTAAAAACCCTCTGATCAAAAATAAAAAACTTTCATACATAATGGTGAACGTGAGTCTATTATTTTGTTAACTGCAACACAAAGGCAAACAGTTATGAATAGAAACTGACTAATATAGTCGTTAAGTGTATGATTCATGCATGCAAATGTCTCCTAAAAGCATCAGAGGTGGTGGTTGGGTTGCATAAGATTTTGCCCACATCTTCCAGTAATCTCTCAGAGCAGGTCAGTGTAGAGGATTGTGTTTACCTACATTTACAGATTACAGTAAGATGGTTGTAAATTCTGATTTGTAGATCAGATTAGCTAACTAGAGGGTTTATTTTTAGATTTTTATTTTTATTATAATTTATTTCTGATCTTACCTGTGTCTTTCTTGCAGTTCTGATGCACAACTGCCTTTATAGTGTAAGAAAAACACTCAGGCCAGGCTGGGATTTATTGAAATGTCTTTAATTAAAAACAAAATATTCACTAACTACACTAAAACCAATCAAAAGCTTCTCTCACAAGACACTAAAAGCAAGAAAATGGTAATTTTTCTATTTATATTTGCTCATTTAAAAAAAAAAAAAAGAGTTGTTTTCCTCGGGGACTACTGAGGTTGTATGAGATCATGTTGGGCAGTGGTCTGTTCATCCTTTTAGGTATAAGTCTGATGCTTGTTTATCCCTTCTCTTCCTTTCATTTCCCGTAGGTAGCTCCTATACTGGGTCACTGAACTAAGCTGTGTAAGCTTAACTGCCCTCAGTGGCTAATGCTAACTAAGTAGCTGAGCAACAGCAGGTGGCACTGACCCTACTGTGAGGTGCTCATATGCTGCATCTGCAGAGTTAACCAGTAAAGATGTCTTCACACTTTGTGACAGGCCGGTCAGTGTTAGCAGCATTTTCACAGAGATTAGAGAAACAGAAATGCGAGTCCCCTCCCACCACGAGCAGAAACACAGTATTGGGTACTGAGAGGATTATCTGTGTGGTTACAAAAGAAAAGCACACATCACTGTTACTTTTGTTTGACTGAGCAGAAATGTTCAGGAAGTCTGAAAATGCAAGAAGAAAAAGACAGTTTGTTGCCAGTCAACAAAAATAAATGCATAAAAAATTAATTTAAACACAAAAAAACAAAATGTTCTGTTCAGTCATCTGGAAGATCTGTTCCTTTGTTTTGATAGTACGCAATACAAGATCTAGGATAAGGTAGCTAATTGATTTGTTGATTCATAATTAACTCTGTCAAAAATTTCTAGCACGAAATGTAAAACATTCTCTGATTTGGATGGATTTGCTGCTTTTGTGTGTGTGTGTGTAATTCTCCATGTAATTTAAAGAAACCACCTCAGACTCACAAAAGTAATTTTCTGATATGTGATCAATTAAATCTGCTATGAAAACAGACATTACTGCACACTTTCCACGGGAAAGAAAGAGAAATTAAATGTTTGGTAAGCTCGGTACAAACAGAAGATTAAAAACCATGTAGACACTGTGAAGTGCACTTTATCACCTCACCTGATGATCAGCAGGTGTGCAAGCAGAAGCTTGAACCAGAATCTCTGTGTGTGTGTGTGTGTGTGTGTGTGTGTGTGTGTGTGTGTGTGTGTGTGTGTGTGTGTGTGTGTGTGTGTGTGTGTGCGTGAGGGACATCTATTTGCTAATCAGGGGCCTGTTCTTCGTACCGCGCTAAGTAAGTTAGCTGGATTAGATTGTTGACGATTTCGCGTGATCCTGGATCGTTCGGTTCCCCGAAGCCCATCCGGGACTTGCTGTCATAGCAACAGAGCCGTAAGCGTAAACCTGCTGGGGAGCAGGTTTACTTTATGTAAACAGGATTAGATTGCGGCCACGCAGGTATGTCCGCGTCATTCATACGAAAGCAACAGCGATATTCCACCACTGTTTCACCATAAATAAATAACATCAATGTAACTAAAGATAATGCAGCACTTGATCCTTTTATTGATTTCACACAGATACATACAGGTCATTCCCTAAAAAAGGGAAATGTACTATTAACATTCTATTACATGTATGTGATTATTACAGATATAATTCATATTTCATAGTAATTGTAAATTACTTCGTGTAATCAAGATGAGAGACGACGGCTATAAAAGCGAAGGTGGATTTGGGAAGCCTGTCGCAGCCATGTCCTGTCCGTTTACGCGAGCCACCCATTGCGGAAGGTGCAAGATTGATAAGGAGAGTTTTCAGAATTCAGCGTATATTGGGGGACAGACAGGATCCTTTAGCTCAGCGCGACAGTGTGCTCATAGAGAGATATCGATTTTCCCGTGAGGATATTATTTACTTAACCAACTTGTTGACGAGGGGGTGCAGGACCACCACCTGTCTTTTTTTCCTCTGCCCTTTTCTTGGTTGCTGTTATGAACAAACAAACAGAGTATTCCAGGGTCTCTTTCCAAGAGACGACAAGCAATATAAGTGATAAATATTACCATTCTGTAGAATATTCTTATATTTCACTTTTACTTGTTCCCATGTTCTAGTGGGTCCTGTTGTGGCTCTAATGTGAAAGGGGATATAATATAACATATTATAATATAATGTAATATAATATTGGATAATATAGTGTAATATAATAAATCTACCCTACCGCCTACTGGTGTTGGCCAGAGGGGCCGATGGCGCAATATGGCAGCCTGGCTTCTGTCAGTCTGCCCCAGGGCAGCTGTGGCTACAACCGTAGCTGCCTCCACCAGTGTGTGAATGTGAGAGTGAATGAATAGTGGCATTGTAAAGCGCTTTGGGTGCCTTGAAAAGCGCTATATAAATCCACTCCATTATTATTGTTATTATTGAATTACTTACGAGTTTGATTTGTCAGCAACTTTCTGCCAGCCCTCTCTCCTTGCTTTTGCAGCCTTTGCAGTGTTCCCTTGCGTTTTAATTAAACTCTGAAACTCCTGAAATCCCTCACTCAAGAGTTCTTGCTCTGCTGCCGAAAAATACCGAGCGCGCTCCTTCGACATTTTCGCCGACCAATCAGAGGGTTGCCGATCAATGTTTCTACTATCGATGCGTAGCCCCTGTTGGGCCACCCAGTGATCTCACATTACTTCATCCAGCTATACTAATCGTCAACAACAGGTGTGTTCGGGGAACCGGAATAGCGAGCTCAGAGTTACCGCGATGATTTGGTCTTGGATGTTTCATTTGATCTTGGATGTAGTAAGCGACGTACGAAGCACAGGGCCCTGGTCTCCATCTGCTTGTTGTGTGCAGTGGCACATGACACGGTACTAATCTGAGAAGCTCTGCTGTGAGATAATATTAAGTTAAAAGACAGAAAAAAAGGGAAAAGGTTGGATATTTTTCTTTTTGGGAAAATAAACAACTTTGCCAACATTATGTTGACCTTATTATAGTTTTCTTTAAAAAATGCTTTTTGTTAACTAAAATAAAAACTTGATTTTTCTGGTAAAAATAGCAAACAGTGTTGTGCACTAACAACTAGGGGTGCAACGATACACAAAATTCACGGTTCGGTTCGGTTCGATACTTTGGTGTCACGGTTCGATATTTTTTCGATACAAAAAAATGTTCAAGCATTTTTAATTTGTCATTTATTAAAATTATAAATATATATTTTAACTCAAAAGTACAGTTTTTAAATTTAACCCTAACCCTTGTGCGTGTTTTTTATTTTGACAGCGAATGTGCACCTGCGGACCACTTATGTGCAGCCCTGGTTATTTAGCTCATCATATTGCAGCCACAGAAATTATTTTGTCCATGAAACCATAAAGCTGCACTTTCTTTTTGCCTTATAGTCTGATTTGTCATAACTTCTCCGTTTTGTGGTAAGCTTTTCTTTGGCTGTCACTTCTTCACCCTGACGTGTCTTATTTGGCTCAGCAGAACTGAAATGCTTTTACACACTCACTCACATAAGCTCAGCGATTCTCTGCGCGATCAACCTCTCACATGTTTAAGCTGCGGGAGATTTCACTTGTCATGTTTGCATAGTAAGCTAACGATTAATAAGACGATGTCAGAGGAATTGGTGCACAAATTATCATCACTCACAGATCAGTGCTGTCGCTCTCTATACACAGTTCGCACGATTGCAAAGTGAAAGCAAAAAAACAAGCGCAAATTCAAACGCGATTTCAATATGTCATATATTGACAGTGGCTCACCGATGCGAATGACATAATTACCCAGCTACATTTCTGAAAGAATGCAAAAGCATTGACATATATTTTTCCTACAATAGCCCGACGGGCAGGGCAGAGATAGAATTTTGGTAGCCCGACTGAAAAAATCGCTAGCTCCGGGACGTCGGGCTAGCGATATTGCGAGCCCTGTATCTGATTGAGGAATCACTCATCTTTGGAAAAGAGAGTTTATTACAGAGAAATGGCTCTTTCCAAAATAAAAGCTATACTATCCGCTTCTTCTGGGCTATATTCTCAGCAGCATAAGGAGAATCATGTGCTAACAGCTGTCTAAATGACTCGGCTAAAGTTAGTAGCACGCTTGTTGTTTTTGTCTTTGCACTAGGATGATGTCGGCGTAAATGTGCAGTCATATTCGTTGTGTTCCCACTAGTGCTTTCAGGTTAATCTCGTTGAAATGACCTTAACGCCACAACACGGCAAATCTCCGTTAACGAGCTACCGCCGATCGCTCCGTGCATGGGGCTAGACGGCCAACACGTTAACGAGCTAACTGCGCTAACACACTAGTTCACACCAATGTAATTGAGCATTGCATGGCACATCCAACATACTGTTTTACTTTAGTCCATGACTCGCTTACCTTCAGGGTCATACGTCACATGAAAACCAAAATAATTCCAAACGCCAGATCTGAATGAGAGTGGGGGAGGTCCATGTTAAAAGGAGAGCTTAACTTCTGTCTCGCTAGCTTGCCCTGCGCTCTTCCTTCTGACTATGCTGTCTGTGTTGAGCCCTCAGTGGATCTGCACTGGACAGTGCAGCCTAGGCGGAGTAGTCGAACACAGATTCACTGAGCGCTCAACACAGACAGCATCGTCAGAAGGAAAATTGATAAAATAAATTACAAATGTTGTATTGTTCGATACATATGCGTACCGAACCGAAAGCACTGCATCGAACGGTTCAATATCGATACGAATATCGTTGCACCCCTACTAACAACAAAGTAAAAGTAGTGGAAATGCTCTCACTTTTAGTTTCAGCCCACCCGGCACAAGGACTGATTTTTAGTCCGATTGTTTTTAATCACTTAATGAGTCTTCACCCAAATTATGCTCAAGATCGTATTTTTGTTGTTTCCTAGGAGCTTTTCACCATTTTCACAAGAACCACTCCTCCTCCTAGAGTACTGGTCAGATTTTAGTGAAACAAGATATGACTGTTTACAGGACTCCTTCACTTCTCAGTAGATTTTAATTCTCATTAGTTTGTGCAATACTTGAAAAACATAACTTTCCTTCTGTACTTCACATTAGGGTTGCCTGGGAGTTGTACTGGATCATGAGCTACTATGTGATTGAAATGTATCAGCACATGCCGAACAAGGCCCAGATGCAAATGTCTACCGAGATTTGAGATCTCTAGAGGACTGAGAGTCAGCTGCTTTCATAAAGTGTTGTTTTGTTTTCTGTTGTACTCTGTATGTCTAATAGGTTGCCCATGACAATCACCTGTCATATTAGAATAATTAAAGACTAAACCCTACACTGAAAAGAATACAAACTAAACCCACTCCGGAGACTGTCTGGAAACAAAAACTTTAAACAGAAATAAAAACTAATAAGAAAAATGCAAAACTTTAATAAAGCCGTTTGAGTGTTTGAGTTAAATAATGTGTGTAAACGACATTTGTATCTTTTTGAAGTGAGACCCGAAAAAAGAAATTGTGAACTACTGATTTAATGTGAGAAATCTGGCAAACAAACGCTGTGAAGTCATTTAATTGTACAACTTCAAATAACCTCTGCTGAGTTGTCAAATACAGTATTTTGATGTGAGTGTGTTGGAACGCTTGGATGTGATTGTATCTATACGTGGCACAGATATCCTGCTTTTAATGCTGTCAAATAGGCATACATGTAATATGTATGTGTGAGCTTGTGTCCATAGAAGCATATCGTAATCATCTTTTACATGCTGAGTAACACTGCTGTGAGTCACACTGCAGGTAGGCTTAGCGCTGGCTGACCTATATACAGTAAACACAGACAGCTGGACTGAACTGAAGTCACTGGTGACAAACTACACAATTCAAACAGCTCCCGTTAAAACACTGAAACACGGTCTCAGTGCCGTCCTCTCCTCGGAAATTAAAAAACGATCCCACGTAATCCGCATTGTCTGCTTGTGAGCACATAAATGGATTCTTTTTTACCCTCTCCAACTTTGCTTGTCATCACGTACCTGCCTGTAAATCACTGAAACACAGCATCTACTCTGTGCAGCAGTTTTTCTGTATGTAAGCACTCGTCTGTATGTGTGTGTTCTTTTTTTTTTTTTTTTGCAGATCTCATTGTCAAAGTCATTCAGCAAAACATGGGTGGAATCAAAATAGAGGAATGGAGAAAGGTATGTTAAGTGTTAAAATTACTAGCAAATGGTAATGAACTGGTTCTTTTATAGTGCTTTTCTATTCTACTTGAATACTGAGAGCACTTTGTAAAACATGCCTCATTCTTACAAGCACTTGCTTTTTACACTGAAGTGCTTTATAACTTTCCCATGATGAATGGATCACGGTTCAGTATCTTGCCCAAGGATGCTGAGGTATGCAGACAAGAGCAGCCTGGGATCCAACCACCAACCTTCCAATTAACAGATGACCTTCTCTACCTCCCGAGCTGTAGCCACCCCAATTACCCTCCACAGAACCCCCACATGCTCTTCTGATACAGTAACATATTTTGAATGGACGTTAGACCATTGGGTTTCTAAATTGTGTACTTGCAGGTTTTTGCAATTGTATTGGGGGCACACTGCTCACAAATTACTAGTAGATGACACGTCACTGTGAAGTATAATTTAAATTTAATTTATTTAATTTAAATCTTTAAAAGAAGCACTATCTAATTTTATACTTACACAAAACAATTGAGCAGTGTATGAAAAAAACATGTTTTGTGTCTCACTTTAAAGTTTATTAGTTTTATGTGTTTGGATAATTTTAATGAAATTAAAATATCACTTCACAGCAGGAACCACAAAGTGACTGTGTCACATCATGAAAAACTTTATTCATTTAGAAATGAGGATTCTCCTTTTTTTAATCCCTCTGTTGTCACATTGACCTGGTTTGCATGTCTTCTTTTTGTTCATGCTTGTGTGATTTCTGCACACCTCCACATCTGGTTTGGTGCTCCAGCCAGAAAACGTCGTCTTGTTGCTGCAGGTAAACTCCTCTCAACACAGCTTTCACTGCATATCTCTGTCAAAAGTAAAGGGCAGAGAGCAGATTGATAACTGGGTGAATGCTCTCCTCCCGCAGTGGATCCAGTACGAGTCCGGATTTCTCACATGTGCAACCTTCGGCGTCGTGTTTGTGGTCCTTATCCCCGTCATAGCTATGTGCTTCTGCATGTGTCGATGCTGTGATAACTGTGGAGGGGAGATGCATCAGAGACAGAGGAAAAATGCAGACTGTCACAGAGGTTTCTATACCGCCTCGCTGGTTGCTACAACCATCTTCATCATGTGAGTCGTCATTCCTCTTCTTCACAGTTTTTATCATTATCAGTCTGCTATACTCCAAAATGAGGATGATTTTAATGACACTGGTTCTCCTCTACTTTGATTTCTGTATTGCGAAGTACCTGTAAGATTTCACCTTCTGCGGTGATTTGTTATTTTTGCATATTTGTCACACATCCACACTTCAGATCATCAAAGACATTTTGATGATTAAAAATGATCACAGTAACCAGAATAAACACAAAATGCAGATTTTAAATGATTCTTTCAATTTTTAAGGGAAAAGGCTATCCAAACCTACCTGGCCCTATGCAAAAAAATCATTGCCCCTTTTCTAAATCATGAATTAACTCCAATGAATCACATTGGAGTATAATTTCATTAGTCATTTCCAGCTATGATTATTGCCAGACCTGCTGAATCATGAAATCATTTAAACACTTGTTTAAAGCACCTGTTTTTGATACAACTGTGTAAACATTAGAAAATTTAAATTTTATTGTTGTAATTTTAATATGTTTGTCAGAAACAGGTCTCTTTTGTAAATGAGACATTGATTCTCAAGGGGAATACCTGCATAAATAGAGGTTAAATAGAAATAAACAGAATCTGCCTGACAAAGTGAAGTAGACTAAAAAATCTGAAAAAGCAACACATCATACCACGATCTAAAGAAACTCAAAAACAGCTGAAAAACAAAGTCATTGACATATGTCAGTCAATAAACAGATGGAAACTGCATCTACAAGCCTGATTGCTCATTACTGCTTTTGTTATCTGTTGAAGTTCAGGGTCTGGTTGCTGGGCTGAGGTCAGCATTCAGTCAGCTTTATAGCATCACTCTGGGTTCTTGGCTAGCTTAGCATTAGCATGCTGTCTGTGCAGGTGCTTGCAAGGAGCCGAAGTTGTGTTGGCAGCATAATGCGTTTTTTTTCTGACCTGGATGCAGTTTCCACTTTACCATCGTGCTCTTGTCCTTTTGTGTAGTAAAACTAAATGTAATGACTATATCCAGGCTGTAGACCGTACCACTATCTTCCATCTCCGGCACACAAACTGAAATTAGCTGATTGAACTGCTGCAGAAACCGGTAAATGGTATTGATAGGCAAACAGACTAACAATTCCAAAGAATTTGACTACTGGGAAACGGTTCTTGTACAGAACTGGTTCTCGATTCCCATCCCTGCCAGCAAGCTCACCTTTGAATGGCTCAAAAATCATATAAGAGGCCATTCATGCTTGAAAACCCTCAGATGTGACCAAATCAAAACAATTAAATAAAGAAGGGTGGGCCAAATTCCTCCACAGTGATGTGAAAGACCCATTGCCATTTATCACAAACACTTGATTGCAGCTCTTGCTGCCAAAGGTGCCACAACCAGTTATTAGGCTTAGGGGTCAAATTACATGGTGCCAGGTAGGTTTGGATAGCTTTCTTCACTGCATATGAACCCAAAACGTTACACAAGTTATCTGTTTTCTCAAATAGATTACAACCTACAAGCTAAAAGACTATCAGGTGTCATGCCAGACTATTCGTTAAAATTAGTTACGACTTAAAATATGAACAAAAATGCTCCTGAAAGCAGTCTGACCAAAAAGTTAACAACCCTTGTAATAATGAACAGATCTCAGCAGGTCAATGTTGGCGCCACATATTTACACGTATAATTTTTCACATATGTAAAAATGCTTTCCTTTATGTGGGGTAAAAAAAATGTCCAATAACTTTATTTGCTCATATGCAGAGAGCATGCGGAGTACCTGCTGTGTGGAAGAGGCAAGCCCACTGAAATTTGATTTAAATGTGGAGGACAGTTATGTGTTACCGATATTACTTGGCTGACCATGAGAGGCCTCGCCATCTGAATGAGTCCTTTCACAGCACAAATGTGAATGCTCACATCCAAAGAACAATATAACCAGTTGGTTGCTTTTGTTGATTTGTTTTTTTACTGTTTCTACATTGTTTTTGTTTGTTACAGAAAGTCTAAAATATCACTACTGTAAAACTAATAAGGTGTTTTTGCAGTGAATCACAGTGAATTCTAACCACATAATCCTAATGCTTAGCTTCACTTTGCATGTTTAGCTTGTACACTCAGCCGTACAGTTTTTCTTACATCACTAACTGTGGAGGGCAGAGTTGAATCTTCAGTGAGCAAGAATTAAAACTCATAATGCAGGAGTCCCCATTATGTAGCTGTGCTGCTCTCTGCTGTTAAAGTGTGGTCACTGCACTGCTCTTCTCCTAATTGATCCTGCATGTGTTTTTCAGTGTGGGTGTTCTCATTGCTCTCGCCGCAAACCACAACATCAGCTCACAGGTCAAAAGCACTCGGCGGCTCATTAACACCAACATGAGAGACCTGAAGACGTTCGCTAACAACACGCCTGCAGTATGTCCTCACAATAACCCGTTTATTTTTGAAAAAACAAAAGCCAATAATATAATATAACTAATATCTATTAATACTGTGTGTCTCCTGCTGCAGCAAGTCGATTACCTGACAGCCCAGTACACCACAGCCAAGAACAAAGTCCTGTCAGACCTCGACAGTAAGCTCGACCCTGCATGTTTGCACACAGTGTTTGTCTGATATCTCTCACTTTACATAACTGTGCTGAACTTTCTGACCTTTCTGTGCTTCCTCACAGACATTGGCCCTTTGCTGGGGGGTAGGATCCACATTCAGCTGGAGAAATCAGTGATTCCTTCGCTGGACACCGCCCTGCGTATGGCAGGAGGTAACGTCTCTGTATAAACCTCCCGTTGAGATTACACAACTCGGACTCACAAACCAGTGTGCAAGTTCTTAAACAAAACTCAGTTGTTCTTTTTAAAAGATGTACTGTAATACACATAAAATTTTAAATTTTGTAGCAAATTTAAGTTTCTAATAAAATCAGGAGTTTTTTAAGTAGTTGCTACGGTTACAGCTAATGCCATTTAAATGCCACAACTTCTCTTGTGGGTTTAATACTAAAGACAGTCTTTAAGGAAAAGTACTCACCATTTAATTTTCATTTCTTTTTCTTTCTTTTTTCCCCTCTATGATTCTCTCACATTTTCTTTTGTCTAAAGCAAAAGTTGAGAGTGCCATCAAAGGTAAAGTGAGCTGAGTGGGACTCAGTGGTGCAGTGTTCGTAGCTGTGTCTGCAAAAGTGTTAGAAGCAGATGGTGATTCTGAACCTTTGTGTTAAGTTGGAAACTGTTTTTTGTTATAGTTTTCCTCTGTGGGTTGTGCCTCTGTGGTCGGTGTAAAAAAGCCCAGCATGCTGTTGTCTCAAGAAAAAGTAGTTTCACTGTGTGTCATATTGCTTGTTGTTTGTAGCCATGCGGGAGACCAAAGAGGCCCTGGAGAACGTCAGCTCGTCCTTGGAGGTGCTGCAGGACGGGGTGGGGAAGCTTCAGGCCAGCCTGTCAGGAGAGCGCGCCTCTCTGTCCAACACCCTGTCCGACCCCGCCTGCACGAACGGAGCTGTGTCACATACCTGTAACACCATCCGCTCCACACTGTCCCAGCTGGGAATCAATGCTGACTTCTCCAAGGTGATAAGAAGCAATATGCCATCTAATACTGGAACATTTTAACCGTGAGAAATATCTCCAGGTTTACTCTGCTTCTTTTTCCTGTCTGTCAGATCCCAGATGTTAATCATGCCTTGGCCAATGTCAATACTGTCCTGAAAACAGATCTCAGCAACATTGTACAAAAGGTTAGTGGCCGTCTCTCACTCAGCATCATCATCTTGTCCATGCTAAAACTTTTTGTCTCACCTGTCATCTTTCTTTTCTCTTATTCTGTTCATCTACAGGGTTACGCATCCTTTAACGACACGCCAAGACTGGTTAAAGAGCAAACAAAAAACATTGTTGCAGGTACACGTGTGTGCGTGCGTGCGTGCGTGCGTGTGTGTGTGTGTGTGCGTGCGTGCGTGCGTGCGTGTGTGTGTGTGAGCTAGAGCTCTGTTTTGTAAATGAGATAAGAGTGAGTATAAAGTGTTTCATGTTCTTCTTTCATCTCTGTCTGCATACTTGTGGATGATGAAACTGCAGCTCTGCCTCGTAAGTTTTTCTCTTCTGTGTCAGACACATTATCCCTTTTTCACTTCACCTTAAAACCCCCAGCCTTCCAGTTTATTTCTGTCTGACTTATTTATTGTTACAATTGTGTTTGTAGGAGTAAAGGGGATGCTGGATAAGATCGGTGCAGAGATCACCGGCTTCTCCAAGATGTTCCCCGTGGAAGCTTCTCTGGCAAATTTCACCATTTTCCTAAATGAAAGACACAAAGCTATTGAGTCCTATTACCCCCAAATCGATCAGATGGATTTTTACAGGTTTGTGTGTTTCTCTTTAAAAATCTATTAAGAAAATGTGAGGATGTTAAAACGTCATAGATAGAAACAAGGCTGTTAAGGTTCAGCTCTAGTTATAACACACGGTCCTTCTCACTGCTTTTAAAAAATAAATAAATAAAAAGAACCAAACTAGTTGAACAGCTTGTGAGAAATAATCTCACTCTAGGTTACAATGAATTAGGTTAAAGTGGGTAAACCTCTCTGTCTAACCTTCAGGTGGATCGCCTGCGTGGCGGTGCTCTGCATGGTCGTCTTGGTGATGGCCTTTAACATCCTCGGCCTGCTGTGTGGTAACTGTGGCTACGACAAGCAAGCTAGCCCGACCACCCGCGGCTGCCTGTCGAACACTGGGGGAAACCTGCTGATGGCGTAGGTTTCCATCACAACACTCACTCGCCTGAAGGCATCACTCAGGGATCTTTTTTTCAGGGTGGAGTTCAAACTGTAAAAGTGGCTGTGATCCATTTAGCTTACAGTCATATAACAAAGGAAGCATTATAAGCACTGAGTACAGGTTTACTTTACAAAAAATGAAGACTCACAATAGTGTTCTTCAAATAAGATTAAATTTAACAGTAAATGCATGAAATAATTATAGAAAGGTCTCAAGTTCAGAGAGTTTCTTCACATTAATACTGGTTTTATCAAAAGTGGACTCTTACGGGATTATCTCTTGTGATATATGGTGGGAAATAACAGCAAAAATATTATTTTTGTCTCTCAGAGTCTGTTTTTTACTCTTGCAGTGGTGTTGGCTTCTCGTTTATCTTTGCCTGGGTGCTGATGGTCATCGTTACCACCCTGTTTGTTGTCGGGGGCAATGTGGAAAAGCTGATATGTGAACCTCTGGCTAACAGACAACTGTTTAAGGTGTTAACTCTCTTTTGTCTTTTATTTTTATTCTGCTGGAGATTTTATTATTTTCACCTTTTATCTGAGCCGTAAAATGGCCAACACTGCTTTCTTAAACTGTGTGTGTGTGTCTGTAGATCATTGATACGCCGTTCCTGGTCCATCCTGAAAAGAGGAACTTCCTTCCTGGGATGCTTTTCCAGAATCCAAATATTGATTTAACTCTAGGCGGCATGTACAGGTAACATTTAAGTTATCACGAAAAAGTAATGAATCCATTTTTCTAGTTGTTTTTGTAAGAAACTCATTACCTGTAGTTAAGCAGAAAACATCACAGCACTGTGTTTGTGATGATCATGGTTTTGTCTCACAGGGAGTGCTATGACAACAACGGTCTGTATCACGCTCTGCAGCTGGAGACCATGTTCAACATTAACTCCTTCCTCAACAGAACAGTGGTAAGAGCTATGTTACTGTATGTCACCATTACAGGTGCATTGATGGCAGAAGGTGAATGGTAGTTTGACTCTACACATGTGTTTCACAACAGTACAACAGGGACCTGGCCAAAGTGTTTGATAGTGTGCAGGTGGACCTGCAGGGCATCACGCTGCTGGAGCAGGCTGGCAGAGACAACCTCATCAACTTTGCCAACTCTGGAATTGGACAGATTGACTTTCAGGTTTATCTCACTGAGGTGAGCTGTGTGCATCTGTGGTTGTGTTTATGTTGAATGGCACGATGCACACCGTTTACTTCCTTTATATCCTGTGCACAAAAAGCCCTTCACTCCGCTTACATGCGCATACACTCAGTAAAAATTATTTCCATTATTCTGCTAATTTTATTTTTCTTGTTTAATGTAAAATATTTTGAATGCAATCATAACATCTTCCAGTTTTGTTAATATGCATAAATAAAATGCATTTAATTTGAAACAGTGATTATGCAACTTTAAAAGCTATCCCTAATAAAAATACCCCCACCCCCAAACAAACCTTAACTAAAACCTTTTATACTAACCATCTTTCATGTGTAAATTCCTGGTTTTTAGGTAAATAAAGGAGTCACTCTAATAGATCTGCTGTCCTTCTGTAGCGACCTGGAGGGTCAGGCTGACCAGCTGGTGAGTCATTAATGTCTGCACATGTGTTGTAGATCAGCATCAACATATTGTATGCATGCACGGTTACAGCCTTTTGTAGAGCAGTGGCAGTCAGAGGTCCCACTATTGCTCTCTTGTGGATGCAAAACGGGTGAAAAACTATTAGCCACGATGTCACAGTTGGTTAAAATTATGAACACTTGAGCTGCTGAATTAGTCAGGTTCTCACCACAGACCTAAAGTGAATCTTCACATCTGTCTAAATGATCTGATTAAAAGTGGATTTTTTAATTTCATCTTCATGAAGGATGGCACATCTCTGGCAGTACTTGACTTAATACTTGACAGCAGGAATGTCATATATACGTGTTAGACCGGCAATTCTAAACATATAGTCAGACACCCATGTTGAAGGAACTTAGGGTTCATGTTCACGTTGCACACATTTATGCCACGTGTTCGGGTTCTGGAGCTTGTTACACAGGGAGATGTTTGCATGTGCCCTTGTAGTGAAACTTATAATAAAACAATGACAAAATATTTGTTTTTAGTTACGTTAAAGACTCAAAATCTATTCTACATTTTCATGGGAACCTAAACAATATACATCTGTAATAACATATTGTATCCTTAAAACTGTGTTTGTTTACAGCCACGTGGTGCTCTGGAGAACGCACTGAGAGGCCATGCCAGCAGCATTAGATTCATTCACCGAGAACAGGTGGTGCCACTGGAGCAAGCAATGGTAATCAACTAACCACAGCACAAATACAAACAGCACTATTAACAGTTCAACACTTATTTCTCATAGCTTATTTTATATATTCAGCTACCAAGACGATGAAGATCACCTGTTTATTTTTCTTTAGCAGTGTCCTAGATGAACAGAGGATTTTGAATTGAGGCTTTTTTATTTCAGGCATCACAACAAAAAACGTAAATTTTTTTACCCATTTTTGGGTAAAATGAAAATCATTTTGACCCCATTAATGAAACAAACTGTCAGTGGTTGAGCCAAATGCTGTTTCTGTTACTAAAACAGATACCTACAGGGTTGAGGAGGTGAGGATAATAGTATTTGAGTTAGTATGAAGCAGTGACTCTCATGTAAAAAACAACAGCACGTATTTCAGCAGCGTCTCACCCCACATAGAAGGAGAACCTGTGAGTTGGCCTAGCACAGGAAAGCTGGTGGCAAGTGGCCCAGGGAGGATTTGCACATCTGCACATACTGAATGAGGCAAACATGTAGCATTACACCTAAGCTTTTTTCTTTTTTTTTACCATTATTTAATAGGGAAATAGTGGTAATTACGTAATCTTAATGAACAGAGAATGTCTTCAGGGACAAAACACATCTACATGGTCTGTTTTTTGCTCTGTTCCTCAGTGTTCCTTCTTTTTGTTCTTTTCTTTCATAATGTGGTGACAGAAATATGTCAGAGCACGGGTAAGCTGCTGTCGATGTGCAGCACTGTGACAGTGATTTATTTTCTTTTTTTGTGTGTGTTGTCTTAGCAACGTCCTTCATGTTGTGACAGCGGTGGCGTGATGTGATGGATGTGTATCTGTAAATAAGGAGGGAGTTGTGCGTGTGTCTGTTTCACCGTGTGACTGCTTGTGCTTTAATCTTCTCACACAGAGTACGCTGCACCAGAGTGTCAAACAGCTACAGAAGACATCCAACGACCTGCCAGTAAATACGAAAACTATTGTTATAGACCACAGATAGCAGTGTAAACAATTATTTCCTTAGCAACCTATCCACGTTTCGTGAACTAATTTCTTTTGCTTTTATTTCTCTCTGAGGTCAAAGTAACAAATGTCCTGAGTGCCATTGATGCAGCAGAGTACCTCATCGCTCATAATGCCTCCCACGTGGTGAAGCAGGTACATCGATCAAGGCTTCAACATAACATGGTGACATGGAGCATCAAAAGATAAATGTTGAACACACAGCAAAAAGCTCTTTAATCATGCCACAACAGGCAAACTTCCCATGATGCACTGGGCATTTGTGCTCCACTCCTGTCTTCTCTCAGGGGTTTTTACACCAACACTCACATCATTAAATTGTCCCAAAGTGTGCGTTTTGTCTTTGTGTCCTTATGGTCTCCTTTTTCTCTCTTTTCTTTCCCCTCATCCCCCTCTCTGATTCTGCTGGAGATTTCTTCCTGTTAAAAGGGAGTTTTTACTTCCCACTGTTGCCAAATGCTTGCTCATAGAGGGGTTGTATGATTGTTGCAATATTCCCTCTATTATTGTAGGGTCTTTGCTTTATAATCGTAAGGGCTCTGAGGCGACTGGTGTTGTGATTTTGTTCTCTGGTAGCAAATGTGTTGCCTCAGAATAAAGACGACTTGTTTTTCTGTGGCTTATTAGAGTCCCATTGTAAGCAGACTGATTACATTATTATAAATATTTTTTGTGTTTGCAATCCAAACTTGATTCACTGGCCAAGAACGTCATTATCGTAGTGCTCAAATCAGGTTACATTTTAAAGAAAAGTGTATAAAGAGCTAATCTTGATCCAACAGGGAAATGAACTCCAGAGCTTGAAATCTCAATCGTGATCATAGTGAGTACTCATGAGTGTTTTTCATTTTTTTGGTTGTAGGAAACAAAGGCGTATGTGCAGGGCTTGGTGGGATACTTCAAACAGTACACAGAATGGGTTAAAAACTCTGTGAGTACTCTGCCATTTTCTCTATTGTTTTCTTCAGTGTCTTTGTACAAAATTTGCAGTATAGTAAATCCTTCCTCTGCCTCTTCTGATTATCTGAGTCAGTGTTTAATTTAGTTTTAGTGTTTAAGTTTTAGTATGGTTTAAGAACTGCTGATTTAACTTGAAGTTAATGAATAAATGTGGATTCTGAAGAGAGATCAGCCAGCATGTGTGTTTTTATCCTACAGCTAACTACAGAGGTGGCCCAGTGTAAACCCATCAGCAACATTGTGGACAGTATGGAAATAGTAGGATGCAGCTTCATAATCGACTCACTGGTAAGATGTCATTGTGGTTACCTGTATGTGTGGATGTGTGTTTTCCCAGCTGTTTGCACAGTGCATGTACCTTCATGTACCTGGATGTAAACTAAAAATATATCTGTGGTTTTATGTGAACTGTTTGGGGAGCTCAGAGTTTTAGGAGGAGAACGGTGTGTTGTTCACAAACACTGAGATTAAATAAAGCCTGTTTTGTGTCTGGGCCGGGGATTTACACACACACATGGATTCTTCCGTGTTTTCACTCCTGACCCTGAGGAGTTATAAAGGTTTATGTTTTTATACTTGCTGTATATCAAGCATGCGACTTCCTGAGAGTTTAATGAGCCCAAACAGGCCAAAGACTGTGAGCAATATAAACAGGATTTTAATTTTTGCACTGCCTGCAGCTACTGTACATTTAGATGTGCTTTGTGTGTGCATGTGTGTGTGTCTGTGTGCACACATATTTTAGGCTTCTGTTCGTGAAATTCAGCTGCATAAATGTGTGACATTAGCAGTACTACAACAAGTATATTTATTATTAATTCATTGGTCCATGATGTTATTATGTCTTTAAAAGTCACAGTCCTGACATTTCATTCAGTGATGATTACAAATAAAAAGTCCCCTGATTTAAGAGTTGTTGCATATTAACAAGTACCTTAGCTCAAGCATTTGCAATTACTCTTTTAGTCTACTTTAAACTTGTACATCAGTACATTTCTAAGGTAAACATGTTTTTATGGGACTCTCTACAGCCCTAAAAAAATTAAATACACCCTTACTTCTTCAATAGGAATTAAGGTCGTCAGTTGCAGCCAGATGCTGCTACTCATCCACAGCAAGTCTGAAGATCATTACAAAGGCGGACATTTTGGTAGTTTGTTGGTCTGGATGTTACAGGTGTTGTGTTAACACACATCTGAATATCCAGATGTGTGTTAACACAATGCCGCAATCTCTCAGGAATGGATGTCCCAGCAAACTCACACTCAAGTCAGGCTCAGAAGGACTGAAAGTAATCCAAGAGCTACATCTCAGACTCTAAAGGCCTCAGTTCATGACATTCAGATTAGAAAAAGACTGAGTAAGTGTGACTTCTTTAGGAAGGGTTGCAGGACAAAACCTCTAACCTCTAAAATGATCATGGCAGCACGATGAGGTTTGCAAAGTAACATCTGAACAAACCACAAGACTTCTGGAACAATGTCCTCTGGACACCAGAGACCAAAGTGAAGTATTTAATGCACAGCACCACATTTGATGAAAACCAAACACAGCAGCACAAACACCTCATAACGGCGGAGGATGGATGATGAATTGGGTTTGTTTTGGAGCCACGGGAACTGGGCATCTTCCACTTCCACTCCATCTGTGTGACAGATAAAGCTGGACTCAAACTTCTCACACAGAGTCCTGTGTTATCGGGCCAAAATTCCCAATAAATTTCATACAGGAAAAGTATCAAGTTATTGATGCTGAAGATGGTTCTACAAGTTATGGACTGAAAGGGTGTACTTAGTTTTTCACAGGACTGTATTGTGTTACAATAATGTTAGAATAATATGAAGCAGGTGGACCATAAATGATAATAATCAATAAAATAGTGGTTTCGTTGTCTTGTTGTTATGTAGAAATATATTATAACCTCCACACAATGTTTCAGTCTCTGCAACTTTTGTCAGGTACAGAGAAACGGGTACAGCCATTGTGCCAAATATGAGTTCTTATTATACCCACATTAATATCAAGATTTGAAATCTTTTTGACAGTGTTTTAGCACTAAGAGTTCAGTGTTTAGTGAAAAGTAACAGCAATGAATGAAATCGCATAAAATGTGATTACTGGTACTTTTATTTTCCAGAACACATTCTGGTTTGGTCTCGGCAGCTGCTGCATCCTGCTCATCCCCAGCATCATCTTCTCTGTCAAACTGGCCAAGTATTACAGAAGGATGGACACAGAGGACGTCTTTGAAGAGTGAGTCCAAACCTTCCTCGTTATCCTCCTGGGTTTTTTTCTGATGTAAATCAAAGCCAAATTCATTAATAATTTTCTTTCCTTTTCTCTGTCCATTATTCCTTTTCACGGACACGGATTCTCCTCGTATTTTCTCCTTGTGTTGTATCCGCTCACTCCAGCTCCTCTTACCCATGGCTTGTTGCACTTTAACATCGATAATTCATGCACTTTCTCATCTTCTCCCACACACTTACTCGCTTTTTGGAACGGGACTGTTCAGCTTCGAATCTCTTGAGCTTTTTCACTCTTTCTTCTGAAATCACGAGCTCGGCATTTTAGCTCTTAACATGGACTTTCCCATCACTGCTCGCGCTCTCTTTCTTTCCGATGCGAGCGTCGCTCTCTGTGGATCACTCCATCCCTGTCACTTTCACAGGAGTCTTCCCCTTTTTCATCTGCCCCTCCCCTCGTTCTTCTCTTGCAGTATGGCTAATACAGGTAATCACGGTGAACAGGTGTGTGATATCCATGGAAACCTTGCCATCAGGTACGAGCCGCGTGGAGCTAAATCTGACTTGCATGCTGGAGTGTTAATTGGTGGAGGGATATTTGGAGTCCTGTCAGCGTAAATTTTTATTTACCACATATAGAGATATAAAGAATTCCCTGTGTGTGTGTGTGTGTGTGTGTGTGTGTGTGTGTGTGTGTGTGTGTGCATTCAGCTCTCCCTATTCTGACACTCTGACTCGGTTCCCTCGGGCCTCTGCCCCCCCGAGCTACTCAGTCTGGTGACCCACTGGAACTCTCTCCCTGCTGATGAGGTATTGACGATCACTGATGACTCCACTAACCCTTACAGCTACGCTAACAACCAGCCATGTAAGACCATCCAGCATCCCACCATCACTACGCTGATTTCATTTTGACAAAAACATCCTTCTTTTTCCTGACTTCCCTCTTATCTTCTTCATCCATCACTGCATTCAAACATCAGAGCCCACTGAAATGAAGTTTTCTGTGATGGAGGTAACTGCTTATATCCACATGATGCTGCCACGTGTCAGGCATCCAGATTGTGCCTCAATTAGATCAGTTTTCATCCTTGGATATATGCAGTGTTCAGTCAAAGCTGCACAGGAAGAGAGAAAAATCTTTTGCTTTTGTGTTTGAAGCGCTGTTGTGTTCTCCAGTTAAAGGAAAATGAGCCTCAACAGGACAAAACAGAAGAAACCTAATGCTACACTATTTTTCTGAAACATTTTTCTTGTGTTAAGACCAAAAATGAATCAATCTATTATTTGGAAAAACAAAAAAACAAGAAAATCATTTTTTAGATTCCTGAAAGGTCCCTGGTTTAATCCTGGAAGGAGTCACGAACGCACGTAGCTCTGCATGATTGATTTGTGTTTCCTTCTGAATAACAGAGCACCCAAAACTATTTTCAAACACTAAAAAAATGTTGGAAAACTCGTGTTTTCCCCACCAGTTGTGAAATAACAGTAAAGGCCCCAAAACACAAGTCCTGGCTTTGAATGTGTGCAGGTGAAAACCTCACAGGAAAATAAATTAATAAATATTATTCTGTGTGTAACTCTCACATATTTCAGCTATAGAAATATGAATACAATTCCTGTATACCTGTGTACATGTTTACCCTCCAATCTTCAAAGATTTGTGGAAGTGATTCCCATTGTGTGGACCACAGGAAATCATTTGCTTTTTATAATCATCTACTATGTGGTTTTAAAAAAAACCCATCACCCTCACCCTGCAACTTATAATAATAGCAATGACAGTAACAGTCACAAGGTGTCGCAACAGCTCCAGATGCTCTTCCTGATGATTTGACTGATGTTCCAGTCATTAACATAAAACATTACCTTTTCTTTTCCCTCCACAGTGGACAGGAGAACTGGAACTGATCTTCCCTTTGTGGTAAGCGCTCATCTGTATCTCTTCACATATTTCATACCTGACTCTTAGTGCACTTAATTTTTCTAAAAGCTTTCTTCGTTTCCAGGATCACTGGGCTGTTTAGGCTTCCGATTCAGATCTTTTAACACTTCCAAGGACAAAAGGGAAGAACAATCGTGAACTCTGGGATGAAGGCGTCTTTCAGTAGTCCTTCAGGCCATTTGACAAAACCACTAATGCCAGCAAAATCCTATGAAGTGTTTTCTCGACCCCTTTACCATTTTATTATGTACACCAACAGCTGCATATTTAGCTGCATAGAGAATCAATTTGTACTTACATAATCAGTTTTAAACAAGGCAACACAAGTGTACAGTTTTTACACTTTCAAGTCTTTTGAAAGTTTTATATATTTTTTGTTAAACTTTGTTTTATAACATGTAAGTAGGTTTGTAGTAATAGCTTTCTTTTTCTCTGTGAATATTTGTAATATAGCTTACATAATTTGCATCAAACAGGTTTCACTTAGCAGGTGTTTATTTAAGGAATGGTTTGACAATTTGAAAAAAAAAAAAGTAGCTACTCGCTTTCTTTCAGAACTGACACAGATCACATCTCTCATGGGAATCTACCAAACAGCTGTGCAGCTGTGTTTTTGACCAAAGAGACCAAAGGTATTGAATTATTCATTTAAGCAGCAAAGCGGCAGCTCTGCTCGGCTCAGTACATCCTTGAAACATGAAGACTGCGCAGTTTACTACAAAGTGTTACAAGCTATTAAATACACACATGTGCTTATTCTATTGAATCAGCTTTTATTTAACTAAATTTAATTAAGTTCCTGTTTATGTTGTTGTTTGTTCATAAAAACTGTATGTAGGCTGTCAACTTGTTTGATCAGCTTCAAAAGTTTGGTAAGCGCTGTTTTAACAGGATTTAAGGAGCGATGACACACAAAATATCATGTTTCACCAGACTGTTAATGAGGGCCTGTTGCTTGTGTTGTCAAATAAAATTCCCAGAAGCCTCTGCAATATTAAAGGTCTGAAAAACACAACTGGGCTTGTGGTGAGGATGCAAATCTCTAAATAAAAACTCAAATCCAGTGTCGTCTGTTTTTTATTGCATAAACATGGTTCATAAATCACACGTTTCTAAATATAAAGGAAATGTTTTATTGTGTGCAAAACCTTTAAAAAATGACTTAAAAGGAGTTTGATACGTGCTCAGGAAGACACGTGATGCTCATGTGGCACATGCAGAGATGAATTATAGTTAACTAGATGACAAAATATTTTAGCTAAATGGTACTATGAACTTTTTTAAAAGTGTTTTTTCTTATTACATCTGTCCTGATTTTCTGAAAATTGGCCTCTGACATGTGCTCCATAATAATTAAAAAGATGGAAACTAAACTGAAAATTAGAAAATCCATCCTGAAAACTAAACTGAATTAAAACAAGTAAAAAAAATAAATAAAAGCTAATTAGAAAATACAAAAATATAACTGCAATGCGCACACAGCAGCTGGAGGTAGACACAGGAAGTGATGATGGTGCTGGTGGTGTTAGAGGCAGTATTGGTCAAGTTACTTGAAAAAAGTAATCAGTAACTAATTACTGATTACTTCCCCCAAAAAGTAATCCCGTTACTTTACTGATTACTTATTTTCAAAAGTAATTAATTACTTAGTTACTTAGTTACTTTTTAAAAACACTATTTACAACCTGAATAGGTGATAAAGCGATAGATCTTTCAGCCCAATTCTACTTTTTCTGCATAATCCATCATACAAAATGTAATCAAATGGAAAAGTCTCTTTTTAAAACTTGTTTTATTAGTTTTAACCTTTTAACTTTATGCATCAAGCAAAAATTTAATTATATGCAACATTGACTGGAAGAAATTTGTTTAACATTTAAACTGATTTTGTGCACATTCCAGCACATAAAATAATTTTTTTTGTGTGTTTACACTCACTCTTTCAAATAGATGCAAGTAAAACACAGCAGAAAATAAATAACATCAAAGACTCAGCGGCCCTGTTGCTCTATTTTCACCTGTAAAGCAGGAGTAGAGTAGGCGGAGGTTTACCCTGGTGCAGGTGTGCCGCAGCGGTCAGTTGAAGAATCCGCGAGTTTCTCTGTGAGTTTCCCATTACCTCGTTGCGCACTCGGTGCTTGCTTGGAAGTTTAGGGGTTTTTTTCGCTGTAAAAAGAAGTTTTCTTCCCACGCACGATGGACGCTAATGTTTTTGTCACTTTTTATGGAATCAAACTCAAAGTAAGGTCAGTACTTCCACGCTTTAAACGCTGCACGCTCATACTCTCTCCTGCACTCCATATGTGATCCATTGTTGATCTGCACACAGCTGTTGTCACTAACGTCGCACTCGCTTACGTCACTGTCGTGAGACATTCTCGCAAAAAAATCACTGTTTTAGTAACGCAGTAACGCAGCGTTCCTACGGGAAAGTAACGGTAATCTAATTACCGTTTTTGCAATAGTAATCCCTTACTTTACTCGTTACCTGAAAAAAGTAATCAGAAGTAACGCGTTACTGCCCATCTCTGGTTAGAGGTGGTGTGATGCTGTTGCACCGTATGAGAAGAGAACTAAATATAGGAAAACATGGTGCAGACAGCCCACACACACACATCCTCAGCGTTTCTTCCAGCTGAGCTTTTCCCCGCTTCATTAGGCTAACCGCCATAAAAATAAAAACTCCCAGAATGCACTGAGGCTGTGCGTGCACTTACACACTCTTTCACTCAGCAAACAAACCCGCTAGCTAATGCGGAAATTTTCAGTCTGGTCTGACTTTGAACTCAGGCTCTCCAGACTGGTGGTGCCCAAGGAATGGGAGTGCTTATGCAGTAGGGGGGAAGGGGGATATTTAAATTTAAACTACCAGGCAGTAGACCTACGCCATGCCCGCTCAATCCAAACAGCTCACAACATTAACAGCTCATGTATGCAAGAGCTGCCAACAGAGTCGCTGTGTGCATGTGGTAAATGATAAATGGACTGCTGTTTCTTGAGTTCACTATCTTTAGATAGATTCCCGGCTCTAACTGGAAGAGCCACAGGGATCAAACCGCTGACCTTCCACTTAGCAGATGACCTGCTCTACCTCCGCCCGCAGACTCTAGAGGTGCCCCCGGATGTGAGATTTGCAGTCAGACCCTCTCAAACTATCAGGATAAAACATTTTCTCCAGGTGCAACCAAAAACACTCCTGTAGTGTAAGATATGTACTGCAAGTAAAACATAATTTACCATCTTTGGAAACTTTGAGAGACATCCTAGAAGTCCATTTCAATTAATTCTGCAACAAAAGTCATCAAACATCTAAAGATTTGTTGTTTTACTGAGTCACATATCAACTCTTAAATCTCCACCAAGTAACCTGAGCCTGCAGTGTGGCTCTGGAGCCTCACTGCTCTCCCCTCCTGATCAATGGTCAATGAACCTCTTATGTGACACTGCATAATGACTTGCAGCTATTTGGCCTCATGCGTGTTCTTCAGACCTCTTAATTCTCCCTCGGCTCCCACAAGCCAACCCCCCTCCTTTTCCTGTCTTCATCTCTAAGTTTATGTTCACCCTTTCCTTCCATACGTTACTCCTTGGTGTTTTTTTAGCATACCACACGAACCTTGTGGTTGCTCTGTGTGTGTCTGTAGCATGAGGGAGGGGTTAAAACTTTTCAGCTTAACTGAATAATGCCTTCTTTGTGAGCTTCAGCTTTATAAATTCCCAGTTGCATGCTTTCCGTCCTTCCACACCTTAACTTTCTTTGCGGACACATCACCCCTGAGCCCTCGCCCGTCCATCAGTCCACGCTGAACACCATGAGAGCTGGGTTGAGACTGTTGCTGCTGGTTTCGGCAGCAGCTGTTTGTGTTTCAAATGCTCAAACCGACAACAGCAGCGACAATGACAAGCAGCAGCAGCGCAGCATCTGGGATGAACCCATCAGATTCAGCACCAAGACCAAAGACTCCTGCACCATGGTGGTGTCTGCACCAGAGAACTACACCCGCCTTCGTGTCTCCTGCAAGGGCCAAACCCCAGGACGCTCTTACTACTGCGACTTCCAGGGAAAACCCACCCTGTGCCGGGCCTACAACCAGAACCCTCGCCACTACTTCACACAGATGATGTGGGAGTTGAGGAAACTGAGCCACGCCTGCCAGGGAACTAAAATCTACCGCCCGCACATGTGCAAGAAATACCCAGATGAGACTCAGATGACCTTGCTGGCCTCCTGGCCCAAAACAGCCAACTTGAAGCCCTCCAAGCCCGCTCAGGAACCACGTAAACCAGCACTGCCAGGTCAGACCAAGCCTGTTACTTCTCCTAAACCTGTGAAGCCCAATAAGCAGCCAGGCAAGGGGCGTCAGAGCAGGAAGACTACTCCTAAGCCTGAGAAAACCAGTGATCACCCGACGGAGCTGCCTGAATCCACAGCTTCCCGTCTTGCATCCGATTACTGCTGGAAGAGCTTCCAAGGCATCTGCACCTACGTCATCAACTGGTTCCAAAACTGAGACGATACCGCAGCCACAGGTGAGTGACGAATGAAGGAAAAGAAAGGGCAGAGAGGGAGAGATCTTAGCAATGAACACGCTTATAAACTTACATTTTTAATGTGAAAATGTGACTTTTCTTTGTCATTTAAGTTTGAAAATGCTAGTACAATATGTTCCTGAGTGCTTTTTTGTTTTTATTTCAGTTGGAGTGCCCCATCCGCACTTCCATCTTTGACCTCTGTGTGGAAGCTCCTGGAGTCATTTGATCGAACTCCGAACTCCTCGCGTTACAGCACCCTACAGACTGAGACCAAAACCCTTGACCTACACCTGTGTGCAATTAGCAGATGATTTCTTTCCTGTAGTGTCTTTTTTTTTTTTTTGAATGTGTCAAAATGACAGCAAGACAAAGGAGAAAATATAGCAGGCATGTGTTTCTGTTTGTATATGATGGAAAATTCCCTCCAGCTTTAATTGCAGAAGAGAATAAAATCCGAGTGGTGGCCCTCCTCTTTTCTGTGTCCCTCTGTTTCTTCTTCTACTGAGCTGAAACAAAGCAGAGAGCTTTCACGCTCATTTATTAAAAGGAGATCTTGTTTCTTTCCACCCTTCGGCTGGAGCACCGCGACTGCTGTCCAGCTGGGGAAGCTGCTACCGTGCGACACGAAGTCTGAAAGAACCCATGAGGTGCAGGAGGTGTCTGAGCAGAGCTAAAAACGTCTTTGTATGAGCTGATGAATTGAGTCCTGAGAGCTGCTGTGTGCAGGAACAGAGGGGGTCTGTGCGCATGCCGAAGACGAGTGGAAATGGATGTGGTGGCCGTGAAACACACACACAATCTGATAAAGACGGGAGAGTTACGTCACATTTAGCACTTTGATTTTTTTTCAGTCCCAAAGATGGAATAAGCAAAAAAGAGGAAGTAGAAGTCCTGTGTGATATTGCAAATTTCTATCATTTACTATAAGTTCTATAGGAAAAAGTCTTTGAAATTTAAATGTGTTGTAAGCTAAGTAAGCTAAGCAAAAAAAAAGTGAGAATGACAACGAGCCAAATCAAAGTGAGAGCTGTGTTCTCCGTGTTGTGCTCTCTGACCATAAGAAAACTATAGAATTTGTTTCAGGTATTAATATAAGACTAAAACAAACTCTATAGTTTATTATAGGCCTGATTTAATATAATTACAACACTGGAATGTGTGCAGATTTAAAGAGGAAATTGGAAGCACAAATATAAATATAAAAACCTGCAACTATTATTGCTGGAGTCAATCGTTCATCATTTTACTTTCTGTATAATCTTTGCCTTTAACTACCGTGGAGTAGAAAGTACTGTACTTGTGATCTGTTTTTAGGCTGTTTAACCTGTGGTGAACACAAGATGATGCTGCTGAGCTGGGAGCTCAAAAACAGATTGGGGCCCTGTTCTAGTGGTGACATGAAGGTGTGAAGAGGAGCAACCAAAAAGTTGTAGAGCTGCAGAAGTGTCCTCGCTGTGAGATTTTTCCCGAAATGTGTCCAAAACAAACATGGAGACAAACAAGCACAAAGTCATAGTTTGCATCACTTTAAAGGACTTTACACTGACTTGCAATCATTTCCTGAAAGCATACGATAGCTCTCTAAATCAAGTCCTCACCAATCTAATCCAATTTTATTTATAAGGCACTTTCAAATACCCAGCACAGGAACAAAGTGCTGTACAGAAAATAAGTTAAAAACAATAGAATAACAGAAAACAGCAAAAATAAATAAAAACATAATGCATAAAATTAAAACAGCCCTATATTAAAACAAAAACAAAAACAAGATAAAACAGCATCGAATCAACTAAAAACGACTAAAATAAAAAATAAAATAAAAATAAAAACCAACATCTCACGTGGTGTCAAAGGCCAGGGTAAAGAGGTGGGTTTTCAAGAGTGACTTAAAAACAGGTAAAGAACTGGCCTGTCTAATCTCTAAAGGGAGCTCGTTCCACAGTTTTGGAGCTGCTACAGCAAAAGCACGATCTCCTCTAAGTTTACGCCCAGTCCTGGTACATTCAGGAGCAGCTGATCAGCTGACCTGAGAGAACGGGTGGGTGTATAAGGCTGTGGCAGCTCAGAGAGATAAGATGGGGCTAGGCCATGGAGAGCTTTAAAAGCAAATAAAAGAATTTTAAAATAAATCCTAATAGAAATGGGCAGCCAGTGACGTGAAGCTAAAATAGGGGAAATGTGCTCAAACTTTCGAGTGCCAGTTAAAAGATGAGCTGCAGCATTTTGCACCCTCTGTAGATGAGTAATATATGATGCGCTGACCCCAATATAAAGTGCATTACAGTAATCCAGCCGAGTGCTAACAAAGGCGTGGATCACTGTCTCAAAGTGCTGTCGTGAAAGAATTGACTTTATTTTTGCCAGCTGCCTGAGCTGAAAGAAGCTAGATTTTACCACTGCCTTAATTTGATTATCAAACTTCAGATCTCAGTCCACTCACCTTAAATGATTTACAATTTACAGTATTGTGCAAAACTCTTGAGTCCTCCTTTACTTCTCTATATTATAAAAAAAGGGAAAAAGGTACAACCTCTTGGAGGACACTGCACAACATTTCTTAAGGATGTGACTTTCAGATACTGTTCATCTGCAGTGGACAGTTGCTTTTGAGCCTGTTGATTCTTCTTTCCTCTTATCCAGTTTCCCCATATTTTTAAGGACTCACTGCACACCTTGTGCCACATTTTCAGCTAATAGCTCTTTGGGAATCACCTTGTTGGTGCAAAAACACTATTTTTTTGCCTGTCAAACTGTTACCTGGTATTTCTTTTACAGATTCGACTAAAGAAATGGGAACAATTCATGTGTGAGCTATGAGGAGTGGTCAGTTACTAGAGACAAGTAATATGGAGTTATGTAATTTTACACTTGTGTAGGTAAAACAATCTTTTCCTATGATGGGAAATCAGAATATATGCAGTAAAATAAAATAAAAAAGACCATAAAACATTGGTCTGGATTAGACACATATGTGTGCATCACAAGAGAACTCATACCAGACTTTTGCTTATTTAAAATCCAGAACAGCAACTTTGTGCCTCTGGTCTCTCTGTAAGACTCCGTTAGTTCTGTGTTTGATCTCCACCAACTCAAGGGAAGATGGATATTTGGTTCTTTATAGGGAACTATGATCAGCAGCTTTATAATCCCTAATGGTATTTTGAGTTTAACATGGAAAATTAAAGTTATGATCCAAAGAATACAGTCTTTTTTCATAAGAATGGATTGTCCTCATGTTTAATTTTTATTGTCCTCCTTTTCAGATGATCAAGAATCTTTTTATAAAAACAGGGGAAAAAAGAAGAAGAAACACAAAACCTGCGAACATAATCTGGGGACGTATCTCCTGAAGACAGCAGAGGGTTGGAGTTGTAATGGTAATCAGGCTCATGGTGGCTCTTTAGGATCAACCAAGAACGTGTACTGACATGCTGACACATCACCCACTGATCATCTTCACTTCTACTCACTGTAAGAGGTGGAAAAATCCGTTTTGGGCATGTCATAGCAAAACATAATCTGATAAGGAACTGCTGCCACATTTTCTCTTTTTTAGATTTCTATAGTGCTCTCTCTCTCTCTCTGTGTGTGTGTGTGTGTGTGTGTGGGGGGGGGGGGGGGGGGGGGGCGTGCGTGTGCTGGACGGAAGCAGTGGGCGTGATAGTACCTATGTATGAAAGCCATGTGGCACGCCAGTAGCAGCACAAGAAGAAGTTTTACGCACAGCAACACTAAACTATAGCCATTGTCGGTAAGTTAGGAACAGCACCTCGGTGTTGAGACATTTCAGCTGCACTTTTTTTGAGTGTCACCATTTATAGACATATATTTGCTTTCAGATGGAAAGTTACTCTGCTGAAACACATCATGCTGCTACTAAAGGCTTCAGCTCCCTGGCTGCTGCTGGCTTTCCTCGGACAGCTGGTCTCTCTGTCCTGCGGTGCCCGAAAATCGGACAGAGCCGTGTCCAAGGTGGGTGTAGCGGGTGGCCGGGGAAAGTTCTCCACAAAGGAAAGGATGCAGTGCACGTGGGTCGCCAGCGAAGTCAGGGACGCGGTCCAGCTACTGGTCAAATGCGAGAACCCGGAGGCGCGCGTCACAGGCGGGATCGCCGACCTGCGCTGTGAATACAACGCCAAACCCCGGGGTTGCCCGGGTTACCTGTCCGAGCCCCTAAACTTTTGGAAGCAGGTGGCACGCGCGCTTAAACGGCTCCAAGGTAAAGTGTGCAAGGACGAGCGCGCGCTGGTGAGGGCCGGGATGTGTAAGCGCGCGCCACGAAGTGCGCACTTCAAGCTGGACATCTCGAGCTCCCGTGTCTCCGCTCAGTCCGGAGACCCGGGGACTCAGCCTCCCTCACCGCCCCCATCATCTCACTCCACCTCCACTGCAACGACAGCGTGCATGAGGCGGCGCGCGGACCACGGCAAAACGGCTGAAGAGTACTGCGGCAGCTCTTGGGCCAGCGTGTGCTCTTTCTTCCTGTCCATGATGCAAAGCGAGGAGGACTGCTAGCTACAGGACGCATGAGCGGCTTTTTTGTGTCTTTTATTTCTAATCAGCAATAATCAGATTATTCTCTGTGCGCATGCGCACCAGCTTGAGTCTACAGATTTTACTCAGGTGATCTTATTTATGAGTTGAGTTTGACTTAACAGATCAGAGCTGAAGATTTTAGTTTCTTGGAAATGCCATAATGTATGGGCAATTGTGAAAAGTAAGGATTTTCTGTGTTACTCTGGCATTATTTTTTATCCTTGTGTTTTATCCCATAAAGTAGACATGCTCTAATTACCTTCACTGTTAGACATTCATCATCCATGGACTTTAATTTTGAATATTTTCTTTCATGTTAAT
This sequence comes from Rhamphochromis longiceps, assembly GCF_057381845.1. NCBI lineage: Eukaryota > Metazoa > Chordata > Actinopteri > Cichliformes > Cichlidae > Rhamphochromis > Rhamphochromis longiceps. Next base: position 19,032,625 of record NC_140562.1, read on the forward strand.
ACATTAAAATATAACATTGTGATAATTTGTACATGTATAATCGAAAAAGACACGTTTATTGCATGATCAGACATAGTCAGAGCGATAGGTATAAAGTGTCAGTTTCTCTGTGTGTTTATGTATAATCACCTCATGTTGTGTCATTGAAGCGCTGTTCTGATCCTAGGATCTAAAACCTAGTCCCCGACCTGCAGACAGGAAACATTTTAATGCTTTTGCAAGTATGATTAACTGCACTGCTGTTGTTACTTTAATGTAACTGACCCGAATGCTTCTTCCACTGCTGTTTGTCTCGCAGAAGTGCTCATTATGATGAGTTGTCTGTTTTCTTCTACCTCTGGTCATCATTCAACCACTAATGGAAGAATCTGTGTTTATCCTCCACATTTGTGTTTTTTAGTCCTTGAGCAATTTGATAAACAATATAAACAGCAAACGTGTCAGATTTTGTCTTTTCTTGTCCTCACTAAGTCTTATTTCATTAAAACAGTGTTTCCAACAGTTCCAACTTTTTACTCAAATACTTTTTGTGCATATTATTGTTGGCTGGAGTAACTGTGTCTGATGATTGGAAGATTGGTGGTTATTTCTCCGGTTCACCAGTGTACATTCTGAGATGTCCTTACACATTGAATAACAAGCACTGGGTGACTGTGGCTCGTAGTCTAAATGAGCTCTGATTGCTCAGTAAGAGCAGTAAAACCATGTGTTTTATATATTCAAGTCCATTTGCTAGTCTCATTAATCATAGTCAAGGAACTCATCATCAGTGGCGGTTTTTGATATGGGCAACATGGGCCATGCTGCATCATGGCATTGGCAATTTGCGAGGAATAAGGGCGCCCTCCATTTACCAGGTGCCCCTGCTGCTTGCTGCACAGGGAGGAGAGGGGCGGGACAGCGGGGGATTCTCTAAAACAAATAAAAACAAAAAAAACCAGGGCTTCCAACGTTAACATCACGATTAATGCAATTAATCCACCTGGAGAATGACTCAAAATCCCTGAAATGTCTCTGTCAACGCATTTTGGGCAGTTTGTCCAAAGTTTGTCTATTTTGCTCACCAGATAGATTGATTGCGTTAAAAAATTTTATTTCATTAATCGTAATGACAGCGTTAACGCGTTGACAGACCTACAACAAACACAAAACCAGAAGACGTTATGATAAAGACTTATAATTTGCACCGATGTGTTTTCTAAATTCTATCACTCACATATAAGTGAGCGTGAGGGCCCTCGGTGCACCTGCTTGCTGCTGCTCACACACAACCTGTCGAAAGGGGAGGGGGTGTGCTGCTATCAAATAGTGCAGATTTCATTCATAATGTTATCAATGGATAACAATCAATCATAACATTATCAATTCATAATGTTATCAAGCCCATTATGTATTAATTATTCTTTCCTGGGTTGTTTTGAAATCCCAGAAGAAGAAAAAAAACATATACAAAACTGATTCCACTAAGGTGTAGGTCTGTTAGATATTGTTGTGGGGTTGGGTGTTGATAGTGGAGTGCAAAATTACTGATGGAAGATGGACAAGAAAAGGTCAAAGCTATAAGGTCCTCAGTTTAGAAAAAAAGAGAAAAGAAGAGGAGAAAAGAGCGAAAGATACAGGTAAGCAGATGTGTCTTTGGATAATGGCATGTATTATGTATCCTGAAACAAGATAACATTCATCAGTAGGGACTGGGAAAACGTTTACTTTTGTCAGCCACTCGGCTATGATGGTAAACAGTAGTCAGAGAGTAGACACAGATGTGGCTTAGTTAATCTTTCGGACTGTGTTCAGCATAGTGTTAATTAGCCATTAACTGGAAGAGGTGTGTTGTTGATTTGTCTGCTATTCTCAATGTAAGACGAATTATAATGACTGTTTGTTAGCCATTTGCATACTCTCTCTCTCTCTCTCTCTCTCTCTCTCTCTCTCTCACACACACACACACACACACGCAAAAAATATTTATCAGGTCAAATTTAGTATGGTTCCGACAACAGTTGTCACAATAAAATATGTTAATTTGCAATCCTTATATATATATAAATGTGGAGCGAGTGTTCGTCCAGGGCACCAAACAGGCCCCTGCTCATCATGTACAAATAACTGCTCAGACTGCTTTAACGTTTTAAAAATGTTCTTACTGCTCTTGGCTCCATATGATGTCAGTGAGCGTGGCTATTTCTAATATGATCATAGGGCACACAGCAATACATCTGCTGTTTAAACCTTCTGTTTTTGAGGGGCACCCAATCAGAAGAAAGTTGGGATAGAGATAGAGGGAAAAATATAAATAAACTGAGGGACTGGTCTAAGCCACGTATGAGATAAATAAGGACTAGAATGATCTGTGAAATTATGCATAGCTGCTCTACAAGTCTAAGAATAACAATGTGGATTTGATAATGTACACAAACAGTCTCTGTGCAGCGCACATATCCATCCATTGTATCCATCCATCCTCTTCTGCTTATCCAATCCAAGGTTGGGTTGTGGGCCTTATCCTAGCAGGGCAAGAGGTAGGGAAAGTTTGCTAGTCTCTCACAGGGCTAACAACAGGGCTAACACAGAAGACAGATAACCCTTCACACTCACATTCACACCTACAGCCGTGTTAGACTAGACTTAGGGACAGGGGGAACATGGAAGCTCCTTACACGTGTTTTAAGCTTGTGTTTTAAAGCCCTCCAACAATTCTAAACTTTGTATCTGACATTTGTGCTGAACAAAACATCTTCCACCTCACAATCAGAGCACACTTCTGTATGGCCGATGAAATGATTTGTGAACTACACCACACAGAGTTGAGACCCAGATGACTTGCTCTGAGGTTAACACTCCACAAAATCATGAAAGACTCAAATGCATAACCGGTCCAGTTGTGCACGGCATCCAAACAGGAGGCTTGTTCCTGAAGTTTCCTGCAGAAGCCTCTAATTATCTTCTCAGTGACAGCAACCAGTGTCACGAACGCTTGTCCTCACAGAAATATAAGTAGTAAGACGTGTGATGCGTGCACTCATGTGCATATATGTGTGGTACCTGGACAAGGGAGTGTTGCCTCTGACCTCTTTGCTCCCTCAGACAGACACATAAAAGTTGTCTGGAGTGTGACTTCCACCTTTTCCACATCAGTCTCAGACGCCATAAAAGAGATGCTCAAAGACAAACTGTTTGAACAAATCCTTCATCACAGCTCAAGGGTGCAATCAAGTGTCACCACACAGTCAGAGGTTAAGGGTGAAGTAGGAAATAGTACCACCAAAATGTCTCCCCACCTCTATTTTTAGTCATCTTGTGGGTTAATTTGTTTTACCCAGGAGTGAGTGCAGATAATAAGGAAAATCCACAAGCAGGATACAGGGATCAGATCCTTAAATGTTTGCTTAAGGTGATCCAGTATCCAGAGCCAATTCACTTTATAAGCCATTTGTAAGTGGATTCTTCCACTCAAATTCAAGGACTGACTTCTTTGCCGTGTCTGTAAAATTACTGCATATTACAAAAATATCACACACAGGAATATTAATGGACGCCTAATAGATTATTATACTTTATTATACTTTAACCTTTCTTACACATAGAATTTTTTTTAAATCCATGATTTTGACTTGATATTTAATACGTCATTTTTTAATCTTCTGTTTGTGCTTTTATATATGTGATCATGCCTTTGTGTATGGAGTTTCCATGTTTTCCCTGTGCCTGCATGGACTCTCCCAGTACTCCAGCTTCCTCCCAGTCCAAAGACATGCTTGTTAGGTTAATGAGTTATTCTACACTTGGCGTAGGCATGAACGGTTGTCTTTCTCTGTGCGTTAGCGCTGTGAGAGTCTGGTGACCTTTCCACAGTGTATCCCAACTCTCACCCTTTGACAGCTGGGATAATGCCCACCCCAGCTTTGGATGGGATAAGTAGAAGAGGACAACTGGATGGATGGCGGGAGGGATGGATGGAAAACCTCATAAAGACTGCTTCTGTGTTTTCAAGAGTTTCAGTGTGTTAAAATGAAAAGCAAATGAGAGCAAATACCAGAGGAAATTCAATCCCAGGCACTTTGGTGGCGTTGTCGGATGACTTGAAGTTACTCTCGATGGTCAGCAAACTGATGAAGTATATCAAACACACATATGAATTTATATGTGATTGTAAGATTTGTAGATATTGGCTTGTAGTAAGGTGTGAGGTGTGATTAGGTGGGTGTATTCAGAGGAATTTGCTTGTAGTCCCACCTCACAGGTGTTTGAGCACACAGGCACACACACAAAGTTTTTCCTTTAGTCAGTTAATATTACGTTAAAAAAAAAAAGCATTCAAATATTATAATATGTCCTTCTCTTGTGAATCCAGAGTCACTTTGTGAGCCCTCTCGACCTTAAACAGAAATCTATTTAAAAAAAAAGAAATGTGTTAAACAAATTGTACCTAAAGTTTGGGCTTCTGCCAAAGAGGCTTGCAGACACTGTTAAAGAAAGGAAATCAAACAAAAATTAATGGTAGTCTTTTTGTTTCTTTAAAATTCATGAAATACTAATGTAAATACATGTTGTACAGTATTTGTGTAAAGCCTCTTCACAGCATGAGGAGCCCTGTTAAGACTAAGGATTATCTGAAACTGTTACTCTAAGCCCTGATGAGGTGAAGAAGCCCCTGGGGGGGAGACTCATTATTATCAATAATCATCAGCTCATCTGAGTCATATTCAGGTATGTGCATCTCCTTATCCTTCCTGTATAGGTTACACTGGGCACGTCTCGTCTTGTTTATTCCTCAGAGGATGCTATAGCTGTGAAAGCAGCAGCCTTTGAGTCCTTGGTTCAAACTATTACATCACCTTCTTTAGAAAACCCTTTTGATGTGTTCCTATCTCCTCTTCAGTCAGTCTAAAGACACAAAACCCTTTTGTACAAGTGTCTTCCTGATGAATAATAATAAAAAACATGTGAAAACACGTTTCTAAGTCTTCAGTTCAGCACTTTAGCCCTGCTCAGAAACATTTAGACTTTAAGACTTTAATGCCAAAACAGCTGGTTTTTCATAGACTTGTAAAACTGTTAAAAAAACAAACAAACAGATTAGCCTAATTTTTGGACATTACAGTTTTTTTCAGTCGCTTTGGTGCGTTTCTCAGATCAGAATTGAAATTCTCATAACTATTAGTTCAACCTCCACAACACTCAGTCATTTGTGCACATCATAGTAGCAATTTCTCCTCTCTCTGAACAAACTGCAAATGATTTTGGACATGAATCAGTTGCTTCCATACATTTCCCTGCTGCTTTCTGACATTTCCATTTGCTTATGTCATGTCAGTCAAAAGTAATCATACCTATGGATGCTGAATAGTCGTTCCCAATAAAACTAATAGTCATACATCCATTGCTTGAGTCATCACACACAAAATTGTTGAACTAGTTATCACATGCCAAATATTGGCCATCTGTCAAGCAAATCCTATACCTTTCTGTATCATTTTCCCTGGAAATGTCTCCGAAATTGAACAATTGATCTCAGGTGAATTACAGCTGTCACTCATGAGGAGGCGTGTGAAAGTTTAGTTGTAACCAATGACAAACAACTTGTTCACTGTCAATTATGGATGAATCCTGTGAATCCCCAATTGGCAAACATATATAAACTGCGCAGGAGCTAGTGTGTACCATTTCTACACTTCTGTGACACAAAATGGAAGGTCAGCACCGTGGAAGAGGGGTGAGGATGCGGGGAGGAAGGGGAAGGGGAAGAGGGAGAAGAGGCAGATATAGGCGGATTCCTAATGAAATAAGGGCTACAATTGTGGACCATGTTGTCAATCACGGCCTCACCATGGAGGAGGCTGGTCGAAGGGTGCAACCCAATATTGGAAGAACTACTGTCAGTTCAATCATTCAAACATTCCGTAGGGAAAACAGGTATGCAAACAGTAATACACTGTACTGTACTGTGCCATCTCAGACACATCACATGTTACTGTACTGTATTTGCAATTTCACAAAAAGTTCACTCTGCACCACATAGGATTGTAAGACAACCTCGCGGAGGCGGAAGAGGGCCCCTTTTTACCCCACAGCAAGAAGAAGCCATTTGTGCAATGGTCATTGCAAACAATGCAATAAAGCTGAGAGACATACAAAGCGCTGTCATAGAGAATTACACGGTATTTGGCAATATTGAATCTGTTCCAATTTCAACAATTGACAGAGTACTCAAGAAAAATGAAATCCACATGAGCAAATGGCCCTGCTAGCAGCCATGGATGCAGCATGTGACGACATCACAGCAGGGTCCTGCAGAGGATGGATTCGCCACTCCAGGAGATACTTTCCTCGCTGCATTGCGAGGGATAACATCTGTTGTGATGTAGATGAAAATATGTGGCCAGACAGACAGGAACGTCTGGATGTGCCAGAATGATTTACTGTACTGTTACATGTGCTGTTTATTGTTCACATTAGTGCACAGCTCTACCAAATGGGTGATTTTATGTTTACATGTATTCTACAGTGCACAAGTGACTGTAGCATATTTTTCTTTTGCACAATTCTGTAGGATTACAAACACTTCTACACAATGGAAATGTGAAACGTACGTATTCAGTGACTCAGTTACTCCCAAGACTCCCATAACATCTACAGTGACTTTACTGCACATTTCAGATGGCTGTACAGGTAGGCCATAGTGCTGTCGTCAGCATTTTCAGGTGTCACCAATTGTTTTTGCAATGGGAAACACTGAAATTATAAACTGTCATAGTGGAAACATGACAATGCCATTTGACTATCTTGTTCATAAAGATGGTGTCAAGACTTTTCATTTTGATGGCACTGACAGTTTCATTGACATGGATACTTGCTTTTGAGGTATGGATAATCAATTCTGTGCATGTGACGTGCTTTTGCAGGCTATCCACTAGGTTTTGCAGTTTGCACTAATTGTTTTGGGAAATGCACTAACTGCTGTGCAAATGTTAATGGTGTTCTGAGAAACGCACCAAAGCGACTGAGAAAAACTGTATTACCATGCTTCTGCATAAAGATGCAGACACATACCCTCAGCATGACTTGATGAAAGCAGATGAGAATAGCAGCCACGTGACCTTTTATCAGACTTATTAAATCCAAGTAAAAGTTAAAAAAAAAAAAGATTTTAATTCTATTTTGATTTGAGTCTTATCAAATTGCAAGATGATAGATAGATAGATAGATAGATAGATAGATAGATAGATAGATAAATAGATAAATAGATAAATAGATAAATAGATAGATAGATAGATAGATAGATAGATAGATAGATAGATAGATAGATAGATAGATAGATAGATAGATAGATAGATAGATAGATAGATAGATAGATAGATCGATCAACTTGTACCACAGTGACGGGAAGAGAAAAGTAGGAAGAAACAGCTCATCATACAAACAATACCACATCATGTCTGTGAAGGTTCTCAGTCATCCAGGTCATCGTAGTCATCGTAGTCGCTTTTCTTTGCAAGCTCCTTTGAATACCACATCATCTTTCAAACATGGCACAAGCAACATTACAGTACATGTATGCACAAAGGTCACACATTCAAAGTGTTTTTTGATAGTGTGACAGCTGAAAAAGGTATCGGGATGATTTGTGAAATGTACAGGTCCATACCTTCTGCTCAGTTCAAGAGTTTCTTGAAGCAAAGAAAGGAGATATTCTTCAGTGCTTTTCAGTTATTATATACAACACTGAATACTAATGCACAAATAAACAGCAACTGAGGGAGGTTTCAGTAAAGCCCTGGCAGAGCATTTTAAGGGAGGAAACCATTTAATTTATTTCTTATATTTCTCCAGTTACCTTTGCTGCCTATTCCAGCTTTATCCCAGTTGATGAGCTTTTCATTAGTGTACCTACACCAGACAGTACCATATGACATTGCTAGCATTTTACATTATAAATGAGCCATCTTTCACCTCTTGAAACATAGACAGTCACAGACACAATTAGGCTGCACAACGTTTGTCACAAAGCCATTTATCTTTCATTGATTTGCTTCTTTCTCTGGACACATTAACCAGCATCTAATCCTCTTTCTTAAACAAACTTCCCATCAGATTCTTTTGTAGTTCACAGAGCCTTGGCCAGTGTGTGGAGCAGGGGGAGGGGCTGCATGTCAGACGGGAAAAATATCAAAGCACAGCTCAACGCTCAACCAAATACCCATGACAAAATCTGAAAAAGCTGACTGTTCACATGCCCGCTCATAGTCTCCCACACCCAAAGACACACAAGGCAACCAGGTAGGAGGAGTCAAAGGTATTGTTCTTCCAGTGACTCGAGGTGGTCTGACCCCACACCCAGCTGTTTGGACCTCATTATTGGCTGCCGGTTTCTGTGGCAACAATAAATGCCAACCTCTTCCATGAAAACAATGACAGAGTATCATAACAAGACCTGAGATATTCCCTCCTTTATCAAACACATACACTGAGGCGTGAAAAGCACATTCCTCTCACTTTTATCGTTAGTATGCAGGTATTGACTTAGCTGAAGTCAATACCTGCATAGTGAAGTTTACAGTGAACATCCATCCAGATCGTTTGGTAAAACGAATGCAGTAAAGCTTTTCATTATGCCTCATCACCAGTAGATGATATATATGATATACATGCAGTAGTGGTTTAATCTGACCTTTTCCTTTAGTAATGATGCAATAACATAAAATGCTCTATTGCAGGTAAGAGTTAAAGTGTTTTTTTATATGTAAAATCTGAATCTGTAAGTAATTTCAATTTTAAGATAAATTGAGTAGATAAAGAACATATTTGGCTCTTATATGTAATAGCCTTTTTTGTAAATGATATACATATATATATATATATACACATATACACATACATACATATGGAAAATGAGTTTGACACCGTTGGCTTAAAGGGAAGACAGCCTTAAAGGAAGAGGAGTCAAACCAGGGATGAACAGAAGGGCTGCACCAAGGCCCAATTTAAAATAAATAAGTATTTTATTTTAAATTACTTAGAATTGTAAATCATGCAAAGCTGTTTCAGTACAGTACAGGAATAAAAACATGCAGCTCTTCTGTGATGTTGAAGATGAACACTGAGTAGTGAGTGACTTCCCCATCTATCAGCTGAAGAAGACGCCTACAGAGGGTCAGAGCTCAGCAGCTCACCTCATCTCTAACAAAACTCCTTTGACTCCCTCTTGTGGTCATGAGAGGTCAATACATATGTAAAAAACAAAAACAAAAAAACAGCATACTGGCTGCAATATTATTAATGAGACACCACTGAACTTCATCAAATTAAGCATTTATTATTGGATATATATGTTCTCCCATACAAAGTAGACAATTGCAGTCTGACACTTCAGCATAATATTTCGTTGTATAGTGAAGGAACACTCCTGCCTGGCACACTTCACAGTACAAAAAACACACACAGAAAGGAAATTCATCACTGTGTACTTATGAGTAGTAAGACTGAGCGATGAACTGAACCAATGTCCAAGTATGACGCCATGACCCAGTTTAAAATGTGCTATAAAAATGTGGTTTTTGCAAGAACCTAATAGGAACAAAAGCTTTGATTATATATATATATATATATATATATATATATATATTATATATATATATATATATATATATGCTGGGTGTTTTATATAAAAACACCCAGCATATATATATATATATATATATATAAATAAATAAAACACCCAGCACGCCCCTGCGGGCGGTTTATCCTTCAAGCTCGGGTCCTCTACCAGAGGCCTGGGAGCTTGAGGGTCCTGCGCAGTATCTTAGCTGTTCCCAGGACTGCGCTCTTCTGGACAGAGATCTCCGATGTTGTTCCCGGGATCTGCTGGAGCCACTTGCCTAGCTTGGGAGTCACCGCACCTAGTGCTCCGATTACCACGGGAAACACTATTACCTTCACCCTCCACATCCTCTGGAGCTCTTCTCTGAGCCCTTGGTATTTCTCCAGCTTCTCGTGCTCCTTCTTCCTGATGTTGCTGTCATTCCGAACCGCTACATCGATCACTACGGCCGTCTTCTTCTGTTTGTCTACCACCACTATGTCCGGTTGGTTAGCCACCACCATTTTGTCCGCCTGTATCTGGAAGTCCCACAGGATCTTAGCTCGGTCATTCTCCACCACCCTTGGGAGCATCTCCCATTTTGACCTTGGGACTTCCAGGTTATACTCGGCACAGATGTTCCTGTACACTATGCCGGCCACTTGGTTATGGCATTCCATGTATGCCCTGCCTGCTAGCATCTTGCACCCTGCTGTTATGTGCTGGATTGTCTCTGGGGCATCTTTACACAGCCTGCACCTGGGGTCTTGCCTGGTGTGATAGACCCCAGCCTCTATGGATCTTGTGCTCAGAGCTTGTTCTTGTGCTGCCACGATTAGCACCTCTGTGCTGTCTTTCAGTCCAGCTTTGTCCAGCCACTGGTAGGATTTCTGGATATCAGCCACCTCCTCTATCTGCCGGTGGTACATACCGTGCAGGGGCCTGTCCTTCCATGATGGTTCCTCGTCTCCCTCCTCTTTCTTGGGTTTCTGCTGCCTGAGGTATTCACTGAGCACTCGGTCAGTTGGGGCCATCTTCCCAATGTATTCTTGGATGTTCGTTGTCTCATCCTGGACTGTGGTGCTGACACTCACCAGTCCCCGGCCCCCTTCCTTCCACTTAGCGTACAGCCTCAGGGTGCTGGACTTGGGGTGAAACCCTCCATGCATGGTAAGGAGCTTTCTTGTCATTGTCATTGTAGTCAAAGGAGCTTGGAAAGAAAAGCGTCTGGACTTCTGAAAGTTGCTTGAAGACGTTTCACCTCTCATCCGAGAAGCTTCTTCAGTTCTTTCCTGAGGTGTTCTGCACTCCGGTTACCCAGGATGGTAACAAAACATTGTTCATCAGTGCCAAACTTCTGCTCTCCAGCCTTGAAGAGGGCCTAAAACCAGAAAATGACGCATCATGCATGTTATCATTTAAAGCGTGTTTTGTTGATCACAGGGAGAAACAGCTGAATTTAGTGTCTATGGCAGAGTACAGGGGAGAACTTGAAAAAACTACGCTTTTTACTGTAAACACTACAGGAGATTTTCCTGCTTTCATATCATATTAACTCTGTTGTAGAGATGAGAAACATTTCCACCAAGTCAAGGATTCAGTGGTGATTTCAATAGATGATAGTACATGAAGCCATCGAGGGAATGTGATGAGCTACAACAATGATTAGGATTATGGAAGTCTTAGAGGTCCAGAATGTACATTTTTGTGGACTACCGAGCCTGAATACCTCAGATCCGGAGGTCCAGAGTCTTTGTACTAGACCCAGCATGTTGCTGTCAGATCCAAATCTCTCTGAGCTTCACGATGAAGTAATTTCGACGTGATAAAATAGATTTGCAACAGAAATCACATCTAGATACATTTCACTAAGCTATCTATGATCAGTTTGGCAGTAAAAACACCAGAAGACACCACAGGACCTTTCTCTAAGCAAAAACATGACAACATAACGCCCTGTTCTGAACAACATTTTAAGGGAAGTTTTGCTCATGTTGTCCAGCAGAGGGCGTCAACCCAGCTTTACAGATTAACTGAACACCTGACCAAACGCATGTGATGGTCATGCCGTGAGACTAAAAGCAAAGAAGCTACTGATGATGAGGAATCAAATATTTTAAAAAGCCTACCTGAGCGTCACTCTCTTTGCTTTCCACCTGGATCCCCTTCTGCCTGTTTGCCTGAGAAGGAAAAGAACGTTTTAATTAAATAGAGGAGAGGATTATATTTACCTGAAGAAGAATAACAAGAGGTCTCTTGAAGTGACCTGAAGTGTCTCCAGCTATAGCTTCCTCCAGGTCGTGATCATATGAAGAAAACAAACTATAACACTCAATGCCCTTCCTCACATGACCCCAAAGGGATTTGTGTCTCCTCCCAGAATCAAACGGTTCCCACTGTTTCAATTATTTGGAATTGTTTGCCATTTTTGCAAACGATTCCCCTATCGAGTCCAGTCGCCTCGAATGACGTCACCACGTTGTGTAGCGTAATTTACCCGGCAGGAAACACGGCGCCTAAGCGGCACAAACACTCAAAAGTTTGGTTATACTTTATGAGAATGGATGGGCTGGAGGGGGTACCCGCAACAGGTCCGGACACGGACAGGAGGTTTTGGGATCTCTGGAGGCGGTGGATTTGCATAATCAGAATTGTGACTGGGTCGGAATGGCAAGTAGTGGAGGGTTTTCTGATGATGAGGACATGGATGTTGATTGGCATAAAGTTGGACATAGTAGAAAGGTAGGGGTTAGGAAGGACAAGTTGAAATCCACGCCAACAGGGAAGCGGGCACTTGAAGAGGAAGATGCTAGGCATGATCAAAGAAAGAAAGTATTGATGGAGGAATTTAAAGTGCTATTGAAATTCAAACCTGGGAATGAAATAGCAGGAGTGAGTCCAATTGCTCTGACAAATGAATTGAGTACATCTTTGCAGTAGCAATTGACCGCAAAGTAAAGCTACCGGAAATGTACAACTCCACATCCAGTCTCAAACCAGGAAGTTAGCATTTTCTCGTGCACAGGGTCTAACTTCCTGGTTTGAGACCAGGAAGTTAGCATTTTCTCGTGCACAGGGTCTAACTTCCTGGTTTGAGACCGGATGTAGGGTTGTACATTTCCGGTAGCTTTACTTTGCGGTCAATTGCTACTGCGAAGATGTACTCCAAAATCATGTCCAAAACTCGAAAACGGAATGATGATTACAAAGAGCAGAAGGTGGGAACACTCACCACTGTTGTGTCATAAAAAATCTAATGATCAATTTTGACGTTTAAAGAGTTTAGATCGATGAGTTGTTTACATCACTCAACACAAGCAGAACTGCATTACTGCATGCAGAAGACACATCGTCCACATTCAGAAGCACATCTCTGTATAGTGACTGGTCTTATGATTTAAACAGGCAAATGTTCAGCATTCAAACTACAGGTGAAGAATAGTCAAACCAGATGTTTCCCCCATTATGTCGAGATCAGCTAGTCAAGTACACACCTACACAGCATGTTAACAAACCGTGAAAAAAGCCACACAAAAAATGAATGATTGCTGGTAAGGGTTTCTATACATTAGTATTTACGAAGAGTATGTTGTGACTTACCTTAAAAATTACACGGTCCCTCGCTAATAACGCGGTTAACCTTTCACCTCACTGTTTCGCAGATTTTTTAGTGCAAGTTTGCATGCTTTTTTTTTTTTTTTTTTTACGTCACATTGTGTCCTGCGTCCTGATTGCTGCAGACGATCTCCTCCGTGACCTCTCTCCTGTACAGTACAGAATCGCTGCATCGATCGCTAGCAGTGTGACTCTGAAGTGCAGTACTGTATGTCCACGATTTCCACGAAACGTTTTGCATCGTCAAAAAATAAAATTGGCTACTTGATTTCACCTATCGCTGGTTATTTTTAGAACATAACACCCGCGATAAACGAGGAACAGCTGAGAAATATAACATTTGAATCCCTTTTCTCTTTTGCCCTGAGGTGCAGGGAAAAAATATCAACAAGTCGATGAACATCATTTACAGATATATTGGGTAAATGCCCAAGACATCTATAGAAATGTAAATCGCCGCTTGATTCATTCATTTGCTTAACTTGTTTTGGACCATAAACCAGGCGCGAATAGGACACCAGAAACAAAGCTCCCCACAGGAGTTTCCGCACCGGAAGTAGCATATGCTAACGTGCACACAGTCAATTGGTTTGTAAAATATGGGCTCAAAATGTGGTCATAAATATTTTGTACTTGTAAAAAAGATTTGTGTGTGTAAAAAAGATTTGTATGTGTAAAAAGAATTTGTGTGTGCGTAAAAAAGATTTGTATGTGTAAAAAAGATTTGTGTGTGCGTAAAAAAGATTTGTATGTGTAAAAAAGATTTGTGTGTGCGTAAAAAGATTTGTATGTGTAAAAATGATTTGTGTGTGCGTAAAAAAGATTTGTATGTGTAAAAAACATTTGTGTGTGCGTAAAAAAGATTTGTATGTGTAAAAATGATTTGTGTGTGCGTAAAAAAGATTTGTATGTGTAAAAAAGATTTGTGTGTGCGTAAAAAGATTTGTATGTGTAAAAATGATTTGTGTGTGCGTAAAAAAGATTTGTATGTGTAAAAAACATTTGTGTGTGCGTAAAAAAGATTTGTATGTGTAAAAAAGATTTGTGTGTGCGTAAAAAGATTTGTATGTGTAAAAATGATTTGTGTGTGCGTAAAAAAGATTTGTATGTGTAAAAAACATTTGTGTGTGCGTAAAAAAGATTTGTATGTGTAAAAAACATTTGTGTGTGCGTAAAAAAGATTTATATGTACCACCACTTCCCCTGCCAGTGGCGGACCCCCTCAGACATCGGTGCGTTGGTGGTTCTTTGTGTCCGGGGATGGGCGTCCAGGTACACACCGGCTCACTCCTTGGCGGCCGCTTATCGGGGCCTGGAGCCTGGGGCTCGCTCGGGCCACTTCGGAGGTGGGGTGCCCCCGGCCTCTCGGCCTGGGGCTCGGTCACTCAGGCGCAGCTGGCTGCCGGCGGAGCTCACGGGCGCGTCACTGCAACTCCCCCTGGCTTCTGCTCCGCGGCTGCTGAGTGAGCCCTCATCTGGGACTCTCCTCAGCTCTTTCCGGGACAGTGGCGCAGCTGCCCCTCTGTTGGTCTTCCTTGGTCTCTTGTGTTCTGGGGGCCTCTGGATGTCTGGAGTTTTGATCTCCTCCATACCTGCTTCACGCCCTGGAGGACGGGGCTGTGGCCCCCCCACACCCTCTAGCAGATTATTACATGAAGGAACCTTTTAAAAAACAAAAAACAAGCGCGTCCATGCTCACAGGTGTACACACGGGTGATCACACCCACAAACTACACCCTTTTTGGCTCCTACCTCAAAGCACACTGTGTTCTGTTGATCTTATGTGCTGCACAATAATGTTTAACATTTTTTACATGTTTTTACATGTTTTGGAGTTTGTACATGTTTTGGAGTTTTTACGTGTTTTGGAGTTTTTAAGTGCTTCGCAGTTTATATGTGCTTTGGAGTTTGTACGTGCTATGGAGTTTTTACGGATTTTTTCGTGTTTTGGGGTTTTTAAGTGCTTTGGAGTTTGTACATGTTTTGGAGTTTTTACGTGTTTTGGAGTTTTTCGTGTTTTGGAGTTTTTAAGTGCTTTGGAGTTTGTACATGTTTTGGAGTTTTTACGTGTTTTGGAGTTTTTAAGTGCTTTGGAGTTTGTACATGTTTTGGAGTTTTTACATGTTTTGGAGTTTTTAAGTGCTTCGCAGTTTGTACGTGCTATGGAGTTTTTACGTGTTTTGGAGTTTTTAAGTGCTTTGGAGTTTGTACATGTTTTGGAGTTTTTACATGTTTTGGAGTTTTTAAGTGCTTCGCAGTTTGTACGTGCTATGGAGTTTTTATGTGTTTTGGATTTTTTCGTGTTTTGAAGATTTTAAGTGCTTAGCAGTTTGTACGTACTTTGTCTCTAGAGGCCATTGTAAATACACTTTTATTTATTCACTCCACATAAAATGTAATAAATAAATCATATAATACGAAAACCAACTATTTACATTTCAACTTTTAACTACTTAAATTTTCAGCCTTTTCTTTTTAAACAAATTCAAGTGAAACAACACAAAACACTGCAAACCACAACACAATTAAATATAAATTAAAATATGAAACCAAAAAGAAGGTGCACATTCTCTGTCATATAGGCCTGCATGCAACCGACACATCACTATAGCACAGGAACAGAGCGGAGGAAAAGAGAGAGAAAGAGACAAGGTAACGACAAGATGGACACAGCAGCTATCAAAGAGGAGTTGGTTGGTAAAAAGAAACATTTGGAGATTACTATTTTAGTGCTGTCAGCGTGACGTTAACGCCATAACTGCATTAATGCGGCAAATCTCTGTTAACGAGTTACCGTGTGGGCCTGTGTGACGGCACACAGTAGTGATGTGTCGGTCGCAAATGGCTCTTATGCTGGGCTTACACTGTGCGATTTTTGGCCCATTTTGAGCCAATTTTTGAGTCGTGCGACCGTTTTGGGGATTGGCCCGATTTTGGCCTTCATCGTGCATCGTATAGTATACGTGGGGTAACGAGACGCGATTAACACCTCACGACCAGCTCCCGATCATCAATCGCTTGGTCGTGAGGGTGTCACCGCAGTTTGTCACACTGCGCACGCACAAACACAAATGTCAGCGAAAAAGACGGCGCAGCACGGCAGTGCAGCGTGTGATCTGGACACAAGCGATGGAGGAACAAATTGTAGAACTTTGGAAAGCTCATCCGAGCCTTTTCGATGTGGCCTCACAAAATTATCACAACCACAACAACCGTGAAAATAGTTGGAACTACACTGCTGCTCAATCACAGCTGCCTGATCAATGTTTTTCATTAGCAATTTAGCAAAGTTGATGGTGGTGGTGTGCGTGTCTGTGTGAGTGAAAGACAGAGAGGGAGAGCGAGCGACAGATTTTCTGTTATAACCTTCATTTTATGTACGCACAGTGTGAGCACTCAGGTCGCATCAGAGCATCGGGCCGTATAGTGTGAGACCCTGCATCGTGACCTATGAACTTCTAACCCCTGCGAGTCAATCGTATAGTTTGAGCAGGAGCTGAATCGCGCGACTGAAAAAAATCGCACAGTGTCTGCCCAGCATTAGAGTCGGATCTTTGAGGTGAACGACGCGAGCCGACTCCTTATCGTGAGCCGTTGGGTTTTCTTTTCCTTTCTCTCACCCTCTCCCTTGCACTTTTTTTCCGCTTCACTCCACGCTGGGATGAGGGGGGAGGGGCGGTAGTTACACTCCCAGTAGCACAGGAACAGAGCGAGAGGGAGAGAGAAAGAGAGCCAGGGACAACAACGTCACATTAGAAAGGTAGTGTAATCATCCACAACTATTTTCAGTTGTAGACGTTAAAGGATTCAGAAAGTTTAATCATGCAGGCATGACAGAGAATATGCATCTTCTTTTTGTTTTCATATTTCAATTTATATTTAATTTTGTTGTGGTTTGCAGTGTTTTGTGTTGTTTCACTTCAAATTTGTTTAAAAGAAAAAAGCTGAAAATTTAAATAGTTAAAAGTTGAAATGTGAACAGTTGATTTTAGTATTATATGATTTATTTATTACATTTTATGTGGAGTGAATAAATAGAAGTATATTTACGGTGGCCCCTAGAGACAAAGCACGTAAAAACTCCGAAGCACGTACAAACTCCAAAACACGTAAAAACTCCAAAACACGTACAAAAGAAGTACGGAAGAACAGAAGTGCTCCAGGATGCTAGAGGCAGTGTTAAGCTTTTACCTCGTGGCTACACAAGCCAGGAAGTACCAACGACCGGATTTGGTGTGTAGTTGTATTTTGTAAATGAACATTTCTTTTTTAATTATATTAATATATATGAATGCTTGTGTATAAATACACAAACAATACACATATGCTTTCAATTGTGTAATTTAAGTGATCTAGGTAGCTCTGTTAAGGAAGTTCAGTTAACGCTAGAAATGTGTTTTGGAGTTTGCACGTGCTTTGGACTTTGTGCATGCTTTGTCTCTAGGGGCCATAGTCTCATATATAAACATATATAAATAAAACCACTTGTTTTTTACATTAGTAATTCATTTTGTGCTTAATTTTATATTATTGTTAATAATAAATTAATTAAAGCAACAAAACAACCTGAAGAGCCGGTTGGGAGCCGAAAGAGCCGGCTCTTTTTCGTGAGCCACTGACCCCCACAGGCATACACGATCCACACTACCATACACTGACACACAGTGACTTGGCGTTAAACTCAATGATCCCGCGTCGGTGGGAGCGCCATCACTCTCCTAAATAGCTCCCCCGACGAGCCCTGATCAGCAGCAGGTGTTTGGCAAGGACTTCAGGTGTGGCCGGTCCTTCAGCAGAGCCACACCCACCAGACCTGAAGGTGCCTGTAACTTGGCCAACAGAACACAGCTGCACACATATACACACACACACCTGCCTACATACAAATGTGGACACAGAACAGTAGCAGTGCAGAAGACACACACATGAAATAATAATAGTTCAGACTGCTCACGGACCCCGTGACAGAAGAATATTTCTAAGTCTAATTAAATAGTTTTCAAATAAAATATACATCAGATGTTAATTCTGAGGCCAGACTAGATTGCTTTAAGATTTGAAAAAAATCAAGATGACAATTTAGTCATCACTACTGCCTTTGAAGTGACAGCTGAACGGCTTCTTTTAAGCTTTTAACAATGCTAAAAAAAAAAAAACTACCATATTTGGCTTTCTTGGAGACACCAAGATTAATTGTTAGGCACTTCAGAATAGCGTTGTCAAAAGAGGAATCTTCTGATATCAGTACAGAGAAGAAATGGTCTGGAGATCCAAACTCCTTGATAAGGCCTTTAGCAGTGGCCTTTGTTATTTTATACATATTATTTTTAAGAATTTTCAGGGATTTAGGACATCTCACTTCAGAATGGACCAACTCGGTCAGATAATTGATAGCAGTTTCTATTTCTTTTAGATCTAGAAGCTTTTTGGTATTCCTGTGGGTTTTTCTGTAGATTATCATTAATAGAATATGACTAAAATCTTTGGCAATTTCCTTAGCATCTGGTGACACTAACTTTTCTGACAGTTCTTCCTCTAGGTTTTCAGAGGTTTGCGGCTGACTTTGACCCTCTGTGGGTTGAATGTGAGAGATGCCTGCTTATTGCCTGTTTTTGAAACTTGGTTCCAGTTCTACTGCACTCACATAGAGGACTGCTTGATTTGTGAGATCAGTATCCGGACTTGGCTGTGATGTAGACAGTCTGTCTCTTGTTTCATTGGCATCTGATCCAGTCATATCTTCTTCCTCCGATGGGGTCAGCGCTCTTACTACATCTTCCACGGCACCAGAAATGTTGTCATTTGTAATAGTTTGCACTAAAGTTTCATTCTCCAACCAGAAAAGCATTTTTTGTAAGAACCTTTCTACTGAATCTTCTATGAGCAGATCGAGCATGTCAGAAGACGAGGGTACCTTACAGTCGCGCTGTGAAGTCTTAGAGATCTCGGATTCTGAGAGATCTTTACCCATTTGCATTGTGGGGGCTGGATATGTTGACTGGACAAGGTTGTACGCTTTATCTGTCAGCTCCCTTGAAAACATCTTGATTTCCTTACTTGTCAGATCAAGGTGTTCTGCGTGGGTTAATTTACTAAACAGTTTATTCATAACTGGCATGACTGTTCTAAATTTGAGTGGAGAATCATTTTTAACTGCGGTTTCTAAGGTTGGTGATTTTCTGGGAACTTCTGGGATTGAACCTGTGGGATTTAAGTGTAACCTTTCGCTGGCGTCAGCTCTCTCAGGGGAGTTTGCCTGTTCTCTTTGAAAGATGAAAAACCTTTTGCTTTTCTTCACCTGATTTTTTCAAATTCCTTTTTGGCAAGCCTGGAGAAGTGTTGTTTTGCTTCATCTGGTTTTGTAATTAGGGCCCATGATGCAAAAAAGTCTTTCACCATTTCGATAATTATGTTCCCATTAAAAGCAGGTTTGGGTGAGCTACACTTCTCACTTAATGTATTATCTTCCGCATCAGGATACTGAATGTTAGTAATTATCACATTTACAATGTCAGCTGGAACTTTTTCCACATCATCTTTAACTTTAACAGCTTTCTCCTCAGCTTCTGCAGATTTATCACTCTCTTTTCCCTTCATGGGTGTCGCAGTCTGGCAGAGGCGGACTGTATGTATTATGAAAAGGACCCAAAATGCGGACACCATGAAACAAAAACTTAAATGTTAACAGAAAGCGAGCCGTTTATTAAGGCTGGTGAAAACATTACAAAACAAAAGGCAGAGGAGACGCTAAACAATAACCTAAACTGGGAGAGCTAAGATAACATAGAAACCCAAAACATAAACCCAAAACATGGACACAAAAATACCTACAGCAAAGAACCTGGAAACATGACACAAAGGACAACAGACAACCTGACAATGACACATTGAAAACAGAGGACTTAAATACACAGGAGGTGATTAGGGGAAGTGGGAACACATGGAGGAACAGCTGACTGACATGAGCCTAATGACAGGACAAGGAAAGTGAAACTAAATACAATGAACAAAGAACACACGACTCTTTCAAAATAAAACAGGAAACACGAGACAGACATGATAATACAAACTTGATAACATAAGACACGCAGCATGAAACAAAGGGTGAGGGAAATTTAAATACAGGGGAAGAAAACACAAGGAGTCTAATAACCAAATGAACTTCGCTAATCTAATGAACTTAAACATAAACAACATCCAAATAAACTAAAACTTAAAACGCTGGGTCAACAGACCCAGGAACATGACAATGGGTTGCAGTTTTATGTGACAGACCTTGTCATCTTTACTTAATTTTGTGTCTGTACTCCATCTCATGAGAGCCATACTTACTTCTTTAATTGTTCCCATCTCAGAGAGTTTGGATTCAAGGCTCTCATCACTTGAACTAAAGGAGCTGAGTAAAGTTTGTTATTTTTCCGCTGACATCAACAGAATCAGGGTTTTCTGAGACTAGAACCTGACCCGAGTTGACTTTATTTGAGATCTCCTGCTCAACCCTTTGTGTCAGTTTCACAGATTCCTCACATTCCTCATGGGTGACATTAAGAGCGGCAGCAATGCTGGTTGAGAGAGAGTCTCCCAATATGGGGCTTATTTTTCCCACGGCGATGCTAATGTGTGTCTAGGATGATACATCTGTCAATTGGTCCTGAACTGCTAGAAGTGAAGTTTTTATGATGCTTGCACTAACTGACTGTATAACATCAGTAATCATATCAGCAAGTGCTGCTTGGACATTGGAGTCACAGGACCCATTTTCTATCATGCCCCACTGTAATCCAGAGAGACAATCGATATTTTACCTGCTGATAGCAGGTAAAATATCCTCTGAAGTAATGGGGATATGGGTTCTAACATTGGATACTGACATTGCAAATGATTTAGTTTCACTTTGAAAAACCATTTTCTCTGAACTTTCACAATGCCTTGTTTAACTTCTATTTATGCCCTCGGATCAAAGTCACATACTGCAAGATCAAAACAGTAGAGCACTGGCCTGTGTGAAAACGCTTTGAAAGCTGCAACGGCATCAAATCAGAATCAGTTTGATGAGAAGCCCCTCACTAATAAATCATTGACACATAAACACTGTTTTAGCATCAGCGCGTTGAAGTCGGTGCTTTCAAATTTTTTAATCATACCTGTAGCCAGTTCTTTGACTCTTATGCCGTTATTTTTGTGCCACTATTCTGAGCACACGTAAAAAAATTTGAGCGCACGTAAAAAAGATTTGCAGGTGCAAGTGCTGCATTTTCAGGAGAAATTTATTTTGAGCGAAGAAAAGCTAAATTTGAGTGAACAAAATTCATTCCTGCGTGCAGAAAATGTATTTCAGTGTTTGCTATTATCCACACACACACACAATAGCAGCCCTTGTCGCTCAGTTTTTGCATTTGCGCTTGCTCGCAATGTGTTGCTTGCACTCTCAACATTTCTGCCCGCACGCACTCAACTCTTTCTGTACACCGTTATATTTGTGCCGCAAAACCAGCCAATCACAGACTTGGATGAAAAAAAAATCTGATTGGCTGTTCTGGTCTCCAATAAGCTCGAAATTACGAAATGCAATATCCCAGAATCCATTTCGTCCAAAACTCAAACGAGGCAGTGGCGGAGGAACGCAGAGTGGCGGAGTTTGAAATATTAATCTTTCTGGGTCACAAAATAAACTTTTAAGATATTTTCATAGGAGAATGGTGCTGTGTAAACTTCAAATATCTGCTTGATTTATCAAGACATCACATATTTGCAAAAGTGCTTTAACGTTTTCGGAGACGCCTGTTACCCACCAGCTGACCAGGTAGTCACTCGGGTTAAACATAATATAAAAGGCTGAACTGACAAAACCACCACCAGGTATTATAGGAAAAACCATAAAGCCTTTGAACTAAAACAAACGCTGTTGTGACAGTGATGTACACTGTCTTGTTGGTGTATATGTATGATTTGTATCAACCTTATGTTTCCAAACCGATATCATGACCAGCAGCTTTTACGGCTGTGGCTCCAGCAAACAGCTGATAGTAGAAAGTCATATTAAAAAAATTCTTACAACAGCTTATCAAGCTTAAACGTGCTGCTGTTGTTTAGCGCAACATCCGCTGGTTTCCTGTTTCTGGTGCAAAGTGGGCGATAAACAAACAAGAGAGACGGGACTTGCGGCAGAAAAGCCGATCAGCTGATCATTGATCGGACTCACAATTGAAGTAGCAACAGGAGAGGGAGGGGAGAGAATGAGAGAAGAACAGGCAGTTGTGCGGCAAAAACACAGAATAACTCCAGCTTTGTGTCTTTTTCATTTTAGCTGAAGTACGGGACTAATCGCGTTCCTTTTCACCTCAATACATATTGTAATTGGTCCAGCCCAGAGTTGATCATGACCAATTGGCTAATTCACCAACTTTCATTGTTTATACCGTTACAAAAACAAACATAAAAATGAAAAATCACCGTCGGCCCACTGGGCAAATGCCCGGTATGCCCAATGGCCAGTCCAGCTATGCGGTCAGCTGGTGGGTAACATGCATCTCCAAGAACGTTAGAGCACTTTTGCAAATATGTGATGTCTTGTTAATTGAGCAGATATTTGAAGTTTACACAGCTATGGCATGCCAAGAGTGTCAAAATCCATTCATTAAATAATTCAGACTCAAACACATCTTCAGATGTTGAAAGGCACCAAATCTGAGTCTGGAGCCAAGCTGTGAAAAGGTTTGTTACCAGCTAAAGAACAAATGACCAATCTTTAGTTTAATTCTCCCTGAAATGTAGAGAAAAGAAAAAAGTAAGCAGAAAAGGTACATTTACTTAGTTTATTACATACAGACAAGTATTTTAATATGTTTTAAATAATTAATCTTTGAAGTATTTTAATATGTCTACCATTTGTAATCTTTAATACCACACTGATCCTGTACAAAGTATGTTATGATCTATTATAAAAGATTTATCAGGTCAAATTTAGTATGGTTTTGACAACAATTGTCACAATAAAATATGTTAATATACAATCCTTAATGTGTGTGTGTGTGTGTGTGTGTGTGTGTGTGTGTGTGTGTGTGTGTGTGTGTGTGTGTGTGTGTGTGTGTATCCGGGGGGTCAGAGGCAGTGTTCTCCCAGGGCGCCAAAAAGGCTAGGACCGCCCCTGCTCATCATGTACAAATAACTGCTCAGACTGCTTTAACATTTTAAAAATGTTCTTTCTGCTCTTGGCTCCATATGATGTCAGTGAGAGTGGATATTTCTAATATGATCATAGGGCACACAGCAATACATCTGCTGTTTAAACCTTCTGTTTTTGAGGGGCACCCAATCAGAAGTTGGGATAGAGATAGAGGGAAAATATATAAATAAACTGAGGGACTGGTCTAAGCCACGTATGAGATAAATAAGGACTAGAATGATCTGTGAAATTATGCATAGCTGCTCTACAAGTCAAAGAATAACAATGTGGATTTGATAATGTACACAAACAGTCTCTGTGCAGCGCACATATCCATCCATTGTATCCATCCATCCTCTTCTGCTTATCCAATCCAAGGTTGGGTTGTGGGCCTTATCCTAGCAGGGCAAGAGGTAGGGAAAGTTCGCTAGTCTCTCACAGGGCTAACAACAGGGCTAACACAGAAGACAGATAACCCTTCACACTCACATTCACACCTACAGCCGTCTTAGACTAGACTTAGGGACAGGGGGAACATGGAAGCTCCTTACACGTGTTTTAAGCTTGTGTTTTAAAGCCCTCCAACAATTCTAAACTTTGTATCTGACATTTGTGCTGAACAAAACATCTTCCACCTCACAATCAGAGCACACTTCAGTATGGTCGATGAAATGATTTGTGAACTACACCACACAGAGTTGAGACCCAGATGACTTGCTCTGAGGTTAACACTCCACAAAATCATGAAAGACTCAAATGCATAACCGGTCCAGTTGTACACAGCATCCAAACAGGAGGCTTGTTCCTGAAGTTTCCTGCAGAAGCCTCTAATTATCTTCTCAGTGACAGCAACCAGTGTCACGAACGCTTGTCCTCACAGAAATATAAGTAGTAAGACGTGTGATGCGTGCACTCATGTGCATATATGTGTGGTACCTGGACAAGGGAGTGTTGCCTCTGACCTCTTTGCTCCCTCAGACAGACACATAAAAGTTGTCTGGAGTGTGACTTCCACCTTTTCCACATCAGTCCTCTCTCTCAGACGCCATAAAAGAGATGCTCAAAGACAAACTGTTCGAACAAATCCTTCATCACAGCTCAAGGGTGCAATCAAGTGTCACCACACAGTCAGAGGTTAAGGGTGAAGTAGGAAATAGTACCACCAAAATGTCTCCCCACCTCTATTTTTAGTCATTTTGTGGGTTAATTTGTTTTACCCAGGAGTGAGTGCAGATAATAAGGAAAATCCACAAGCAGGATACAGGGATCAGATCCTTAAATGTTTGCTTAAGGTGATCCAGTATCCAGAGCCAATTCACTTTATAAGCCATTTGCAAGTGGATTCTTCCACTCAAATTCAAGGACTGACTTCTTTGCCGTGTTTGTAAAATTACTGCGAATTACAAAAGTATCACACACAGGAATATTAATGGACGCCTAATAGATAGAGATGGACCGATCCGATATTACGTATGGACCTCATTATTGGCTGCCGGGTTCTGTGGCAACAATAAATGCCAACCTCTTCCACAAAAACAATGACAGAGTATCATAACAAGACCTGAGATAATCCCTCCTTTATAATGCACATTTGCCTCTTATATGTAATAGAGTTTTTTTGTAAATGAGAGAGGACGAACCGGCTGTACAAAGGCCCAATTTAAAATAAATAAGTATTTTAATATTTTAATTACTTAGCTTTGCATGATTTACAATTCTGTTTTAGTACAGCCTGGGAAATAAAAACATGCAGCTCTTCTGTGATGTTGAAGATGAACACTGAGTAGTGAGTGACTTCCCCATCTATCAGCTGAAGAAGACGCCTACAGAGGGTCAGAGCTCAGCAGCTCACCTCATCTCTAACAAAACTCCTTTGACTCCCTCTTGTGGTCATGAGAGGTCAATACATATGTAAAAAACAAAAACAAAAAAACAGCATACTGGCTGCAATATTATTAACGAGACACCACTGAACTTCATCAAATTAAGCATTTATTATTGGATATATATGTTCTCCCATACAAAGTGCAAACTAGACAACTGAAGTCTGATACTTCAGCATAATATTTCGTTGTATAGTGAAGATATTAGTGGATAAAAGCTGCATTCATGTTGACAAAATGTTAGCTACCTTTCAAAGACACTGTTTGGAATCATAGTTTTAAAAGATCTCATGTGTTCTCTCTCCGACACAAGACAGCTTTGCTGAGAGGAACCAAGACTTTGAGTTTCTTGTGGTTAGCTTGTTGTTTCACTGAGCCGACAGCCGAGAAGGCACTTCAGGTGTGGTTGCCGTTAGCGATTATTGCCATGATTATGCATCATCACCGCCACAGAGCGCAAGTAATGCCTTACGATAGTCACCGCCGGTGTCTCCCTGCAACAA
Source organism: Rhamphochromis longiceps (assembly GCF_057381845.1). NCBI lineage: Eukaryota > Metazoa > Chordata > Actinopteri > Cichliformes > Cichlidae > Rhamphochromis > Rhamphochromis longiceps. The sequence goes on from NC_140562.1 coordinate 19,058,368, forward strand.
ACAAAGACGGGCACAATTTAGGAGAAAAGGCAAAAAGTATCAAGGTGTCTATGTAGGTAAAAATATTATGTGTGTACCTTGATCATCGAATGCAGAGAGCAGGCGAACAGCCTCCTGAACTGAGCTCTGATGTCCAACAGGTCCACCTCACTGCGAGTCACCATCACTCTGATCAGGGTGTTATCGTCAGTGCCTGCACCCTGAGTCGAGAACACACAATGCAGTGACCAAACACCTCACAAACATCAACGCACAACCGTAAAACATACATGAATAACTCCATAGTGATAAGCATTAAGCCCTTTTGCCTTCATTATGTCATAAACCCATTTTGACAGGTTAAACCATTACTGGCAAACATGCACCGACTCAGATAGCCTCACTTCAAGCTGCCAAACCTGTCTGTGCTGTTACCTTCATGGCGTAGTACAGGGTTTCAGCAAAGTAGGCAGGAACACTCCTGGCACACTTCACTGTACAAAAAACACACACAGAAAGGAAATTCATCACTGTGTACTTATGGGTAGTAAGACTGAGTGATGAACTGAACCAATGTCCAAGTATGACGCCATGACCCAGTTTAAAATGTGCTACAGAAATGTGGTTTTTGCAAGATCCAAATAGGAAAAAAGCTTTGATGATCTCTCTCTCTCTATCTATATATTATTTTTTCATTTGCTGATGCTTTCTTTTTTAGTTTATTGTTGTGTTGTTTTACCAGGATTGAAATAAAGCCTTCCTTTTTGGGGGGCAAGCGACAAAAGAATAACTTCAGGGAGTCGTCTAGAGCACATACCAACGGCAAGGAGGAGGTCCTTCAGGTTTCCAGATGTTTCTCTCTTGATACTCTCCTCAATCTCATATCCAGACAGCTTCATGTAAGCGTCGAATACTGGAATGCAAATAAAGTTTGGAATGAGTCTGATGTTAGTGCAGCTATACGGCTTATCTCCCGTTTCAGTAAAGCTCAACCCACAGTGTGTAGGGAAAGTGTGTAGGACCAAATAAGAACCTGTGGCAGTAAGTGGAGGTGAGTAAACTTCAAATCAAAGCTGTTGAATCTTGTCATATATTCATTTAGCCAACACATAATTGACATCACTGGCTGCAGATGTAATTTGTTTCAGAGTGCAAACACTGTCCACACCCTGGACCACTCTGTCTTCACCCACTCATACAAACTGTTTTTACCCCACACTCACAAACCTTTCCTGAGGTGTTCTGCACTCCGGTTACCCAGGATGGTAACAAAAGATTGTTCATCAGTGCCAAACTTCTGCTCTCCAGCCTTGAAGAGGGCCTAAAACCAGAAAATGACAATTATTTAAGGCGTGTTTTTTTTTTTTTTTTTTTTTTAAAATCACAGGGAGAACTGGCAGAGTACAGGAGAAAACTTGAAAAAAACTGCACATTTTTACTGTAAACTCTGCAGGAGATTATCCTGCTTTTGTAGTCTTACAGGTCCAGAATGCCCATTTTTGTGGACTACCAAGCCTGAATACCTCAGATCCTGCTGCACTGATACTGAGTCTTTGTACTAGACCCAGCATGTTGTTGTCCGATCCAAATCACTGTGCTTCACTTTGAAGTGATTTCCACATGACAAAATTGATTTGCAACAGAAATCACACCTAGATACATTTCACTAAGCTATCTATGATCAGATTTGGCAGTAAAAACTCCAGAGAGGAAAAGAGCTGAGCCTAGTAAAGATTCACAGGACCTTTTCTCTAAGCAAAAACATGACAACATTTTAAGGGAAGTTTTGCTCATGTTGTCCAGCAGAGGTCGTCAAACCATCTTTACAGACTAACTGAACACCTGACCAAACGCATGTGATGGTCATGCCGTGAGACTAAAAACAAAAGCCACTGATGATGAGGAATCAAATATTTTAAAAAGCCTACCTGAGCGTCACTCTCGATGCTTTCCGCCTGGATCCCCGTCTGCCTGTTTGCCTGAGAAGGGACAGAACATTTTAATTAAAGAGAGGTGAGGAGAGAAGAGGAGAGGAGAGGAGAGGATTACATTTACCTGAAGAAGAATAACCAGAAGCCTCTGGAAGTGACCTGAAGTGTCACCCGTTATATCTTTCTCCAGGTCGTCATCATACTCTGAAGGAAACAAACTGCAATACTCAATGCCCTCACATGACCCCAAAAAGATTTGTGTCTTCTCCAAGAATCAAAACAGGTGTCTTTTACTTCTTAGCACGTTGAATGTGCTTCATTTTAAGTACACTAAAATTATATTGAAACCATTATCAGTGTGAAAAAACATTGTCTAACTTGTGTGTGTCTGTGCAAGTGTTACCCTGTTTGTAGGCAGCGACGATTTGCTTCACCTGCTGAGATGTTCTGGAGGCAAGAATCTCCACAAGCACTTTCTCATCTGTCCCTGCCCCCTACAGGCCAAAGTGGGAAATGTCACAGATGCCGCCTGAGTTTCCAGCTGCTATCGGTGCTAAAATTTCTGTCTGTACATGAAGATCATGGCGTGAGACTTCTGATCGGTTTATATCCGTCACTGGCACACGTACCTTGATTGCATTGCGAAGTGATGTCACATCATAAGTAATGGGTGGAGTCATCAGAGCCACAATCAGCGTCTCAAATTTCCCGCCCAGCTCTCCTTTCAGGTCATCTATCAGGTCCTGACAGATGTGGAGATACACAATATGCACTTTAACGAGGTGTGGATCACCACAAACCCAGAGTGTGAAGCAACTTTCTACTATTGTCAAATACTTTGAAGCCTCATTGTACTTAACCAAAATAAAAAATAAAAAAATTGCAAAATACACTTAGATTCAGATTAGGGTTCGAACAGCTACCTGGCTCTGCTCAAAGGTTCAGTAAACCTTTTTGTTAACGTCAAGCTAATGTTAAACCAAATGACGCTTGTCGTTTCATCTTTTACGTCAAGCTGTGCCAACATGACAGTAGCTAGCAGCAGCTTCGTTTATTGCACATTAAAATATTGTTTTGCAGTCTTAATGCACTGTCAGCTAACTGTATAACCTGTATGGTGAACAGAGGTGTAGATGTGAACCTCTTTTTTTGTAACTAATCTTCACTAATTCATTGACTGTTTGTTCAATGTTTTTGGCAGCGTGGGTCCAGTTGTAAACACGTCAGATACGTCATCATCACCTTTACAGTTAATATGGCAGATTTGTTAAACTAGTTCATGCCCCAAGTTTAGTATTTCTGGTCTATTGCTAGGCAAAACGATGACGTCACACATGCATTTTGAAAATTTTGTCTTTGTCACGAAGCTAAAATTGCACTTTTACAAATGGGTTATTTTTATCCTGTTGGTAGATGGTTGCTAAGCAACACTATTACATCATAACATCTGATATAGATAACAGCACCAGGTTTTGTTGCTCCTGATCGTGTAGGAGGAAATCGCAGGCAGGCACAGATGTTGTGTATTGTAGTAAGACCGCTGACTAAATACCCAGAGCAACATTAGAGGGATAAATAAATATTTACATACACAGAGCTGTGATTTATTAACATGAAGGTATTAGCGATTTAAGATAATCATATTTCAACAATAAAAATATAGGAAAATTGGGGCTTTTTTGTAGTTTGTAACTTTTTTTACTACTGGTGCACAGTTCTATTTAGTATCATCTGCATTTTAGAGCATTCCAAACCTCTGTAATAGAGAATTACAGAGATTTGGAATTATAGATAAAGTGCCAAGACTGCAGAATGAGTCTGAGTGAGATTGGAGTGGCTTAATGCGGGGCAGTGTGACTTTGGCCCACAGATTTGCTCGGCTATAACAGTGGGACAGTTAAACTGAAGGTGTGACAGATGTGCTCGAGCGAGGTAACAGCTGTCCAAGAGGTGTTCAGACCTTGCCATACAGAGTTTTGAAGCTGGCCTTGATCTCCTGCCTCTGGGCGTTGCTGCGAGCCGTGACCAGCTGCAAGATGGCATCCTCGTCGGTCCCTACAGTGACAACAAACACGGTTCATGAGCAAAGCTCTTTATGTCACAGGATACGCTGCATGCAGCACAAATTGCATAACAATGGTCCTTCGCTGTCTAGGTGGATTCATATTTACATCTATTCAAACCACATAATTACAGCCTGCAGTCTAGGTCAGCAGATGTGTTTGCTCACAGTGACTCATCTCAAGTTACTCTGCTCACGTGGTTGTGAGTCACTGCTGTCTGTGCGATGCTCCACCCAGACAGCAGGGATTTCTACACTGAAAAGAAATTCCCCGAAACAAGCTCTCCCAACTGCATGTATGAATAAACATGATCAACTTACCCAGGCCTTTCATGGCCTTGTGCAGAACCTCTGCGTCCGCACTGGCACTGAAATTTGCGCTGGGTTTTACGGTTCCTCTGTTGGCCTGCAACATGGAAGATGTGCACAGAGAAAGTTGTTCTTTGCACTTTTTTTCCAAAGCCAAAGCCTTTTTGACTAAAATTCTTCTTTCTGTTGCACCCGATTACCTCTCCACAGAGACACTCAACTTCTACACCTTTATATGTGTAAATGCACACAACTTTGGTACACCTTGCTAGTACTGCCTTCATTGAGTTTAGTTTAGTTTCAACAAGGTGGTGGAAACACTCTTTAGAGGATCTATATTCACAGACAGCATCACACGGCTGCTGCACATTTGTCGGTTTCCCATCTATCTTGCTCTACTGGTTTGACATCTCGTGACTACAGAGGCCATTTGAATACAGTGAACTCATGTTAAGGGAACTGGTTTCAGAAGATTTGAGCTCTGTGACATGGTGTGCTATCTTTTTTTTTTTTTTTTTGAAGTGTCACAGTTTAAACTTTATTGGCATGTTTGGCAGTAGCGCACAGTCTTGAAGGAACAGGAACTCTTCACAAAGAGTGCATTAGCTTAATGGTGTGCTATCCTGCTGAATACGTTCCCCATATCCTCACACCACCACCTCCAATCTGAACTGTTGAGACAAGCCAGGATGGACCATGCTTTCATGTTGTCTAAGCCAACGTCACATTCAAATTCACTTTAAAATCACCTTTCTTCCACATTCTGATGCTCAATTTGAACTTCAGCAGGTCATCTTGACCTATGGGATCGTACATGCACTGATATGATTGGCTGATATTTGCTTTAACAAGCAGCTGTAGCTAATAAACTGGTTGGTGAATGTATAGATGATAAAGTACGAAATCCTCCATGAAAACTGCAATAACACATGCAGAGTATTTGTCGGTAGAGTGGTAGCTATGATAATTACATTACACATATTGTTATTGTCAGTTGTATATATTCTGTTTATATCCAAGGTTATCATTCTCAATGTAGTGCGGTGTATTTAACACCAAGTACTGCTGATATTATATGGGCACATTCTTAACGTGTACAGTATCATCAAGGACGTTGGGTCTTTGCAAAAAATTCAAATCACTGGATTTAAGCCCACAAATATTCATTTCTCTGTGCGATACAACAGAACAATGTCAGATGTGTATACTTTGTTAGGCACATAGTTTTGTACACCTACTCCTGATTTGTACTCAGATTAATGACCCAATGACTTACAGCTTGACTTTAACATTGATTTTTAGTAAAACAGTCCCTTTCTGTAACAACAATGCACTGATTCCAGACACTCCCGCGCTCATAAAAATCAGCAGAACGTTTAGAGAGGAAAACTACTGGAATGCTTCTGGAATTCTGACCCTCAAAATTTTAAAAAGTCAAAGGTCTAGGAACACAAGAGTCGCTGTTAACAACCAGGATTTTGTCTGTTTCTGCACGAAGGAATGTCAAAATGACACGCATCCAATCATCCAATCAAGCAAAAAGAGACTCAACGTGGCTCCTTGAACAAGGAGGTATTTAGACAACAACAACATAACACAATGCACGTCCCTCACACTGGAATGCTAGGGGTTGGAGTCTGTAGCGAGTGATGCACTGATTCCCCTGAGCGGGTCCAGGCATGACCTGAGGGTGGGGGGGAATGTATGTAAACACCACAGGCCATCACAGCTGGCGTCTCTCCTTAAAAGCACTTCTTATTACTTACCATCCTTCTTAACTGGCTGCTGTTGCCATGGAGACTGTACACAATCCACCTAGCAATGCTTTTGCAAAAGGATGTCCTCCATTATGTACCATTTTATTGTTACCTGTGCAAATGCTGTCAACAGAGTTAAGCTCCGGTGATCACGACTACAGCTCTAGCCTGATACCCGATCCCGCATAAAGATGCAACGTATCATTATTATGCCATCTTTAATTAAAAAGCTCACTAAAGGAAACATCCTTTTATTTTCTTTGTGCAAACAGGATTATACAGTTGATCTGTTGTGGCATCCACATTATGTGCTGTAGTTAAGTATTTACAGAAGCAGCACTGTGTGCAAGTGTGTGAGTCAATATAAAGTCCACACTCGTCAGGAAAGCAAACAGGTGTGTTGGGAGAATAGTAGAGGTCTGTTGTTGACAGGGATAATATTACATATATCAGATCTGAATGCACACGTAGTAGAAATGCTTGTCTAAGAAAGACCTATTCAAATGTTTTGTTAGCCCTTCATATTAAACACGCTCTCAGAATAAACTGTCAGGAAACGAACAACAGCACAGCTGATGACATTAAAAAAAAAAAAACAACAACAACACTTTTTTAGTAACTCAACTGCTGAAAAGTAAGAAATTCCCCTTTAAGAGGGGGAGGCTGGCTTTAAACTCCAGACCAGATGTGGAAATGTGTGCATTACACACAGAAAGAGGAGGAGAGGTGGAAAAACGCAGAGGAGACCCACCCGAATGGAGCAGAGCCCACATGAGTCATACACCAAACTTCCCCAAATGAGATTTCTCTCCAGCCTCACGATCATGCGCGCACACCCAAAACACGCATATAAAAACGGATCTAACTTTTACTGTTTCACGATGTTTAAGGTTCAATACAAACTGTAAAAGCGTCAAAGGTTAACCTGCTGTCTCCCGACAACAACAACGCTCACCGAGAACCTTATATAAAGTTTCATAAAGTGGGCGTTGTCTCGGACTTTACCGGCTTAAAGCCAGTGAGTCAAACATTTGCATAAATAACGGTTTTATTCCTCGAGACTTCTGCAAAATCTGATTAATCAGCAAGCGTTTTATATTCAGTTCTGCGTGTTTATTTGCGCTGATATCTGAGAAATGAGCAGAGTGGAAAGGACTCACCATTTTTGACAGTCTTTTAAGTTTGTTTTTCCAACGAAAGAAAAAAGTGCAGATCTGTTGGAGAGAAACAAATTTTATCAGGCAAGGAGACGAAACAACTCTTTATTTCCGGTAAACTTTCTACTGTAATTAACTCATCCCTAATCATCTCCGCTAGGGTTTCCTGCTGTACGGTATATACAGCAGCTGCTATCTAGACTACAAGTCTTTTATCATCAGGTGGAGACGGGGTCCGGCTGTGCCCCTGATGTGCCAAGATAGATAGTATCCCCGACAGAAGGCGTCAAACTAAGCTGGGGTCTCCAAATCACGGACAAACAGTATCCCATAGTCTTGATCTTTAGTTCAAAAACACTTCTTATACTGAATAACTACTCCTGTAATTTTGGAGATGTTAGCTCTTTATTCAGTAAAGTTACAGGAGGATACAAATAGTTATCAGGCAAAAAGTCCTCAGTTTGTTGAAATAATCCCGTCCACGCGAGAACAATAATATAAATATATATTTTTTCTGTAGTAACCCTCAAACTGAACGGTAATGGAACGACACTCATTTTTCACAGAACTAAAACATCACTACTTCCATGTCTAGTTGGCTATAATGGAGGCGGAATAAATTGGATCTGCTTTCCGTTCGCAGCGAATGCTCCGGACGCAGGGGAAACAGATTTTGTCCGGGATACCTATCTTGGCACAACCTGGTGGATACAACGGAACTTTCTATAGGTCTCCTATAAGTGAGAGTGAACACCGGTGAGGCACTTACCGATGAACCGCAGCTGTGAAACGGAGCTCAGAGGACGGAAGGAGAGACCCGCAGAGAGCGAAGTGAGGAGAAGTAGACAGGAGAAGCTCACTTGGAAAAACTATGCGCGTGAGTGAGTGAGCCACACCCCAGTGCTCAGGGCACCGGGGCTGCCTTGCCCCTGAGCACTCTGGGAAATGTCGTTTTCTTACGTGGTTGAGCTGCTAACAGGGAAATGATGACAAGGGTCTTTCTCGCGTCTTTATTTCATGCTGCGTGTTTTATAATGGTTTATAAGAGGAGGTGCGATATTTTGCATCTAACTTGCTCCTTCTGGAGTACTTGGAGAAGCGGAGCAAGTTGAAAATACAATATTGACATTACATATTATAAAGTTTCTGTGTAAGCAAACAGATGCTTAGTTGTTGGTTTAGCCTGAAGGCGTGGTTCCCTCCACCTCCTTCTGATTTCGTGTCCATTACATCCTAGTGGAAATTATAACTGTGAACGTGGCATGGGATGTTTCACAAAAATGATTTGCAGCACTACACAGTGTTTACAAGTTACAGCTTCTAGTCCATTTCCTTGATAATGCTTCGGTCACGTGTTTATTTTCATGACTTGATGTGAGAAGATACGGTGGGCGAAATGATTATTTCATCTTCTGCTGAATTTGTAAGTTTGCGGATTTGCAAAAAAAAAACCTTTAATTTTTATGGTAGTTTAATTTTAACAGAGAGACAGAACAAAAGGTGCCAGAGATAATTTATCGCTACTGTTTGATGATGCAACCTATAAAAACACGGGTGAACTTTAACAGAAGGGCAGGTATTCATGTCAGGGGAGACTGACAGAAACATGGCTGTCACCGTGAAAAAAATGTGACCAATAAAGAACGTCACCATTGAAACACATATATGGATTTGATTTGTATCATTAGGATCATGAATGCTCTTCATTTAGTAGCCTTCTGCTTTGGCATGTTGGGAATCTTCATCCCATGTCAATAATTTACCAAGTAAACTGAGAGGGAGTGATCGATTCAAACAAAGAAGCTATACACACACAGACAGAGGTGTGTGTTTGCCTGTTAAAAAACACGAGTTATGTGGGTAAGATTTGTGCAGATTTTGACACCATCGCACACGACTGAAAGCTTTTATTATAAACACAATTTTTGAGAAATAAAGAGTTGATTTTTCACATTTAAATGGGTAAAAAGAAATACTGAACTTCCAACATCACACTTATATGAACTGCATGTGGGAAATTGGCTTTTTCTGAGACGTCATGATTGATGCTGCCAGTATGTCCAGGTGTTACAGGAATAAAAACTTTCCCCTTCAGCATGACAGATTGCCAGTACTTACAAATATCACACACACCGTTATGCATCGTGAAGATCAAACATCCCAATTTTCTTAGCATTGACATAGTTGGTACAAAGAATTTTTAACTGGAGGATGACTTTAAGCATCAGTTTATCAGAAAAAGTTCTGAGGGCTTCACCCATACACATTTGCTTACGACTCTGGCTATTGGAAGCTCCGAAATACTCCATCCATCCATCAGTTTATTCAATTTAGGGACATGGGGGCAGCTGGAGCCTATCCCAGCTGTGACAGGGAGAAAGGTGGGCTAACACAGACAGACATTCACAGCTAAATTGGCCAATTTAGAATTACAAACTGTGGGAAAACCCACAGAGCACCCAGAGAATGTCCACACGGATACTGGGAGAACATGCAAATTCCACACAGAAAGGCCCCAGCCAGCTGGAGGAGTCTTCTTTCATTTCTAACCAGTGCACCACCGTGGTTGTCTTCACAACGCAAACTCTCAACTTCATCCAAAAATCTTGTTGTTGTTTTTTTTTTGTATTTTTCTGGACTCTTTGCACTTCTGCACTCATCCAGCACATATCAAGCTGAGGTCTAGAAGTAATCATACATTTATGAACACTATGAGCAGAATCGCTCCTGGAATGACAGACATGACATTTAATAAAACTGTAATCCGACTGACATGCATCCACGTGTGGATGCAAACATACTACGAATACAACATGCATCAATAAACATACTATTTTGAATTACTATTTAAAGACACCTAATATATTTTAAATATTATACCACAATTCATAAATTGATCACATTAATTAAAAAACAAGAAAAACAGGCCGCTTTTGGAAGCAGGTGTACATCACACCGCGTGTTTGTCACTTTCTGCCTCTGAAACATTGTAATTGTCTGAGTAAGAACCAGAGTAACAGAGCCAACAGCATGCTGAGCGAGGCGAAGATACAACAGTACACCACCGTGCTCCATCCCCAACCTGCTCCTAAAGGAGGCACACCATTCATCTCAGCAAGTATGCACCAGGATGGACAGACCGCTGTCTGAAACTGTTGCCTCTTAGAGTTATGGTGATGTACAGTAACACTGTTAGGGTCTTATTCTGTTGTCTACAGGTAATTATTTGGTTTTTCTTGTCTTCTGGAAGATGCGACCATCCTGAGAGGCCCAGACACTAGGTGCTAAAAAAATAACAGCTTCAGTCAAATTTCTTCAAGATCAAATGGAAGAAGATGAAGTTCCAAGAATGAAGGTCTTAACTCAAGCCTCCAGTGTGTGATCAGAGGAATATTCCGCAAATATGAGGAGCATTCAAATGTATCCGATTTCTCTTTTCACTTCTTCTTCCTTCTGTCCTCTTCTACTGGATTTTCTATATACTCTTGCTTTCCCCTTTTAAACCCACAGGTAAATATGCCATCGACACAGGCAGACGGACAAATGGATGCAGACATATAGAATATATCACCAGCTACCCATTTCAGTCTGACCTGTGAGCCCACCCACATGAAATCTCCGCCCTTCCCTCAGGTGACTTCCATCATCACATCTGATTAAAACATACTTTTAAAATCCATTCTGCCTGAATAAAACATATATTTTGTAGGTTCAGTACAATGTACACTCATTTACTGCAACACTTTATTAGGTACACATTCCAAAGATCAGACCCCCTTTTGACTCCACAACTGCCTTATTTTTTTACTGCATAGATTCAAACATGGTACTGAAAACATTCCTCAGAGATTTTGCTCCATGTTGACATGATAGCACTACACAGATTTTCAGCTGTGTATTCATGATTTTAATCACCACATCCAGCAACAATCAGTCCAATTGAGATCTGATGATTGCGGAGACCATTTAATACATAAACTCACTGTTCATGTTATAGAAACTAATTTTAGATGAATTGAGCTTTTTGAATAGCACGTTATCCTGTTATAGGCGGCCATCAGAGGATGGGTATACTGTGGACACAAAGGGATGGACATGGTCAGCAACAATACTCAGGCTGTGGTATTTAAACAATGCTCAGCTGGCACTAAGGGCACAAATTGTGCCACCACCCATATGAATCATTGATGCAAGACAGGATGGATCCATTCCTTCATGTTGTTTAGACCAATTCTGACCCTATCATACAATGTGATACCCGGTATGGTCTTCTGCTGCTATAGTGTTTTATGTTTTCAGATATGCTCTTCTATATACTTTGGTTGAGATGGGTGGTTATTTAAGTTATCTTTTTCTTACTCTCAGCCCAAAGGAGTCTGAACATTCTATGCATATTATTTTAATGGCTGATTAGATATTTGCATTAGCAAACAGCTGAACAGGTGCACCTCATGGCGTGGCCAGTGGGTGTATTTTAAAGTCCATTCTCCATGAATAAAACATGCATGCTGTAACCACAGTGTATTCGTACATGCAAGTACCTTAAAGAACCCAGTTTCAGGACACACTAGGCAGCACATTGATGAACACAAGCTGAGCTTTCATGGAAAACGTAACTGAAATCAACAAAACCAAAACAGAAGGAACCAGAAAGACAACACAGTCAGTAAAATTGGTTAGCCAACAACTTGCAGAGGAGAAAATAGGACTACAAATAAGGACCATAACTACAGGTGAATCCAGTGAAGGTGGAGTTGATAGCGAAGGAAAACAAACACAGAGGAAGTAAAATATGGGAAGACCCACAAGGAACAGCAGTTACCAAAATACAACAGGAAGTTACTGCAAATGAAACACAAAAGGCATACAGACAAGGGCAGTCTTTCTGTCTTTCTATCAGTGTGAAGAAGTTTAGCTACACATCAGATGTCAGAGTCAGATGATTCATGAGCTATGCAGTATGAAGGAAACAACATATTTTCATCAAGTAAAGTTTTCATATGCACAAGTGTACTTGTAATGTATGTAATGTAATGTTGACATTACATTCATCTCTTATGTTATTGTGCCATCAGGTGGAAGGCAGGAGAAAATGACTCTATTGCACATACAATTTACTCAGCAGGTTAGTCTCACCTAAACAGACAAGTACCTGCATAAATAATCAGGTGCTAACACAGGCATATAGGCCAGAATCACACCAAAGGAAGCAAACAGATGCAGAAAAGCAGGGAATATAAGACACAAGGAAACAATCCCACTGGAACCCTGGGCTAAGGTCATATTTAGCAACTAAAGTCTGTAGAGTTTTTCTTCTTTATTATTATAATAACAATTATAATAATTTAATATTATTTAAAGAACAACAACACAAGCAAATGAATAGTTAAATACATTATCCTGAAGCAGAAAACCCCATGTTTGGGGAAAAAAAGAAATAAAAAAATCTGATTTTCAAGGACATTGCACACAAAGATTTCATACAAGTAAAAACACTGAGATTGTTGTACGAAAAACACTCTTCAGACTAACCATCCAGTTCTAGGTGTGGCACAACATGTGATTACAAGTTTTATCAATTCAGGTTTTACTTACTACAAGCTATAAACTCCTAGCCTCATTTCATATGTAAATATGCTCTTTAGTTACTAATAAGTGGTTGTTTTTAAAGGAGAAAGGCTAAATAATAACTCTCTCTGGTAAAGAGACCAGAATAATAGTATTTAGGTATGGGAATACATTTGATCATTTATTATTACTAGCTTGGGTTATTTATTTTTTTAAAATATGGTTATTTGAAAAAGTATTATTTCTTCATACTGACTTTTTCCACGTTGATTATAATTGTCATATAACATAGCGAATTACAGAAAAAAATAATCTGTTTCTAGTTTTCTCTTAAGTGGTCTGTGGAAACAAGGACGACAAAAGGGGAATAAACGTAGTCTGTGCACTACAAATAAATATAATTAATATTGCTGTGACTGTTAGCTTGTTGCATGTGCAGTGAACAGGAGCGCAAGTAGCAAAGACGTTGAACAGGTATAAGAAGGCTGCAGTTTAAATCTTATTTAAGTGTTAGAGGCTGCACAAGCACAAGTATTGTTGATAGGCAGTCATCAATACGCCACACCTACTTTCTAGAAAGAACGCGATTTACTCGGAATGATCTTGTATTTAGAGGTGTCATTTCATGAATATCTACTTTTATAAACGTAAATGTCTTTCTGATATGTACTTTGGTATTCGGGCGTGTAGAACGTTAAATTTGGCGTTTAAGTCTGTCTGATATTTGTCCGGTAGTTTGCTAAATCTGTGCACCGACGGTTATTTGCTCTGGGCCCACCCCCGCGTCTGTCGGTAAGTGGTATGATCAGCAGCGATAAATAAGGGTACACGCGCGGCTGTTCGCTGTAGTCGAGATAGCAGATTGACCTAGAGAAGTGATAGCTCAACTTTAGCAACAATGGAGTGGACCCCGATGGAAATCAATCCGGAGGTAAGGAAATGTGTGCTTAATTACAACAGTAATGCTTTCAAAGACAGCAGATTTTTGTCTTACCGCTGTCTTTTTTCGTTTGTTTTTGTTGTTTCAGATGCTGAACAAGGTGCGTATGAAATTAAACGTTAGCCGCCGAATAATGGCGACATGTTAGTAACCACTGATTGACCCAACCGCGAGGTAAGTTTCACAGAGGCTAATTAGTTTAGAGGGCTGTTAACGTGTTTCCAACATTGAAACGCCATCAGACCACTACGAAGCACCAGTATACCAGTAGAGGTGTAGTTGCATCGCCAACTATCCAGGTAACAGCGTTAATTGATACTAAAAATGAAATTATCAGGGTTAACAAGAGTTTGACCGTTATCCCATATTAACGGGCAGTAGCATCCTTCCCGCGGCTGTCCCAGTGTCTGGGCTAAAGGGTGTGGCCTGAGTGAACCAGCATAACGCAGCATCTCTGAGCAGCTTCTGAGAGCATCGTCTGCCAGTGTGCAACTGTTGGGGCTTATTCTTTATTCCGTCATCGTTGTGCCTTTCAGATGATGGGAAAGCTGGGCGTTGGTGAAAGCTGGCGCTTCGTCGACGTGCTGGGGCTGGAGGGTGAGCAGCTCTCCTCCGTGCCGAAGCCGTGCTGTGCCTTGATGCTGCTCTTCCCCTTAACGCAACAGGTAACACCAGGGTGGTGGCGCTGACTACTTCCTGGAAGGGTGGGTCGAGCAAGCGAATATTGGCCGTATCAAGTGGGGTGACGCAGAGATGCAGGGAGGGCATGGATAGAAAAAGAACTCCTAATGTTATTTAGATGGGTAGAGGAGTGAGAGCGAGAGAGATGGCTACGAGGAAATGAATCAGCAGATGCTATCACTACTATAAGTTTGAATGCAAATGGTTAAAGTTTAATATTTTTTCACATACTAAACAGTTTAAACATACTGCAGTTAATAAAACAATGGAATCTTTTTTTTTTTTTGGATGGTTGAGATCTCCTGACTCGGCTCATTTTAAGTGGTAGACCCACTACACAGTATTATCAGACTGATGATGACATGCCTTTTTCTCCCCCCCCCCCCCCCCCCCCTGCAGCATGAGTCTTTCAGATCTCAGCAAGCTGATAAGGTTTCAGGAGGTTCTGAGGCTTATTTCTTGAAGCAGACAGCAGTCAATTCCTGTGGCACCATTGCCCTGCTCCATGCTGTGGCTAACAACAAAGACAAAATGACTCTTGGTGAGTACAAGAGGGATCTGGCGCACCAACTGAACATGTGTGAATAAATATTTAAATTGGTGACTAAAATAATTCTGCCTGTGTAAATTTTCCTACTGGACTTTACAAATCTGTTTCTATAAAATGCATGGAGGAAGTGTACTAAATGAAAGGTTAAACAACAAAGAGTGCTGTTACCCCATGATTCAGCTTGATGTGCATAATCAATCTTCCTGGTATCTAAGATAATGTTGACATTTTCAGATGGTGCCTCTGCCTTGAAGAAATTTCTGGATGAGACAGCAAATATGTCTCCTGATGACCGTGCCAAACATCTGGAGAAAAACAAAGTAAAGTGCAGTTAAATTATTTGGTCTATAATAAATCTGATTTGGTAGATGAGAACCAGAATACTTTAATAATCCCTAAGGAAATTAGGATTATGGTTGCTCCAAGACAGTAACAGTAACATGTTGAACTAATTAAATAATATGATACATTACATAGTTTACACATTTAAGAAATGGCTCTAATATATACAAATCGCTCAATTATAAATATCAAGAATATTACAGAGGTGAAATATATGATTGACATTAAACTCTAAACTGAAACTTTGTCATTTGATGTTTTACTGTAAAGCATGTGCCACGGGTGTAACTATTGCAGTGTGCACAGTGTATTATATGGAGTTGTAGAGGGAGATGGGCAGGAATGATTTCCTGTTTCATTCAGTGGTGCTTTTTGGTCATCTCAGTGTCTCACTGAATGTGCTCCTGTGACTAGCCAGCACATCATGGAGTGGGTGAGAGGCATTATCCAGCATTGTCCTTATCTTGGGCAATATCTGCCTCTCAGACACCACCCTAAGGGAGTCCAGCTCCGTTCCCACAACATTACTGGTTTTGTGGATCAGTTTGAGTCTGTTGGCATCTGCGACTCTTGACCTGCTGCCCCTGCATGCAACAATCCTGAGCATTGTCGAAAAGATATTAAAAGACCTCTGCTGCCACCTCAGAAAATGGAGACTACTTTGGCCCTTGTTTTAGAATTCAGTGGTGTTTTTAACCCATTCAAGTTTATTTACTGTGTACTCCAAGGTATTTATGGTCCTCCACAATGTCCACATTGACCATGGATTGAAACGGGTCAAGGGTTTCCTGGCCCACCTAAAGTCCACAATCAACCTAGATAACTGGAGTCCAGCAAGTAATGGAGATTATTGGGACTGCTGAGAGACATTGACACCAAAGTCTAATTGCTGGACAAACTAAAAATTAAAACAAACTCTAATCTTTTTATCCTAAAGTCTTCACATCTAGGAATATTAGATGACTTGTACAATAGTCTGTCTGTAGTATACTTGTGTCGACCAACCAAATAAATGTAATGGCAAAGTATTATTGTATAAGGGGCTCATCTGACCTGAAATCAGCTCAATTGTACAGGGAAACTTGCAACGGTCCATTTTAAAATGGGTGCTTTAAACTTCAGTTTGAAATGACTTGTCCTCCTTTGTGTGTGTGTATATATATATATATAAAAAAAAAATGCTATATTGTGCAAACATTGTTAATGTCACATAGGTGTATGTGTCTTTATATTCCAGTGTCATATCTGAGACTAGTGTCTGCTAGCAAAGTTGTAGTAAAGTGAAAATGAGTGAATATAATGGCCTAGAATTTCTAGAATGTTGCATAATGGAATTGTTTTTAAGGCCACTTGGGGGTGCCACATACTGCCAAATTTTCTTTAGATGTAGTAGGTGGGTTCACTTATATACAAAACACTATAAAAACCTTTCAAACTTGTTTGACTGCCCTGCTACTTTTTTTTTTTAAATAAAAATGGAAGTATTATGTTTCATTAGTTACATCTTGCACGTTCTTCCCCCTTTTAGGCAATCTTTGATGCTCACAATGAGATTGCTGCACAGGGCCAGTGTCGGGTAAGGCATTTTACCACAACATCAACACACTGTACCACATTCAGACCAAACACATGTAATGCAGGTCAATGTTAGACCTGTGTAGGACAACTTCATATGAGATTGCTGTTATGAGCAGTTTTATTTCATTAGCTTCCAGGCAGTTACATTGTTATGGACCACATGTGAGATGGGGTGCGGGTTATTAAAGAGATCAGACTATATATTTAAACAGAAGTAGTTGTTGTATCTTTGCTTTTTTCAAAGTTATTCATTTTGTCTCAACCTTCACAGCCAGAAGCAGATAAAGTCAACTTTCACTTTATTGCCTTCGTCAATGTAAATGGACAGCTGTATGAATTTGGTAAGCATTTGGCCCCATGCACAATCCTGTAGTTACTGTCCCTGTATTTGTTTTACATTGTGGATTCTAATATCTTATATCTTAAGATGGGAAAATAAATGGACCAGTGAACCACGGTCCTACCAAAGAGGAGTCCTTTGTAATGGTATGTATATCCAGTTATTGAACTTTTCAGTTTTTGAACATTTACAAACTGAAAATAACAGTCATTGTTCTTTGCATATCAACTAGTCGTGTATTAAACTGGAGAGGGAGTGTGAATGAGAGTCTGCCAAACTGGGCTTAGTCAATTTGTATATCTGATATACAAATTGCAGTCATTTAAAATGAGGTTAAATTATTACATAACCTGGCAATGAAATGCAAAAATGTGAGAGTTTTGCAATTATTAATTTGCTTCGTAAATTTTTATTGGATTATTTATGATTGCAGCAAATGATCACAAGGCAAACCCACGTTTATGTGAGATAAAACCGCATCATTAAATGTGGTAATTTATTGAGAACTAGATATGGTAAAAGACTTGCCTCTAAAGTAAGAATTAGTATTTAATTTAATTGAAGTTCAACAAGCTGGTTTGTTTTATGAACATCTGCTTGTAATGCATTACTACTACCGGAGGATGGCAGTATTGCACCTGGCAATGGTGTCGAATGCTCAACAAGTTCCCAGTTAATACCACAGTATTGTTTTAAAATCACCCAGCTACTAGGAAGTTGAATACCTTCATTCCACTATGATAGACTTGCACTGAAGTGGAACTTGCTAGACTGCTGCTTTCAGAGCTACCTATGTGCACAGCATGTAATGCTGTTGAAACATTTAGAGCAGAGGTCCTCAACCTTTTTTGCGCCACGGACCGGTTTATGCCCGACAATATTTTCATGGACCGGCCTTTAAGGTGTCGCGGATAAATACAACAAAATAAAACTAGTACCGGTACTGAAAAAAAAGAATTTATTCATAACACACGTGAAAAGACAAAGGAAAACAGAGTAAATGATACAAACGATAACAAAAACGCTGAAAACAGATTTAAAAACCATACATTTCACACCTGAACCTCAACTCTCGCGGCCCGGTACCAAACGACGCATGTACCGGTCCAAGGCCCGGGGTTGGGGACCACTGATTTAGAGGATGAATTTCCCTAAAGTGTTTCAATTTAACTTAACATGGATCTGTGTTAACTGGCAGCACTAGACCTCATTATCAGGGCATTTACATCAGTGATATTGCCCTACTAAAATATGAAAATATCAGCAGTAAAATAAACGTTAATACAAATGCGCTTTAGGACAGTCTCTCCTCATTCTGAATAGTGCACTCCCATTTTAAAATTAGTTGATGTATTGTTTAAATATAGTGGATAGAGTTTTGAATAATTAGTTGACATGTCATCTTTTGATCATATCTAGGATGCAGCCAAAGTGTGCCGTGGATTTATGGAGAGGGAGAAAGGTGAAGTGCGCTTCTCTGCAGTGGCTCTCTGTCAGAATTAAGATGTTCAGTAGGACACAAAATTGAGCAAATTGTAAACCAAAATGTCCTGGAGCGTTCACATGACAAACAATCAACAGGCAACCTGTGTGCGCATACATCTGCAGACACTATGCACTAAAGCACATTGTTTCCACATTTCTCTTATTTCATGAACAAAGTCTTGTTTAGCATTACCACATGTACACAAACACAATCAGAGCCCTTTGTTCTGCAGACACTAACAGTACAAGCCTGTCCATACAGTTTAATGTGGTTTAGCTGTGAATCTGTACAGCATGTGGTCATTACCACTGCTTGTGTGCACATGTCTGAAAATATTTTCCACTGCATCTGTGTCAAACTCAGAAGACTGATGTTAAAATACCTTTTGTGCCAACAAGTGTGACAGATGAGACAAAAGATGTTGAGGGAAGTTTTGTTTCTGAAGCCCTTTAGTTTCTGTGTGGTTGAGTTCTTAATCTGATGTTCTGCTGAATAGCCCAAATGTATCTGTAGAAATAATCAACCATTGTTTAGAGCAAGGAAGAAACCTACTCACTGTTTTGAAACGTCTCTGGAAAACTGAGGTTCTTTCTGATAAGCTTATGTTTAGTGTGATCGCAAATCAGTTCAGTTCATTGCAGTGTTCAAAAAATGAACAGGCACCTTATTTAAAAACCCAAGGATCCACAAATGATCAAACGGATATACCCTTACTGTGCCAGTTTAACAGATAATACAACTTCCAAAGTGAAGTAGGGAACATCTGAAGTGCTACTGTATGTTGGTTGTTGTGCAGTGCTGGGTGTCTGGCTGTGTTTGAATTGTTTACCTTTCTGCACTTTCAAATCCTATGTCGCTGTCATTATACTGTTAATACAGCTGTGGGAATATAATAAAGCAACTGTTGTCTCCTTGTCCTGTTGTCCTGTCTCCTAATATCCATTGGGTATATTTAAGTAAACGGTACAGGGAAATGAACTACTGGGCGATTGTGGCTCAAGAGTTGGGAGTTCGCCTTGTAATCAGAAGGTTGCCGGTTCGAGCCCCGGCTTGGACAGTCTCGGTCGTTGTCCTTGGGCAAGACACTTCACCCGTTGCCTACTGGTGGTGGTCAGTGGCGCCAGTGTCCGGCAGCCTCGCCTTTGTCAGTGCGCCCCGCTGTGGCTGTGAATGGGTGGATGACTGGTTGTGTAAAGCGCTTTGGGGTCCTTAGGGACTAGAAAAGCGCTATACAAATACAGGCCATTTACCATTTCACTGTTGAGAACTTTTCTACCCCTGCCATTACTCTAACATTACAGGCTTTTAGCTGACACACAAAGTGAAACCTTTGTCTTGTGATGTGGTTAAACGACCTCAGGCTCATCCTGGACTGCACTTGGCTGCTGTCCAACTTCAAAAGAGTGAAACTAGAGGAAAGAGCTGTCTATAGCACCTCATCATTGTGCTTACATAAGACAGTCTGTCCTTCAGGTGAGCAGGCAGCATACTGGCACGAGCAACACTTCATGTTTTGATAAGAAACAAAGGAACATGACAGTACACTCAGGCAGTTAGAGCGGAAATATTGCATTTATTTCTTACTCCGAGAATGTCTTTCTGAACAGGTCACTGGATCCAACATAACTGGTTTGACCTGCCAGCTGAAAAAGCCACATTTAAGCTCAGTGATCTGAAACAGCTGTTATCACCAGTGCTGATAGTTACACATGACCAATCCATTCTTTTTAGTCTGTGTGTGTTAAACTCCAACACATGCCACTTAAATTGAGCTACAACTTAAATTGACTAACCTGGTGGTGCTGGGACTGGAGCTCACAGGTTCTTGACTTTTTGAGTCTGAAGCAGGACCTGATCAACCTGATATGGGGGGCAGGAGCCTGTTATCCTGCACCCCCCCCCAATCGTTTTAGTGCTTTTTTTTTTTTTTTAACGTATACATGATGTCATGTCATTAATTATGGGACAGACTTCAGTATTGTCACATTACTAAACTAAAGACTTATCAGCTGTGATATAGGTATTGTATCTTGATTATATCATGCTTTGGAGATTCATACCAAACAAATCTGATTTTGTGAATAAAAAACACGCTGACTTTACCTGCCTGTGATTTAAATACTGCAGTTTTACATTTCTATGGTGCTCTTTGCTTCACATTTTAAAGCCTACAGTCTACCTGTGCTCAGGTATGACCAGTCCCCTTCAAACACATTATGGGTCACCTTCGAACAGCCCCCACCTCCCTCATCACTCTCTCTCTCTGCATCTCTCCTATCTATCTCGACCTCCCCCGCAGAGATTCCTGCCTGCGCGTTCACGTTTCTCGAAACGCGCGGCGGGGGCCGAGGACAGAAGCCTCGCGCAGTTCGGCGGAAAAGAGTCATTATTTTTAGCGCCTGGTTCGCGTTTCGCGAGGAGCCGCTTGTCTGTCTCCGCGCCACAGTCTGCGCAGAGCTCGCGCGGAGCACGAGAGGACCCGCCGTGACAGAGCGCGGAGTTGCGGGGGAAGCGCGCGAGGACGAACATAACGGGCTCCGGACACAGACCATCTGAAGGGAGGCTTATCACATATCACGTATCACCGTATCGTCCGGCTTTGGTCTCGGCCTGTCCGGAGATGGCTAGCCCCGGTGCCTCTGGAGATTCACCGAATGCCCCGCGGGAGCAGGAGCCGCTGGAGCAGCACCATCCCGAACCAGCCTGTCGGGAGGCTCAGAAATGGATAGAGGTAAGTGAGGAGAGGGGGGCTCAGAGGCCTGCTGCTATTGCACACCGGGGACATAAACGGGTCATATAGCCACACGCTGTGAGCGGGGATATAAATAATCACCCCAGGCGTCACCTGTTTGGGAGGAGGGGGACGATGCGGTGTCCGTGTGGGACAACAGCCACTGTGCGTGTGAAAAGTTTTCACCTGTGTCGTCGTCCTAATGACACTGAACGCCAACACCTGCTCTGTAGGGACTTTAAACGCCGCTCGGGCTCGAAAATAAACCGTCATCATGAAGTAAAAGCTCGCAGAGTGTCTGTTTGTGTAGGGACGATGGAGAGCCTGTTTTCTACTTGCTAGGAGGAGAAACGCCCCCCTTTTTGAGGCGCGAGGGGATTCCGGTTGCCATGGTTATGAAACCGGGCCAGTGTTCACGCACGAGATGCTTCACTGTACCCACGGTTGATCGCATCGGATGAGATTATCATTTGCTGCATCGCTTCCACCATCATCTGCTCGGATACAGTGCCTCCTTCCATCAGCCTGAGCGGTGAATCACGGTTTGCCCGCGGAGCTGCTGCCTTATGACCTATTTTATACCTCCAGAGCGGCTCAGCTACCTGCCAGCCAGCATTTCAGATAGAGGAGATAAAGGACTGGAGCTGCTTCAAAATGACTATTTTTATTTTTTTTAATGTTAAGTTTTGGCTTTAGCCTCACACCATGCTGTGTTTTCACAAGACTCCCACAGACTGTGCTGGCTGTCCTGTACATTAGCCAGTTTGCCACAGGCTCTGGTAGAGAGAGAACAGGATGCTGTTATGGATAAAGCCCCTTAAAATGTTTAACTTTGTTTCCTACCTGGTCCTACTTAGAAGAGATGTAAATACAAAATGCATCTTTAAAATTATGATTTAATTTTTTAGGGGAAAAGAAAAATCTATGAGATACCTCTATATGAAATCATAACTGTCCCTCTTGTTAAATCAAGAATTAACTGTAATTAATCACATTTTTTTGAAAGCTGAGTACAATTTCACTAGTCACTGCCAGGCCTGATTACTGTCACACCTGTTGAATCACTTAGATAGAACCTGTCTAATAAAGACAGGTAGCAAACTAAAGGAACTGAAGGATCTCAACAAACTCACGATTTAAAGAAACTCAAGAACAGCTGTGAAACAAAGTCATTGACATATATCAGTCTGGAAAGAGTCCCAAAGCCATTTCTAAGGCTTTGGGACTCCGGTGAAGCACAGTGAGATCCATTATTCACAAATGGAGAAAACTTGGAACAGTGGTGAACCCCTCCCAGGAGTGACCAGCCTCACAACATTACTCCAAGAGCATATTGATGATTCATTCAGGAGGTCACAAAGAACCCTCAACAACATCTAAAGAACTGCTGGCCTCACTTGCCTCAGTTAAGGTCAGAGTTCACGATTCAACAATAAGAAAGAGTCAGGACAAAAATGGAGAAAAAAAAGGAGAAACCCACTACTGACCATAAAGAACACAAAGGCTCCCATTTATTTAAAAAAAACAAACAAACCCCAAAACAAAACATGTTGATGAACCCAGAGACAAAAAATATTCTGTAGTCTAACACAAAAGTTTTGGGAAGCTTTAAGTCCTGTTACATCTGCATTAAACTGACAGTATTTCATGAAAAGAACATGATAGGTAATAACCAAATGCACCAGCAAGTCCTTCTCTGAGTGGCTTCAAAAAAATAAATAAATAAATAAAATGAAGGTTTTTGGAGGAAGCTTCATCAAAGTAGGACTTGGGTATGCTTGAAAACCATCCAGTGTAGGTGAATTAAAACAATTCTGCAAAGAACAGTGAGCCAAAATTCCTCCACGGTGGTGTGAAAGACTCGCAGCCAGTTATCACAAGTGCTTGATTGCAGTTCTTGCATCCAAGGGTGACAGAACCAGTTATTAGGCTGTTCATTTAAAAAATGCATTTTGTATTTACTCGAGTCACCCTTTTGCAGTTGGACAGCGGCAATTACTTTTTCACAGCACTGGAGCTCACACTTGGTTGAATTTTAATATAGAGTAAGTCTCAGTGTCCTGTCATCAATGAGATGTGAAAAACTGCAGCAAAGCTGAAGCTCGACCAAATTTGAAGCACAGCAAGCTCTACATCTATTTTGTCCTCAGTAGTACTTGTCCTCTTTTAATGACAGTCCTGACGTCGAGGCTACAAAGGGTTACATCTATACAAGAAAGCACACCTAATACTGAATAATACTCGTGTTTTTGTCGAGGAGAAGCTGGATTCAGGAAAGCTTCATAGCCAAACAGTTAAGTGAACAGGCCTTTAATGAGTGCATACAGATAAGACTGAAATCCAATCAGAGATTAAACAACCAGCCAGTGCACTCAGTGTAACAGTGGCTCCTAATCTGGAGGTCAGGACCCCATTGGGTTGCATAATGATTAACAGGATAGAAGAGTAAAAGGACTGACGGTCCGTTAGCTGCATTAGTGATAATGGGGTACTTCTGGTTGTTGTCAACATGAGAATAATGGATTTGTTTTAAAGATAATTCATAGATGAGCTCAGATTTGTTGAGTTGCAGATTTGTTACTTGTTCATGTTTAAAAAGTTTGAAAGCTTTATCCATAACTTGGAGTATTCATCATTGTATTTCAGGCTGTGTGTGCTTTATTTATATGCACTCCATTTATTGTGACTTGTATCATCATTTAATAAGCATTAGATAAATAACTTTACATATGCATTGTTGTGTTGCCTCCAAACTTGTAAAGACAGCAGTATATTCAAAGTACTGAGATGAGAATTTAAAACACAGTACTGTGTCTTTATTGAGAAGAAAATAGGTCTTCAACTTTCAGATTTATCTAACACTCTAAATCTTGGAGATAAAAGTCATTTTTAAGCCCTTCTGCAGTTGGCTGAGTCCTCTTTGTTTTTTTGGGACCATCTGCCACTTTCATAACTACATATACAGCTTCAGCACCTGATAGTTTTTGACCCTACACTGTGGACTGTGTTAGCTTTTCCCTCAGCAGCAGGCACAGTCTAGTCTAGGGGCGATCGTGGCTCAAGAGTTGGGAGTTCGCCTTGTAATCGGAAGGTTGCCGGTTCGAGCCCCGGCTTGGACAGTCTCGGTCGTTGTGTCCTTGGGCAAGACACTTCACCCGTTGCCTACTGGTGGTGGTCAGAGGGCCCGGTGGCGCCAGTGTCCGGCAGCCTCGCCTCTGTCAGTGCGCCCCAGGGTGGCTGTGGCTACAATGTAGCTTGCCATCACCAGTGTGTGAATGTGTGCGTGAATGGGTGGATGACTGGATATGTAAAGCGCTTTGGGGTCCTTAGGGACTAGTAAAGCGCTATATAAATACAGGCCATTTACCATTTAATGCCCACCTCTTAATCTTAATCTCTCCTGCGTCTTTGTTCAGTGTTCCTCTCGCTTTGTCGTCTTCCTGCCTCCTAATACTCCAGTTATTTTCAGGCTGCTCAGGCTCAACCTATTTCTGGTGGGGTATTTTTACACTCTCACAGGTGGGGATGGGGATTCAGAGATGACCATGCCACCAAACACTCCCTGCAACTTGTTCAGTGCCTGTCTGCCATGTCTGTAAACTATGCAAAGTGTATGCACACTCACGCATGCCAATCAGCTATGCATGATACTCCTGACAGCCTTGCACACTCCTCGGACACGCCCCGGTCGGGTGACACCGGTCACTATGGGAACATAACACGGGCAGGCTCTCAGGTGTCACTCTTTCCAGTGGGGGCAGTAGGCTATATATCATCAAATGACCCGAGCAGGAAATTCAGCTGGCACCGACAGGGCCTTTCTATCTGTTTATAGACAAGACAAGGCAGGAGTGTCATAGGGCTCATACACACAGTCTCAGCTGCTGAGCAGGTTAAACTCAACTTGAACCTCAGAGACAAACGTGAGCCTCTGCTTTCATCAGCATATACCACATAGCAAGAGATAGAGTCAGATGCATGGGGAATAAACTGAAGAATGTGTATGCCTGAATAAGTGTGTGTGCGCGTGTGTGTGCCAGATGTCACAGCTGTCCAAGTCAGATTAACGCTGATAGTCTCAGACAGCCAGCCGGGCTTGCACGGGAGAGTGTGAGAGCATGGATTCATGGATTTTCCATGCATCAGATGGGGAATGAAAGAATTTCAAAATACTCGCACAGGCTCGTTGTTAGCAGAGGTTTCTTTGGTTTATGGAAAGTCACTCTCATGTTTTACACAACACGCACAAAAACCAAATTGTGACTGGATGTGGTAATGTGGTATTAGTCTCTTGTGCATGAAACAGTACTACAGTTTAAGGTTCAAAGCACATCAAAATCTACACACAACCATATTTTTAGTGAAATATTTAAACAAGTATTATTCTTGTTGACCATGTGATAAAATTTTAAGATGTGGGTCTATGTAGTGAACACAGCTATTGTTTATCTACAAAGTACAGTAAAATGTAAATTAAGTTATCAAAAATGTCTAAATATGTTTTTGGAAGCTTCAATACTGGATGGCACCAGCATGGTTGACAGAGATCAGCCGGCAAATAAGATGACATTTGCTAATGTCAATGGCCGATTTATCTCTTGGTTTGCATACTTTAAAAAACGGATGGATAACTTTTTTTTATTGTTGTTACCCTGCTGGGTGGGTGGGTAACCAGTATGGACACCTAAGTTTGTGAATACGATAACTTCAGAATGAGTTGTGTTGGAGTTTCAAATTGATAACATAGGGATATCTTCTAGAAATTTCAGATGTATTCTAATCCTGCTGATCTCAAGGTCAGAGGTCAAATTTTCTGAAAATCTTGTGAACTCATGAATGAGGTGACGTAGGATTTTGAAATTGATGCCACAGGTATATCTGCCAGGAGGCTGAGGGGCAAAGGAATCTACATAGATTTCTTTTTTTCATTGGTATAGTACATAGTATAATTAACCAAAGAACAAAGAGGGGCAGCATGGTGGTGCTATGGTTAACTCTGTTGCCTCATAGCAACAAGGTCCTGGGTTTAAATCCACCATCTGTGGAGTTTAGTAGGTTAATTGGTGATTCTAAATTGGCTGTCTCTCTGTTCCTGTGACAGACTGGGGATCTGTCCAGGGGCCCTATGGCAGATAGGATAGACTCCAGCTCCTCTATGACCCTGATTTCTCATTACTGGCTACATGGTTTGGATCTTGTGGGAAAATTGAAAATTCTTTCATTATAAGTTGATATATTCAATTTGTATTGGGTCTATTTTCACAAAGAAAAGCATCACCTCATTAAAATATGGATGGTTGGATGGATGGATGTTAAACACAGAATATAAGCTTGGGTGTAATATTGGTCTGACACTTCCTAATCATTTATTAAGTAATACTGGAATTACATAATGAAGTGCCTCTGAATTTGTATTTAACATAAATTGGGGGGTTCACAAGATTACAGAACATTTATATTTGGAAAGAAAATAATATGTAGATTTAACTCAGGAGGTTTCCTGACAGTTGCATCTTTAGCAAAGTGGCCCCAAATTGTCATCATGTTTAGTCTTGACCTGTGAAACCCTGTCTTTTACCACCTAAATGGATTACAGCACATGATATTTTTCTCCTCCTCTGCTTCCTATGTGTCTGCTCTCTCATTCTTTCCATCTTTTCAGTTGTTAAAATAAAGGGTACTTTGGCCTACTTCTGCATCTCCCCTACCCATCTGCGCATACACACACACACACCTCAGGGTTTAAGTGGTAGCTGCTGCTGCCATTCACGCAGGGTGAGCAGAGCGATCCACTATGAGCGAGGGTCGAATTACTGTTACTGGCGCTGAAATACCTCCGAGGCCTTTGGCTTGGGTTTTTGTAGCTAACATGAATACATACAATGCATAAAGCCCCAGTTCTTCTTTTGGCATCTTCTCTTTTCTCTTCTGCTTCAATATTTTTGAGCTCTCTATCAAAAACATGCACACTTACATTAGTCACTGTGTTTAATCGCTGCATTTATTTCAGTTTCAGCTCACATAACCAATCGTTAACCACCTCCACCTCCCACCCACTGTCTGTTTGCTGTCTCCTCCACAAACACACACACACACACACACACACACACACACACGCACACATGAACTATACAAAACACAAACAGTAGTCCTGCTCTCCCCTAAATACAGTACTCTACTCTGAGAGTAAATTATACATGGCTGTGCTCTAAATGTTTTACAGTCTTTAAAACACCTAACGAATACCAGCCTGCATTTAAAACCCTGTACTGAGGAGAGACTGCTCCTCTCTTCCTGATGTATCTTCAAAGAGCTGCTTTCATGTTAACACTTTTTTCTTCAAGGGTCAGTTTAGAATTGGAGTTTAGGACTTAGCTAGGAGATGTTGTGTGTGAATGAGGGGCCTCACAAAGATAGAAATATAAGCTTTATGTATGTGTTTCTCTGTGGGTGGGTGAGTGTAAGAGAGTGACACACAGAGTGATGAAAGACAAGAAAAAGAAGTGGATGCCAGTGGGAAACATCTGTTCATCACTTATGTAACAATAAAGAAAAGTGATATTGTTTTCATAGCTACAGATGCACTGTGCTTGTGTGTGCTCTTCTTCAAGAACAATATGTGCAGTGGAACTAAAAAAGAGAAATTGAAATAAAATATGTTGTATTTTATTTCAATTTCTCTCTTTTTTTAATATAATACATTGTAAATGGCGTTTGTATGTTCTCTCTATGTCTGCGTGGGTACTCTAGCGTACTTGTATATGTACTTTGTAGGGTTAGGTTAATTAGTGGTGCCGGCCAATAAATTCAAATGTATTCTCAGTGATCAACTTTAATCTGGTATGTATCCTGTAATTTGCCACCAGTCTGTATATGTGAAAAGCAGAATCAGAGAGTGTGGGCCTGCATTTAACGGTTTGGGTGCTAACTGTAATCTCTACTAATCTGGATTAAATGTCTAAACAGCATTGGTCTCTTCTCTTTCATTCATCTTTGGCCTCTGGTTACACAACTGCTCCTGAAAGCATGGCGTGCGGGTGCATTGGTGTGAGGGCGGTAAATCACCTCTGGTTTTCCTGATTCTCTCCTCTCCTACAGGATAGAGTCCAAATCAGAGCCTAGGTTAGAGGATTGAGGTTATCGCTGCGGCATATGGGAACATTTTGGATAAAATTGAAAGAGGACACTGAGCAGTGTGTCAGCGACGTGGCGTCATTCTAATTTGGTTTCAGCTGATGAAAAAATGCTGGGGGAAGGGTGAGCAGGGAAGGAGCAGGTTCCTCTGTCAGGAAAACAGAAAGGCACAAATCCAGGGCCTGTGTAAGCATGTGTCCTGTGAGTAAATGCTTCACATATGGGCTGCAAATAATGATGGAAGAACCGCCAGGTGATATCTTTCTTAGACAGAGAACTATGTTATTTATCGCCAAGGGGAAATTCAAATACCTAGGAGCTCATTTTAAAGAAACAATCATCCTTCCAGTCATAACCATAAAAGGATTAGATGTGTAAAATAATTTAAGAAATTGTGGTAAAAACAGGAGGTGCAGTCCATCCAGGTTGATGCAGGAGGCAGAATGTGTACGAGTGTGAGATGATGTTTTAGGTGGCTTCACTTCCCAGAGTGTCCACTGTTGTCCATTATAGGTTTCAGTTTCTTCACCACAGTTTCATACAGGCCTAATGGACATATTTTATCAATTTTGCTGCAAATTTACAAAACAATCCTCATCATTCAGGAGCCATTTAAATTTTCTCTCTAGCCCAAAACAGTTGAAGAACATGGTATTGTGACTCGTGCATGATAAAATCTACGTGGAGCTGATTTTTTTCTGTCTGTGTTCAGATAGCGTTATCTTATGAATGCCTTGTGCTACCATGATAAACCAAATATTCATGTAAAGCTTGTGTTCTCTTCTTTATGAAACCATTTGAATGAGAGTTATGATCATTTAAAGAGCACTTGTAAAAAAGTGAGTCCAGCCTTCTGCCAAGCAGAGAGTTGGCTTTTTCCACCAGCTTATCCAGCCGTCTCAGTGGGAAGAAGAGGCGGCTCTGTCTCTTCCTGTAGAGAGCATTGGTGTTCAGCAACCAGTCCAACTTGCCATCCAATAGGACCTGTCCTTGCCTTGTATGGAGACTGGCAGATGGGATGCTCTAGCTCTACTGAAATCAATCACCATCTCCTTGGTTTTAGTTGTGTTAAGTGGGAGGCAGCTCCCACTGCATCAGTCCCTGAAGGCCTCACCAAGGTTCCTGTATTAGTGCTCTTGTCCACTACTGATTCATGTCACAATAACTGTGTCATCACAGTATTTTTGCATGTATTTAAAGTCCGCTGTTTATAGTGTTAACATGAATGGTGCTAAAACAGGCCACTGTGCGCCCGCTGTATCACACCTCACCGTCCCAGAAACACAGTTGACCAGCCTGACGAACTGAGGTCATACTAACAGTTTGTTACCCAGGACATCAGGAAGGGATCCACACCCAACCCCTCCAATATGAGAGGCTGGAGTTTGTCCAAAACACTAGAGAAATCAATACACTAGATTCTCACATGCATCCTGGCTCTCTAGGTGTGTGTAGGTCCTGTGCAGCAGGTAAAGGACTGTATACAATGTGGTCCTGGTGACAAAAACTGGAGGGGTCCTGGACACGAAGCCTAGACTCAAGAGGGGGAGGGCCAGACACTCCAGGGTCTTTATAATTTGGTAGGTTAAGGTCATATATTTTTCTCAACCGGTCAATATACTCTGAGCGCCGGTTTGAGAGAGGATGTTTTCCACTATTACAGGACCACTTTCCTTTGGCTGCTTCAGGCTTCTCTTCAGTTCCCACTCCAGACACCTGTCCTCCTCTTCGAATGCCTGCTTTTTTTCTAGTTAAGGAGCTTTTTCATGATCCAGGATTTATTTATTTATTGGGAAAGCAGCCACATGTTTCTAACTGGAGCCACAGCTTGCCTACAAAAGCTAATGTAGTCCCTGATGGTGTCCATCCTGCTGTCATTGTCCACATCTATGTTGTTATCCTGTGACTCCAGCAGCACACTCCAGTCTGGGCACTTGAAACACTCCCTAAGACACCGGTTAGCCTCCAGAGACAATTTCTTGAATAAGCGGGTGGTAACAAGCCACCTCATTACACAGGGTTTATGTGTGGGCTGAAGAAAGACCAGATTGTGATCTGATCTGACAAGTGGTGGTAAAGCAGAGATATCATTCACATTAGCATCTTAATGCTAATCAGTGCTTGTTTATTCTAACTAAAGAGCTGAAAAATATTTGCTGATTAATTCTACCAACAGTAATAGAATACCAGTCTCTTTTTCTGTGTTATATAATGTTGTAAATAGAACATGTTGATGAGTTTTGGCCTGTTTTAACTGATCATACAGAAGAATCCACAGGTGTTTTATTTATTCTGTGATATTTTAAAGAAATATTCACCCATTTTATGCAAAGAGCTGCACTCTGTGTCCCCATCCACCACCTTTACATCTGTGTTTTCCTGTCCTTCTTCCACAGGCTGTAACCGGGAAGAGCTTTGGAGACAAGGACTTCCGCAGTGCGTTGGAGAACGGCATCCTGTTATGCGAGTAAGCCTGTGACCTCACTTCATATCACTTTTTGATGTCTCAAGCATCACCAACATGCACAAACTCCCATAAGACTCAATAAATCTCGGCCTCTCCTCCTCCTCTACACAGGCTCCTAAGTGCGATCAAACCAGGACTCGTCAAGAAGATCAACAGGCTGCCCACCCCCATCGCCGGGCTGGTAAGGAAACACTCTCCAGTGCGACACTGATCTCTGTAAATCACCCCTGTTCAAGTGATGAACTGACCGGCTGTTGCTGTCTCCTCCAGGATAACCTGTCAGTCTTTCTGCGTGGCTGCGAGGAGTTGGGCCTGAAGGGCGCCCAGCTGTTTGACCCAGGGGACCTGCAGGACACTTCCATACGAGCTAACCTCAAGTAAATGAGTGAATGTGCAAATGTGTGGTTTGTGTTTTTTTTTTTTTTTTTACAGTAGCAGAGTAACATGCAATAGTAATATTCTTCTCTCTTGTTAGGGACTCAGACTGCAACCGCAAACTAAAGAATGTGAGTTGTTACCATTTTTTTTTCTTTCGTTAGCTTGAGTATTAGTCTGTTTGGCATTTATAGATATACCCTAAACCCCTGTGGCTGTGTCTCTCAGGTGCTGAACACAGTGTACTGGTTGGGGAAAGCTGCCAGTGGCTGTGCTTCCTATAGTGGGCCTACTCTAAACCTCAAGGAGTTCGAGGGGCTTCTTGCTCAGATGAAGTTGGTGAGTGAAATCACAGCGAGGTACAGAAATGGCAGATGGTGTGGGGGATGGACCTGTTAGTTTCCTGTCTTTGTTGGGGTGTCCGAGATGGGAAACAGGAGACGGGTTTGTTTTTGTTACACAACAACACCTGCAGACAGGATATGAAAAATTGTTCAGACTGGATCTGTGGACTCCATTGAATCAAGTCTGTTTAAATAAAATACCCTTTTCTAGTTTTTGCTTCTTAGACTTGACGACCCATAACTGAGCTTCATCATGCATTGCTCCTGCTTCACACAGTCGACTGCATATTAACCTGAGATACCATTAATTTGAGATCTGTGGACTCAGTGGTGTCTTTTAAAAACAGCTAAAAACTCATCTTTTTAAACATGCTTTTGGTTGATTTTTGTTTTTATGTTTTAGCTTTACAAATACAAATACAATTTTACTTACTTAATTTACTTAACCTGATGTGTGTGCAGGAGAGCGAGGAAGGAGGGGACAGTTCACAGAAGCGCAATGTTAGAGACAGCGGTTATGACTGCTGGGACTCTGAGAGGAGTGAGTCCCTTTCTCCGCCACGGCACACTCGAGACAACTCCCTAGACAGGTGAGACACATCTGTCAACACTCCTGAACATGCTGTATAATTTGCTGTTGCAGGCACAAGGGTATTTAAAATGGACCTATTATGCTATTCCTAATTTCCTAACGATGGCAGATGCTTATATTAGGCATGGCCAAAGTTTATAATAAAAAGGTCAGTGGGGGCTGCGAGGCTCAGGTTTCAGACTGCTGTCGACATTCATACAGAGTTTTTCGCTTTGTTCTGTATGATGTCACAGAGAAAGAACGGGTTCCCTTCCTACCAGGTGTTCACACCTTATTTTTAAATGGAGGTGGGGGCATGAATCTAAATATGGACAAAAGTAATGGTCCATCTACACATCACACCTACAAGAGCTGCTCAGCCCGCAGAAACCCATGCCATGAAGCATCCGGCACACAGTTTTTGTTCTGATGTTAGAGTGTATCAGAAGAGAGCACTGCACTGCTTTTATCTTTGCCAGGCCAACTCTGGGCCCCAAGCCTTATGTTTGACACCCCTGGTCTACCCTGAATTGCACAGCTTTTGACCTCCATTTGTGTTCAAACAAGTGTCCCATCAGTGACTTCAGTTACATCATGTCTAATGTATTCTGGTATGTCCTTTTGTTCTTGCCAGTCTGGATTCCTTTGGCTCACGCTCGCAGCACAGCCCTTCTCCCGACGTCGTGAATCGAGGAAACAGCGACGGTCAGTTCTGATGAAATGCCTCTGAAGTGGATCCTGTTTTTATATTTTCAGAGAGCTGTTTGCTTCTCACCACTTCTACTGTGTCAAGCCTTTGTTGTTAAGCTGGTGGCCTGCAAAGCTCCCAAATGACTCTCAAAGGAAAACTGCAAAAGTGTAGATACCCAAATACTCAACTACAGCATTCCTTTAAATACAAATCTGCTCGTCCAGAATTAGACTCACTGCTGTTCGACAGCATGTTGGTTGTTTAACCTTCATATAGTGCAACTGGTCAGACTGGCTGAGGGCAACAGCTGAATATCACAGTGTGTGTGTGTGCGTGTGTGTGCGTGCATGTATGTGTGTGTTTTGGATCCCAGATGCAGCAGCTGTTGGTCTCAGTAGCAGTCTCTAGAGGTTTGGACCTGTGAAAAGACACAGGCTGAGGTTAACATCCTGCCTGTCACACGCCGTGTGTGTGTGTGTGTGTGTGTGTGTGTGTGTGTGTGTGTGTGTGTGTGTGTGTGTGTGTGTGTGTGATGGAGGGAGGGAGGGGGTATCACAGACATCCTGTTTGTGTCTTTTATGTCGACACTATAATGTACCGTATGCTCAGCAGGGTTACAAGAAAAACACTACCCCCAAACCACAAATAGCCTTATTCCCTACATTTCCTTTAGGTCATGGAGGTAGGAGTAGAAAGGACTTTGTGATGTTGCTATAAATTGATAAAATGCTTAAAAGTATCTATAATGATCATGTCACAAGTAATAAAAAAATATGGTGTTACTGTTTCTTTGGCAACATTTAGAAAGAACATTTACACAAAAGATTACCATGTGATCTGTGTCTGAGTGCTTCAGCTGGGTAATGACATCTCATCCATGGGTGTTCGCACCTGGTATAAATAATTGGTACTAATCTCATTATCTTGATCCTGCACTTATTGTGGTTGTTAATGTGCAAATTAGTTATCTGGAGCCTGTCGAACTTGTTGACAAACAGGATTCATGCCAAAGGGGATTGTCACTGCCTTCAGTCACTTTTTGTGAATGAAGGCTGGTTGGGCTAGTGGGAGATATTTGCTGTCAGGGCTTTGAGGCAGAAGGCGTTCCTTTCTTTGATGTTATTTTCAGTTTTCAGTTGCAGTTTGGTTAGATTTGAGAAATAGCTCTGCTCGGGCAAGTTTAGGAAAAGATGGTTTGCGTTGATACATCCTTTTAACAACATTAACCACATCTTAGATTGCAGTCTGGGAGGCAAACTCCTGCTATGTAAGAATCTGATGAGTCTTTTTTAAGCTACCAGGAGGAACTGAAGTGGCCTTTAAAATGTATTGGCTGCATTTAAATGTCGTTTCTCTTCTCCTGATAAGAGTCAACTACAGATTGCATCTCAGTGTCAGTGAAAACTGGGTCCTGTATGTCTCTATGTGTTATATCGAAGGCCTAATTTGAAGTAACTGCACGACCTTCAGCATTATTTTCTCTGTAATGCTCTGTTGCTCTTTGTTGCCCAGGGCGAGGCAGCGACTCGGAGGCCGATGCCCCCAACAGGAAGCCAGATGTGCGGAAGGATGACATGTTGGCCAGAAGGACTTCCAGCAAAGAAGCAAGAAGTTCTGTCCCCTTTAACCAGTTTCTTCCTAACCGAACCAACGCCACCTCCTACGTCCCAACTCCACGGCGAAAACCACATACGGAAGAGAGAGAGCAGCGGAGGTAATGAGCAACATATTAAAAATAAATTATTTGGCTTTAAATGATTTCCAAAGCAATACAAGTGTCACTGTGGAAAAACAAAAACCGAGGTGAAAAAAGAGGTAAAAGCACAAAAAACACAAATGTGCTTTTTTTAATCTTCCTGCCATTCCTCAGTCAGCCACAAGCTACTGCAGATCAATGCAAAAAAATTACACTCCTCCACAAAACCTCCAAGACTGTCACTTGGGCACCTGAGAACAATGGGGAAAAACAGGAAGAGGAAGTGGTCACCCAGGAAGTGTTGGAGCAGAGGAGGATGCAGAAGCTGGAGAAGGCAGGAATTAAAGTTCTTCCTGCTGTCGTTCGCTACAGCAGGTCAGGGAGGATGGGCATGACAACTCCTGCCTCTGCTGTGGTGGAGAAACGGTTTTGTTTACATGCACTAACATGAACTTCTGATGGTAGAAACAGGTGCTCTGGATGAACCTTTGGCTTAGTGATGCTGTCTGCCTGTAACTGTCTTGCTGCTTTAAGGAGAATGTTTGTGTGATAGCCCACTGATGTCTGTTGTGACTGTGAACTAACTGATTTGTCATTGCTGGATTTATGGAGAAGAGACATATAGGAGCAGTTAAGCCATGTCACTTTGTGTTGTGATAGAGGTTTCAGCTGACGGGAATTCTGTGTGGTTGTGTCATGTTTCTAAAACACATAAAGACACATCTGACTACTGACCTGGACTAACAACCGTTTGGGCGCATGTCAATCAAAACCCGCACATTACTATCCTCTGAAACTGCCTCGCTGCACTACCCCGTCTCTAACCCCAGCCCTCCCGAAACGGAGGAAAAGGAACCGAGGTCACCATCTCCGAACATCATCCTCCGCCGTGATAACGACTTTTTGAGCTCCCAGAAGTCTGCGTGGGATTCCCCCTCTGACGGGGAAGAGGAAGCAGCAGTGCGGAAAGTTCCAGATGTCCGGAAGGATGACTTGGCGTCCAGGCGAGCTCATCGTGGCACAGTCGCACCCAAAGTGCACCAGTTCATCCCTCCTCCATTATGTACCGATAAAGACAGAGAGCGCTGGGAGGGCATCAGACGAGCCTCGCAGCAAATGCTTCAAGAGAAGGAGATCAGGTTAGCAAAGCGTGGTGTTGTTTTGACTCCATTTCCTCTCGCTCACCTCTAAACGTTCTTCTCACTCTTTGTTTCTTTGCCTGTTGCGGTCACTTGTGGTTTGATGTGTTGCGCTCCACTTTGATGTGTGCCGTGTGATGCTGCTGTACTGGCTCTGTGGTTGGACAGTGAGAAGGAGGCGGTTGCTGACATCATTACACGCAAAGACAACCCCTTCCTAAACTCTCCCTCTTGCCACGAGGAGGAGGAGGATGAGGAGGACGAGGGACACGAGGGGAAGGTTAAAGCGATGCCTAATAAGCAGAAGGACGACCTGGCTCGTAGACGGGCTCAGAGTAGGCCCCTCCCTCACAGGGACGGCCCGGTCAGCTTTGTGTCTTCCTCCATGAGCCAGGCAGATATGCAGAAGTGGGAGAGACTCAGGATGAGTGAACCAAGGTGCCCAAAACACACACCGTCTGTTTCAGCAAACACGCAAGACAATGCATGTAAATGCTGCTGTATGCAAAGTGTGTGATCTTTAAGAGGTGACAAGAGAATGGGTGGTGTGGGTGGGTGTGTTTCTTGTTTTATTTTAGTCTTCATCAGATCATCAAACTATTTATTGGTAAGCAGTTCTCATATAAAGAAGTGTTTAATTCATTTTTTAGCTGAAGCAATATAGATTCAGTTTGTGTCAGCCACTTTAAACCCCCCAGCAGGGTGTGACACAGAAGAGTATCACGTCTGGTGTTTTAATTGGAAATGTTATCAAAAAGGTGGAGGATAATGAAACTGAAAATGAGATGCTTTCTATAGAATTTAAAAAGGCAGAAAATTGAATATTCAGCTATCTAAAACCCAAACAACAAAAACATAAGTGAAATTATAATTTTAGAATAAATAATTGTTGTAAAAAAAACCAACACGTTCAGCCCGTTAAACAGCCAGAGGAAAATTCAGAGATTTTGTTTCAGACTTGATTGTTAAATGAGATAATAAATGATAATAAATGAGATAGGTATGAGTTTTAAAAAGTTTCAGAGTAGCTTTGTTTCACTTCAGCTTTTTATTGTATAAAATGTTTTGTTACAGTGTATGTTTTATTAGTTTCAGTGTCACTTTGATTATTTTAGTTGATAAGGATAAGAACAGGTATTGTAGTACAAACCTTGTGTTGTAGACGTCATAGTCTCAATAAGCATATCTAACAAAGCCTCCTCTGAAGACATATTTCTATAATATTATTTTTTGGCACAATAGCATTTCTGTTTGTTTTCATTTTTTAAAGCATGTTTTTGTTTATTTTGATTTAGGTTTTTAAAAAATTCACACTAAGTTTTAAGTTTTGGTCAACAATAATAACCTTACACCACAGTGGTATCAGTTTTTGGATCTTGTTCCTGGCAAGTGAGCATAGTTCTCCAAATGTCTAATTTTACTACACACCTGTGCCACGGCACTATTTGGCTCATTCGTGCTGTTGGCAAAGTGACACATTAATAAAAGTTTAAAAACATTAGGCGTAGTAGTGTTTTTCAGTGTTTATGCAAGGGAACAAAAGGGTCCCTTTAGCCTTTTGCTAGGTGGTTGCTAGACAACACGATGATAACATCATAGTATCTGATATAGATAAAAACCTTCAGGGGCCTAAATGTATCTGTGTACCAAGTTTAGTGGCTCAACTCCTAATGGTCCAGGAGGAGTTTGCGGACAAACAAGCAAACAGACAGACGTTTCCGTATCATAGTCACATTTATTACATTTACGAACAATTAAATAATCATCAACAATGTGAGCTGTCACTAGTTAAGCCTTTAAATTAAATAACGTTTATAGCCCTCCCAACAGTCTCTTACTGTTAGATATTTAGAGTAATTTTAAATTACATCTCTCTGGACTTTCCCTTCTTCCCTCGTCTCTGTTGTCCCCCTGTGTTCTCGCCTGCTGTTTGTTCTCCTCATCATTGTGCACTTCAGTCCTCTTCAGTCTTCTTTGACAGGACTTGAAAAGGAGCAGGGAATTGGCCGGTGTGTATGAGACCGTGTGTGAGACCAAAAAAGAGGCGACTGTTGGCTGCGAGCACTGCTTGGCTTTGTTTTTCTCCGCCTGTGCTGATGTCATTAGATAGGATAAAGACTTTTTTGTGTTCCCAGAGGAGCAGCAGTGAGCAGAAAATGTGACCACCTAGAATAGATCAAATCCTTACTGTGTGTGTGTGTGTGTGTGTGTGTGTCTGTGTCTGTGTGCGAACATGAGTGTTTGAGTAATTTGGATATAAAATCCCATGCTTTGTCCTCTTTTGTGCATCCATCCTCACTATCTGACTCAACATTTCCATGTAATCCTTCTTTTGTTTTCACAGTCTCATCCTCCGTCTGTAGTTGCTCATTATTTCTTTTCCCCCTGCTTGTGGTGTTGCTGGTGTTGTGTGTGTGTGTGTTTGTGGCTGTGGGTCTTAATTTGTGAGACTGTATGTACAGTGATACTAGCCCAGGCCCCGTGTGTCAGGCCTGCCTGGTGAAAAATTATGGAGGTCCCTTCAGCGGATCAGCAAAGGCTGGACGAGGTCAAGGCAAAGTTGTGACCTTTGGGGGCGTGACTGAGATCGAGCAGCCAATAGACACAGTCATGTCGAGTGAAGGCGAGGAGACGGAGTTACTTAGACGACTCCTTTCCAAGGCAACCATAGCCATGCCTACCATTGGCCTGGGCTCCCAGCTTTCAGAGTGGGAACGCAGGTATGGACGCGGCCAAACAGAGGCAACTTAGTGGTTTGAATTCCAAGTCGCTTGCATTAGTATGGATCGCACCAGGGAAGCTTTTGTGCTGCATCACTTGTTGCATTGCTCCTACTTGAATTTGTATAATAGGTAGTTTGAATGGTCTTTCCTGCAATGTCCTGATTTGCTTGTAGTTTTAATGGGCAAGGAAAGCCTACACATTGACACACACACACATGCATGTAGTAAATACTGCAGCAAATGGAGCTTGATAAATCTGCCGGGCAGCTCATACGTCAGCTGTAGGGGTTTTTCCTGGTTCAGAATGAGCCTTTAATAGAAGACCATGTACACAAGCACTATTACATACATATAGTAAAGTTCCTGTTGCTTATGAGCATGTGATGAATAGAAATGTGCTTAATTAAATGCAGTCACAAATACAAAAAATACAAACTGAAGGGATTTTCCTTTGGCTCTGACTACATTCTCTCTAAGAGGCTGTCAGAATTTTTTATCTGCAGGAAAAACCCTGTCGCAGATTTATCCTTAAATCTGATTTATGAAAGCCAAATGATTTAGTTATTAAGAAAAGTCATGGCCTCACTTATTTAAAGAGCAAATTTTGACCAGTTTTGTCAGGGTGTTGACTCAGCGATGTCTCATCATGTTTCTCGAACACGTTGAGATGGTCACTTCGAATCTGGAACAAACATTCGCTCACATTCAAGGACTAGAATTTGATGCTCAGTCTATTTTTGTCCCAATTAATTATATTATTATACAGATGTATAATAAAATAGAAAATGAAAATATGAAACAAAGTGTTTCATTTTTCATCATCAAGTGAACATCTGTTGATGTTGTGTACTTTTCTGGCCATTAATATCCGAGGGGGAGATTGTCACAATACGTCAGCCATGAACATACAAATGTACAAGATGATAATAATAATAATAACTAAAACACCTCTTGAATATCTTAGTTTTGTACCTTTGTCACGTTTGTGTGCTTTTTCCCCCCTAAATCTTGAATGTTGATATTTTCTTCTCTGGTCTGTGCTCTTGCTGCTGTGCTTTCCTGCATGTCGATGCCTGGGCTTTGTGGCCATATCTGGGTCATCTGCAGGTGCACGTGACCTGTTTTTTGCTGCTGTAGTTTGAGCCTTTATGCAATACTCCAACAGCCAGGTAGTTGGAGCCGACCCCAATCAAACTACCTCTCCCTCTGATGACCTCCCACCCTGGACCACCAAGGCCACTCCCACTCCCGCTGAGATCGATGCCCGCCTGGCTCAATATGAGGGGAGATCAGAGGAAGAGGAGGAGGAGGAAGAAGAAGAGGGGAGAGTCCCAGATCTTCAGAAAGACGACATGATGGCAAGGAGGACGGGAGTTTTCCATAAACAAAGCGCCTCTACAGTGACTTACAACCGCTTCCTACCTCTGCCTTCCTCCAAACGCTGCACACAGGGAGAGGTAACCACAGACGCTGCTCCGCAGAACAAGAAGAAAGTGCAGGCAGACAGGAGCAAGAAACTGGACGTCAGGTGGGCTGAGCTGTGATCTGGAGTGTGTCTAACAGGGTGCAGATGCAACTAACAAGCTCGGGTGTTGTTTGCATCATAAAAGAGGTTCTATAACTTGGTGTTTAGTTCTTTCAGTTAAAAGACTTTTTGTCACAGAGTGGAGCACCAGCAGCCCATGGAAGCACCTCAACAGCAGGTCGAGACAACAGTGATCCGATCAGCGTCTCAGGGAGAGTGGGAATACGGTGATAATGAGGATGAGTGTGGTGAAAATGTGCCTGCGCCTGACCCGGAGAAAGATGATATGATGGCTCGAAGGACGGGGTCGTTCCAAAAAGCGAGCACAGCTAAAAGAAATCAGTTCCTGCCTGTTCCTGGATCAGTGAAGTATAACATCAGTCCAGTGTCTGCTATGAAGCAGCTCCACAGCAGGCCTAAGCTGACAGAAAAGAAGGAGGGTGAAAGGTATTTAATGAAAAGAAATCGTGGCACTTGTGAACTACTGCAACTA
The DNA here is from genome assembly GCF_057381845.1 of Rhamphochromis longiceps. NCBI lineage: Eukaryota > Metazoa > Chordata > Actinopteri > Cichliformes > Cichlidae > Rhamphochromis > Rhamphochromis longiceps. Next base: position 19,098,937 of record NC_140562.1, read on the forward strand.
ACAAAGAGTGTTTATTGGCAAGGATTAAGGTTTAATGATGTTTACTTTACATCTTCAAGTACTAACATTAGCATGTGTCCTGGGTGAATTACAGTCTCGACTTGCCTGCATTGTTGCTGTGAGTGTTTCTGAATGCCTGCAGCGTGGAGTGTGATGTTCATTCATTCATATGAAAGGATTGGTTGACTTTGATTTGCTGCTGTGGTCGGATTCTCGCAGCTCTGTTTCCCACGTGGTTTGGCTCATTTGTGCTTTGGTTGAACTAATGTGGTTGAATGTTTTGTCGTGACATCTAACGTAGGTTTTGTTAGGCGTGACTTTTGTCGTTGTTGTGTAAAGGACTGTTGGCTATGAATCACGGCTGAATCACATAAATGGCTGCTGTTTCAGTCTGAAGAGGTTGAAACTCTTAAAGGTTGGGTCACCCTAATTATGTGAAAATGTAAACTTGAAAAAGTCTATAAATACTTAATCTGTCTTTGGCAGAGATCTGGCTTTAGGGATGAGAAACACATTTATGCAAATTATAAAAATTCTCCAAATCTATAAAACTGCCAGAAAGCTTTGCCTATTTATGTAAACTAGTACTTACCCATGCTGCAGTGCTGTGTAGTATTTTCATGCTGTTGGCAAACCAATATACTTCATCACTCTAAGAGAGTGTGATTACTTAAAGCAATTAGTCCATTTTTGGGTCCCCAGTAATGCTCAGATCCTTCTAGTCCATTGTTAGGTGGTTGCCATGCAACATGATGGCATTATAATATATCATATATCTCATAATATGTCATGTTCATGTTTTGTGAACATAAATAGAATCTTAATAAAGTGAAATGATGCAAAAGTATCATTTTACAAGATGATATAACATGTAGTAGCAAGATTTACCTGTGTGCCATGTTCAATATCCAGTTAAATTACCATCATTACAAATAATTACCTAAATCTTCTGCATCACCCTCTAAATATATTGTTCTGGTAGTCTGGTTGTTTTGTTGATAATGACATTTGTATCATTGTACAATTTCCAATAAAGAAAGATGCTATCAGGTGTTCCTTAGGGGGTCTCTACAGCAGGTAGCGCCGCATATTTGATCTGGCAGATTTTTACACCAATGACGTAATGCCTTTCTGAACACAACCCCAAAGGGATTTGTGTCTTCCAGAATGAAACCAGGGATCTTTTTCTTCTTAGGTTAATATGTAAACTAAGCCACATCATTATGGAGCCACTATAATCTGCTCAGTTCAGTTTTTCAACTGCAGAGAACTGCAACAATTCTCTATAAGCAAGCACTTGGCAACTGTATGAAGGAAGAACACCCCTTCAACAGCAAGAGACTTGGTAGCTACTACAGAGAGCATCTAGTGTAATACAGTGTGACTTTAAAATGAATCCGTGAAACAGAACTGATGAAACAGTCTAAAAACTCACACTCCACCTTCTTGGTTCAACAGCAAAGTTGAACTTACAGTAGATCAGATGAAAAGTTGACAAGAAAAGCATTATTATGTTGTTTGGGTGACCCGACTCTTTAAGCACTGTCTAACCATCCCCGCTCAGTGATCTCATAGCAGGCTGTAACATACCCAGAGTGGATCAGCTTTCAGTCTTCAGTGATGCAGTTTTAATTTCCCCTATAAGCATATTTTCTGTTAATATTGGCCTTGTCACTGGGTTGCTGTTCCAGCAGTATTGTTGCTGTGGCAGCAGAGCCACAGGCCCTGCCCTCCAAAGCTCCAACCAGTCCCACGTTTGCAGTGCTGAGAGAAAGGCGTGAGGAAAAGGAGGAAAAGCAAGAAAGCGAAGGTGCGATGGTCCCTAATACCTCTGCCACAGTTACTGCTGAACCCCTCTTTTCTCCTTCACTCGTGCCTGCACCCAGTCCTGGTCCTGCACAAGTCTGTAGTGTAAAGTCAGGGCTGGAAAAGCAGAAAGTGGAGGAGAGAGTTGAGGAAAAAGCTGAGGTGGAGGAGAGAAAGAAGGATGTAAATGAGAAACCTCGAAAGAAACCCTTCTGGCTGGAGGACGACGAGCTTCCTCCAATGATGTGAGATAACTGTTAAGCTTTTTGTGCATGTGTTATCACTCCCCCTCCCAGATTTGATGAATGGGATTGTTGCTCTGCTTTTCTAGCAGGTTTTATTTGTTATGATTTTGTTCAGATGTGCAAAGCAAAACATTTCCCTCTGTTAGCGATTCACACGTTAAATTGCTAGCTTTGAAAAATATTGTGTGCATTTAGGGCGCCTGCAAACCCCGCTCTTACCCATACCCTCACCTGCTCTTTCCTCTCATTTACTTGCTGTTTTAGGATGAGCCGACGTGTTGCTTTTATGTCTGAGGACACCGAGTAAGTGTTTATCTGTGAATCTGGATGAGCACCTGCATGATAACAATATGGACACACTACACATGCCACAATTCATGAGTAGAATCCAAAAATATGCTTACAATAATAATGTGCTTTGATACATTTTAATTCATCAATAGCGTCAGGCTTTTGGTTTCCATTGATTGCTTTTACATATGAAACTACACATCAACATAGACTCCTTCATCGGATTGTACTACATTGCAAAGTTGAATGACTGTGTTTCTTATCTTATGTTCATAGACTGTATGTAAAAGATGGACACAGCCACTGTGCCACACTTACTGGTTAGTATGGTTAGTTAGTAAGTCTCATATGCTTGGAGATGAGCATTTTTGTCAAACACTATCTTGATGTTTCAAAACTGTACTCAATGAGGAAGAAGTGGATCTAGCTGAGAAGCTGGGTTTATACCAGCTTCTCCGTCTACCGAGGACCATAACACACTTGAAACCAGGAAGTGAGCCCATAAATTCATCAGGAAGGGTCACGAAGAAACGAAGCACAGGCGTTTTCTATTTTACCGTGTACAACTGGAAGCCTCTTTTTCCATCCACAGGAGTCGCCCCCTGCTGGTGTTAACAGGAGTGCAGGTTTTAAACCTAGAAGCCATGTCCATCTTTTATATACAGTCTGTGGTTGTGTTTGCTCAGTTTATTAGCTGGTTCGTGATTAGTTTGCAGAAGCAGTAACATGTCTTTGCTAGTGTTACTGTGTTGAGACACGGGCAACACATACACAACTAATATACAGAAAGATTGATTTTATTATATTTTTTCTATCATGCTGTATTTGTTTTTTTTTTCATGTATAAATAATATATTCATCCTTGAACCAAAAGAACCCAGATCCAGGATAGGACGTATGGACATTATCCAGACTTTAAAAAGAAAGGTTGTTACCTTGTGAACAATGTTTTAAAAAAAAACCCAAAAAACTCAAAACATTTATTTCTAACTTCTATCAAAGTAGCAAAGAAAGTTAAGGAGGGCATTTTGTATTCTTAGTGGACAGTTGTTGGTTGTGCATGTCTTTCTCCGTGTTTGTGTATATTTATAGAAAAAAAATTGCAGTTGCATTTATTTTCAAGACTTTTTTTCCTGTTTTTGCTGCTTTTTTTTTTTTTATCATGGACTATGTGTTGTTTTAGACTAGTGCTTGGGTGTTATTTTAGGCTCTGTGTTATACACACGTTGATGTCACTAAATGCAAATAATAGATTAAACTTGCTGGAGGGGTTTTCCAGAGCCAAATCAGGCAAAATGATTAACTGTGGCGTTTAAGGGATTTATCTAAAGTAAAACTATAGCCTTTGTTTTTCTAGGAGTGTAAGTATGGGTGACATGCTTAACGAGGAAGAGGTGGGACACTTACCGTCGCTGAGCCAATCGCGACATGAACACATGCACGAGCAGTACAACAACTTTCTGGAGGATGAGGACCACTGGCAAGATGTGAGTGATGTGAGGAAGCATTTAGGGTGCATTGGGAAAATAAGAACCACATATTAATGATGTGAACTTGTGACAGGACCTGGCTCGCTGGAAGAATCGCCGCCGCAGCGCGTCACAGGATCTAATCAGAAAGGAGGAGGAGAGGAAGAGAATAGAAAAGAGGATGAAGGGGGAGGGACGTGACGGCAATAAGAGGAAGAGCATTAAGACTTATAAAGAGATCGTGGAGGAGAAGTAAGGATTATACAGAGACCATTTTTCTTGCTTTCCTTACAAACATACTTTATTTAGTGTCGTGACAGTATTTCTACCTTTGGACAAATGCTTTGTGTTGCTGCTCTTTTTAGGGAGCGCAGAGAAGCAGATCTGTGTGAAGCCTACAGAAGCGCAGCGACTCCAGAGGAGGCAGCCTTGGTTTTGCAGCGCTATGCTCTCCGCTTCACCATCAGTGATGCAGTACTGGACACCCTAAAACTACCCAGATCCACCTCCACACCCAAAAACGAACTAAATGAGCTGGACAAAGAGCAGAAGCCAGAATCACCTGTTAATAACGCTGAGATGTCAGAGGCTCTGCGCCAACCAGAATCACATGTAGTTACAAATCAGGAGCACATGAAACCTGAAGAGATAGAGACAGACACATCAGATCAGCAAGAAAAATTAGCCACCAGCCCTCTAACACCAAACAGTCCAACCAGTCCTCTGTCCACAGTCACAGACTCACTGAGTGTGTCACCTCAGTCTCTGGAGTTTAATGAACCCCAGACCCAACTAATGGAGTCTCCAACTGCGCAACAGGCTGCGATCACAGGAGATCCACAGCCTCAGACAAAACACACTTCACCTCAGAGTGCGCAAGGGCAGCCTCACCCCACACAGTCGGCAAACGCTCTCCCCTCCCCACCTTCTGTGTCCTCCAGGCCCATCCCCCTGCTGGCAGCCAAACCCTACTGCCAGCCTGGGGCCGTCCTCCCTGGGCACAAACCTATTAAGGTAATGACTCAGATCCATCAGGATTGACTGATAGCTGGTACCTGTGTTGTTTGTAGCTTTTAATGTTTTTAAAGTTTTATTATTTTCCTCTTGCTCATCAAAACCTTTTGTAATACTCTTCATGAAAAAAATATCATGGGTGACTTTTTTATTAGTATTATTTTTTAAAGTATTCATTATGAAGATTTAAACACTAATGAAAATGTAAAACTGTATGTATTTTCCCATCCATATAGTCTAGGTAAAATATCCCTGTAGTCCTAATGTTTGTTTACATGTAAATAACTAAATTTTGCCATTAGTAATTAAAGCCTTCACATGGCTAAATGGTTAATGCTTAGATTAGACATTGCAATGCAAGTGTAAGCAAATATCAGTTTCGGGAAGAATGAAAACAAAAGTGGACCCAGCAGCAGACATGGGAAGCAAAATGTGAAAACTAAAGCTGAGCTTTTTACATTTTTTATTAAGCAAGAAAAGGTGAAATGAAAAATGTACAAGCCCCCCAAAATAATTGAAAAGTAGGGAAAGGGAACAGAGGCAGCAGGCAGTCAGACTACAGAGACAAACAGGTGAACAGAGGGAAATGACAGGAGGGAACGGGACACAGGTGTGGGCAGAAAGCAGGCAGAAACAACATGTGAAAACAGGAGGTAAACACAAGAGACACATAACAAAAAACAAGTAGATGAAAGTGTTTGCACGCATAGACATGGCTGAGGGAGTCAAAGGCAGGAGAACACTGAGGAGTCGTCAATAACAGAAGCAAGACAAGGACCAAAAGCTCGATAAACGCAAGAATCAAAAACTTCACAAGCAGCAGAACAGCATTGATAACAAAACAGAAACAAATCTCAATAATATTAAACAAGAATCCAAAACTGAGAAACAACACAAAAGCCCCATCAGTGTCAACAACTGTATGACTTTTCCTGTCATACAATAATTGGAGTCTTGTGTAAAAACAGATCATTATAAGCAGCAATTTTTTATTATTAACGAATAATGTGTCTTGATGAACACACTAGCCCTTACATATGCTTTTAACTACATTATAAGTTTTATAAACCATTTCTTAAACCCTGCAGCACCAAATGTGTCATATTCAATACATGGGTTTTTGAGCCCTAAAGCAAAGGTTGCAAAAATGCTACAAATTGAAACTTGTCAGAAGGTTCAATAAGCACTCCAGTTAAAAAATTGAACTTTCTGACAGTTGGTGAACATGGTTTAGGCTTTACAGGGTTAAAGTTTGTACAGTTTTAGTAAATGCCAAATAGGTTGGCTATAGTTACTCATCGCCTTTCTCTGCTTTCCTCTCAAAAGGACGGGTTGGTACGAGTGAATGGAGAGGAGACGGAGGAGCTAACTGTTTCCACTCCACCTACCTCCCCTCAGCACTCACCACAGGAGACCAAAGATGTTTTATCCAAAGAGGCGGAGAAAGATGCTCCACCTGTGGAGGCTGTTAAAAGTGCCGAGACTGCAGAGCAGCAGCCTACGGAGACGGAGAAGTCAACGCCGTCTTCAGGCTCTGCCATCAGCTCCCTGATCGAAGGTCGAAACTGTATCATCACAACAACTATTGTGACAGAGCTTACGCAGAAGGTTGTGGAGCCGCTTCACACAGACACCCAAAACGACGGAGAGGTAATGCTACAAGTGACATATTAAAAGATGCTTCCTATTTGTCCCATTTAGCAAAAGTACCACACAAAAGCTGTCATTCTGCTACAGTCATTTCTTCCAGTGATGGATCTCCCTTGTAAAGCAAAAGTATAGTTTAAAGAAGATCACATTATTGAACAATTACATTAACGTAAAACAGCAGCTGCATAGGGTGTAAAGAGAAAATTCATCAGAGTCTTGAGCAATAGTTCTCCACGGTTTCTGAAGGTCTTTCAAAAAAATTGTATTGGTCATTATAGAAAGTTGCACAAGGCCCAGTATGAGAGAAATAAGTATTTAAAACTATGAATCATGCAAAGCCACTCAAGCAGGGTTAATTAAGTTTTCATTAATTATTTTTCCTGCCTTTTTATTACCACTGGATAGTTTATAAATATAGTTTAATATTCACCCCACATATCCACAGGTTGAGACCACTGGCTTGTTTGAGAAACCAGAGGATGAAAAAAATACTCAACCATCTTCCACACCCAGCAGCATGGAAGAATATTCTCCCACCGTCTCGGGTAAAACTGCATTTCAAACAAATCCTTCACAGCGTAGCCGTCCCGTTTCATTTCTCTAATATTCTGCTTGCGTCTGTCTCGTTCCACAGAAGGACTTGAGGAGAGCAGTGTGACCGTGAGTATCTCTGAGCAGCTCCAGCTCCTCCTTTCTGTTTCTCCTTCATTCTTTAATATGATCCTGTCCTGACCCCTCGTCTCCAGTGGTCACTGTAGTCGCTGTAGTCAGACTTGTCCTCTCACCTTTCCTCTCTTTCTGTCCTTTTGGTGGGTATACATGTGTGTGTCTGTGGTTGTTGGTCGGGTCTGGGTAGATTGAGACCCCCATGTTGAACTTGGCTAAACGTGTTAATCACTGGGTCTGGGACCCCAATGAGGAGCGTAAGCGCTTGGAAAGGTGGCAACAGGAGCAGGAGCGCCTCTTAAAGGTACTGCAGTGTAATGATGTGTATGTGCACGAATGCCTTGCAGAAAACAGACTGCACGCGATGTAATGGACACGTGTGTAAATGTTGTGTGTGTGTGTCACATGTGTTTTCTGAGCATTCAGAAATTAACATGAACGTGTTTCACTTCAGGAGCAATACCAGCGAGAGCAAGAGAAGCTGATGAAAGAATGGGAGAAAGCACAGCTCGAGGTGGAAGAGGAGGAGAGGAAGCACAATGAAGAGGTGCAAACATCTAGACAGACTCACTTTAAGCTAAAAAAAAACAAAACTATGTGTGCTGGTTCTGCACGTCCTATTTTTCATCTTTGATTTTTTGTTTTCTCTGTGCTTCTTCCAGGAAAGACGGATTCTAGAGGAGACCGTCACACCCCTCAATCCTACCGGCCTGTTAAACCAGGTGTCAGGACAGACGGCGACAACCTCACCTGGTACAGAAAACGACAACACAAAGGGAAAAAATGTTCCTCTGCAGCACAATGGCCAAAAAATCTCTACAGGGAATGAAGATCAGCATGCATCAAAGCTGCATTTCTTCCAGGGTGAGCATGAAGTACTTACATTTCTGGACCGACAAAGCGAGGGAAAAAACAAACATCTGAAGAAGTTGGATCAAAGAAGCTTTAGCCTCCAAAGGACAATGTTTATAATGAGAACAGTAAAGCATTCTTTAGAGTTTATCATACTATGTTATTCATTTTTATAGATTCTGGGGCTGATGTTGAACCTTCAAAGAAACAGGAATTGTGGAAAACAGCCTCTCTGGACCGCAATACTCAGCTGAACCAGGGACAGGTTGTTAAAAGGTACACCAGGTGGCTGTATATGCCTGTATCTACACCCTTGTGTTATTTTATACAGTTGTTTTACTTATTGGATTGAATTCTGGCAGCAGCAGTTCGCACTTTCGCTCTCTCTGGAGAGCCCTGTGATAAAATGGCAACCTCTCCTGTCTGGTGTTAATATTCAATTGTCAGAAGATTTAAGTTGTTTCTTTCTTTTGTTTGTTTATTTGTTTGTTTTTGTTTGTTTGTTTTTGTTTGTTTGTTTTTTTTGGGGGGGGGGGGGGTGCTAGCATGGCACATATCTTTCAGCTGTGTATGTGAATATTTTTCTTTTTTTAACCTCAGATCTGGATCTCATGATGGTGTTACAAGTGAACAACAGTCCTCCTCTCCAAAGCCTCAGCCTCCCTCACCCAGCAGGTGATGATGCTAGCACACATATGCACCAATGAATACCTGAAATATTACCACAGATCAGCAGATTGAAGATCCATTAATGTGGGGAAAGCAGAGTTTGTATCTGACTAACTGTTCCCCTGCTCTCTTTTTTGTGTAGGTGTGTTAGTGGAAAGAGACTGTGCACTGGTTGTTCTCAGCCTCTGGGAAAAGGCGCTGCTATGATCATAGATACGCTGGGACTGTTTTTCCACATGCACTGTTTCAAGGTTAGCACGCTCATGCAGATTAATTAGATGATTTTATTTTTCCTCCATATCGAAGCAGATACGCAGAGATCACCTGAGCACATCTACACCCACCAGCCACTTTATTAGGTACACCTGTTCACCTGCTTCTAAAAACGAATACCTATTCAACCAGTCCCATGGCAGCCGCTCAGTGTAGACATGGTCAAGATGGCCTGCTTATGTTCAAAGTGAGCATCAGAATGTGGAAGAATGTAGTTTGCGTGGCTTTGAAGGTGGCCTGGTAGCCAACACTAACTCAAATAACCACTTGTTACAACCAAGTATGAAAAAGAGCATGTCTGAAGGCACAACATGTCTGATTGGAAGCAAAAGACCACTCCAGAGCCACTCCTGTCAGCTAAGAAACCTTAGACACAATTTGCTCTTTTAGTCATAATTGGACATTTGAAAACTGGAAAAACATTTCCTGGTTTTATGAGTCTCGATATCTGCTGCAACATTAAGACATGAAAGCATGAATCTATCCTGCTGGGTTGTGTAGTGATGCGGGGGATATTTTCTTGGCACACTTTGAGCCCCTTAGTGCCAACTGAGTATCATTTCAACATCACAAACTATCTAAATATTGTTGCTCAGTATTGTTGCTGACTATGTCCATCTCTTTATGACCACAGTGTACCAGTCTTTAATGACTAGAGTAGCACACCATATCCCAAAGCTGAGATAACCTCAAACTGAGCATCATCTCATCTTCACTGCCTACCTGACAATTTTTGCTGACCATCTCCATTCTTTTATGGCCACAGTGTACCCATCTTCTGTTGGCTACTTCCAGCAGGATCACACACCGAATCACAAAGCTCAAATACTCTCAAACTGGTCATTTAACACGACAGTGAGTTCACTGTACTCAAGTGGCCTCCACAGCCACCAGATCTCAATACAACAGAGCACCTTGCCAAAGTGGTGTGACAATTTCAATGAGAGAAACATTTGCAAAATTTGTACAGCTGAAAAATCTGCAGCAACTGTGTGATACTCTGATGAATGTTTCCAGCACCTTGTTGAATCTATGACAACTGATGGCTTAAGAAGCATTTCTGAAAGGAAAAATAAGGGGTGGGCAAGGGGGTCCGATCTGTTAGGTATACATAATAAAGTGGGTGAGTTTATATCACAATTATGTCCAAGGAAGAGAACACATAAAAAATTGATGCACAACAGGAGTAAAAATGAGAGTTTTCAACATGAAGACAGTCCTGTGTGTACATAATGTTAATTGCCGTATTTCCAAACGCAGTGTGGACTGTGTGGTGTACAGCTTGGTGACGCCACTGCAGGGACTGACGTACGGATTCGTAAGGGAATGCTGAGCTGCCACGAGTGCTACATTGCATCTCGGGGTGAGAAGACACGCACACCCACACAAACCAGCACAGAGGGACTGCATCCTGTCCTGCACACAGATGGCATACAAAACACATACCTAGCCTGTGTGATGTCACCCGTTGGTTTGTGGGCTCCATTTTGACTTCAGCTTTTTGACTGCTAACATCTTTTTTTTGTTTATCGGATTTTTGTAATGTCTGTGGTGTCTGAGTAACTTCTATAGTATGAGTATATACAGACATCGTTTCTGTCTTTATCTCACATACCAAACATTTTAGATAGTACAAACCATTTCAGTGTAAACTTATTATATGACTGTTAATGTCTGTTTCTGTTTGCAGGCCGAGGTCAGCCCACCACACTATGATGACCACTGTTTTGGAGCTGGACCCTCTGTGATTGGGTGGAGAACTCTTCTAAAACCCTGAATCACACTGAAACAGTCTTGACGCTACAAGTCATCATCTTTTTTCCTCCTTGAATGCACAACAGCTCACGTGGATGTTCACAACGAGGAGTCTGAATCCACGTGGGTCAAAAGTCTCAACTACATGGACTTGCAGGACTATCGCTATACTTCTTAACCGTACACGTGTATACACTTGTTTTTAGTATGTGTAGCATGGATGTAATCAAAAAACCAGTTTGTTTAGGCGTTTGCACATCCATACAAGACATTCAATAGGGATCTTACTCCAAGAGCTGAACACTACTGTCTGTAACACATCGGCCTCCCAAATCTTGACTCATTAACTCCTGCTTCTGCATTGATCATGTGACTCCACTCTCTTGAGTGTGATGCAAAAGGGGTTCAGGTTGGATAACCTGAAGTAGCTTGACCATTATAATGCCTTACTCATACCTTCTCCTTTATTTTTGGGTTTTGTGTTTACAGTTTTGCATGGATAAAAGTAACATATATATATAAGTTTTTGTGAGTATTGCTCAGATGGATAGTGAGTTGTTATTTTCTTACCTATCCTTGTGTTTGTCGTACATCATTCTGATGATTTTGTTTTTGATTTTCTTCTATAAGTCATTTTACAGGAATGAGAATGCATGTTGTTAAGTAATAATGCTTGTTCTTTGAATTTTAAATAATTTCCCTTTAGGATGTTTTAGCCATTGTTTCTTCTCACAGACTGCACCTGAATCAGTGCCTTATGTAATGAATGCGAAGGCGAGTGGAGTGTGCAGGAGTATTTCACACTCATACAGACCTAAAGGTCTTGGCACAGTGTGTGTGTGTGTGTGTGTGTGTGTGTGTGTGTGTGTGTGTGTGTGTGTGTGTGTGTGTGTGTGTGTGTGTGTGTGTGTGTGTGTGTGTGTATGAATGCAGTGTGTGATTTGACTTAATGCACAGTTCCATACCAGCAAAAAATAAATGTTAAATGGATCAGCCTCTCCTAATCACCTGCTGTCCTCTTCCATCGCCTCCAGTGAACTAAACCAATGACATAATGTTACTTGCTGCTTCCCTGTTTTAATATCTTCTTAAGGTAATCCACAGTGTCCTAAAATCTCTCCTCATTTGCCTCTGTATCACAAGCGTTGCCTCCCCAGAGAATAATCTGAACTGTCCTATCCTCTCTTGTCTCGCCTCAATCTGGAAACCTGACAGCTTCTTCATCTCTCAGAGGAATAGAGCACAGTTCATTGTCTTTTATAGTAACTGTATGTTTATCAATAAAATGTTTTAAATGGGATGCTATCTGTTTCTTTATTTGGATTTACTTTCATGCTGACATCAACATAAACGATTTTGATTATGAGCTGTAATGTTATAGCCATGCCAAGTACACTTACTACGAGCTTCGACGCTGTTAAACGACGGTATGTGCTCCCTTCGAAACTCTGCGATCTCAGCGTTATTTTAGCAAATAACAGTTTTGTTTTTCGATATCGCGGGAAAACTACTTTACCCAGAAGCCTAAATTCCAGCGAGGTCTCTGATTGGTGCTGTTCGCTGTTACCATGGAAATGTTCAAATGTTTCAGGAAGGTCGTATTATATTTTATTACACACACAGAAACAAACAAAAATAACAAAATATATATAAAATGTTCTGAGACAGCACTACGTAAGCTCTTGGCATTGTAATCCGGGTTTTGTAGTACATTATGAGTAGTGTAGTGTGAAGGATGAGTCATTTCTTCACCCTTAAAACCTTCGCCTTTTTTTCATTTCCCACTTTAGAAATTCAGATCACAAGTTTTTTGTTCATAGTTCACCTCGTAGATGGATGAGTTTGTTTGAGGCTTAAAACTCTTTTCAATGAGCCTTTAAAAAACTAACTGGTTTTTACACCAGTAAACTTTTTTTCATATCCGGTCCGGTTTTGGCTTTACCGCAATCTGAAGTCGTTTTGATGTAATTATTTTTCGGTTTTAAAATTAAAAAAAAAACGGAACTATTGAGCAAGTAGCCAGAAAACGGCGCCAAAAAAAGAAGGACCGGAAGTTTACTAATATTCACCTGACCTATCTGGCAAATAAATTGTAAGCCAATGTAGTTTGTTGTTGTTATTTTAAAAACGCTGAACGTCCGGACAGATGGACCCAAAGGGACCCTCGCTTTATGCAGTACGTACCTTTCAATCCACATTAAATTGATTGCCACGTCAACAGCGCGCTTGTTTCCTTATATTGATGTTTAACTGCACGCGGAAGTTAGCTTGTGAGCTAGCTGGCTAGTTGAAGCTGTCGGCTAAAAACAACACGATGAGACGTGAATTAGCTGCGACTCTGCTTCTCTTGTTCCGCAGCAGGTTTGTTTTGGAAATAATTAACTAGTAAATGTTTGCTCTATATATCTCTACCGAGTTCTTTAACTCATGAATATGTGCTCATTTCCCTTATTTTCAGTGCCGATATTGAACCGAGATTAAGAACTGAAACCCTATATTAGCTTCTTTTTTTCTTTTAGTAGCCAGCACAAGTGGTGTGGAGTAAGCACACCATAAGTTGTCTTTACGCATCTAAGTGCCTAAACCTTGACTGACTAGCCTTAAATACTCGTTAGTTTTGCATACATTTTCGAAGTGCACACAAACCTTAAAGCCAGACCTGCTTGGTCTGCTCTCAAATTAATTGCAGACCTGCTTCTGGGTAAGTTTGGGAAGTCATTGTTTTCAGTCACCACTTATTACTTCTATCAGACCCAAAAGCCCATAGTGAATTTGAGATAAAAACCGTTTAAATTTGCTGCTTCTTCCTGTAAACAGCTGCTAAATCACCTCAAACTCAAGGATCTGATCGTACTTAATGAATTTAAGGTACTTTTAAGCGACCTGGCGGCAGTTGCATAAAGCATGTATGTGTTTGTTTTAGCAGGCAGGCTCCTCCGCAGATATGACACGAAGCATAGAGGAAGAGCCTTTGGTGGATGGGCCCCTGATCTCTGCGGATGCCCTCCACTCTGCCATCAGGAGAGAGTTTCAGACTGTGCCAACACACTGCCATGCCATCCTGCTGACTCTGCTGAATGTATGATATGCACACATTTGCACATACGCAGTGTTCACCAAGTCATTAAATACCAGTAAGTCTCAAATCCTCTACTCTCTTGTTCTTTTCAGGTGGTTTATGTTGTGTTGTCTGTCTGCGTGGCAGTGCTGTGTGTATTAAAATTCGGCCAAGAGGAAGTGTGTAAGAGTATTTTGGGGAGAGTCCAAGGCGACAGCGTCATCGTGTTCGCAAAGTCGTGTTTATGGATTCTGGTGCTGGTGTTCACAGGCTGCGTGCATCACCACCACAGTCGTGCTCGGAGCAGAGGATACCTGCGGTTTTACAGACAAATGCAGAGGCTGAAACAGGTGCCGTTCATCATACACTCTGCAGGTACAACTTTTCATGAGGATACAGTGAATGAATCTGTAATGGGCAGTGTTATCCACAAGGTGGCAGTAATCCTAAAACATAAGTAAGTGTTTATATTTCTGTGTGTGTGAACAGGAAACGCTCTGCTTATGACTCTTCTGGCTGCGAGATTACCACAGACTGTACACGTCTACGTGCTGCTCAGTATTCTGGGATTTGAGGTCTTGTTGACATTGCCATACCTGCTGTATTACATAGGTAAAGTGATCTTATTTTAATGTTGAGTAAAAGAATCTCAATCGGGGATTTAAGATTGACCCTTTTGTAGGACTGCAGACAAATTTAAGGTTTCTAAAATAATGTATATAGACCTTTAACATCAAATACTCAGGCTTACATTCTGAAACACCAAGACAATTATTTTTTGAAAGATGAAACTCGAGCTCCTTGTTGCTAACCAATTAGTCTGCACATGTACTTGTTTTTTCCTACCTTCCCTGTCACATCTAAATAGTTTAACCTTGAAGTTGTAGAGTAATAAACCATTTTAAAAATCAAATATACATTTGAAAAAGGGTAGGTATAGACAAAATATACAGTTTTAAAATTCTTTATGAAGAAGAAACTGAAATATAAGTTCCTTTACGTACAGATCAGATAAACTCGTTGTGGTCAAACTTAAGTCTGGGTGTGGTTTGGGACGTGTGTGAATAAAGACAGAATGCAATCATTTTCAACTTCATACACCAATATTTTATTCACAATAGAACACTGAAGATGAATGAAATGTTTAAAATGAGATGTTTTAATATTCTTAAAAAATCTCAGCTCACTTTGAATTTCTTCAGCGGCAACACGTCTCAAAAAAGTTGGGACCGGGAGAGCAAAAGGTTGGAAAAGTAAGTGGTGCTAAAATGAAACAGCTGCAAAAACATTTTCAACTAATCAGGTTAACTGGCAACAGGTTAGTGACTTTAGTATAAAAATGAGCATACTGGAAAAGCAGAGTTTCACTGATCTGCACAAAAACAGCATCTATAAATTGTGGAAAATTTTAAAAAATAATGTTCCCTGAATGGCTATATCTCATTTGGAGTACATTAAGAATCTGGGGAAATCTCTCTGTAGAAAGGAACAAGACTTAAAGTCACTACTGGATGCCTGTGAGCTTCAGGCCCTCAGCCAGCACTGCATTAAAAACGGATATACAATACCAGTGAATTCTGTTATTACATTCATCATCGTCATTATTATTATTATTATTATTACACAGCATCCCGTATTGTATATTAGCTGCAAAAAGGCAGCACATGGAAAAATAAACAGGAAGTCCATGCTTAGCTTAATCATTCTTCTTTTTTCTTTTTTTTCCTTTTTTTTTTTTTTTTTTTTTAACTGTTAAAGACATTTTTTGCCCTAATCAGTCGGGGCAGACATTAAACAGTCTTTAACCTGCCTGCTTTCTAGTAAAGTCTGTGTAATGTTTGACTGAATCCTTGTGGGAATAGAGCAAGTAATTGTCCAGAGAGTCTATCGCGAGCGAGCAAGTGGGTGTCCTGTGTCTGCCACATGTAAGATAATGCACAGACCAGGTTTTTCCAGATATTTTCCAGAGTTTCATTGTGAAAACAACTCTTGACTAAATACCGAATATCAGTTTATTTTGTTTTGGTTTTTTTGATGTTTTTTCTCAGATTAAAAAAAAAACAGCTGATATAAGACCTCCAGAGACGTTTGGGACTTTATCTCTACCACATTCACTGGCTTCCATACAGCTTGTAGAGTTTAATGTAATAACACTTTTTTACTGTTGGTTCTCAATCACTAGTTCATAATAAGAGTGTGTTTTTTGTGCTGCAGCATTACTTATTAGATAGCAGCTCTAACATCAGCTGTTTTTTATATTGAGAGGCACACCCTGTAGATTACATTACACACACACTACCCCCACACTGTGTCTTAGTGCGTTTGCATTACAATACCTGCCCTGCCCTTTTCAGACTCGACAGCATGACAATCAACCATTCAACTCTCTGTCCACCCTCCTCCTCTCTGCTGATCTGCTGATTCTTTGCTTCAGATTCAGCACGGTGTTTGCAGACTTTGAACACTGTCTGTGTGTCCACTGTGTGCGTTTCCTTTGCCTTAACCCTCAAGAACAAACTGGTTAAATTTAGCTATTGTTATTTAACCCTGTGATACACATTTCAGATTAAGTAGCTTTGGTAGCTTGTTGGCTCGAAGCAGCGGCTATTAACGGAAAGGTCCCTCACTGTGACGCTGCTTTTTGTAGTATAAAACTAATTGTTCATTAGGATGGTGAAACCAAACTAATCTACAAAATTTTTTATCATCTGGTTTTTTTTTTTGTTTGTTTGTTTTTTTAATGTCAGGTTAGCTAAAAGTTTGCTTTTTATGTAGAAACAGCCTTTAGAATCAGACTTGCAAACAGTGTGATGCATTTTTAAAAAGGCAAAAAATAAAAAGCACAGAACCATAATCTAGCCATGAAATGCATTAAATGCATGCTTTCCACACATGCAGTGAAATAAGCAGGTGATGCCGTGCATGCCTAAAACCAAATCAGTTTTCATACAGGAGGACCGGGTATAGTAGAAGACACTGCTGTGTTCAGATGGTTTTACAGGACAGAGACTCAGATTTACTTCATTTAATTGTACGTAAGTATTTTATAAGATGAAGCTATACACCGCGTACGTGCACAGCTGTAAATTAAGTCAACGCCTTATTTTAATATAAATCTCCAGAAATTCTTGAAATTCTTCCCAGTTTTCCATTTGAGGCACATCAAACTAAACTGTGTGGTAGCAGGAAGTCAAATTTTAGTTCAGGGGAAAGGAATCAAAAGCAGACGCACCCAAAGCAATTCTTAATTTTTTGATTTTATGAAGTAGTTCACTGATTTAAAATCTTCTTATGTGGTTCACTCATTCATGACGTGTCTGAGAAGAATAGAAGTTTTAAAGAAGGAAAGAAATTTTTTGTTTGTTTTGTTTTTAGTAAATAAGGCACTAAAAAGGTATCTGGTTTCATTTGGCAAGTTATCGGGGTTATACAGATTTGTTTTTCTGCCTTTGTTGAAGAACGGGGAGGAACCACAGGAAATGAATGAGAGAGATGTGACTAAAGCCCCCCCAGGTGCTAGTGATCTGGAGACGTTGTGGCTCATGGTTGGCATCTTAACCCCTAACAAACGCAACCGCTACATCCATCCACCCGTTTCTTTTAACTGCTTATCCAGATTAGAGGAACTGAGGCTTATCCAAAGTGTCAGAGGGTGAAGATCGCAGCAACATATGACAAAGATCTGTTTTTTTAATCAATTGTGTGAATTGCAATTTGTTGTCTTCAAAAATACCACGATGCGATATTGTCGTAATCGGCAGTTAACAGTATTTTGCCGTGTGTGTGTGTGTGTGTGTGTGTGTGTGTGTGTGTGTGTGTGTGTGTGTGTGTGTGTGTGTGTGTGTGTGTGTGTGTGTGTGTGTGTGTGTGTGTGAGAAGTCCTGCCTCCCTCTGAGTGAAAACTCCTGTTAAAGATGCTAAATCAGAGGATGCTGATATTGAAGAATCATGTGATGAAAGGAAATCCATATTAAAGTTGTGTTTGGCAGCTGAGGGGCACAGATGTGAGATGAAGATACCGAAGAGCCACAGAGAAAAGATTAGAGGCATTAGGATTTAACCTAGCCAAAGGGTAGCCCTCACCCCCTTCACCCTCTTCACCCATGGGAGACCCATGCACATTGTCCCTGTGTTTACAGTGCTGGTTTTTCAGTGTGTTTGTGTGTGGTGGGGGGTGTCCCTGGTCACCGGTTGCATTCCTGCTCAGATCAGTGCAGTCAGGCATAGCACAATCAGAACGATGCCTCACAGCACGAACCGAGCACAAACAGGCACCCTGACAGATCGGAGAGAGTCAAGGTGGCACCAGTGAGGTCGTGAAAAAGAAAATGAAAAAAGCAAACTCTTTTTCTTCTTTTTCTCAGAGAGAGATGTAATGCCTGCAGCCATAAAGTCCTCGTTCAACTTGTCTTTGAAGTGCGTGCCTGATTGTGATTGCGTGTGTGGGTATGTGTCTGTGCTCGTGTGTGTGTGTGTGTCTTTGAAGGTTTTCTGTATGTTTCGACCTCTCTCATTTTAACATGAATACCCTCTCCTCTATAGACCTCCTTGCACATCAAAGCCATGCCCCGGCCTTCAAAGGCCTACCTTACATCTCTCTCTTCTGGCTGACCAAGAACTTAGTGTAAGCACTGCAGGGCACAACAGAGACACACACACATTGATGCTGATAGCTGCAGTATAACCCGATCACACACCAACCCCATATACTGCATGATGGGGAGAAGTAAAACAAGACTGAATCACTTTTAAAAGATTCAAACCACATTTTTGATCAGGAGGTCCTCCATTATTTTATCATTATTACTATTATTATTATTTTAGAATATATTTGTTTGATGCCTGTCAGTGCAGACTACAAGTGAATATTTAATCTCTCACACCATTTTATGAATGATAAATAATCATCGATGTTTAATGCTTGGAATATTTTTCCCTGCAGGTAAATGATAAATGTTAATGTGCCTTTTTAATGCGCCTCATTCAACACACCTCGCTATATATAGTAAATGTGGGTCGGTTTGCATGAAAAATTACCCTGTGCTCATTGTTTGCAATACTGTGGCTTACTTTATCTATTTACTGATAGAAAAGACTCTTAGACAACATTACTCGTAAGGGAAAACATGCTCTCGGCTGACCTACTTGCAAAAGATCTATAGTTATTGGAAACTGAGCACTGGCGTTCTTCTTTCTACCCACTGATTGCTACACCGGAAGCCTGGGAGTTTTAGGATTCAGAGCAGTATCTTAGCTGTTCCCAGGACTGCACTGCTCATCATCTCAGATGTTGAACCTGTTGTGTGTTCTCCTAGCCTAATATACCAAATTCCTCCACTCTGTCCACCATCTGTTCCACTGGTTCCTTCAGGCCCTGCTACTTCTCCGTCTTCTCGTGCTCCTTCTTTCTGATGTTATTGTCAGCTGGGATTACCACATCTGTCACAGCTGGCCTCCTCTGCTTCTCGTCAGCCACCGCTGTGTCTGGCCGGTTAGTCAGCAGCTGCTCGTGTGTCTGGAACTTGAAGTTCCACAGGGTCTCGGCTCTGCTGTTCTTAACCACTTTTTGCTACTCTGTGCCCGACTTTGATGTTTTTTCATAGCATATACTACACCTAGAAGACTTCACCGCTGCTTCTCTCTGTTATCTATATGCTTTCTGTTCAAAAGTGTGTTCTTGCTGGTTCCTCTCTGTTATGTGGCTAGGTCATGGTGCTGCATTGATGCTCTTTGGCTAAGAGAAGGAGGATTGTGGGAACTTTACCAAAGCTGTTATGCAGATGTACTTGCATGTGGTCCTTCAAAAACATTAAGAATCTCAAAGCTTTGTTGAAAAGCATCAAGTATGGCTTCAGTCAGTAGTTTTCATTGTTTTGCTTTGCTTCACTAGAAAGACTCTTGTGGTAACGCTTGTCTTTTCGTGGTAGAAGTTGTAACACCACAAACTTTAACAAGAGTAGCCCACATAACTGGTTGTGGGACATATTTTTGACACTGCCCCCTGCTGATGGTGCATAGCTACAACAATGTAGACGTGGGGTCTGCAAAGCCGCGCCGCACCGACACTTCCGGCGCACTACCATGCTGGGCGCATTCGCTCTCAGCACTTCTGCAGCTTTGCTGTTGTCACCTGGAAATGGGCCTTCCTGGATGGGTCATTGAGGCTTCTCAGATGCGAGCAGACCAGGCCTGAGCTCTGTCTGTCCAGCCGTGAGAGTCTGTAACAAGAACATGTGAAATGTATCACTTCCTTTACACTGCCCAATCCATCCATCCTGTTGTCTGTCTGTTGAAGTCGGAATTTTACTGAAGCAGATGCCTGCAGCGCTTACAGTGTGTCTGCTAAAACTAAATGTAAATACATCATTTTATGATGTTAATAAGATTTTTCCTGCCGCATGCAGTGCATGCTTTCCTTAGATTTATTTGCGTTGTTAAATGTTCTAATTAATGTAAGTTAAAACGGCTAAATGTTCAAATATATTTAAAGTAAAATGAAATCTGCAAAGTTTTCAGGGACATTTGTCCATACATCTGCTTTTTAAAAAAAAAATATTTTTGAAAGGCATTTTTCGTGTATGAAACTTTTCTTTTAATTTTTTTTTTTTTTTAAATTTAATATATGAAAGCGTTTTTGTGAGCTGGGAAAATGGTTGATTTTTTTTTTCTCTCTCCTGGTATTGTAAATATTTCAGAGCAGTTTGTGATTTTTCTGCATCAAACAAAGGCTCATCGTGACATTTTGCCTTTATACCTTTTGCTTTTCTCTCCTCCACCTCATTTCTGAGGAATGTAGGAATCTCTCCCACAAATACTTACTTATTATTGCTTTATTTACTTGTGAGCACACACACACAGATTTAGGGCCTCATTATGCAGGAATGTGTAGCATTTCTTTGGATTGTGTGTGAGTGTTGATGTTGAGATGCTGCACTGTAGCAAAGTAAAGATAGTGCTCTTTAGAACCTCCCTGACAATTTCTTCTGGCTAATGACGCTCAAGTCTTATCAATACTCGGCCAGCTCCTCCCTTTGGCCTTCATCGCAGCCTCACCCATACAGGCTTACAGACGTACTCAAACCGTAGCCTTGTGACCCTAAAAACTCCTCCAGCACATATTTTGTTTGCAGCTTCTCTTACTGTAAACTATTGGACCCACCATACACACACCTTGCTGCTAGCACCACCCCTTAGTAAAGGTGCATGTTTAGGGTGTGAGAATTAGAGGTTTAAGTGCAGGATATGGCAGCCCATAAGAACTAACTGCAGGATATAACAGCCTCTATGTGTTTAGGAGAGTCAGAGGGATGAAAAACAATTTAAATTTTTTTTTTAAAAGTGTCATGTTTCTCACCTAGGTGATTATCGTGGGTAGAAACCTGTCACTGCTC
Organism: Rhamphochromis longiceps; assembly: GCF_057381845.1. Taxonomy (NCBI): domain Eukaryota; kingdom Metazoa; phylum Chordata; class Actinopteri; order Cichliformes; family Cichlidae; genus Rhamphochromis; species Rhamphochromis longiceps. The sequence continues at coordinate 19,120,076 of NC_140562.1, forward strand.
AATAATGTCTGTGTGCCTTTACAAGCAGTCGGCAGCATTAAAACTCGGGTTTGATGATTTTATTGCGAGGCTAAGAGCTTTTTGTTTGCTTTTCCAGTTAAAGTGATGCGGTTCAACAGAGAGCGCGCTGCACCAGATGTGAGCCAGGAAGAGCTTTCACACACCTACAGCGTCACCAACGCACCGACTGAGACGGGATTCAGGTACAGCAGTTTCACTCAGGCACCCACAGAAGTGTCGCTGTGCTCAGATTTAAGTTTCCTCTGTGGAGACACATGAATTGAATGAATGTGATTTTAAGCCATAGCAGCATGAGTTTCCATTTTAAAAGGGATCAGTTTAAGAGCATCTCCCGTGATCGGTTTACAATTTACCTCACATTCAGATGGTAAAGATTACAAAATAACTTTGGTAAAAAGTACAATTTTATGATGTTAGTGCTTGGAGATGCAGTCATGTGGGCCTGATGAGGCACAACATGAGACTTGGTGCATGTTTTACAGGCTTCCTTTGTGATCTTTTTGTTTGTTTGTTTTGTTTCATAGTGAATTAAATGTTTCAGTGAGTGAGGTGCTCTAATATGTGCAGACTTTAATTTCTTACTGAAACAAGCAAGCCCTGGCTGGTAGCATATGTTGCTTCCAAACCTGTGTATATACAATCAGATACCAAAACATGTGAGACAGGGTCATGTGTAGCATCCAGTCTTCTTTTAACAAGTCTGTAAACATCTGGGCACTGAGGAGAGGAGCTGCTGGAGAGGAATGTTGTCTCATTCTCGTCTAATACAGGATCCTAGCTGCTCAGTCTTGGGTCTTATTTTCCATTTAATGACTGGCCAATTTTAATTTTTTTTATATTATGTTTTTTTTTATTCGGGTAAGATCTGACCTGTAGGCCAGTTAAGCACCTGGACTCTTCTGCTACAAAGACATGCTGTAGCAGTAGATGCAGTGTGTGGCTTAGCATTGTCTTGCTCAAATATGGAACGTCTTTCACGAGTAAGACGTCACCTGGATGGGAGCACGTGTCACCCCAAAAGCTGCGTGTATACCTTTCAGCATTGATGATGGCTTTCCAAATGTACATTGACACTAATGTACACAAAAGATGCTTACTTTTGAACTGAGCGCCGAAGCAAGCTGGATGCTCCCTCTGCTCTTTGGTGTTGTCTGCAGAAAGACTTTCAAATTTCAATTCGTCTGACTACAGAACAGCTTTCCACTTTCCCTCAGTCCATTTTAAATGAGCTTCGGCTCGGAGATGATGGCGGCATTTTTGGACCCTCACACTCTTTTTGAAGATTTTGTAGACATTTTTTTTTTTTTTTTTTTTATTGCTGCATAGTTTGAGAAATACTTGAGATAACCCTCAAGGCTGGTATTCTTGTATGAGGATCTTTTACAAACTCTTATTTTTGTTACAGAGGAAGCTCTAATCTGGAGGAGGTGGTGGAGAAACAGGCCGATCTGATCGAGTACCTGAAACAGCACAACACCATACTGAGCAAGAGGCTGCTCAACCTCACCGCACAGCACTAACCACAGTTTGGCCTCTTCCTCGATGCCAGACGAGGACACCCTCCAACACTCTGGGGAAAAAGAGCCTGATCATTTAACTCTACAAGGAATTTTAAAAAAGCAATTGGAGGCTTTAAAAGAAGGGGAAGCTGTGGGCAAATGCACCTGTACACACAGACTGAGTGAGAGGGCTCCTCTGTGGGGCATCTTCACCTGAAATGGACAGATAATGGAGGAGGAGGTGAACTGAAAGCGGGAGGGCAGTTAAAGAGGCAGAGGGGAGAAGTCGTGGGTCACAGATCAGAGGTGGGCGGGGGGGTTATCACTGTGCCACGACCCCCGGTGACCCACGTGTGCTGCCGCTTTTTGTTGCTGTGAAAGAAACAGAGCGGTGAAATTGTTCTAAAGATCATCTTCACCGAGCAGGGAGAGGTTGTCACTTATCAGCATCAAACTAAACGAGAGCGGTTAAACCATGCTGTAAAACGTGTAAGTGCTTTTTATGTATCTAAAAATGTGTGTGCCGGTGGTTTATTTGGGGAGTGTGTTTCTTTGTTCAGTCACTGGAATCGTTTGTGATCAGATTTCAATAAATCTTTAATATTCTTGTGATTTTTAAAGCCTTTTCACTGCGAGAGTTGAGACTGTATCCAAGTATGTGGCAACTGCTTTGTTTTTGTCGGCGAGTGTTTATCTTGTGTGATGTGGTGCAAGAGCACGAAACAATAGAAACACAGCAGTGTCAACATCAGCTGGAGTAAATGCCTTCTCCCTCTTCGCTTAAAACTCCCAACAGTCACGGGACTCTACACTAATGAAATGTGGAGATTGTCATTTGAAGCCTTGGTGTTTGTTCCGCATTGTGTCTCCTTTATGCTCCGGCATCCGTAACTCCACAGGGAGCGCAATATTTACAAGGGCTTTCCCGTGTGGCTCCAGATGAGAGTGCAGATTTAATAGGAGGCCTTCAGGTAGCAGGATCCCCCGTTTGATACGGGGCATTTAATAAATATATATATATATATATATATATATATATATATATATATATAATTTTTTTTTTTTTTTAAACCTGTTTTGTCAAGAGTTAAGTGTAATCTGGATGTAGTGCATTGCATCTTTAACACAAACACAATCAAAACAGTTTTCTTTTTTGTTTTTATTAAAAAGTAATTCAATAAACATCTGAACATACAATATAAACAATTTGTAGCTATACTAGGGGTATTTACAGCTCTTTGGTCCGCAGCTTTTTAAATCGATTATTGAATATACTTGATGATATTGATTAAAAGCTCTCATGCTATTTTCCCCGTTTTATCATTTGGAAGGAGCTCAAAACTGGCCGAGCCCAGCTCTGTGGTCGCCCAGCTGTTGTAGCTTTTCATGGTTTAATGAATATTCAGATTCTTGCTGCAGAAGCAGATACATGTACATTAAAGTCTGTGGGTGGCATCTTTGTGGAGTCCCATATCTCCCCTTCTTTCATGGGCTCCAGCCGTGATGTTTCTGCCACAAACTGCGGTCCATATTCACATTTCTCTCCTCGAGTCTTCCCCATTGCAGTTCTCCTGACCTGTAATGGATAAAAACAGCATTTAGACATAAAGTCACCTTGAGTCCCCTCTTTCACCTCCTCCCAGTTCAGTTTGTGAGATTTATGTCCTCTGTTCTTCGTAAACACTAATCACACACACGCTTTTCCTGACTGCCAACCTGCCGGCCACGTAGCCTGTTTTTGTTAGGCTCGGCTCATAACCTCCTGCTATATATGAACACATGCATGAGTGAATGTCTCTTACCTCAAGGGAAGGGTACTCTGGAGTGCAGAGGCAGGCAGCGTCTGTGTGGGCAGTGGTGTCTGTGGTATTTTTTCCTCAGGTTCAAGAAATCTGGAGTAAAAGAGATGGTTTGATTGTAGATGTAAACAGATATTTAATTAAATTAGACTGCTATCAGGCAAAAAGCTGCCCATTCATGCGGTCTGCAGGTGGATGCCTGGCATATATAATTTTGAACCTTCTGCAACTCTATAACCTCTCCTGACCACTTTAAGAGTTTCTTTTTTTTTTTTATTGCAACCCATTTACAAACAGCTGGGACACACTCACCTAACACGTGATTATTTTTATACGTCCCTAATAAATCCAGACTGCCAGCCAAGCCCAGGAAGAGATAAACCGCCAGATGACTTTATGACTCCCCTCCCACCCCCTCTGCCTGTACCTCTGAAAGAAGCTGCCCCCCACCCCACCCCACCCTGAAGGTAGCCTGCTTTATACTTGCCACTGCTACTCCATGTCATGTAAATAAAGCACGGGTATTTGCATGAAGTTTTAACACTGTCATTAACAAAAGCGCTCCGGAGCGCATTCCAGCCGGGGACAAAGGGCCCACCGGTCCGCTTTGCGGATACCCCGGCGGCGCTCCGCTGTCCTCCACTCCTCCTTTTATCCTCTCATCATCGTGTCCTCGCCATCAGCACATGAACCTATATCACGACCCGAGGCACAAAACCTCCCCCTTTAACAGCAGCCGCCCCCTCCCCTTTTTTTCTTTTCTTTTCTTTTCTTTTTTTTTTTGCATCTGCGCAAAGATAACCGCAAAAAAAGTCGAGAATTTGCGGGGGAAAGCGCACCTGCTACGAGGCAGTACCCCCCATCTGTAATAAGGAAAAAAAACGTTTTTTTTTCCTTATTACAGATGGGGGGTACTTATTTGTGGTCAGGCTAAAAGGAGGCTTTAAAAAGTGCTTTTCCTGCATTATGCGAAATCAATAAATACCGACACTTAATTATCAGTGTCACTCAGCTGTAATTTGTTTATGAGACTGGAGCCTTTGAGCTGAGGAAGCTTGATTCCACCACTAAAAGTTTCATTTATTTATTTCCAAATAGTCAAAAAAAAAGTTTGACCTAATAACTCAAAACTGAGAAAAATAATTTCAAGTTACCGGGTGAAAATCTTTGAGATAATAACTGTAAATATTGACTATTTAACTTTTTCACAACAATTTTCACAACAAGCAGTGAATGCATCACCACTGTTATAAAGAAGTAACGTCCAACATCCCGTCAATAATTGGCCGTCAAATTATCTCGCGCACTTTTAACATTGCTTAGGTTAAAACAGAAAAATAAAATAAACTTTTCTATTAAAAGTTTTAAGTCTGTTTAACTCATAGGGTTAAGCTAATCTGTTTTATTAGTGACAGTTAACTATAGCTAACATAGTCCAAGCTTGTTGCTATGGATGCGAGTTTAAGGGTCAGTGCGCAGTGATTCAGAACGCTGCTGACCGGGACTATGTTTTGGTCCATGTAACTGGTTGTAAAGCTTTATTTATGTATTTATTTTTCTTTAAAAAAAAAAGAAGTTTTATCGTACCTAGCAGACATTACTAACGTTAACGTTCAGATTTATAGGCGTCCCCCTTTAAAAGGACACCTCTGGGTGGTGAAGTCTGAGGACGCTTACCTGGCTTGGCAGAGGAGACCGATGCTGCCATGACTGCGAGCAGCATGAGAAGGTAGAGCAGGTTGAATATCCTCATAGTTAGGTGGCAGCTGGTTTCAGGAGCTGAAACTTATGATAATTTTCACAAATAATTCCGGAGAGTCCCTGTAGCTCAAATCCGGACTGGAGATGCTGAGTGTCTTTCAGATTTGCCCCTCTTCTCTTTTCAGTCAGGAAATCCTCCTCTGGGAGAATCCAGTACGAACAAGTAGATCTCTTCTGAGGATAATCGCTATGTCCCTGAAGGAATGTGTGTGTCCAGAGTGATTGTCTCTGTGTCTGAGAGCGAAGTGACAAAGGTGCTTCTCCCCCTTCCTCCTTTATACAGCCTTTTTTAGAGGGAGGGGGGTGGGTGGGTAGTTCCCACAACAGCCCCCCCCCCCCATACACACACAAACTCTCTATCCCTCAAACACACACACACAAACACACATTTCGGCACATGTAGAGGGGTAATTCAAATGACAGGAAGCCCCCTCCGTGCACCCTGAACTGCCCCTTGAACACACACTCATGCTGCATGCTGTATTTTGTGTGCGCAAGTGGCTGATATTTTCAAAGAGAGCGGAGTGAGCAGGCAGGGAAGATTTATCACCTGTAACATTAGAGCAAAGATTTAAGAAGCTGTGACTGGAAATAGCAGGTCCTCCAAGAACCAGATCCCGCCTAGCTCTCTCCTGCCCCCCAACAGATGAAGACACACACACACACGCGCACACACACACATGTATACATCTGGAGCTTTTGGGTGTTGAGGTGGTGGGGGCAGCGGTCCTCTGAATGAAATCTAGGGGACGGCAGACTAATGATGGCCAAAGACGTCTTAACTGTCTGTGTAGATCTTGTACTGTCTCTGAGTGACAGCATGAAGGCCTGCCTCTGTAATGTTGGCTTTTAGTTGGTTGTTTCTCTCATCACATGGATAAACCATTACAGTTAAAAAAAACAACCCACAATATCCAGGTGAACTTGATAAATATCTTATAGCACAAGGATAACCAGAGAAGTAAACAAAGCATTCTGTGGCTAACTTGTATAAAGATTGTTTAGTTATTCTTATTTTTCTGGCGTCATCCGATGAGAGGGAGCAGCAGAACCTCAGCAAGGATTTTTAGAGTGGGAAGGGGGAAGGGATAAAGTCTGGATTTTTAACTGCATCACAGCTTTTCCCACTGATAAAATACATTATTATTATTATTATGCCAAAAATGATTAAATAATCATTAAATAATATATTTTTTTTACAATGGATCCACGGTGAAATTAAAAATGAATACATAAATCAAATAAAGCAGAACTTTGCACATTTAAAAGCCCAAAGAGTGGTGCTGACAGGTTTTTCATTTACAATAGCAGCATTTCTCTCGGCTTTGCTTCTTTTGTTTGGTTTTGGTAAAAAGAGTCTGTATTGTATAAGCGCTGTTTTTATTATGCCACATTCCAAGAAATATCCAGCCCTGCGTGGGTATCCGGGTAGCCCATCGTTGGGGTTTCCTGCAGCAGGTAACCCACTTCACTTGGCATTAGCTCTGCAGTCACCGGCTGCGCGCGGGGGGGACTCATTAGTGTGTCTGCTGACGGCCGTCTCTGTGGACTGAGTCTCTCCATTCAGCACCCAGCTAATGAATTAACACATTAAGATGAAATGTCAGCCGTTACATGTGAATGAGGATTAGAGGAGCAGCAGGACACTAATGGACCGCAGGGCTTGAAACAGTCAGAGAGTCTCTGAACGAGCACCTGGGCCGTCAGCTCCTTCAGCTCTCAAGAATAAAGCCAAGGCCAGGGTCTTTGTGTTTTTTAGTGTTGTTTGTCGGTGTCACATTTTGAAATGTTGCCTTTTATTGCTTTATGATGTTTGCAAAAATGCTCCTTGAAATGACAGAGATTCTTCCCCAACAACACACAAACACACACATTCATCCTGCTGCAAACACTCTGCTGAGGTATGTAGTTTGTTTCTGTGGTGAGCTGCACTTTGCATATCAGCTGCCTTTGTCATTTAAAAAACTTTTATTTTCCCAATTTGAATATGCTTATTTGGTCTCAATTGTCATTCACAGCCACCTGGTATCCACTGCCTGCTAACTCCTGCCAGACCTCTGCCTCTCTGTGTTCCTCACTTTCTGTCTACCTGCCCTTTGGAGTAAGAGAGTAAGATTCATACCAGATTCTCCCACCAGGTCTTCGCTGCAGAGCGTGTTGTAATAATTTGCCCTTATAAAAGGGATTATTCGTGTTTACGAGGATTACCCAGCCTGCTTGAACACACCCCCGTGAGAGAGGCACACACAGACTGGGCGAGCTCTCACACTGCTGCAGTACCCTGGCAGGGCTGCAGGTGAAGCTTGTTCTTTTGTGGCGTGAGAGCCATCTTTGGTTACTTAAACAGTGCAGTGCATTTTTGCATTGTATGAAGTGTTTAACAAACAACAAGCCCAAGATAACATGTGAAGATAATGAGTTGACATCGATAGAAAACAGAACAGCTGCAAATCCACTTTTGCTGTGGAAATGACTGAGAAGGATGAGCATTTATCTAAATTGTTTCTTTCTGCTTTGCTAAAACAGCATCAGGATGTGTGCTTTATGTGTTCATGTGTGTGATGGAAACCATTTGGAAAGTGGATTTACCTCTCTGAGTGTAAAGTAACCAAAATGCTGTCTTGCTACTTGTATCTGCGCTAAAACATCAGCCTCTTTTTGGATTAGAGCAAGAATTTTATTAGCTGATTAAATACTTTTTTGTCAGCAAAAAGTCTCAAAAAATTAAATTAGACAGACTACTGAAATTGTAAAACTCAAAAGTCTGAGTTTGGGCAGTTAGTCCAGCATAGCAGTAAACGTTAAAAGATTTTTTTTTTGACATTTCAGAACCATGATGTGACTAAATGAGGAAAAATAGCTGGTAGCAAATTATTTGCAGCCTTATGTGTGACCATTTATTTGAAGCATTCCCAAGTACCAGCCCCGTTATTAATCCCGTCGCTCAGCGTGCTCATATTTTAGTTCAATGTGTGCCTGAACTCAGCAGGCAGTGTGCTCTGAATTAGTGTGCAGCTCAGAAAACAGTTGGACTGCAGGGCTGCTGTTATTACGAGTGTTAACAGCAGTCCTGGTTTTCCCAGCAGCTGTACTGACTTTACAGCGTCTCCTCCCCTCCTCTTAAAGTTTCACTTTCTTCTTTTCCTCTGTCATCATCTCTTGACCGGGATCAGCAGATAAGGAGCTTTCTTTATCTCTGACAAAACTTGCTTGGAAGAACAGTGCTCCATAAAATGCCCCTGTAACTTTTAGACTTGGGTGATCATTAGCACATATCATTAAAACACTGAAATGGTAATATAAGGTACATGCTGTAGATGGGTGACCAGTAGAACTTTTTAGTGAGGTTTTTTCCCCATTGAGCTTCCAGATCACCGTTCTTGAAAGTCTTTTCAACTTCGCTGGAGGCATAAACAAAAGACAGGTCATCCTCTCAGTTCCTTAGCACACTATTTTCAAACATTTATCTAGCGCACAGTTAATGTGGCAAATCAACGCCCATTTTTTTATACTTGATATCAATCACATAGGTCGATACTGATGTTTAGCTGATGTACAGCTGTAGATTTGATGATGGTTGCGGATCTGGTGATTCTCTGTGCCACAGTTTTTAATTTTACATTAGAGATAGAACAAAATAAACCCAATAAACTTCCCATCTTTATTTTCAGACTATTCATACACAACTGCCTTTTACATTAGAACATAGTTATATTAAAAAATCATGAGCAGCGGGACTGCTCAATGGTGATATTGAAATATTTCATGACCAATATAACACAGTATTATGATTTATCAAGGATTTATTTTGCTAAAAACAAAGATACCAGAACCAGTCGGCTTAACGGAAATATTTAGTTATAAATATTTTTCATCGTAGGTTCTCAGATGTAAAGATTTAGCAGTTGGGCTACATGTTATAATAGAAAGCTGAACACATTTCCATTGTACACACTGCTGGTTGTTCAAGAAAGACAATGTGAATGAGTTCTGAATTTCTGGGAAATTTCTGGGTGATTTGATACAGAATGGATTACATGAGAAAAAAATGAAGGCCAATATAGGCATATAGGTTGTTATAAGCCTTGTTGCAAATACTGCTGGGCTGAAAATAAAATAAAAACAAATATTGGCATTATAAGACCACGATTTCACAAATAGTCCAAAGATTGCATATAATTATGACCTCCTTGTGCTTTATATGGAAGAGTTTATGTTTGTTTCTTTTTAAGAATGATCACCCCTCTCTTTATAGGATGGTTTGCACGTGAGATGTTTCCATAGTCTAAGGTCTTATGAATCAAAGAGCTGACGTGATGGCCGGAGCTTGTGTGGGTTGTTCTGTTTCTCATTCAGGAGCAGAGTGTAGGTGATGAAACGAGTGGCCATAGTTGAAATGTGCCGTGATGTCTGAATTTGTAGGGGTGTGTCCTTGCCCTTGTGTCTTTGTGCACGGGTGTGGATTGTGGCCTGGTGAGTTCATTGACCATCATTAGAGTGATAGTGGGTCTGTTGTCATGCCACAATATCGTCAGTGTTAATGAGGGCTGTAGCCATCCAGCCAGAGCTTAATTACTCTGAAGACCCTTTATCTCTTCAACAGCCCAATACTAACCTCAATGGCTGCATATACACATGAACAGGAGCGCACACACACACACACACACACACACACACACACACACACACACACACACACACACACACACACACACACACACACAGGATCATCATTACACACCAAAGACGCTGGCTTTAAAAGAAAATCTTCCTCAGTTGCTTTATTCTGGAGCTCCTCCTCCGCTTCATGTCAACAGCTAGACGGCTGACTGCAGAGGATTGATGGAGGGCTTAAGGGTCGAGGGGCGTTCTCCACAGGGAGCAGCCTCTAACCCCCTGGGATGTCACCCCACGAGGGCTGCAGGGGCTGAAAGTCACTTGGTTTGTTAAATCCTAACTCAGACATCACGGCTTGTCAGAGATCTGTGCATCAGTGTTCGGCTCTGTCTGGTTCTTCAGCTCCACGGCATTTAACTCTACCTATTTTTCTGTGGCCTCAGTTCAGAATTCAGCTGATGCTTTTTTAAAACTGGAGATGGAGCTAAAGAGCAAATTATCATAGAGGAAAGAAAAGATGTGGTGTTACAGTGATAAACTGTACAAACAGGATCTTTGCTCTACAAGTTTATCTAATCGTCCTCTCCAGATACCTGAACAAATACGCTGAGATCACGTTATGCTGTTAGCAATTTGTGTTACACTTCTAAATGATTACCTTCAGCCTTATAACAATACTCATAACTCACGAAGCTGTATAATTAATAGGGTACAGTTTATTGCCACCTTATCTTTATTGTGGGAACCTACTGTAATGGGCATTGCGTCAACACTAATACAAAAAAAAAGAAGAACAGTAAGCGGTGTTTTCAGTTTTGCCTTCACTCAGCTGGGGTTTATAATGTTTGCTTTATGTGTTCTGTCCAGCTTCTTTGATGATCACTCTCTGCTTCCTGTTACATGGCTGCAGTTTCTTCACTTCATAGACATCTTTTTCTGAGATAGAGCATAGATAATCGGCGTTAGAGAGGCTGACGTTGGTTTCTGTGGTGATATCAGAGGCTAAATGTGTACCTGGCCGGGCTGCCTGTGGTTGAAAACAGACTGAAGCCAAACTGAAGAGAGTGAAGATGATGAAGGCAACGATGATGAAGGTCAGCTCAAAGCCAGTGAATGGCAGTTCCATCTACACAACTATACAACACAAAACAGGACTCATTTATACAGAGGAGTGAAGAAATTACTCTTTGCCACAGTGTAGCTTCACTGTATAATTTTATGCTCAGGCACAGACAGAGCTACCACACAGGCTCATTTCCACGCCTAAAGCTGGAATTACTAAACCCACACTGGCAAAGCTGGAACATGCAGACTACTCATAGAAAGGATCTCTTTTTTTTATTTCTTTGCACAGTCGAGGAGCGTATCAGGTCACATTTCAGTGCGTGTTATACCTGTATAACCATGCGCGTGACAAACAAACAATCTTGAATCTAGCTCACTAAACTTCTTGCTTCTAATTATACAGTCACCAACCACTATGCTGGGTATACCTGTTCAACTGCTTGTTATAGAAAATTTCTAGTCAGCCAGTTAGATGGCAGCAACTCAGTGGATTTAGATTCCACTGAGTTGATAAAGATGACCTGCTGAAGTTCAAAGTGAGCATCAGAATGAGAAAGAAAGGCGGTTTTAATCTTTTCAAATGTGTTATGTTGTCAAATGGGGGTCTGAGTATTTCAGAAGCTGCTTAAATGCTAGGATTTTCCCACACAACCATCTCTACGGTTCACAGAGAATGGTGAGAACTTTGAAAGAGATGCGCTACAGCAGCAGACTTCTGCCACTTCTGTCCTTAAGAACAGGAGGCTATATTTCACACGGGCTCACCAAAATGTGACAATAGAACGTTGTAGAAATGTTGCTGATCTGATGGATATCAATTTTAGCTGCAACATTTGGGTCACAGTTTGGTGTGGTGTGAAAGCATGGATCCATTTTGCCTTGTATCAACTGTTCAGGCTGCTGGTGGTGGGAGATGTTTATTTGGCATGCTTTAGCCCCATTAGTACCAACTGAGCATGTTTTTAAATGCCACAGTCTCCCTGAGTATTTTTGCTGACCATGTCCACTCTTTTATGATGACAGTGGACCTATCTTCTGGTGGCTGCTTTCAGCATGATAACACACCATGTCACAAAGGTCAAATCATCTCAAACTGCTTTCTTGAAAATGACAATGAGCGCATTGTACTCAGGTGGCCTCCACAGTCACCAGACCTGAATCCGATGGAATGTGGTTGAACCGACAACTATCAGCTGTGTGATGCTATTGTGTCAGTATGAACAAATCATCAATCAATATCAGGTTGAATTAAAGCGGCACTGTACCGCAAAATGAATACTAACATCTACCTTATGAAGTGGCTGGTAAGTGTATACTTCTAAGATTAAGTTATGGACTATGTGTATTCATGAAAATGGGGCGCATTTTAAAATATTAAACTGTAAACTGCCCAGCAAATCAGGCTGTAAGTGAGTTCAGTAGACGATTTTTTTTTTAAAGGCTTTTGCAATCCTTCGAGTGCAGTTCTGCATGCACTGCCACCAGAGGGCTGTATAAACTTGGAATTGGCATTACATTCGAGACTTCTCTGCTTTATATTCAGCTTGAAATGTGAGAATTCACACAACCTCAGCAGTATCACCTGCTGGGTTTAGAAAGTTAAGAAATGTACAGTGGTATCGCAGTATGAGTGGCAGGCTGAAACTCCAGGCCGGGCTCCCATGAATAAAACAGTCAGTGTGAAAAATCAAAGAAAAAAGTACAGTCACTGAAGTTTCAGGGACTTTCTGTGAACTTAACATCAGTGAATAAATTTTTAATCTTCAGCAGAGTTTCAGAATCAAACATCCTTTATTATATTCTTTTTGTTTTAACTCTTTAGCCATCACGTGTCAGGTAAGCAAAATAGTTATAGATTTACATGTTTATGAAAACACGGCTGTCAAACAAGAGCTGGTGCTGAATAACAGAGCATTTTTATGTTGTCACAGACAGGCTGAATGAATCAGTGTAGCCAACCACAGATGGCCTGTGATTCCTACATTTTTCTCTCTGTAAATGTAGGCATTCACACTAGCGATAGCCTTTGAGCCTTGGCACAAGTGATTCATACTTCTCATTTCAATAGAGTGATCAGATGGCTCGCTCACAACCTGCCAAACACACCTTTTGTTTTTGACCTAGATTTTTCAACTGCCTTCCAGTATCAAAGGTAACCGTCAGTGGGTAGAAGAAAACATCCTTGAGCAACTCAAAGAGGAGGTACAAGAAAAGAGTGAATAAGAAGAAGAGCAGGTACGGTTAAGCTTTTAAAACTTACTGGTAGAAGCAGCTGCTTACAGATCTAGGTTAGATAAAATCCTTCTGTCTTCACACTCTCACAAAGAAAGCAGGCACGAGATACTGACTTGACACTGTTTGTTAAAGCAGGCGTTTCTTTGTTCAGTCCTTTTTTTTTCTTTTAAAATGTGTAGTGTAGGCCACTCCCCTATGGCTCATCCTGGAGGATGCAAGATCCTTTAACAAAGTACACATGCACTTGTGTTCAGAGGTTATCAGTTCAACTTTTTGTCTGGTAACCAACAGGTTCACACAGGAGGGGGCTTTGACTGTCACATTCTCAGAGGGCTGCTTTTCCCCTGTGAATCTTCTGTATCTGAATCATAACCCTCATCAAAGTCAGACAGTCAGCACATCGTTTTGTGGGTTTGTGTTAGTCGCTGCAGAAAATGGAAACAGAAAGTTAATTGCTTTGGTTTTTCACCTCAAAATGCAATACTTTATCACAGATCTGGTCACATAAAATAATAATGATTTATTAATAACATTTAATAATTAATGTGATGCCAAACAAAATAATTTGACCATCTTTCATGTTGTAGGCTATTAAATATAAATGTTTAAAAAAATGGACCTATCATAATCGAATCTTAGAATTAAATGTAATAATGTATGTATGTATATATATATATATATATATATATATATATATATATATATATATATATAAATAAAAATCTATCAAATATGATTTATACATTTGATAGAAATTGTGTGGGGTTCATTCATGATAGTAGATCGTAAATAGATATATAAGAATCTTATATCCTGCCTGGACAGTTTGCCTTGTGATCTAGTGGTAGTTTTTTTTATCTGAAGCATTCTCTAAGTGGAAGTATAAATGAACCAATGGAAAAAAAATATAATACATTTAATATAATAATAATTTAATATCACTAAAACATAAAATATATAAAACAAAGCAGCAATTCCAGTCAAAGGAAGTACAAATGAAATACAAAGAGAACCTTATTGTGTGAAAATAAGGTTAAAGATAACGCTTCAAAGCTGAGGTTCATAATTAGACGGGTTTGTCTTAACAGGAGGAAGATATAGAAAGTTCAGTTATGTGGAAATAACTCTCAGTTATGTGGAAATAACTCTCAGTTATGTGGAAATAACTCTGTTATGTGGAAATCCAAATCTCGTTAAACATGTGTGCCACACGTGCTTAATGCTTGCAGAGTTGACAAACTTCACTAAGTTGATGACAAAAATTTCCTATATGTATGAATGTATATATGTATTTATATATTATTATTATTTGAAATGTGTAATCATTTTTGAAGTACTTTGGTGCTCTAATATTTTGCTATTTTACCTAAGTGTGAGTGCAGACGCTAAGTCACAGTCCAGACATTAGTGTATGTGTGTGTGTGTGTGTGTCTTGGTTGTACCATTTGACTGTCCACATTCCTCATTGAGCATCCCTCCAAGTGTGAAGAGGGCAAAAACCAGGAGAGAAAACATGATGGTCAGCATCTCCAGCTCAGCTAATGAAGAGGCCATCTATTTACGCCTGCTCCCACAGCTGTACATTGATAGTTTCATCAGTGAGATCATCCAACATCATATGACACAGCAATTGAAAATGAGGGAGAAACACTTACTTAGCGAAGTAAAGAAGCTTGTGGATGTTGATCATCACGCAGCAGCTGCATTACACGACACACACACACATACACTTTATGTCCTCTCTGACACACTCTCTCTCTCTCTTTCTCTCTCTCTGTGTCATGCACTTGCAAGAGCTGTGAAGAGCTGACTTACACATCCCCTCTCAAGTTTAAGTGAGATCATATTAACCGTAATTATTAATGGTGCCCTGAGCCTCCCCTGAATGTGTGTGTCTGTGTCTCTGTGTGTTTTACACAGAAAGTTCTAACTCCAAAAGCATGCATTTTGTTTTCAAGCATGTTGCTTTTCCTGGGTTTGGGTCTTAAACAGTGAGATGAAGAGCTTTGTGTTTCCTCAGTAACTGAACCTCTCTGTGGAAGAAAATGTTTTTTCTCAAGGCTTGTGATGTGGTAAAATTGTATGCTGAAACCATGCCCAACTTCAGTGCGAGCATCCAGTAAACACATGCTTGTATTCTTTTAAATGTACACTGACAAACTGAAGCTTTGCAGACTGTAACTGATAAAGGAATGGTGTTTGGAAAATGTGGAACCACAAAGAGTATTAATTCTGATTACCATTGCCATTATATGTTTTTGTGGTGATGTTTATTTTAGTATGTATGTGTCAGTAAAAAGGATGTGGGTGGGCTTATCTGGGGCATTTCTTTGACCACCACTTCTTTAAAACCAAGGCTGTCACTGCTCTTAGCATGCAGTCGATGTTCTTGTGGTACAGCTCATGTGCGTTCTGCAAAAGAATCAGGAAATAAAAGCATAAGAACAGATAGTTTGAGCGGAGATATTATAGGAGCAATAATCTTGAATTTAAAGCTTTTAGGGTACTTTTGGAACAGCAAAGATGGTGGTAGAAGCAGAACAGGAGAATGAAAATAGAGGTTTTAAGATTGTATTCCAGGGTCATAGTCATCAAAATCAAAGCAAATGTAACTGTTGACTTTGTGCATTCAGTTTTAATCTCTTAAAATTAAAGTTAATTTAGATGGTGCTTTAAAATAAATCCACAAATAAGTGTCTGGAGTGGTTTTGGGAAGCTTCTGAATGCTGACACTTGCTGCTTGTCAAACTATGGGTCACTGCTCATGAAAATCATTCCACACAGGAAATCTTGCAGTCTGGAGAAGTGAGAAACTAACAAACTGGAGACAGAAAGTTTAAGTTCAATTCAACCAAAGCACAAGAGCATGTTCATTAAAAAAAGAAGGATTTTAAAAGATTCAAACCACTTAACTTATAACCTATAATAATAATAAATAAAATACTGTACATCCCAAGGTAGTTTGGATTTAGGATATAGTTTTGAATGCTTTAATAAAAAAAACAAAACACAAAAAACACCTTCTTTTGAGAATAAATGCTTGCTGATCATCCGTAAAAAGCCAAACATAGAACTATTTCTATGTCCCCTGAGATGTGCTATTTGTAATCTTCTGAATTTTATTGTGCATGTAGGCAGTTTGTGAACTCCACACTAACTCTGTTGAAAAAATGGTGGCATGTAGTGATTCTGCAAGTCTTAAAAACCCTGTATTTGGTTAGAAACAATGCAAAAACAATGTATTTAAAAATAAATCTTATTTTATATCTTATATGTTACGACCCGGCTCGAAATGACCGTAACAGGAGCGGGGTGTCCCATGACTTCCCACGCCCAAACAGACACAGTCACAGCATCGGACTTTTAACAATAGTTTATTCACAACAATGGTAGTGGCAGTGTATAATTTCGGGGTGAGCTAAGGCCAACACAACAAACAAAACTCAACCTAGGCTTCGGTTCCCCTCTGACCTGTTCAAGGAAAAGAAAAGAAAGAAATAACACAGTCTGACCTCCCTGGTCTAAAAACACAGGAGAAAAGAAGGCTTCCCAAAATAATCGGCAGCTCACCCCTACTTGCTCCGCACTTCACACACATGCCCGACCTTTTAACCAAATAGCTACGGCCGCTCCGTCTGGACCTGAGGCAAGTGCACGGGAAGTCTGCCACACCCCCCGCACCGCAGCTCTTCAGTCGCCCTTTTATAGTTCATGTCCACAGCAGGAACCAGTTACATCAGGTCGTTCCTTAGGTCCACCAATCACAGCCGAGCCCCTGCACAGGTGAATTTGCATACACACATTAGGAAACAAATAACCCACCAACACACGCACGTAACATTATACTTGATTGCAGCTATATTGTGTTAAACTAAAATCCTTATAAAAGCGAGTGTCTCGTAATTTTACAGCTATTTCAAAATACCTTCACGCACATGCATCCATGTGTAAAAATACGTTTTTATACAGCTCTGTGCAATCCTTTGAAGGTAGCATAACATAAGCAGCATGGAAAGTGATAGGAAAACAGCACATACCTGTTTCACATATAGGACCTGCACAAAGGAACACACAGTGGTAAATATAACCAAACTACATAAACAAATGAAAGATTCAAATCGACTAATGATTAAGTGACATTTAGCTTTAGGAACACAGATGTACTGAATGTAACCAATGCTACCACAAACAGAGATAGTATGCAGAGCCAAGGTTACATGTGCTGTGTTTACATTAAAGCATTATGATTGACTAAAACATAACAGAACACAAAATAACAATATATGCAAGTGACAAATGGTAAATGAATTCAGTCCTAGCCATGATTCAGTAGCTTGTAAAGCCAGCTTGAGCTGATATAACTTGAATTTGTGGAGAGATTTTGACCTACTCTTCTCTAAAATTCAGTGCATTGAGGTTTGTGGACATTTGTTTATGTGCTGTCAGTTTGCAGTCAGGACTTTCAGTGGGCCACTGCAACACCGCTAGTTTCCGTTTATAGACATTTTGTTGTAGATTTGCTGCTGTGTTTGGCATCATTGTACTCTTTATTCCTGTCACAGAGATGACCTCGTATCTGACTCTACAATACTTTGGTGTTCAGAAGAGTTCATGGTCAACTCAATGACTGCCCGGTACCCAGCTTTTGTGGGTGGAAAACAAACCCAAATGATCATCTCTCCACCACCTTACTCGACAGCTGGTGTGAGCTGTTGGTGCTGAAATGCTGAGTTTGGTTTTTAGGCCAGTTTGGTTTGGTTTCATCTGAATAAAGTACATTGTTCCAGAAGTCTTGCAGTTTTCTTCAGATGCAGCTTTGCTAGGATAAGCTAAGCTAAGCCATGCTGCCATGTTCTTTTTACTGAGAGTGAACCTTTCCAAACAAGCCATACTTAGAGTCTGTAGAGTCTGAGATGTAGCTCTTAGATTTCTTTGAGTATTGCATGGTTTGACTGTGCAATGCTGGGATTTGCTTGGACATCCACTCCTGGGGAGATTGTGGCATTGTGTTTACACGCACCTGAATAGGCCAAACCCGCAAACTGTAAAAACCTCTGCTTTGATATAGGTGTTCACACAGATAATCACGTAAACAAGTTATCTTTCATTAGTTTTTCTGCATAAAGTCATGGAGTAAACTTAAAGCTTGCAAGAAAATTCATGAAATGTAGTTTTATTTGCCCCAAAATAAGTCTCTCAAAAGGCTTCTCTTAACCCTCATCTCTTCTCCTATTACACTTCGGGATTCTTTTCATGCCGTGTATTTCATAATATCTCTGAAACTGGCCTGCCTGCATTCCTGAGCTGTCACCCACTGGAAAAACATTTGGAGCATTACAAAATGAATAATACAACAAAGCAGGCTCTTACCTCCTGAGCAGCTGAAATCCTGCTGCAACAGTGCAAAACCATTTGGACTCCTTAGCTCCCAAACACTCAGAGGAGAAGAGATGATGCAACACAGTGGTGCCCTGCACACTAATGGTACTCCATACAGTCACATATGATTGCTTGTGAGCTGTGCACCAAAAACAAGCTATATGGTGTCTCTTTCTAGCCCAGAAATGGCTGTTCCATGATTTCCTGACTTTGATTTATCAGACCAGATTACAGCTTTCCACTTTGGCTCAGTCCACCTTAAACGAGCACATGCTGACAACAGATGAACATTTTTCTAATTCACTCATTCATTCTTAATAATATTGCAGGGTCTTCACCTTACAATATAATCTAAGAAAACTGGTTCAGTCTTTAACCAAGAAGATCCTATGAAAGCGTATTTGTTAACAACAGGAATTTAATGTGAGGAGTTGTGATGTGTCCTCATCAAAAGCCCAGATGAATTTTTTTGTTTGTTTAGGCCTACTTTTGAGGGTTTATGTTAGGGCTGTTCGATATAACGATATATATCGGATGAGGATATAAAAACGTCTATCCGGTTGTTCAGTCTGACGTCACTAGCCGTGTCTGGGTCTAAACTCCGCTGCAGGTCCATATATCAAACGATCACTGTGGCATTACTGAGAGTTGAAAAACTGTCTAAAGTCTTTCATCTTTAATAAAATGATCAGCGTTCTGCTCTACCAGGTGTAACAATTGAGTTTAACATCCAGGCATCCATGAAAACGGAATTTATGACATTTAACGGAGTTAGAAGTTAGCAGGGAGTTAGCTCGCTAGCTTCTATCTAAATACAATATAGCATGTCCTGACTGCGGGGTTTTGGAAACAAATTAAAACATACAGCTTTCTTATCACTTCCAGCATAAATGAAGACAGAAAACTAAACAGCAGTGACGTTTGTAGGGTTACTGAAGTTTGGCTAGCTGGTATATAATGATGTGCTACGTGACCGCTAGCGACATAGCTATGTTAGCATAATATAAACAAGCTAACTTTTTTTCCACTCGATAAAGGTTAACGTGAGTTTTCTCGGTGGTCAGAAACAAATGTAATCGCATGGCAGGATGCTGTAAAAGGACCAAACTTCAGCCAGGAGAACAACTGAGATAATTCATCTACAATACAAAGTTAGTCATTCATATACTGCTGCATGGGCTGGGCTGTAGTTACATCCTAAGGTTTTAAAAACTGAGCTTAAATAAATGATTAGCGGTAATAAAAGCCGAGGGAGGTCAACAGGGATCACTGACTGTTTTAGGAGCTTTTTGAGATCAAATAGAAGAAAATACATAGCATTAAACATGTTAACAACATAAAAGCCATATTAAACGCAGACTACTTTAGACCCGGAAGTAGGATTCGTCGCGTCATCACTGAACAACCGGATAGTTTCATTTTACGCTGTCGTTTGTTTCATGATGTCGCAAAATAAACTATTTACGGCAATATTTTTTCACCATTTTGATGGTCACTGTAGTGCCTATATTAATTTCGTAAAGTTCTCTCTTTCTCTTATATTTTATATAACCACACTATGGACAGACAAGCACCTGTTTTTATGCGTTGTGGTTAGCAACAACGATGGTAACACCATCGCGTGTCCGCTTGTTTATTTTCCACATAAACCTTTCACAATAAAGCTCAAGATCCTGTTGAGACTTTTCAAAATAAACTGAATCACGTGAAATAGCAGATTGTTTACGGATGACAAGTAAAAAAGAGCCGCCAGGTGCTAAAAAATAAACCTTAGACTCAAACGTTAGAACAGGCTTTTCCCCGCAGCACGCCGTGTAATAAATACAAAGAAAACGGCGGCTGTTACAACTTATGTCTAAAAATGTATAGTTTCATGCATCGGTTAAAACACTCGACTCCAGCTACATGACGCGCAGCTGGAAACACTTCCAGCAAGACGAGCTGCCCGAGATTCACAGAATTTACAGAAAATGTTACATTTTTGTGATTTATATCGTTATCGGACGATAGAATTCTTATATCGGGATATGAGATTTTGGTCATATCGCACAGCCCTAGTTTATGTGTAACCTGTGAATATTGGGGTGCTTTGTTTATTTTTTAAATGTGTCACATGTATTTTGTAACTCTTTGTCTCACAAAGTAGTTTGAGCTACTTTTTAAAAGCATCTTTAGTTGCTCCTAGTTTAACTCCTGGCTCTAGTTTCTCTAATACTACCTGAGCATGTCTGTGAAGATGCCCCTGCTTTTCAGTAATCACTTTCAGTCACACATTTTCCGGTTATATCAATCATAATCCTCGTGACCCGAGACCATGTGAAATAGGATTACATCCTTGCCACCCACACACACACAACCCTCCCACACACAAACGCACTCTTTGAAGTGAAGACTGATATGGCTGGAGATTTGTCCTTTCATAGCGAGTCAGATATTAATGTTCGTTTAATTGCCTAACATGACTGAAGGAATGAGGTGTGTGTATGAGTGAGTGCTGTCCATGTGCACAAGTTGTGTAAGCTTATTAGCAGCGCCACTGGTCTGAGGAGGAGATTGAGGTTAGTCTAAGCCCTAATCCTCGTGGACCTTATGCTTGTTATACAGCGACAAAATCCTGGCTCCACCCCTTTTGCAAAGACACACAAGAACACACACATACTCTCACACACTCACACACACGTGCGTCACAACAACACAGTTTCCCTGCCTCCTTGTTTACTGCTCAGCTCCATCTCAACTCTTCCTCTCTTGTCTCGCTCTCAGGAGGAAAGCGAAAAAAGGGGAGGAAGAGGAGGAGGTGGTGGGCACTGTGGAGTAGTTTCCCAGTCGTCATGACGACCTCACACCCCACCATCCTGCTATCTTCTTGTTACCACGGTGACCTGATCCCGTTTCATCTCCGCTCTTCTTGATGATCCGGATTGGCTCGATAAATAAGTGCGATCCGGGAGTGCCTCTTCTTATTTCAGGAACGAGCTTGCGGACGCGAGAACAGATCCCACGCAGGGACGCAGATTGGAGGACAGGACTGGGAATGCTGTGGGAGTAACTCCGGAGCGTTGCCTGGAAACAGCAGCATGCCAGTACAACAGATAACTGTGGTTCCGTCCAGGGACATAGCCAACAATGGCAAGAGTGCTCTTCGCTCCAAAGACAAGACCGAGGTGAGTCTCTGACCTCGAAATTTCACTAAGGGTGAGTAAAGGCTTTGTGTGAAAGTTGTGTTGTTGTTGTTTTTTTGGTTAAGGCTTAAAAGTAGCATAAAGTTGGTGATTTAAGATTGCAAAAAAGTTGTTTCTGCTGTCAGAAGGCTGAGGTAAATCGATTCAGTATTAATCTTGTGGACATTGTGTGTGTGTGTGTGTGTGTGTGTGTGTGTGTGTGTGTGTGTGTGTGTGTGTGTGTGTGTGTGTGTGCGCGCGCGCTTCTGTGCGTGTTTTTATCAGCCTTCAGTTTCAGTTCCCAGGCTTTTCAGCTCACTCACTAAACAACACACATGTACAGTATAGATGTATCACAGATCCTTCACTTGGGGTTTGGTGCTTTGAGGTAGAGCCTGACATCATAGCTATCATATCACAGACTGAAGGATGAAATTACATCACATCAGTTCACAGCAAGTAAAATATCCCACAGTGACACATCATGGCACACACACAGCTGTAGGAGCTGATGGAGCATAGCTCATATACGTAAGCATTTTTCATGCAGGAGAGCTCGCTAAACAAATTGAATGGTCAAATTTATCATCTTGATATTTAAGCTGTATACAATTTTAATATAGCATCAACTTATCCAAAATAACATTCCATCTTAAAATACTCCTTGATATCTGCAGTTCTTCAGTTGCTGATTAAAGTTTTCCACCATCAGAGCAATGGTTTCATAATGTCAGGAATGGGCCTAAACTTGACCTCACTTCACTTCATGGTATGCTGTGGTACAAAAACTGCTACACATCTTGTCACAGGTGATAAAGTCAGATGCATAGCATAGTGCTGTATTTCTCTGACAGTACTGATAAAGAACAGGATGAGTATAATGCCCATACATTATCTAACAAATAATACTCATACATAATTTGTTGAATAAGTCTTCCCAGGCTAGTTTCTTTGTTTTTGATATCCCCCTAATCATTACAAATCTGCTTATGAAGCGAGAAATTGCTGAAATAGCTGTGCCAGCTTCCTCAGGTTGGTGCAGTGTTGTGTTTTCTTCTTAATCTTGTAGAGCAGTCCCAAAAGTATACAGACTTTTGGAAATGTTCATCATTTCATTACATTGTGGGGGGGTTTTTTTGTTTTGTTTTGGGTTTTTTTGTTGCAATTTTCCTCTTTTTTTCAGTTGCAGCTGAGAACAATCCAGTGAAGAAAATACAGTTAATGGACTCAAAGTTAATCTGAATAAATCAACCATGATACATCATGTGTACCATTACTGTTTGGTTACACCAGTGGTTTAAGGCTGGATTTGTGGGGCACTTCCACCAGAGGAACCTTATCCTGCTTCTATTGCAGAAACACCTGCAATAACTGTAATATCTAAACATTGGTGTTTGTACAGTAAGCTGTTCTGATCTTGTTTAAAAATGTATTCTACTTTTACCACAGGGATAGAATATTATTTTTGCACCATCAGTGTGATTCCTTGTTAGTGAGCTCTTAGCCAAAAACTTCTTGGCATGGTGTGCAGAGTGTCCTTAAAAGTTTGAGGAAAATGGATAAGAAAATAGCAGATGAAGAAGTGGCAGGCCTAAAAACTATCTGCAGCAGATGAACACTATCTGAGAGTCATGTACTGAAGAAATGGGAAAAAAAATCCAGCAAATACCTGCCACAAAACCTGAGAGATGCATCCGGACCTTCAGCAGATCCATCTACTGTTGGAAGGGTTGCTGTCAAGAAGTCATTCTTTAGGAAGGGAAACGGGAAGAAAAGGTTGAGGTATGTCAAATTGCAAAACAACTGCGCTGAAAATCAGGGGCAACAGGTCTCATGGAGTGATGAATCCAAATGTTACATTTTTGGTTCAAATTACCATTACATAAGGAGGAGGTCAGGAGAGTCTAGGGCCTTTTGTAATGTGGAGGTGGAGGCTCTGTATGGTTTTGGGCTGCATTTCAGCCGGTGGTGTTGGAGATCTTGTCAGAACTGATGGATTTGCAGTACTACATGGAATAAATGGAAATACAGTATATGAAGTAAAAACAGAGTTTGTACAATTTTGGCAAGCTTGTACGTCAGAATTTAGTATAACCACTTTTGATCATCAGCACAGCCTGAACTCTCTATTTCTTGTAAGTTTTCAAGTCGTCTTCAGGAATAGTTCTCCAGGCTTCTTGAAGAACATTCAGAGCTCTTCTTTGTATGTTGGCTGCCTTTTGTTCTGTTCTCTGTTGAGAAGATATCACACTGCTTCAGTAACGTTGAGGTCATGGCTCTGATCCATGACTGATGGTGTTTTATCGTCTGTTTTTCTATCCAGGTATGTTTTCACTGCATTGGCAGTGTTTTTGGTGATCTTGGTCATGCTGAAAAACGATGCTGCTGCTAATCAGACACTTTCCAGATGGTGAGATGCATAGTTGTTACATTTGGATTTCCATGTTTTTAAATGCTACGGCTTGTGCTCGTAAAGCACTGAAACACTGTTCCTTTCTACCGTTTTGATCTGCATCTTAAGACGATCTGTTTATGGTTGATATTCGGCTGAAGTTTCAACAAAAAACAAACAAAAAAATATATTGTTGGAACAATCAGAACTTGATAATAAAGTCAGGATTTGCTGACAGTTGTTGGTCAGTTTGGTCTGTGACTCTGGGTTTCTTATGGAATTGTATCTGTTGTTTTCACCTGAACTTTCACTGTGGCTCAGTGAACACTTTGTGTTATAAAGACACAAATGCTCTGAGGTTGTTTAAAGCTGGAATTTTGTCAAATGCACCGCTTTCAAATATAAAGTGTGCAGCTGCAGTGTCACGGTTGGTTGTCTAAATGTGGCTGTAGGTGTGTTTGATCGTATGCCAAACTACAGAACCAAAATACATCCCTCAGTCCATGCTACATCACTTAATCCCCTCTGAAGAAACATGCACATGTCCACACACAGACTCGCCAGAGTTTCTGCTGTGCATCAGAGCCAGAGTGCCAACAGAGGATTCGAGGTTCAGGTGAGCGACAGCAGTACGCTACCTCTGAAACTTCACTTCATTACTGGAGAGCTATCAGTTATAGCTTATAGAAGCTAAATCTAGAGGAATTATGTGTTTTGCTGGAGTCTTATGATGGTCAGTTTCTTATTGCCCTCTTTTGCTGTGGCATTTAAAAGTTGATGCACTTAAAAAATTTGATGTCGTGTATTTTCTCTAAGAATTCATGACCAAAGTATTTTTGTGAGTGTTTAGCCCTGATATTAGGAATTGTAGAATAGCATTTGCTCTTATATCTTTGAATAGTATTTTTTAATCTCTGTTATGTGCCAGCCAAAGAATTGAAGTGTCAGTACTGTACCAGTGCTATGAACGCAGTCATTATTATGGTATTATGGTGCTTTATGCTCGTCTGCTAAGGGTAAAGCTTCTTTTTGCTTTTCTCTTGATTAACCTTTGTTGTCACATAGATGTATTTCGAATTGATGTAATGTCCTTTCGTTTAGAAAGGCAAGAAACTGTTTTACATATTCACACAATGAGCAAGCTAGAAAACGTCTATAAATACACAAAGTGTGATTTTGTCTGCTAGACTGCTGTTGTGCAGTTAGACACACCTCACCCCTTTATCATGTAAAGCATATTGTGCACACGTGCTTTATAAAAGACAGGTTAACTATCTGACTGGGTCTGTGCAGTATTTATTTTTAGGTGTAGGACAAACTTGTGCTGCCTCCCTTGTTTTTGGCCTCTTTTCTTACCTGAGAGGTGCTTCTTCTTTATTTGTACGTATGCTCCATCAAAGGAAGTGTGCTTGAATTGTTTGGGCTTTGTTGGCCTTAGAAGGGTGAAAGACTCAGTTGCAGGGTATCGATAAGTTGTAGCAACTCACACATGACGTGTTTTGGAACTTTATCTATGAGTTAAGGTTGGTCCCAGATGTGTTTAGCCTAGCATAGCACAAAGACTAGAAGCAGGAGGAAACAGTTGGCCTGGCAGGCTCAAGTCTGTTTCCTGTTGATTTCTTTTTTGTTGTTTTAAGCAATGTTAAACACTATTTAGAGCAACAGAATGCAAGAAGGAAAATGGTATTAATCGCCCCATCTATTACTTTTTTAAAATAATAAAACAGCACATACATGTCCATGCACGTCTTTTCCAAAAGATATTCTAGTTTGGTAAAATAAATCAGTTTTGTTGGAGAATGTCTGCTTTAGCCCACTGGTTGTGTAGCTGATGTTGGTTGTGTTTTGGGGGTAAGCATTAATGTTAATGGAAAAAACTCCAAACAAAATCAAGATCTCATTATTTCCTTTCATAGCTGTAGTCTTTGATCACCCACTTCTGGGGGTTTTTTTTGTTTGTTTTTTTGACGCATTAGAGGTTTACCACAACACGGAAACCAACCTGACTGGAAGGAATTACACGACTCCCAGGCATCAGTAGTTGTATCTTCTTAGAAATACCCTTTTTATTATGAAACTTTGGAAAGATGATGTGAGTAATTATAACTGGTCACATACATGTGAACACGTGTCCATCTCCTCTAAAAGGCAGAGGAGTGTTTGCTTTGACTCCAAGCAGGGCTGCACTGATTTAAAAGTGGCCATCAGAAAATCCCTTGATCAGCTTAGATGATGCAGTTCTCTGCTTGTCAGTGTCTCTTATTTATTTCAGTGATTTTCACAGAGTGTACCTACAACTGTGGCTGTGTATGGGCTGATGCAAGCTCAGGTTTTCCTATTTTATGTCAAGTATTTAAAAAAATAGATCTATGGAAAAACCACGCACATTTAACATTCCAACTTTGAACTCCACAAACATCCTGTAAGATACATAAAACTTAACAAATCTCAGCCCTTTAAAGTGTCCACTTTCATACTGACAGGTGTTATAGATACTCTATAATATATGACATTAGGATCAGATGGGTACTGGTTTTGGGAAAAGTTGCAGTTACATCTTTGGTTTTAGGATTTATTGACAGAAAGGAAAATACAGCCAGCTTTATCCATGATGTCCATTGTCCTTTTAACTCCTGCCAGTTCATTCTCCACTGCCCACCCACAGCAGTAGCAGACAGTTGGTAGGTTATTAGCTTGAGCTCATTGCATGTATGATACTTAAAACAGTATCCAACAAATATCTGCAACAAAGCCAGATTTAATCCCATAATGCAGGTGCAAAGGTCCATGTGGCTGAGGATGAAAGCGAACCAGAAAAATAATTGCTCGCTGTGACTGCTTCGGTTCATCTGCATTACTTATTCAGCAATCTGTAGCTTTCCCAACTCACAACCAGCTGATTTCATTTGAATTGAGCCATGTTGTTGATGTGGTTCATACGTAAAATAGAAGCTAGGTTTCAGTGATATGATGGTAAGAATTTTGGGATCAGGACAGATCGAAAGTGTCTGGAAAATAATTTGGCACCAAATTATTATGGAGAAGATATTTTCCTTCTTGGTGGTTTACCAGCTGGTCGTCACTTGGTAGCTCCCACTCGCCACCATCTCATTGGTAAGTAAAGCTGCTGCAGGCCACAGATGTCTGCTGGTGAAGCCCAAGGTCTAATAGGTGAGTTCAGACAATCAGCGCTCAGGACAGATTCTAGAAAAAGTGCCTTAAGTTGCCTTTAAATAGAGACACATTGCAGAGCAGCATCTTGTGCTCTTAGCAGGACAACCAGGTAATAGGATTGGCTGGCTTTAGCTCAGGTCACAATGAAGCAGCAAGGACATGAGGCTGTGCACGACTCTTGATGCTGGATTTTCATCGGTAAACACAGTAGGACTGATCAGCGCTGAATACCTGCTGGTGTTAAAAGCAGCTTAGTTTGATTATTGGAGTTTTGTTTTTATTGCAGATTTAAACTTTAGTGTCTTTTCTACAAAAACAGACACATTTCTCACCTCGCCTATTTTTGGAGGTCTTGGTGTTGGGTGGGTGGGGGCACGGGGAAGATTTAAACTTTAGTTTGAACGTTAACAGCATGCCTGATGTGTGTAATCATTTGATTTAAATTATAATGATTGCAGTTTGAAGGTGAAGCCGCCAGGTGATTTAGAAGTTATTGCTAAAGCTATTATGCGGCATTCATTTCTCAAAAAGAAAAGAAAAGAAACAAATATAAATGAAAAAAAAACAAACCCTTTTGCTGCTTTTCTGTGCATTAATATTCACCTTCCTGAACTTGACATGGGCATATTTGAGTAGTTTAAAAGACTTTATCTATCATTATCATACACAGAAAAAAAAAAAAAAAGCAGCAGCAGCTCTGCAGCAGATTGCACTAACACATATTCGGGTGAATCAGCCATTAGCTGAAGTCGACACAAGGGCTGTAAAATATTGTTCCAATATGATTTTATGGTTCTGTCTGGTGTTGTGTGCCAAAGAAATCATTGGTTTAAAAGCCTCAGGCTCCACAGCTGCTGCGCACTATTAAAGCATCACATCCTTCAGCGTGTTTATTGGGCTCTAATGATTTTCTGTCTCTCCATCTCCCCTGCAGGGGAGGAAGGCACCTGGGCGCTCAGGGAGTCGATCCAGCAACATCTCCAAGGTAACTGTTAAATATCGGTGCTTAAAGCATTAAAATTAAGGTCACAGTTCATAGTGTACGGTAGCATTGCATGGGAAAGCACAGTTTGATGTACGAGAATGTGGTTAGGGTGTGTGTCACACTTAGAGTAGAGATGGATGTTCACAAAACACCAAGTGCACACTGATGCATGACTCACACAGAGTACTCAATTTTCATTTAAGGTCCATTAGTTCAGATTTCTCATATAAACATCAATCATCATTTGAAAAGCTACAGATCACTTTTTTTTTTTATCACATCTATAAGTCTTTTCTATTTTTTTTTTCGCACGGCCTTCAAATAAATAAGGCTCGCTACCCTCACGCTGGTTTTTAGCAGCACTAGGCAGCTGTTTTTAACAAAAACAACATCACCGGCTGAAGACTGTCTTCAGTGTATTCCGATGAATCATCTGAGACTAAACCCGATTTGAAAGTAGAAATCATAACACGGAAGTTAAGTTTTTTACATGACCAGAAATGCAGCTCAAATAGCTCTAGTTACTCTACTTTTGCCAGAGGCGGAAATAAGCAGTTTTTTGTTCACATATTAGCTAAAAGAGCTTCAAAAAGCAGCAGCGATTTACAGTATAGTATGGGTGCATAAATGAGGTGCAACCTACTCAGTGTCACTGATTATTGAATGCAAGCACAGTGGAAGAAAACTTTTTGCAGTGTGTAGGAGAGAATCTAAAAGCTGTTTTCCCTCAGAAATTAATGATTCACCTTCAATCTTATTGTAGTATTTTATATATATCTACTGTCTATATTTTATGCATTAGGTAAGTTAAATTGTCAGTACCTACAGTAAGAGTTACAGTAAAGGGTCACCCACATGACAAATGATAGTACATTAAGGAGTATGTTTGATACTCAAATCTTAGGGTTTTGGGTATTTCAGGAGTACCTTCTACAAAAAATAAATGAATAAAAAAATTAAAATGCAACCACATTTGAGCACCAGTAAACATTTACTGGCACCTGATTCATAAAACAATGTGTGATTGGTTGTTTAGTAACTCATAAGTAATTGTAGAATGCACTAAATAGAGGATGTTGGTGGTTGCAGGCTAGCAACTCGACTGCAGGGCTCACTACAGCCTCAAGGACATCCATAACACCATCCGCTCAGGACATATGCAGGTAAGATTGGCTTCTCTTGCAGTTACAGTTACCTGGGAAGAGAGACTCCATTCCTTGACTATCTGCAAATATCTGTTCAGACATCTCTTTTAAAGCCAGGAGCAGCCAGCCTTCTCTCTGTGATATTAACATGCACACTTCTCTTCTGAGTGGGAGACTGAATTAGCATGGTCGGCTGCACCCCAAGGGCATAACAAACTTAAAATGTGTGCTGTGGCGCTCCCATAGTGCAATCAATGGGGGGGAGATGACTGATTGCAGAAATGGAAACCTTCAGCTTGTTATACCCACTGGTGCCGTGTTGGCCACACTGACAGGCTCAGTCCTTTGGCTTCATGGTCGAAACAAGCCTGTGTGTGTGTGTGTGTGTGTGTGTGTGTGTGTGTGTGTGTGTGTGTGTGTGTGTGTGTGTGTGTGTGTGTGTGTGTTAGCACCTTAATTTGCTGTCCTAAGTTCAGTCCATGTCCACTGCCTGCTTGTTTGATTATTTAGTCTGATCATAAGCTGTAGTTTCCATTCTGTTTCCTATTATCCATTTCCTGTTTTGCAGCGGCAGCTTCTGTCCAACTACTCTCAGCTTCAAATGAAACAGAAGCTGTGTTAGCAACCTCTAATAGCAAATAACTCTTTGTTATCTACATTAATTAAAGAAGAATGAGATATTCTGTGATCATAACGTGTTTCCAAGTATAAGAGAGAAATCATAGGCAGCCCTAATTCTGTCACTTAGAAATTAATCTGAATGACAGCAGAGAATATATAAAGAGAAGTGTCATTTTACCGTAAATACACCAGAAAGCCTGAAAAAGAAAAGAATCAGTGTTGCAATGGTGTAAAGTCCAGTTACTTGTTAAGTAATCAAAATCAAAAATGGTAGCATAAATTGTTACTAGTAAATTGACTAAACTTAATCTTTAAAATCATGCAGCTATGTTTCAGCCCATTGCTTTAGTTATGACAGATTTATGTTTTTCCATCTTGTTTCACTTTATTTCATCTCCATCTGTGTGTGAATGTGTGTGTGTGTGTTTAGTTCTGGACAGCTGACCCGCTTAGAGGAGGATGTGTCTGAGTCACGCAAACACAAAAAGCACACGCACAACTCCTCTGCAATGACGGTCACTGGCACCACTCTGGGCTCATCGGCTCAGGCACAGAAAAAGCAGGTGAAGCGACGTCACCGCCGCAAGAGAAGCAGCTGCACGGCCATCGACTGCGTGGAAACCAATGGCAAGCACGACCACAGCGACCGGAGCCTCAGCTCTGACCGTAGTGAGCTGGGCGAGAAGAGGGAGCACTCCTTCAGGAACCGGAGGGATCTCCCGCCTCGCTTCCGGTGCACAGGTGCGCCGCATTCAGACTCCTCTGAGGATGAGGCGTGCCGCGAGAGCCGCAGCTGGAGCAAAGAGAAAGCCAGAAGAGCGCGCCGCCGCAGCGGGAGCAGCCGGGACAGGGAGGTGATAAACCCACACAAAGGAGGAGAAGACAAAGCCGAGATCATGGAGCTGCAATCTGTGGGCTCAGATGAAGGGAAAGAGAGTCAACCTCTGATGGAGGACAGCAGCGGCCTTAAGAAGCGCCACAACCACGGGAGCTCAGTGAAGAGAGACGGCCATGCATCGCAGAGGGATCGATCGCAGGGCAGAGATAAGGATACGAAGAGCTACAAGTCACAGAGCCCAAGAGGCAGCTCCTCATTGGCCGACGACGGCGAGGAGCTCATCACCAAGAGATACCAGGAGAAGGGTTCAGGGGGCGGGGATATGTCAGTGCCCACACTCCAGAAACACTGTGGTGCGAATGGGAACACACCGCATCCCTGCTCTGACGACTCTGAGCTGGAGGTCTGCAGGTTAGTTACATAAGTGTGAAAACTGATCATGTACTGACCCCAAGTTTATCTTCATTGCCCAGATGAGGCCAAACAAACAAAGACAAAGAGAGGCACTAAAATAAAACAGTGCAGAGACTGCAGGTCATTTCTCCTCCTTCTGTCTGTGTGCAGGATCTGCCACTGTGAGGGGGACGACGAGTGTCCGTTGATAATGCCCTGTCGCTGCACGGGAAGCCTCAGTTTTGTTCATCAGGCCTGTCTCAACCAGTGGATCAAATCCTCCGACACTCGCTGCTGTGAACTCTGCAAATTTGACTTCATCATGGAGACGAAGCTCAAACCTTTAAGCAAGGTACGCCGCACACACTTAGGTCTTCCTGAAAAGCGTTAAGCGCTGAGATATGCAGGGCAGTTCTGAGCGTGTTTCTCTGTCTCCCTCCTGTGTTCGCGCCTCTTTCTTCCAGTGGGAGAAGCTACACATGTCGAAGAGCGAGAGGAGGAAGATCTTCTGTTCAGTGCTGTTTCACCTGATAGCGATAGTGTGTATATTGTGGTCGGTCTACATTCTGGTGAGGAGAACTGCTGAAGAGATCCGACTCGGAAAGAACGGTCAGTGCTTTCCCTTCGCCTCCCCGCCGCTCACACGCCAGAGTCAGGCAGCATGCAGTACGGTCCCTGTGGTGTCTCCTTCACTGTTTGCATGTCAACACGTGTGTCCATAGTTACATGTTGGATACTATTTCTCACCACATGTAACATAAACAAAAAGCCTTCTTTTTTTATTATCATCTACTATGATCAATGTGTGGATCTATATTTATAATTATAATTAAATTGTCTGCTGATAGTTTGTCTTTTTTAAATGAGAATTATAATTGAATGTCACCTTTCACCCACTTACTTCACTTTCTTTTTCTGGATGTGCGTAGCGTTTGTTAATGCACCCTATGAGCCATAAAATCCCTCAGATTTCATATTCACCTCTTCTCTTATAGAATAACCGACAAATACACAGAATTAGTAAGAACTCCTAAAATGGGTGCATTAATGTGTGGGTGTTGTTTTCCTTTTCATTGATTCATTCATACAGATGGCATGAGTGAGTGGAAAGGAGTTTCCACTCACTCACACAGAGTAGGTTTAACTTCTTTAATGTTTCTTTTCTGGTGTAGTCAGTTACTTATGGCCGGTATTGATGTGGGTGGAATGGATTTATACAGGATTGTAACCATGCAAAGTGTATTAGCTTCAACTCTACTGGTACAATATGTCAAAGAATACAGTGTGCATAATCCACTCCCAACATGCCCCCACAGCACCCCACAGGGTACCTTTAACCTGCAGGTATGCCTGACTCTGGTTAAGTGATTTTAAAAAGTTTCGCCTGTTTGGGTATATTAGGTACATTATACATTAGGTGTTTTACTGTGATAGTCGTCCCTAAACATTAGACACATTAGGCGTCCTGCTCTAGTGTGGAAGACGGACTTTGCTTTTAGACATCCTCTGAAGAGTTAACTTTCAGTTTCTCAGACAGTTTATAACATTTGAAAGTCTCAAAATAAATGTGTGAAGCTGCTGAACTGAGCATGTTTAGCAATACTTGTGGTATGTGGCCAAGTAACTACATCGCGCTTGCCATATTCACAGGCCACTTTATTAGGTACATGTGTTCAACTGCCAATTAAAAGAAATATCTAATCAGCCAATCACATTGGCTGGTTAGATATGGTCAAGATCATCTGCTGATGTTCAAACTGAGCATCAGAATGAAGAAGTAGGGCCATTTAAGTGACGGGACGCCGTCATGGTTGTTGGTGCCAAATGGGCTCATCTGGGTAGTTCAGAAACTGTTGATGGACTAAGATTTTCCCACACAACCAGTGTGCAGCGGTTCTATGGAACGAAATTCCTTGCTAATGCCACAGATCAGAGGAGATGGGCCAGACTGATTTTGTCCCCTTATGAGAACAGTATGCACATCTCCTGATAACGCACCATGTCACACAATGTTCAAATCAATGTATTAACTGTACACAAATGGCCTCCACAGTCACCAGACCTCGGTCCAAAAGAGCAGCTTTGTGATGTGGTGGAACGAGAGATTCACATCACGACTGTGCAGCTGACAAATCTGCAGCTACTGTGTGATGTTGTTGTGTCAATATGGACCAAAATGTGTTTCTGGCACCTTGTTGAATCTGTGCAACGAAGAATCAAGGCAGCGGTACCTAATGAAGTTGAAAGTCACTGTTAACGAATATAAAAGAGCTTTTAGTTTAATGTGTCATTTTTGTGTTTCTGGGGAAATTAACATTTACTGAAAATGTTTCAATTTTCAAGTTTACAGGAAGTTATTTTGACAAAGGTGACACATTTTTTGGTAATTCTAAGAGAAACACCTACCAAATTTATTGGAAAGTGAAACCCAAAGACCAACTGTCTGCAACAATAAGGTTTCAGATGTTATACTTCAAAGACAGGAAGGTTCCCACTGCAGCCTCGGAGTATAATCTCAACAACATAATAATAATAATTTTTTTAAAACAGCCGGATGGAGAAAACCACTTGGAAACTAATGCAAAAGTAATTTGCATGGTACACTACTTATACCTGAAATCTGTGAGATGAACACTCTCAGGAATGTGAAGATGATGCGATTGTTGATCAGTATCCTCTGATCCACGAGTTATCCTTCAAGTCACAGTTAACACCCCTCAGTGCTCTTCTACATTCATGGTTGTGTTCAGTGGTGGTGTGTGTCGTGTTGTGTTTACGATGTAGGACGTAAGAGTAGATGCAGAAAAATACATATGACCTATAAAATCATAAGCATTAATATTTAGAGTATTTCTACAGTGTTTGCACAATAGAATATTTTCTCCAGAGATTAAAAAGAGAAATTGCTCTTGATTGCAGCCGAATTATGGAGAGTTTCTCTTCTGAAGTACTATACGCCGCAGGGTAAGCACAGCTCTGCACATGCCACCATCTTGACCCCTCACACGTCTGCGAGGGGCACTAACAGCTGCTGTGTGTGTGTCGGTGTCCTTTCAGGTGTGCTGGAGTGGCCCTTCTGGACTAAGCTGATTGTGGTGGCCATTGGCTTCACGGGTGGCCTCATCTTTATGTACATCCAGTGTAAAGTCTACCTGCAGCTGTGGCGCCGCCTCAAGGCCTTCAATCGCATCATCACTGTGCAGAACTGTCCTGAGAAGGACCTGCACAACCCCCAGGCCCGGCAAAGCACCATCGCCAATGGCAGGCATGAAACCGTGGAGGTGCCGGTCAGCCAGGCCCCAGCTCCGGCAGCTCCGATGGACTCTGACACGTCAGTGGAGGCTGCCGTGGCGCCGGCGCAAAACCCTGTTTGACTCATCTCCTCCTGCTCCGAGAACAGTCCCTAATCCCACTCTGCTCATGGTAATGTCAATGAGCACAGTGAGATTTGGACTTGTGCAGTGTTGTAATGTTGTTCTCAACTCCAGTGGGTGCTGTTGGACAAACGAACTGATCCAGTCCTTCGGTGATCCAGAAAAGTTGGGGTCAGAAGGGCTTCACGAAGAAAAGAAGAGGGGCAGAGTGTGGAGAGAGGACAGAAACAAAGCCATCGGCACAGAATGCTCGTAAAGACCGTGTTTTGTGGTTTACCGACACTATTTTATCCCAGTATGCACTTTCTCAACCTGCACTGATATGAGTTAAAGATGTGAACACTCTGCAGATGCTCATCAAAGGTCTCAGTATGTTTCAAATGAATCACACATATGACTCGTAATCAGTCCCCACATCAGCTGACACTGTCACACATCCACAAGGCGGGACAATTAATAAGCTGCTTCAGCTTTTACCACCCAGCTTCTCTGACCTGCTTTCACTGATGCTGCCACTGTTCTGTGAGGGGGACTTGCTGCTGCTCTTGCTGAGAGCTGGGAAGTCCCAGAAGAGAGCCTACACAGTCCTGATTGGCCCAGCTGAAGCCTCGCATGAATTGTAGAATCAGAGATGCAACATTGTAGCAGATAAGGGCTACTCTGAAACGCTCCAGATTCAGTCACTGCAGCCACGGTGCTGACTCTGAGATCTGTAACACATCTGTGCCCCTGGTGTTCACTGAGACTTCTCCATTTAGAAGTTGAGCTGCTGTCGTATTTTTGAAAAAAACATATGGACCAATCACTTTACATGAAGTGCAGATCTATGACCCGCAGACACACTACTCAAAAGTTTTTAATGAATTTGGAAAAGTTGTCAAAAGTGAGAGTGAGGCAGGATAAAAAAATACAATAGCTTG
Source organism: Rhamphochromis longiceps (assembly GCF_057381845.1). Classification (NCBI taxonomy): domain Eukaryota; kingdom Metazoa; phylum Chordata; class Actinopteri; order Cichliformes; family Cichlidae; genus Rhamphochromis; species Rhamphochromis longiceps. The sequence continues at coordinate 19,155,455 of NC_140562.1, forward strand.
AGTTTGTTTTAAACCTGCCTGATCGGGCCTGTGTGACAAGCTCTGAAGCATACTGAGACCTTTACTCTCCTTTTGGACAATCAGGTCTTCAGACACCAAAGAGTCAGATGTTATAAGTAGAGAAACAGACCGTAAACTGAACCTTTAGCTCAGTCGGAGATCTAAAAACGTAATAGTCTGAAAGTTATCGTCAGATTATTTGTTAAAATAGAAAGTCTACAGTAGCCCAGTCGTTTGCAGCTTCGGAGGTCCTGAGCTGGACAACCTTTATTTATATGTCGATGTAACTAGAGCTTTCATGGTTTCCCCCCATTCATGTTTTTACATTAGATTATGAGCATTTCTCTTGATTCGAACCAACACAAAGTCGGCCTACTCAAAGCGACTGTTACTCACACATGACCACTTTTATAGTCTCGATTTGGTTTCTCACCTCACAGAAAATACAGTTTCCTCTGTGTCTTAAACCCACCGCAACCGCTATTTTCTAAATAAAACAGAGCATTCTGGTTACATGAAACGCATATTTGTTTGTGCAATAAATGATGAATGTAGAAACCTCTGAAAGGCTGGTGTGAAGTCACTGAGAAACTTTTAGCAGGAGTTCAGACTGGGAAAAAAAAAAAATCTGACTTTGCTATTTGAGGCTGTAGCACCATCTCGTGGACGGTCCAGGAATAGCAGCAGCATTTTCTCACACATCACATTAAGTGTGCTGAAAGTCTTAATACTCCAGCAGGTCCAACATGAAGAGTCTCAGTGGGAGTCTGAAATCTCATCCATTTGCTCACTGTCCAAATCGCTTCCATCTTCCTCATTATCATCATTCTCCTGATTCTCCTCGCCCTCGTGTTTCTCCTCTCCTTCCTTCTTTGACTCTAAACTTTTGTTCGAGACCTTGCGCAGTTTAATATTCGGAAGTTTCTTCAGGTCCCCAGTCCACTCTCTGCAAAATTTAAAAATGCAACAATACTAATGACCAGTCTTCAAAATCGAATCATTTCAAGTTCAGACTTAAGAGTCCATGTATGCACTTTTATCAGCTGATCAGCCAATCCGTGAAATGATGGAAGCTGAATAATTATAACATCTTCTCAAACAAAGAGAAACAAGAGGTTGAGTTTAGCTCATTAAAGCTCGTCCACTCACCTAAAGGTCTTCAGATGTTTTCCGTTGATGATGTCGGGGATTTCTGAAACACCGCAGCAGAGGATCAGACAGTTTTACAGCCAGAGGTGTCTATAAATTACTCGTTTCTTTTTTATTTCTTTTTTTTAAAAACGAGGACTCACCGAAACCGACACCCTCAAACTGTGCCCGCTCTCGCTCGATAGTCTGTTTGATTACGGCCTCTCTGGCGCCATGGAGACGACCCTGCCGACCTTTGATCCCATTCATGAGTTCAATCTGCTCAAGTTCAGAGTCAAATCTGTGGAGGTATCTGAAGACAGAAAACATACTACTGTTCATACACTTTGTTGCTTCATTTTATTTTAGGATACATATACAAGTATTTCATGAGTTTAAAACACTTTCATTGGGGGAAAAATATAATTTATGCATAAAGTCAATGTTTACAGTATTTAACCTTCTTCTTCATGAGATCTGCAGTTCTTTGTGGTGTGCTGGATATCAGTGTCCGGGCAAAATCCTGACTGATTGCGATTCATTCCTGGCTCATCAGTGCTCCAGGTTCATCACAGGTTCTGGGGTTCTGCTTGTTCACGTTCAAGGACTGTAACTAGATTATGGTGGCATTAGGATCTAGGTAGTTAATTTGATGATCTTCAGGCCGCTTAATTACCATTTTTTCCTCGGGACACGGTGCTCCTTTGTGCTGGAAAATGCAAAGATTGTCACCAAACTGTTCTGGGAGCGATAAAAGAAGCTGGTCTTTTAAGATGTTTTTATTGGCGACAAACTGATCGACTTGGGAACACAATCAGGATTTTCCCCTGACATGGATATCCAGCACACCATAGAGAACTGCAGAAGTTATGAAGAAAAGTCAGTGCTGTAAATTCCTTGCTTAAACTGTTATTTATGTGACCACAAAAGACTCTGAAACTCATAAAACACACATATGATTGATCTGTATCTTCGTTTCACATAAAAAGGAATACATTCGAATAAAAACTGCACAAAATTAACGCCACGGCTCAAACTTTTGGTTGTGATTGTTGAAGGTGATGGTTTCTGTTTATAGTCGGAGTGGAACCGACCAATCATGGTAGAGGGGGTTGGGTTCATGCAGGCTGGAGAATAAAACGAGGGCTGTATTAGGGCTGCCACGATTACGTCGACTATCAAAATTGTCGACGACTGATTTAATAGTCGATGCGTCGTTTGAAGCTTTGTAAGATCACAAAAGACACAGGAATAATTAGTAAGATTTAAGAGTGTAATAACGGACTGAAACAGAAGATGGCACCGCTGCATGTACAAGGATGCCAGCTGCCGTTACACCCCGAAGAAGAAGTAGCTCTGTCCCAGAATTCATAGCGCAGCCCAGCTCAGTTTCCAACAATGGCGGCAGCTAATTAGTTTTAATATTACTCTTTCTGGGTCACAAAATAAACGTTTAACATATTTTCAGGCAAGAATGTAGCTGTGTAAACCTCAAATATCTGCTCAGTTTATCAAGACACCACATATTTTCAAAAGCGCGCCGACGTTTTCGGAGACGTCTGTTAGCGAATAGCTGGATAGCTAGCCGGGGGCAAGGCTAACTAGAGCCTGTGAGAACACCGAAATCGTTTTCAAACCCACCGCCGTCTTTCGCTACTCAGGTTAAACATATATAAGTCACTGAGATAACTTAAAAATGTTATTGTTTGGCTTTTTTTAGTATTTTATTTGTTCCTGAGTAAATCGGTTTGGCTGAGATTAAAGTTATAGTTTTTACACAGCTGAATAAACGTCAAGCAGACAGCTGATCATCAGAAGTGTGAGATGCTCCAGAATTTACTCCAGTGTCCTGTTATATTTTAGATAGAAAGGAGTTTATTAAACTTCACCGAGACAATCTGCAAATTTCATTAAAATTTAATAAACTATCATCTTGTCTTTATTTTTAGTTAGCACATACCTTAAACACTTAAAGCTGTAAGCTAATGATAGTTATATAAGAGCAGATGCTGCTGGTGCAATAAGCTGTAGTTTTACGTCCAATGGATGATGATCTGATTAGTCGACTAATCACAAAAATAATCGGTGACTAGTCGACTATCAAAATAATCGTTTGTGGCAGCCCTAGGCTCTATTTGCCCAAATGAAATCATCACCTGCTGTCTGATGACATGTAGCGTTTTGTAAACAATGGCCAGCTGATGGATGATGAAGTCTCAGCCCTGAAAACATGAACCACTCTCACCAGAGACTGGGGCAGCTCACAGACTGACTGATGGGCTCACAGTTTAATGCATGTACGGGCTCTCTCTCTCTTTTTGTTTGTGCACTTCCAAATGAAAAATAATGTACTCCAAATTCAAAATGAACATAAGCCCAGAGCCAAACCTCTCAATGATGTCGCAGGCGTCTTTTTTTGTGTAAGTCGCCTTAGCTGGATCCAGCTCACTCTGAAACCACAAGAGCTTCTCACCTGTGATTGGAGATACAAGAAAAAAAGGAAAGAAAACATCAATAAACACCTTTTTCTTTTTTGCTCTTGCAATAACATGAACGAAAAGCTTGCTCTCACCAATGTTGCTTAGACGAGTAGCTTTCTCAGTCTTTTGCCTGCAGCATCAGAAAGAAACCAGTTAAACCTCCTTTAAATCATCACACAGACGCTGTTTACTTCACACAAGAGGTTAAAGAAAACTGTCAAGGCAGGATGAAGTGTCTCAATCAGCCCAAGTTACATTTAATAACATGTCCCTGAAGCCACGCTCGTATTTGCATCTGCAGACTCGCAGCGCGGAGGCGGAGACATGGCAAGAGTTTAACACAATGCTCAAATGTGAGGCTAACAACATGCTATTGATTCGTTAAGGTGAGCTGATCTCTGCGGCCATCTACAAACCTCTCTTTCCTCCTAAGTCTGCACTCCTCTCGGGCCATATAAGCTGCCTTCCGGCTGTACGGATGAACCACTTTCTCCGCAGGTTTTCCCCTCTGAATCTTCGGCTAAAAAACACGACGAGCTCCGATCATTTAGAGGCCTTTTATTAACGCTACACAAACAGAAAACCCCACAGTTCAACATACTCACCATTTTAACTGTGGAAACACGTGTGCTGCGGGGTCTGTTGACAGCTGGACCGGAAGTGGTCCGTCTTCAAATTAAATCCGGACGTCGTGCGGGGAAACTAGAGAGGTTCCTCCAACTTAATGAGATACCTCTACTACTACTGCTACTAATAATAATACAATTTTAAGATGCGATCAAAAATAAATTGAGAAATTTATACACACACACACACACACACACACACACACACACACACACACACACACACACACACACACACACACACACACACACACACGTATATATAATAAGAAATTAATGAAAATTAATGAATTTTTCCTCTTCATGTTTTTATAATTAAAGAAATGTAAACACTGAAACAGACTGCACAATAAATATGGATACATTACAAATTCTGTAGCTAAATTACGCAAAGTAATCACTCCATGAATAAAATTAAAATGATAAAGAATGGTGCTTTATTCTCCTTCTTATCCATTTTTTAAGTAAAACCCAGACATTTGGATCTGCTTCACTCCAATACTGATATTGCGTTTATTGTTGAGAAAACAAGTGTACTTGATTTGATCTATATCTGTGTTTGGCAAGATTTAGGTGCTACTCCTTGACTCAGGAATAAGTATCTGTAGAGAAGAGGAAATTATAATATCAACATTCATGTCCACACGGGTGCTGAATGAATGCAGCGGCATTAGTGGGACCAGTTGAGACCAGTCGGACTCCCCCTGCACTGCAGGCTTCATTGAAAAGATTGGATATGAGGAGAGGAGCGAGCCTCCGTCTGCCTGAAATGCACTCATTTTGGAGCTACAGGCAGGCCCATAAGTTTTTGGACAGTTATACTTTTTGTGTGTGTTTGTTTTTGTAATTTTGCATCTGCATTCGTGGATTTTTATAGAATAGAAAAATATGGTCGATGTAAGTTTTATCACACTAAAGCATTTATGAAATGTGAGTAAGCAGACTAACCATGTATGAATAGCTCTGTCTCCCAAGCCTAGTCACAGTTAATAAGGTGGGATGCCTTTCTGCCACAGTCTTTTTTCTCTGTCAGTAGTGACGGGAGAATTCATTTACTTATATAAAATAATAATATACTAGGATAATACTCCATTAAGAGTAAGACACCTGGTGGTACTTGCTGAGCATTGAGTCTGACTTGGGTTAATGAGCTCTCAATTATAGACTACTCTCTCCACACAAGTACAAACTGCTGCACAGATCTGCTGTGGGAGAAGTATTGCAAAAGTCGGGTGTAAAGAAACAGCCAATTTAAAAGCTGAGTGATGTGAAACTGATGACTTGTGTGTAAATTCAGTGATTTGAGCAAGACGTCAAGACTTTTCAACCATTAATATCTCCTACGCTTGCAGATTTATTACACACACACAGATGTGATAAAACAGTTCCTTAAGTCTCTTGAAAGCCTTCTGAGCAGATTCATGCCAGCTGATTGGAAACTTTGGAGAGGTGAGAGTGGTTTCCTGCTTGGTCTGGGTGAGTTAGTGTTTTTCCGTAGTGCCTGGCGCTGCTCCTCTGGGTCATCATCACTCCTCCCAGGGCTTCCAGCTGGAGCTGATTAGACCGGCAGTACTTAAGACCAGCGCTTACAACTAACCCTTGCCAGAATGTCTGCTAACCTATGTTAGTTTGCAGCTACTTGTATCCTGTGTTAATCATAGTGCCATAGTACCTTCTCTTGTCTTCTCTGTCAGTTTATGGACATACTCTCTCCATCTTACCATAATTTCTCCAACCTGGATGCTGGTCACTTCTGCTCCATCAAAGCCAGTAATATCTCACTGAATGATATCCATCCACACCTGCCTGCCCCCCTTTCACTGCTTGGAACCTCAGGATCAATCCTCACTGGACCCACCAAGACCACAACCACTCCAACCAAGACCTTCCCCTCCAGCTCACTCTACCTGCAAATAGGTAAGACTTTAGACATTTCACCTGGACTTTGCTCGCACTTCTCAGAACCACCTTGACTCTCTTTTCGCTCTGTTTCAGTGCCCCAGTCAGCCAACTCTTGAGCCACAGTTTCTCTGCCAAGTCCGTTTTCTCATTGCTGGCAACTGAGCCCTGACATTAGTGGCAGTACAATCTTATTGTGTTTACGGATGAGCTTACGGTAGAAATTGGCAAGGCCAAGGAAACACTGAAAATGTTTTCTGGTAGCTGGTTCAGGGCAAGTCCATAACTCCCTGGACTCTGGTTGGGGTCTGTGCTAATTTGATCATTTGACGACACAGCCAAGGGACAAGATAGAGTAAGGATTAAAATTTAAACTTCTCACTTTTCACATACAATTTGTTCTCCAGTAAGTGATGGAAAACCTGACGAATGACAGACTGACTCTCAGAGAGGTTCCTGGAAAAGATCCAGATCTTTTCAAGAAAGGTAAACACAAACTAGTTCAGAAAGTCTCAGATGATGTCATTTACCAATATCAGAGTTGTTGGTGCGTCAGAATGGCATTACTAAGTATTCAAAATGAGCAAGTTGGGTTTTGAATGTTGTTTTCTATCCATCTCCTTGACTGATATGAACAAGATTACAAGTATTGCATAAATCCACTTTAAAAAAAAAACAAAAAACAAAAACAAAAAAACAAACAGAGAAAAACAGATGTAATGGGTATTTATTTTTAACAGTAATGTTGTTCAAACCTCGAAATATCAATGCAACAGCAAAGGGACCTGTCTGTTGTTGTTGTAGCTGTTAGAACTGATGTCTGAAAGCCAACAAAGATGCCCAACGGATTTACTTTGCCAAGTGGATCATCACGGCCTTGCTTTTTTGGTCCATTTGATCAACCTTTGTTGTTATTATTTATTTCATTTTATTTTCAGTTGTTACAGACATGGCTGGGGGATAGGAAAGAGAGAAAGAAAGATGAAGGGGGACAGTGAGAAAGGACACTTAAAAAGGAAACAAATCTCCCAGATCACCTGTTGAGAGAAAAAGCAAAAACGAGGGCGACATAATAAACACAGCACCATCGCATTAATCTAGCTAACAGTAAATACTAAATATTGAATGTTGTTGTGCAGCACGCAGGACTGACAACGATTGCTGTGACTTAAATAGTCACAGCAATCGTTGCTTGAACCAGAAGAAGAGCTTTTGTTCCACGTGAGGATTGTGGTTGCTTAATGAAGGGTGTCCTAATACCAGGGGCTTCAAAGAGATGCATCTCAATATGTTTGGAGTGGTTGGCTGATAATGAGAGCTACCACTTCTGTAGGATGGGTGATATCTGGAATGTAGATACTAATGTGGATAAGTGAAGTGTTTCTGGCAGCTCCCCCAAAGGAATATTGAGCTTGATGGCTTTGGTTTGAGCCCCAAAATGTGTTTGTCTTTGGAATCTATGAGTGCTCAAAGTGAATGGGAAACTATCTGAGAGGTGAATTTAGCGCTGAGCAGAAGTCTATGTAGGGATGCTTGATTAATTTTGCCTGCCGTTATCCCTACTATGACTGCTGGATGTTGGTTAACCGCAAAGAACAGGTGTCAATAAAATGTCCTTTTGTGCGACAATAGAAACTCACCAGCTGTGATCCCTTCCTCTCTCTCATGGAGGGATACAGATTCTTCTCCCTGCCTGCTTCCTTAGCCAGTCAGCAACTGTTACTTTGACAAAAGGTGATGAGTTTATGTGATGCTGTGTCACAAGTTCAAGCCTTTGTTAAACACACTAATGAATTTTTTCAGGAAGGCTATCTTTAACTATGCCCCAATTCAGGGGCTACTACCTTCGAAGGCTGCAATTGAAGGCCGATTATGTCACAGCCAGGTGCTGAAGGCTGTCCCAATTCGAAGGCTGCTCCAAATGCGGCCGACAAACGCTCCTTCATTTCCCCGAATTTGAAGGATAGGTCGGATGTATCGAAGGAAACGCCATGATTCCCAGAAATAGTCTCTCACCGGTGGTACAGCTCCGATTTCTGACTCTCTTCCTCTTTTTGCCCTAAAAACAAACACATTAGAATTTTCACGAGCTGATACAAACTCTCCGATGTGAATGTTTCATCATTCAGTGCAGTCACAGGCACATGTATGAATGCTGGCACTTTGGACATACGTAGTTGTCTTTGGTGGACCGCTGTGGATGCTCGTTTGTGTGACGCCATCTTTCTGTCTCCGCCCGATCGAAATATTTCGCCTGCTCATCTTTTGAGAGCAACTTCCACTGTGGACAGAAGAGCACAGGAACACACTGTCAGCATATACAAATGCACAGCTACACTGTTACTACACATTACTACAGGACAGCTGGTACACATGCATAAACACGAGCACAAAACACGAACAGATCCATAAATGTATGTAGAGTTAGTTACACACTTACTCTCGCTCCCGCAACTGCATTCACAGCTGCACTCCCACTCATGTTCAATTCAGCCACCACCTTTGGCCTCTGCTCTTTCAGATAGACCATGAAGGCATTTGGTGGCTTCTTAATAGAAGGGCGTCCGTCATCCTGATGGGATTGACGCGGTCGTTTTCTACAGGGATAAAACACAGAGTAAGAGCACATGTCAACACTGTGAGAAACCTGCAGGACGGTGAGAAAAAGCAGCACAGCAAACTTACCTTGGAGTGGACCTGGTGGGTGGAGGAGCAAGAACAGTGTCTGGTGGTGCTTTGGGGATCACATTTACAGGCCACTGATACAGTAGCTTCTGTGGAGGGAGGGAGAAGGTTAAAACCCCACGATACTGACACTTAGTCCAGCACTTCAGAGGCTAATAATGATAAGCGCCACAGAAACATGTACATGTGGACAAATTCAAACTTTGGTAATTTAATCTTCACCAGATTCAAAGAAGATTGCATGAACAACACAAAGTGATCAGTGGGAGGAGAACATGTGCATAAAACTACATTTATACATAGCTTCACTTTGCGCTCCTCACTTATTTTTGGAATTATAATTACAGGCAGTGATTAAGTTTACTGATCAGCAAAGCTTCACACCACAGTTATACAAAGGTAAAATACAAGGAAGGTGGCAGCAGAAAAACAATTTTTCTTTCATCTGACCTGAAGTATCTGACAGTTTTAAGCACCTTTATCAGTAAACACCTGCCACCACCTCTGGCTGTCTGAGTGAGGAGGTGAGCTTCCACCGGGATAATGGGAGTGACCATCAATGGAGCTTGCTCCTGAAACAGAGATGGAGCTGATCCCAGGAAAGATTCTCCAGTATGATTCATTGCTGCTAGCTGAGGGGAGGCGGATGGTCCAGCAGGAACAGGAGGAGGAGGTGGAGGGTTGGGTGTTTGCTGTTGTATTTCATACCTGGTGTCCATTTTCGTGACACAGGGCTTATGTGGCGTTTTTTATTTGAACTCGGCCAGAAGAAAGACACTGATTCTGTCTGGGATCCTGTGGCACACATACATAGGAGGTTTTGATTCTGTTAGACAGAGACTGACACCTTACATAATACACAACTAAACCCAGGACAACTATTGTGTGACTTACCAGTTAAAATCAGTATCAAATGTAAATATTATATTGATTTTATTAAAAATTCAACAACCTTTAAATGTGTTGTATTTGTAAACTAATTGAAACCAAACTGAAAAATGTAAAAACATTCAAACCAATGAATACACAAAACTATCAACTATTGCAGCTATCATTAAATGTCTGCATGTACATATAATCACTAGTTCTTAATTTGTTATATCACACAATCAGATTTTAAAGTGTACTTTTTCTGATAGTACTACTGCACTTTTTGTTCAGACTTTTACATGTTGTGAATTACTTAGTTCACTGTTCACTCATCCACAGTCATCATCATGGCTGGATTTCCCTCTTGAGGGTCCCCAGGGCAGTTTTTCTGAGCCTCCCACTCATGGGGCTATTATGGTAGAAAAAGCATTTGTGCATGATTTCACTGTTTTCTGCTAATCCAAATGTTTGTATCAGAAAGCCTGGTTATACTTTGACAGTGATATGCCCTCCTCTTTGACAGTGTTTTTTTAATTTGGTTAGATATGTTGAAGTTGTTTTTTTTCATCGTGGTGTTGTTGAGCTGAGACAAAACAACCAAAACTATGTTTATCCAAAAACCTATGGACTGAAATATATTTTGAAAATGAATGCATTGCAGGCACACAGAGTCTTGTTCCCCATCATCATATCTGATCTTTTCAGGCAAACCTAACTGGTCTCAACTCGCCCCAGAGGCGAAACTACAAAAACGTTTGTCCAACAAATTATGGACGCAGCTGTCTCTGTTGTAGATCCCTGAGGTGGAGTTTTGTTTTTCTGCTTATGTGGCCTATTGTGAAATATTTTGAAGTCAAATGGACTCTTGGGTGGAACCACAGATTGCTTATAGACGTTACAAAACACATTCAGTCTCCACCAGAGATTTTTCTTTTAGAAAAAGTAACAACACATGCAATCTTATTTCTATAAAATAGTGAAATAGAATTATTAACAGAAGCAGAAATACTGAAGTGAAAAACAGAGTGGCACTGATGGTATGACTCATGGTATACGTAAACGCTTCTGTGGAAGAGACGCTAGTCACGGATGATTAGACACATGTGAACACGATGGCTCCTTTCTCACAGAAAAGGATCACAAAACAACGATTCTTCAGCAGAAACATTATTTAGCTTCAGTTTGCTCAGTGCCAGAAGCTTGCGGGCTATTCTCAGTAAAGTCCTTGTATTGATTGTGTGAAACAAATAGAGATCATAAGTTTTCCTGTTTTTGTACCATTTGAGGTACTGTGCAAAGATCTTGTGCCAACCCTAATATCTGTATATATTTTATTTCCAAGTAGCCAAACTTCCTTGTCATTTTTAAAGTGTTCTTGAGCATTAGTTCTCCAGGCTTTCTGAAGGTCTTTATTTTGACACTAGCTGCCTTTTCACTCATTTTCAGTCCAGTTGTACCTGACTATTTTCAAGTAGCATGCCTAAAATCCCCACAGCAGATAAGCAGTGTCTGAAAGTCATCTTCATCTAAAAAGATCTATCTGACCTGAAACAGTTGACCTGTTGTTCAATGGTAACTCATCAGAAATGATCTCAGTGAAGTGTATAGCAGTCAAAACAAGATTCTTAAGGTATCTTAAGGCTGAGGTATTCCAGATTACACAAGAACTGGATTGAAATCAGTTGTGAATTAACGTGGGATTTTTGGTTCGTCAGTATGTATGGAGGAGGTGAGGAGAGAGGTACAACAGTGAGTATCTACAGCCAAGAGCAGTCAGATTTTTTTTATCTATCATACAATGCCATCTGAAAAGCATCTAGGTGGCCAAAGTGTTGTTTTTGAGTATGACAATGATCCCAAACTCACTGCCAATGCTGTAAAAGCAAATCACAGCGCAAGACTGGATAACCCAGAACTGCAGATAATAGAGCTGTCTATATCTGCAAGAATGAAAAGCTTCCAAAATTTTTAGTACTGATTTATAGACAATAATAATAATAATAATAATAATAATAATAATAATAATAATAATAATAAGCATTTAATGAGAAATCGGTTTGGCCTGAAGAGCAAAACAAAACAAGAAAAGACGCTCACTGTTAAACACATTAATGCACGCCTTTTAAGCACTGCTTCTGGTAAAGTCTTAAATCAGGGGTGTGAAACATCAGCATTTTGCTTCTTGTTGATTCAAACCACCTGTATCTTTTGTGTTGTGTCAGGAAGGGTCAAACTCTGCCACATCAAACATGCAAAGCTACCTGCTGCGGAGGCAAGAAACCAGCTGAAGGTAGGTTTTTCAAACAACCTCCTGAGATATAAAAATAATTTTCCTGCACATTTCCATTCATTCTCTGCCTCTCTACCATAGGGTCCAAAGCGGGTACACCATGGACAGATCACTGATCTGACGCAGGGCTAACACAGAGAGACAGACAACAATTCACACTGACAATTTAGAATCACCAGTTAACCCAACGCCACTAACTGCCTGTCCTTGGACTTGGGAGGATGCCAGAGTACCCAGAGGGAAACCACAAAAAAAAAATAAAACAGGGAAATTTGCCCAGAATGGTCCCAGTTGAACTCTTTGTTGCTGTGAGGCAACAGCACTAACAACTGCACCACCATATTACCCAAACAGTTCTGGTTTTGTATTTTATTAAGAAATAAGTAAGACGAAGAAGAAGACTTCTGCAAAAGTTCTATGCAGGGGCCCGATTGAGCCTTCTGGCTGGCTAAAATGATACATGAAAAATATTTTTTAGCGACTACTGACGAAATTGACAGATGCTTTTTGTTTTGTAAGGAATTTTAAAAAGACTTATTTATTGAAGACACCGATGGTTTTTAGCCACAGCTACACCTGTTGGTCTTCAAGGTTTTTGGGCCAAACAGTCTCAAACACGAGGCTCACACGGTTGAGCACATCTATTTTAACCCCAAAACACAACCCATTTCCCCAATTCAATGCTGAAAACTCTACTAGGTGGTGATGTGGTGGGTGTATGCACTGTTGTGTGTATTGGGAAGCAAGTGGGTGCAATGCAGACTTTCTTGTCCCCATAAGGATGAAGCCTTCTCAGCAGCACCATGAGGTTTGCAGGGGTTTGATTCTTGACTCGTGGCTGTAAAATCTGATAAGACATTTACTTTTCTTCAGTCAGGCTCAAATAGAAAACCTGTGCTAACTTCATATCATGTCAAACCATAATTATGAAAATTTTACTGAACATTTATATCAGAATGCTCAAAACATGCAGCCCAACTTCTCTATGTCCATTTATATTCAATTAGATATTCATTTTCTATCATTTCATTTATTCTTGTTTGTGCTAACAGAGTCTCATTCTTCTTCTTTTCATGGGAATCGAACAGTAATTCTGTGGTATACATTTTATCCCCACGTGACTCTTGAGGTGATCTGAACAGATAAAGCTGATGGAAATCGCAAAGCCCGGCCGTCATGTTGAAACACATCACCGTCGCATTTCTAACGATGAGAAGAGAAACTGTGGTCTTTTTAAAGTAGGCCAAGAACCCACAGCAGCTGACTGATAACCAAGGCAGCATGACCCTGAGGTTCATGATCAGTGTTTCACCACAAACAGTGGCTCAAGCTCCAGCTATAGTGGACACAGCAGACACGCAGCAGTTTCACACTTGGATCATTTAATGCGGTAGCTCGGTGACAGCTTTCTTCTCTTGGCAGAGCTCACGCCACCTGTTTTTTTCTTTTCTTCCTTTTTTCCTTCCTTAAAGTTTGTTCAGCTTCCCCCTTCACTCTGTTGAGCTGCATACCTAACCACCAAGAATGCCATGAGGCGTGTGGCTACAAGCACACAGCTGATTGCATCACATCTCAGAGCGTCTGAGGGTGTGCGAGTGAGACAGAGAATCGTTTTTCTTCTTCTTCTATTTAACGTTAAGTCATATCAGGAAGTGCGATGCTGTGACAGTACAGAAGGAAGCGGGCGCACAATGGCACTATGTCTGTCTCTTGGATTGGTAACATGAGCACCCCGGGGGTGAAGGTCCCCCTGCTCCTGCTGCTGCTGCTGACCACTGTGCTGCCTGGGACAGGTAGGACCGGGGACATTAGTTTCTTTACTTTCAAACAAAGCAGTGCTCTCCGCTTTCCTGCCTCCTCCCCGCTTTTGCCTTTTGTGCGCTTCAGTTTTTCTTTTGGGGCACTCTGAGAACGTCTTTTTGACTGAAAATCAAAGGCTCCTATTGCTCACGCTTTCAAAATCAAAAAAACTTCTCCTATAGTTAAAATGTAACAAGCAGAAATTGACAGTATAGGGCTAGAAGAGTCACAGGTTTGACTGTGAGATGAGCGCCATGTGTAGAAATCAGTTATCTGTCTTTATAGTTTTATAAGTCTATAACAAGGTCAGCCAAAGCTGCCTCTTACAGGCGTCACAGTCTACAGTTAGTACACTCTGAAAAGGACAGTTTCAACACAACATTATTGTTTTTTACTGAGTGGCAAACTTGCTTTAAACCAGTTGCTCAACATCATCACCTCCTAGTCCTCGGTTTTGCAACAGTTTTGATTTTTTTTGCAATCATTTGGACTAAACTAGACGGAAGTGCTGAGTTCCTGTGCGATCTGACTCGGGTTCGCTGTTTTTCACAATGTTGCCAATGAACTCAAGCAGAAGTAACAGTCTTCAGCCCCAGGTGTGTTTCACTTTTGCTATGAAATGCTGCAGATGCTTTACTTTCAAGTGTTCGCCGTCCAATTTCAATGACATAACAGCTCCCCAACACAAAGTAACGAGCTGTGTCCAAATACAGGGTTTGGCCAAGAAGAAATGGAACAAAGCGGGTCAGGGAATGACACAGTAACCACAGGTGAGGTGTAAATAATATGCTGCAAAAGTATGTGGACATGTTTTTTCTGTCAGTGCTCTGAGAAACAGATGTCTTAGTTTGTATAACCTTTGCCTTGAATTCCCTTTATTGAAACAATATCTTATAATAATATAATTAAAATTTACTTCAATTTATGTGTCTTTTAAGCATTTATTTGATGCATCAGTTTACAGCAGAACTTAACACCAATGTATTTATATACATTGGTGTGGATTTTAATCTTTTTTTCTGTCGTACTGGAGTTCCTGAGTGCACTTACACTGAAATTTTGGACAAAAATGAGGAGAGCCCTCCCCTCTCCTCCAGATCCTTAAAGAATCACTTCTCCTCAGGTCTGCACTGAGCCTGTGGGCTGGGCTGTAAATTAAGCATTTACAAGTCTGAACTTGCAAAGAGGGGAAAGAAATCCCACCATGTGACGGTGTTTCAGTATTAATCAGCCCACTCAGCTGCAGTTCTGCAGACGCTGTCACCCACTTCAACACGTTCTCTTGGATAAACATCCAACAGTGAGCATGACTTCACCACCAAACGTCAGGTGCCCACCTCGCTGAATGGGGGAAAATCCCAGAGTCTCCAACACTGTGGCGAACGTCTGCAAAATATGAATTTTTTTTAAAATCGCAAGTATTTATGACTTTTTCCTCTAATGTGTTACAAGTGTTTTGTTTTTTCTGCGATGTTCACTCAGAGACTCATGCGTGCCTCTACTTATCAATACAGCCATTTTATTGCTTTTTTCTGCCACTAAGGTGTATTAAAGTAGCTTTTACTTTCCTGTACTTATTTTAAAGCTGTAGTGACTAATTTTTAGATCAGCGTTTCCCACGAAAGAGACAACACAACACGCTTTAATGTCTCATGACCCATGCAGCCAGCGATTCTTACAAAATTTCAGAGTATTAGCGTCCCTGCCCTCAAATACTCTGAATCATTTCAGAATGTACAACACTAATCGAAAGCATGACATGAATCATTCAGTGACTGTAAAGGAGGAAGGAGAGGGGCTTATGCTTTTCAAATTAACACAGAATTGTATTCTTTTTCTTTTCATTTCGTTTCTTTTTTAAAATTTATTTCTGCTGTTTATGGTTTTAGCTCTGATAAATGTATTTTCTCTGGGAGTCTGCCTAATTTAAATATATTTGTTTTTACTTTGAGAGTGCTTTTCAGTTACTTGTGCAGGCGTTGCCTACACATTAACTAAAATTACTAAGAATTTAAGCATCTTTGGACTTCATCAATGTTAATTTTGTAAGGGAGCTTATGGAACAATTTTTTTTTTTTAATTTCCTGCCCAATATAAACTTAAAATCATCACAAACCTCCAAGTGAATGTGTCACATCATAAAAAACAGCTTCAGGAAATGGTATGGAACCTCGTTCTTCTTCTTTCCTCTCCCCGCAGTCGCCTCGCATTTATCTTGTGACCCTTTGAACGATGCCTGAACCCTAGTTCAACTCTAGCGACGACAACAATAACACTATTTTTTTTTAACACATCCTCGGGTTTCTGCAAAGAGAGAAATTTTACTTACGTTTTGTTGCTAAAAATGAAAGCGGGCCTCGTATTGGGGTAATTGTGTTGCTTTTACTTAAGCAGTAATCTGGATATTGGATATTTTTAGCTTTACGATATTAGGTTTTTCTTTGTTGCTCTGTTTCTTTCATATTACAATAAAAAAAAAACTGTTATGATGTTACTACAGCATCTTTTTTGTATTTGGTTTTCAATTTAGATGCTTAGCAACCACACTTTTTGGATATCTACATACTTTTGTCCAGGAGTATGAACACATCTGCTCTTTCTGTTGTTCCCAGTTGTTACTGACACCAGTATAGTCATCAATCAGACCAGTTCAAATGGGACTCTGTACGGTGGGTCCACAGCAGCTTTTATTTTACATGAAATCATTTTCCCCCCATCATTACATGTGAATGATGCTTTGCTTTGTTTTTTATCATCATTTGTTCTGTTTTTGCTCCCTTTTCATTTTGGATGAAACCATCTCACAATTTCTGGTTGTTTCTACTCGGGGTTCATGCAGAAGGCAGTGCCTCCGGTAGTGGTATGTATAACTGACTGCTTCTTTTACCACATGAGTAATGATTGCATTAATTATCACCTGTGCAACTGTAGTAGTCACTGGGCTGAATTGAATGTAATGTCAGTAATGCCCCATGGTTTTAATTCCTGTGAAAATCCCCTCTTTGCATATTTTTATGCCAGTGAACAAATTTTAAGACCGTTATGAGGCCTGGGTGAAACGAATGATTAAACTGCTGTCTTCCTTCCACAGTTGCCACATCAATAGATGAAAACTCCATGGATGAAACTGAATCATCAGGCCTGGACCCCATCATTATCATTATCCCTGCAGTGCTGGTGGTCTTAATCATCTGCATGATAGTTTGTGGCATTTTCATCAACCGCAGGTGGAACAAACAAAAGAGAAATCCAGGTATGTCAATCAGAGGAGGGAATATTTTAAAGTTTCACTTCTCTCACTTAATCCTGGTGTCACAGATTATTAGGCAGAGGACTCACTCGCAGGACTCTGAAGTTTAGAGAGAAGGTGAGGGTTTATTTACAATGTGACACCAAGTGAGGATATATACATATATACAGTGAGACAGATAACACAGGGGGTGGAGCTTCAACTTAATCCACAACTCACTCAGAAAGTCCACTCCAAAATGCTCATGCTCACTCACACACATCCACAGAAATCCAGACGGCAGGGAAGACGTGCAGGGAATCTAGAAGGCCTGTACACAGAGAAAAACAAAAAGTCCAAAAACAAACAAAAAGTGAAGGACTGGGGGTGATAGACTGAAGTATCTGAAATAATTTAGTGTTTGGTGGTTTTTAATGACTACTGCAATTCTCTTCTGCATGGTCTCCCCCAAAAATCCCTCCATAAGCTTCAACTGGTTCAGAACTCTGCTGCTCGAATTATCACCAGAACCCCCTCCTACCAGCACATCACCCCTGTTCTTCAGGAACTTCACTGGCTCCCTGTGAAATTGCGGATAATTTTCAAACTTCTTCTGCTCACCTTCAAGGCCATTCATAACCTCGCTCCTTCTTACCTTTCTGACCTGTTAACCACCACTTGTTCTGCCCGTTCACTTCGTTCTTCTTCTTCTATCCAGCTTACTGTACCTTCCTTCCGCCTCACCACCATGGGAAGCAGAGCTTTCAGCTGCTCTGCTCCCAGGCTGTGGAACTCTCTGCCCCCTGAAATAAGAAATATTGGGAAAAAAAAAGAAAAAAAAAAGAAAAAGAAATATTGGTTCTCTCCCCCAGTTTAAATCCCAACTCAAAACTCATCTGTTCAAATCTGCATATTCACTGTGAATCCACTGTTTGTTCATTTTATCTTGTGCTTGTATTTTATTGTTCTTATTCTGCCATTGTTTTACTAAGTGTTTTATCCTATTGTAAAGTGTCCTTGGGTGACTTGAAAGGCGCTCATAAATAAAATGTATTATTATTATTATTCAATGTACAGATTATCTGATTTGTTTTTTTGTTTTTTTATGACTGCGGCCTTGACTGCTGCATATTCTCTGCTTGTAGACCTGAGTAAGGAAGATCCATATTTGGATGGATCCAGTACAGAGAAGGTGCCGATGTAAGTGTCACCCATGTCATTTTGCTACAACTGCTTATTGAACCTGTTAAAGAACTGATATCATCTCGATGTTCAGCGCTTTGTGAGAATAACTTCCTGCTTGTGGCTGCAGCTGAATGATACTGAGAGCTGTAAAGAAAACATATACTACCCCCTGGCTTCTGTGCAATCTTTTACTATAATACTACAAACACGTCTTTCTTTTTTATTTAAGTCCGACTTATTAAAGATTAAAAAATGTGGCTCTGAAGTCCTTTGAAATTATATTTGATGTGATGATACAAAAGAAAGAAAAAAAAATATGACTCTCAGTCCTTCTTTGCGTCTTTCAGGCCGATGTTTGAAGAGGACGTGCCCTCTGTACTCGAGCTCGAAATGGAAGAGTTGGACGAGTGGATGAAAAAGGATGGTAGGTTTCACTGGATGAAGAAGAGAATTTGGAAACAAAAATACTGTGGCTAGGAATCTGATAGAAATACAGATCACAAAAGAAATACGTCGAAGTTCACTGACATCCAGGTTTTGGTGGTGTCGAGTGACTAAAAAGAAGGCACCAGGTCTTCTTTTTGTCTCTTAACCAAGAGACTCTGTCAGTTCTGAAACAACTGGCCAAGCGTCACAGGTATTTAAGCCCCAGCGAGGGAGGCTGTGCCCTTGGAGGTTGTCCTGAAGGTCACTGACATGCCATTAATCGTATGTGAGTCATGACATGAGTTAGGGTGTGGAAAAAAAGTCTTGCCACTGTCACTGGAGCTAAAGTGCCAGTAATGCTCTCAGACAAAAACTGGTTCAACCGAAAGATAAAACGCAAGCTGAGCATCATAGTGTAGTGCAGTGACAGGTGCTCAGACTTTTGCAACCACTCCACCAACGTGGAGAGCCACCCGCACAGGGAAAGACCCAGCTGGTTTGAGAGAGGCGTGAAGGAGGTGCCACAGTTTATCCAGCAGATGTCGCTGTTGTTTACATCAAGTAATCTCCAGCAGAGCTTCTTACGCTGAAGTTGCTTTATTCCACACTGACTGATCTCATGACTTTTCTTTGAATTCTTTGCATAGGTGAAACTGCAGAGGACTCTAAATGTCTGTAACTGAATTTAAGGTGAGCATACCTGTGCATATTATCAAGTTATTAACATTTACAGACTATTTTGAGAATAATTTCTCTCAATTGCAACCTCACTTAGGATTTGTTTATATATTAGATCATTTAGATCTCCAAAATGTGTTTTTAAACCAAATGATGATCAAGCATGAAGAAGTGTAGAGTTTTGAGTGACATTTTCCTGCTGCCTACTAACAAAACTTCACTTAATATTGATTTTCTCATAGTACAAACACAGAGCGTTGCGCAAACAAATTACTTATAGCATGTTGCACAACAATGCTAACACAACACAGATCAACAGCTGACTCGGGCAATAAAAAGTGTTTCCAAGCCGTTTCCTCTCTGCTGCCAGCCTCTGTTTGTTGTGATGCACCAGCTGGTTTTCAGCAGAGCTGTGACTGATGAACTGTGACCCTTTCGTCACTGCACATGTTTGAAAGCGCAAACACCACTAACATCTGTTAGTGATTACAACAGGCATGCGTGGAAGTGTGGTGCAACTCAACCCTGGAATAGTCTCCTTTACTGGAAGAGCCGGGAAGGCGAGGTCAAGGTCCGCTCCGCGAAATGTTGACCAACGTCATTTACACATTGCTTTTTCCCAGGGTTTTATTTCCAAAGCTGTACAAGGGCTAGAGGTTACTTGCATTCAACTAGGAGGCACTTTGTACACACGAGGTTACACAAGAGATCTCAAAACAGAAGTAAATGTGATGTTGGTGTTGCTGCGGTTGCTCAATGCGATGCCATCTAGCGTGGCAGCTGTGCCCTGTTTGTCAGACCTGTGAATTTCCACGGTGACTCGGGCACAATGGTGGCTGGGAGTAAGAAAAGAAAGCATATGCAGTGTTGCTGAAAGCAAGTTTGTTAAAATAACCTAGAATAAGTTTAACCTTTGTGACATTCAGACGAAAACCAGTCTCATGACCAGTTTTAACCTAGTGATTAATTCGAGGATCCTGCAGGCTTCATTTATGTTGCCCATGAATGTAGATGCTTTTAGGTGCTTCAGTCAACTACAGCTTCATACCAGACCTCTTCATCAGCTTATTTACCACTCAAATATGAAGCTCTGGTTAGTGTGTAGCAAGAACGGAGGCTGTGAAAGGCATTGAGAGCAGAGCTAAACAGGAAGTTTCTGATGTTTGTGAAGCAAAACAATGAGCTGAAAAACACCAAAATGCAGATGCTTGGTTCTAAAGCGTGTGAAACCTTTATTCTACACAAGAATAGATTCATTGCCAAATATGCTCAGGAAAACAGGATGAATATCGGCCACTGCAAACGTTGCTTTCAAGTTAAGCACCTCCGCTCTGACTTTTCACACTTATGTTTTTTTTAGTCGTGTGTGGGATCATCACCTTTCCAGCTCAGCTCACGGGTAGCAGAGGAGCTGTGAAGTGAAGGTTTTATTGTTTTGTTGCTGCCAGAGTCTGAGGTTTGTGATTAGTGATCCTTCTTTGACGCTGCGTGAACCAGTGCTTACCATGTGTGCAGCGAGGCTGTGATGGACTGTACGGCACTGTGAGTCAGTGAATGTGGCACACTAGAGATGGAGTTGGGCTGAATTATGCTGTAATTTAAACCCTTTTGATCCCAAATATCAGCTGAAAAACTACCCGAATGTGTCAGTTTTACCACATCAGCTGCAAACACAGGACACTGGAGTTACATTTTAGAAGGTTGACCTTTAAGTCTGACATGTCTACCTCTTTCTCTTTCCCATGATTCCCTGTCTGCAGGTTAAAGGAGACACTGTCAACACAACGCAAGCCAGCACTGATGTTTGAACCTCCTCCACCAGCAATAATCCAGATGCAATCATTTCATTTTTATGACTAAGTACCTGTAAAAACAAACCCAGCTGAAGCCTGTGGTTTTGGCTAATTAGCGCCTCTTTTTCTAACACACTAAACATGTAGCGCTGCACAGAAAGCTGCTTTTCTTTTTATACTGTGTGTGATTCTAATGTTTTAACCATTGTGCTGAAAAATATGCAGCCCGTGAAGTCATAAATGAAACTGTAGCTCGATGCAACAATGGCTAAAGCTCTTTTAAAGCAACCACTGGAGAGCTGGCTTGCTCGGGGGTTGTGTTTTTTTAAGCGAGTACCTCTTTTCACAGTTCTGCTTCTTTGCACAACACTTACAGCATCCCCTCCCCTGACCACTGGCATTAGTCAGTGCAGTAAGGTTTGTAACAAGCTGAGATTGTGTGGTACCACCAGGAGCATGGTTGCTGCTTTATCATTGTTTGCTGCTCGTAAACACCAACACCTGTTACGCCCATATCCACACGCTGTTTATATTGAAGAAAGTCAGGTTAAAGAACACCAAAGTAGCACCACTTACCTAAAAATTGCACATTCAAGACCACATTACATGATTTCCTATTTTCAGCTTCATGTTAGTGAAACTCAGAGTGGTTGAAGTTACATTTTCATTCATTGCACCACTTTAAAGTGGTGACATTTGTGTTCATTCAGGCCCATAAGTATTTGACACAGCTTCTCTGATTCAGCCTTTTGTCTCTTTCATAGGTTTATTTTGGTTTTTCAGCCATGGATGGCCTCCTTCACTTCACATGCAATAATATTTCTTTGGACAGTGGAAAACTACCAAATAGGCATTCAACACTTGGAATCACCTGGGTGTGAAACTGATGGCTGGTTTTCCAATTACTTTTGATCCTCTTTGGTTAAACAGCTTGAATTAAATGCTGAAAGTCTGTGCTTTAATCACATGCTATTTGTTTGATTTAAAATCTTCTCTGGTGGTTTACAGAGGCAAAGTTAGAAAAAAAATGCCATGGTCCAAATACCTATGGATCTAACTGTATATAACAGCAGATTAAAGCACAATAAGACACGTGTTTCTGTCACTGTGGGCCTACACTCCGCTTTAGCTCATACTGCCTTGAATCCACTGATGAGCCTCTCCTGTTTCCATCTACAAGCTCTGTTTGTCTGATGGACACTTGTGAAAAGCTGATGGGATTTATACCACAGGAAGGTCTGAGGGAGCGAGGCCAGACGATCCATGCAAAGCAATGAATACAAATGAGAAAGAAGTCTCTCACAGCACTTTTCCCCCTCCTGTTCTCCCTCTTTCCCATTAAATTTCCAGACAGCAGTTCTGTCTGTCACCGCACGCATAGTGTCAGCGCTGACTTAACACCGAGATTTTGACAATCAACAGCTAACAGAGTAGAAAATTACTCTTTACATGCATGTATCAAACTTACTTGGTATCAACATTATCAAGTAGCCGTTCTCTGGCTGTAATTTGATAGGGTTTCAGTTTGGGGCATCGCACCGAGGTTACGTTTTTAAGACCTGCAGAAAAAGAAGCTTTTAGTTTACTTTATATGTAGTTAAATAGCACTCTTCAAAACAGAACAGAAGCTTTCCACTGCTCCCTCATTCACAAGGGTTCGTCACAGCAAGTAGCTCTACATATTTGTTAGATTTTTTTTAATGCTGGATGCCAGATTAATGGCACCATCCCAAAGAGGTTTGTGTGTCCTCCTGTGATCAGAATGGCGAGATTTTGCTCATTAGGTGAATGTGTAAGCGCTACCCTGTAGAGGGAAGTGCTAAACAATAATTAACACAACAATTTTGAGATCCTCAGTCATGGAGGCTGAACTGCAAAGGCTCAATCACCTTTAATGATCAAACATGTGGCTGGGACCACTGACGAGGCCCTGCCACAAGGTCTCAGGCATAGGGCGAGCACATACAGACGCAGCAGCTGGTACACGTAGGCAGGAGTTTTAAAAAACAGCAATAAAACCTTAAAATGTATTCTAAAACTAACAGGTGGCCTCTGAAGGGCTGTAAGAACAAATGGGGGTCACTCCTTTAGCTAGGTGTTAAAAGCTCAGCAGCAGGATTTTGAGTTTTGTTGCCTCACACCTTTATTACAGCTTCTTCACTTATCCTAAACAATGTGCTACAGAAATCTTCTAAAGAAATCCAAATAAGCTTCTGTACACTGACTCCTAGACAGTCATTAAAGAGGTCTTTCAGTTTGCAAAAAAATTCTCAGGACGAGGTTTGATAAATGTCAAAATGATATCACTCACAAGTGTTTCGAGAGCTTGAGAAGCCAAACGACACATTTCAACTGAGTGTTTGTTATAAGGCACTTGGGCTGCTTTTGGAACTTCACTATTGGGTACTAAACGTTAATAATTCTGCTATTTTTGACCTTTGGTTGCTCTGACTTTGCTGCAGAGCTAGAATATGCTCTCCATGGCTTGCCTCTTTGCTATATTTCTGACACTTTAGTCTTATGAAACCTTCATTCTTTCTGACCCTCATATTGTTTGTTTGCTGCAGGGTTTAAATCACTTAAGGGTAATTCATGACTTTCTTACAGACATATCATTAGATTAAGCTAGTTTCACTACTACTTATGTTTGTTTACGCTTTCTCTCCAATTGGTCCTTCTTAGTTGACTTGCTAGTATATTTAAAAATAGAATGAAAGACAGAGCCTTGAACTTCCAGCCCCTCTTGTGTGGAACAGTTTGGATTCAGGACACAGACGCCTTCTCTGTTTTTAACATTAGGCTTAAAACTTTCCTTTTTGATAAAGCTTTTTATTAGAACTGGATCAGGTGACCCTGAGTCATCCCTTAGTTATGCTGCGATAGGCCTAGGCTGCTGTTCTTCTTCACTCACCTTTTTTCATGTGTTTATACACCAGTCTGCATTTAATCATTAGTTATTATTAATCTCTGGCTCTCTTTCTTCAATTGAAAAATTGAAGTAGTGTTTTTGTTTTTTAATTGGAAAATGTATCATTTAGGAAAATATTCCCAGACCTAACCTTCTCAGAAGTAAGGATTTCTTGTTCGTCCTTGTCTTCAGAGGGGTTAAAAGTACACAAATTATTTAGGTAAGTAAAAGTACAAATGCGTGTTCCAAAAAAATACTTTAGTTAGAATTTAAATACTGTTTCAACAATTCAAGTAAAAGTGAAAAGCATGTACTCAAAGTAAGAAAGTAAATCGTCTTTGAAGGGCGTTTTTGCCAGTTAGCTTTTTGTGCAAAGCTAAGAACCTCATGCTATATTCATGTGCTAATAAAAGGATATTAGAGCATAGAAATACAAACATTTTTGTTTTTTCTTTCACTTTGCTTCCACAACTAAAAATACAGTGAGAAATATTGCATTTGAAATGATCAGACACTTAAAAATCATCCCTACCTTTATGCTGGCACTAACTTGATTCTGCCCACCGAATCTTGTTGATATCGGCACCAAAAATTCTGTCCAAATTCTATAGGCTCGTGATTTAGGCCCAAATCAGTTTGATATTTGAAATAAAAAACTTCCATTATATGAAGTGATGATCCTCTTTTGAAATGAGTAGAAAGTACAAATAGTTATTTGCACTTTTAATCATCATTGCTGAAAGCTGCAGCACAAATGAAGTTGATCATTATGCTATAATTACACTGTGATCCAGTGAAAGCTTGATGACAAAGTGAAGATGCACTTCAGACTCTGGCTTTCAGGTCGATGTGCTCCAGCAGCAGGTGTGGAATTTAATTTACTGGTGGGATCAGAGGATCAGATTATGGTTAAACTGGTTTGAATAAAACAGCAAAGTGATTCAAATCAAACATGACCCGAGCGCTTTCATCTTCTACTTGTGGCAAAGGAATCTCTCACAAAGGTGTGTATATTCGCAGATATGTGGGTGGACAGGTGCATTTATAACTTTGCTTAAAGGCATGTCTGTCACGGTGAGCAGACATATGATGTAATCCCCTCCAGGATTCACTCATAACATCATATTTCCAAAGCCCCCGTCTTCTCCAAATTTACAGGCTTTGTTGACTGAATCAGTGTCTACCCAGCAGGCACTGTTGCTGCCTGTCACACTCTATCAGCTCGATTTTCACAGACGCACCAGCATCCGTGTTTGTTTGCCTTCGAGAGTTGACAAACTGTGTGCGATGTCACAGAGCGTCATCTGTCTGTCGCAGTCGCCGCGTTCAGCCATTCTTGGGCAACGTTTGAGTGGAAAACAGGGACGAGGAAGTCTGCGAGCGTCATTAAAAGAAGACTTTCAGGTCTGATTTCGATACGTTGGAGTCGTGATGCACAATTTAATGCACATTATTTCCTCTGCGTCCCATTAAAGGTTGCTTCAGAGACATCTGCCAGGGCTGTAAATGCCTCTCTAGCTTTCTAGTTTGTGAGTGTTTGCAGTGCATAAACTATTTGCTATGCTTTATTTTTTGTGTATATCTACTTCTTTAGACCTCTAAAAATGTTTTTATTAAGACAATTCAAGAGGAAAAATGCTTCCTTCCTTCTAATAATATATGTTACCTCTAAAGGCCTTAACCTGTGACGAGGAGTCAAAAACAAGGCAAAAAGGCCTGGAAATCACTGTTTTAAACAATCATTAGGAAGCTCTAGGGAAAGTTCCATGTTTAGGTGTGGTGATGACCACAACAGCAGGCAGAGAAATCCCCCTGACACAAAAATTTCAAGCTGTGGTTCAGATTTCTTTGAGAACTCACTTACAGGACCTCTTTCCATAAAGCCCAGCTACAGCAGCTTTCAAACCCTATTTGAGAGAAAATTTAGCTAGAAAGTGTGGATATTTACAGTCATTCTTTGTTTCCAGGGTGTGCTTTCATTGACCGGATGCCAGCCTCAATTCCACACTTCTCATGATCACATGTTTGGTGCTTAGTGATATCTCAGGGTTTCAGACTCTCCCTGCAGGATCCAGATACAGGCCATGAAAATGACCATGAGCCAAAGCTAACCACAGCTGGCACCACATGGCTAACTTGAGCAGGAGCAGCCTCACACTAATCCACAATAACTCTCTTCTTTTTTTTTTTGCCTTTGAATAAATGCGGCTCAATATTCTGGGAAGAATTAGGGCAGCCTACATGATTTCTGACGTGCTGTGTAAATTTCCATTTATAGCCTCTCACTTCCTGTGTTATTACTCAAACTTTAATGATTAGAAAATATATATTTTCAGTTTCCAGTCATGAATACAAAAAATGTTTTATTAGTATATATAAAAATATTATTACATGTATTATTGTTGCTGATCTTCACCTAAGCATTGGTTTTGCCTCTTTTCATAAAAGGTGTCTATCTATCTATCTATCTATCTATCTATCTATCTATCTATCTATCTATCTATCTATCTATCTATCTATCTATCTATCTATCTATCTATCTATCTATCTATCTATCTATCTATCTATCTATCTATCTATCTGGGTTTTTAAAGCTCTTCTTTGGACGTTTGCTGCCTTTTATTCTGTTGTCTGTCAAGATGATCACAGACTGCTTCAATAATGTTGAGCTCCGGGCTCTGAGGAGGCTGATCCATGACTGATGGTGTTCAGTTGTTTGTTTTTCTATCCAGATCTGATTTTACATATTTTACATTCTTACTAGATGGTATTTTTTATTATTAACCTTTATTTAACCAGGAAAAGTCCCATTGAGATTAAAAACCTCTTTTGCAAGGGAGTCCTGGCCAAGAGGCGACAACACGTTGAAATTACAAAGTTACATACATATTATAAATAACAATTACATTTTAAAAACATTTTTCTCTGGCTCTCTCAATCTGGACTTAAAAGCATTTAATGAAATAAGATCTGCTATCTTCCAGTCTTTTTGCATCATGTTCCATGTGAAAGGGGCAGCATAAGTAAAAGCCCTCTTTCCCAGTTCAGTTCTGGCAAATGGAACATTGAGCAATAAAAGATCGCTTGAACGCAGGCTGTAAGAAACAGTACTTCTCCGTGTGAGCAGATCGCAAATGTAGGTGGGCATTTGTCCAAGCAGGGCCTTATAAATAAAGATGCACCAGTGAGCAAACCTCCTGGAGGACAACGAAGGCCATCCCACTCGAGCGTACTACATAGCGGATCAAAACCGGACTGCACTTTTCTGCGAAATGCAGCCCCAAACCATGACAGAGTCTCCATCGTGTTTTACAGATGGTTGTAGACACCCATTCACTGACAATGATCAGACCTGTTGCCACTGAGTTTCAGTCCAGTTCTTGTGTAATTTGGCATATCACAGCCTTTTCTCCCTGTTTCCTTTTCTTAAGAATCACTTATTGAAAGCCACGCTTCCACTGAGACCATTTGTGATGAAGCTTCAGTGAACAGTAGATCAGCCGCGTCAGGTCTTTGCTAGATTTTTTTCCTATTTCATAAGGAGATGACTTCCAAATACTGTTCATCTGCGGTGGATTGTTTTTTAGGCTTTCCACTGGTCCTTTTGTCCTCCTCTTGTCCTGTTTCCTCAACTTTTATTTATTTGTGACTGCATGTTAATTGTAAAGATACAATGTACAATGTAATACATGTAAATTGCCTAAAGATACACTTTAAAATTAGATCTTTGCTAAGTTGTCTATTATGTGTAGACACAACACTCGCTCATCTCTTGGTTTAGGTGCCCTTTTTATCCTTGAGTGAGTCTTAGGTCATTGTTAGAGCTTAACAAAAAAATTAAACAAAAAACAAAAAACAACTACAAGAAAGTCTGGCTCTTTGGAAGAAACAAGGGGTCGATCAAGACTTTTGTACTGTAAAAATTCTTCATATAATGATAAACAAATGCTTTGATCGCAAGTAAGTGTTGTATGAGGGTAAGATGCTTTGTTCATGACTTTTATACATCATAAAACTGAAAAAACTTATACAAAACCAAACCTAGAGGTTTTACTGATCAGCAGTGATGTTCTTCTGTGGTTAGTAAGCAGAACTTTTCCTCTGTTTTACTGGTTACTATGATTTGGATCATTCTCATGTTTAGATCAGTATACAGCTCTGAGTCGCCCCTGGATTTGATTAGAGGCAGCCAACTGGGAGTGTGAGCTCCTTCAAAACAGCCCCCAGACCCAGAAGAGGGAGCCTGTTTATAAGCAGTTAAGTAACTTTGATGTCTTGTGTAACTCAGAGGTTCAAAGGATGGGAGCAGTGATCTGGAGCCCCCACTCCTGCAGCCCCCTCCCAAAGGTCACCCAGATTGAACCAGATCACAGCACTCCAGCTACAGTGAATGAGGAGGAAACAGAGCAGAGGGATACCTAATTAAATCATTCATTTATTCATATAAAAAAGAATGATGAATTAATTTATTAAGTGAAAGAATTACCTAAACCTTCCTTGACCTGTGTGAAAAAAATAAGAGCTGCAATCAAATGTTTGTGCTAACTGCCAATGAGTCATTCACATCAAGTATTTTCACCACATTGAGGGGTTTTCCAACATAGACTTTTTAAGGTATCAACTTTAACTAGGTCACTCGCAAACCCCATTGTTTTTTTTAGCCATTCAGAGGTAGGTTTATCCGGTCGTTAAGTGATGACATGACGAATCCTACTTCCGGGCCTAAAGTAGTCTGCGTTTAATATGGCTTTTGTGTTGTTAACATTGTTAATGTTATGTATTTTCTTCTATTTAATCTCAAAAAGCTCCTAAAAAAAACTCCTAAAACAGTCAGTGATCCCTGTTGACCTCCCTCGGCTTTTATTACCGCTAATCATTTATTTAAGCTCAGTTTTTAAAACCTTAGGATGTAACTACAGCCCAGCCCATGCAGCAGTATATGAATGACTAACCTCGTATTGTGGATGGATTATCTCAGTTGTTCTCCTGGCTGAAGTTTGGTCTTTTAACAGCATCCTGGCATGCGATTACATTTGTTCCTGACCACTCACATTAACTTTTATCGAGTGGAAAAAAATTGAGCTTGTTTATATTATGCTAACATAGCTGTGTCGCTAGCGGTCACGTAGCACATAATTATATACCAGCTAGCCCAACTTCAGTAACCCTACAAACATCACTGCTGTTTAGTTTTCTGTCTTCATTTATGTTGGAAGTGATAACAGAGCTGTACGTTTTAATTTGTTTCCAAAACCCCGCAGTCAGGACATGCTATATTGTATTTAGATAGAAGCTAGCGAGCTAACTCCCTGCTAACTTCTAACTCCGTTAAATGTCATAAATTCCGTTTTCATGGATGCCTGGATGTTAAACTCAATTGTTACACCTGGTATTAAAGATGAAAGACTTTAGACAGTTTTTCAACTCTCAGTAATGCCATAGTGATCGTTTGATATATGGACCTGCAGCGGAGTTTAGGCCCAGACATGGCTAGTGACGTCAGACTTAACGACCGGATTGTTGTGTTTCTGATCATTGTCCTCTTGAGGGGGCATGAACTGATGGCCAGACACTTTCCTTCAGGAGTTTCTGGTAGAGAGCAGAATGATTCAATCAATAATAGCAAGCCTTTCAGGTCCTAAAGCAGCAAAGCATCCCTAGACCATTGCACTACCACCACCATGTTTTACTGTTGCTATGGTGGGGTTTTTTTTTTATGAAATACTGTGCTGAGCTTTATGCAGATGTAATGGGACTCACCTTCCAAAAATAAACTTTTGTCTCATTAGTCCACAGAATATTTTCCCAGAAGTCTTGGGGATCATCAAGATGCATTTAGTCAGCACTGGTTTTCTCCTTGACCCATGGATGCTATTTTTCATGACCTCTAACCTTAACAGAGACAAGTGAGGCATGCAGTCCTTTAAATGTTGTTCTGGGTTCTTCTGTGACCTCCTGGATGAGTCATCAACATGTTTTGGAGTTATTTTAGTAGGCTGGTCACTCCTAGGAAGGTTCACCACTGTTTCAAGTTTTCTACGTTTGTGGTGATGGCTCACTGTGCTTCACTGGAATCCCAAAGCCTTATAAACAACTTTGTTCCCATTTCCAGATGGACAGATATCAATGATTTTGTTTCTTAGCTGTTCTTGAGTTTCTTTAGATTGTGGTATGATGTGTTGCTTTTTGAGGTTTTTTTAGCCTGCTTCATTTTGTCTAACAGGCTTGATTTCAATTCAATTCAATTTTATTTATATAGTGCCAAATCACAACAACAATCCCCTCAAGGCGCTTTATATTGTACAGTAGATCGTACAATAATATATTCAGAGAAAACCCAACAATCATATGACCCCCTATGAGCAAGCACTTTGGCGACAGTGGGAAGGAAAAACTCCCTTTTAACAGGAAGAAACCTCCGGGAGAACCAGGCTCAGGGAGGGGCGGGGCCATCTGCTACGACCGGTTGGGGTGGGAGAAGGAAAACAGGATAAAAAACATGCTGTGGAAGAGAGACAGAGATTAATAACAGATATGATTCAATGCAGAGAGGTCTATTAACACATAGTGAGTGAGAAAGGTGACTGGAAAGGAAAAACTCAATGCATCATGGAAATCCCCCGGCAGCCTACGTCTATTGCAGCATAACTAAGGGAGGATTCAGGGTCACCTAGCAAAAAGGAAAGTTTTAAGCCTAATCTTAAAAGTAGAGATAGTGTCTGTCTCCCGAATCCAAAACGGAAGCTGGTTCCACCGAAGAGGGGTCTGAAAACTGAAGCCTCTCCCTCCCATTCTACTTTTAAATACTCTAGGAACAACAAGTAAGCCAGCAGTGCGAGAGCGAAGTGCTATTTAAGTGACTTCTTAATTTAACAGGTCTGGCAGTAATCACACCTGAGTGTGGCTACTGAAACTGAAATCAACTTTTCAAATAAATAAATGGTGAATCACAGTTCATTCATGATTTAACAAGAAGAGGACAATTACTTTTTCACACAGCTCCAGGTTGCTTTGGATAGCCTTTTCCTTTAATAAATGAAATCATTGTTTAAAAACTGCATTTTGTATTTACTCTGGTTATCTCTGTCTAATATTAAAATTTTTTTGATGATCTGAAACGTGACAAATATAAAAAAAAACAAGTAATCAGGAATGGGGCAAATACATTTCTATATTGTAGCCATAGGCTTAGACCTGGGAATGGTCATCACGACCATTAACAACAAAAATGATAATTCTAATATTAATTGTCATATAAATAATAAGGAGAAGATGACAAGACAAAGAAAAGAAAAACGAGGTGAAGTTAATCTGATGGCTTATCTAGAGTGTCTCACATTCACCAGGGACCCAGCTCCGTTAGGCACAGGAAAAGGTCATAAAAGGAAGAACTACTGCTTGAGCCTTACAGGACACCCCCCACCCCAGGAAGGTAGGCACATCACGCACGTCACATGTGTATCTATGTTTTCTCCGGACCTATGCATGTTGCATTGGCTCTAAAGTTGCTAAAGTCGGGTTTAAGGCCATGATATAAATGCTTTCACAAACCCCTCTTTGAAGCCTTGTCAAAATAAAAATAATAACGTAATAATAAAAGTACTGCAGAGAGGGAGAAATAAACTCCAGGGGAATATGTTTGGAATATTTCGAAATAAAATCCCAATCAACTACTATCTTTAATTTCTACTTTAAAAAACAAAAACAAAACTCATTTGTCTCCATAAATAAATGTCTCTATAAATGTTTCCATAAATTTGTCAGTTATTTTTGTGATTTTTTTTTTAAAAAGTGGAATTTTAACATTTAACACGAATCAATTCGTAAGACTTGATCCGCCATTGGTTGCATTTATAAAAATTAACCTACTTTATTTATTTTTCACATGGACGTATATCTCACGTAAGCGCGCACAGGAGCAAACAAAAACGTGCCATCATCAAGTTGCGACAGCCCTTCTCTCCAGTCGGTGGAGAGCCAGGAGAGGAGCAGACCTGGTCCCTGTTGAGGAGCTTGCGGACGGCAAGTCTTTTACTACTGACGCGCTATATGGGCTCCGTGGGTTTCTTCTGCCTCTTGTAATGATCGTAAATCACCGTGTAAGAGCACAGAGTCAACGGGTCGAGCAGTGCACTGGTCAGTTTGGCAGAGCAGCTAGCGTTAGCAGTGTTTGACTAGCCAGTTAACAGTATACGAACTTGGCTTGTGGAGGCTAGTTAGCAGGTCGTGCTAGCGTGCTAGCCTCGGTTGGTCAGGTGCAGTGACTGCTGCTGCTGGGAGACCCAAGAAGGAGCGTTTACCTCCAAGCGTTAGCTTCTTCAAGCCTCAAAGGATACCTCGCTGTGGATACCCGACCGGGAGGAAGCGCTGGAAAGTCCTGCTACTTGTGTCCATCGCCACATTTCCCAGGTAAATAAAAACAATGCGAATTACAAAGTACAGCACCGCAGCTCGGGGATATTGCAGCGGTGGACCGGTGGGGAAAAGGGCCTAGCATTAGCCTGCTAACGCAGTCGCTAGCTATTAGCAGTGCTAACGTTAGCCAGCTTGTGTTGATGTGGAGCTTGGTAGCGCTCAGAGTTGAAGTTTAAGTTAGCAGATTTAGCTGAATGTGCTGCACGGGATGAAGTTTGTTGCCTACTTCGGCTGCCTCTCCGGCCAGCGCTGGGCTTTTTAAACAAACCGAGTCAACAGCTGCAGAGTGCGAGGACTTTAATGCCCGTGCACGCATTAACCCGATAACCGTGGGTCTTTAACTTGACTTTAACTCAGTCAGTCTACATCTTTAAAAAGTCACTGATTTGCCTCGAGGTTTTGAGGTAATGTACAGCATACAACTTTCTGTTCTTAAACCCTCGATCAGAAAAAGGAAACGTCCTAAAGAAAGCAATGTACTGGGAAGAAGCCACAGGAAGAGCAAGTTGATGTCTGTGTGCAGAGCAAACGATGAATCTAAAGTATGGACGTCAGGATGGTCAAATTATAGATTGCAAACCTGTATGAACAGTTTGAGACATGCCATGAAACACATAGCTGCACAGACTCCACTCCTCCTGGGCAGCTGCCAGGCAGCTTAAACACACCAGAGGCAACTTTGCTTCACTATTCACATATAAAGGAGAAAGGAAAGGAGCACAAAAGCACGAAGTGTAGTAGAAAAATGCTGTTTAGTATGGCAGCTCCTATTTCTTCATCTGTTCAAGGGTTTCTGTTTAAAAAATGTTTATAGCGCCACTGCAAAGGTCACTTCTGTTAATTTTATAAAGTTATCCAAATCCAGACTTTATCTTGGGGAACAGAGGACTAAATTCATGGGATGTTGACAGCTGAGAGATTTAAGACTTTTAAGGTTATTGTGGCTGTGCTCTGATTTCTTGCAAATCACAGGACTTGAAATTGTTTTGTCACAGGAGGCAGCTTTAGTTAAACCAACACTGAGCTGACAGCTTGATGCACAGTCCACATCCCTTATTCAGTTAGTCGCCTAACATGCTGTAAATGCAGCCTAATGCAACAGTCTTGCAAGCCGTTATGAATATTATGTTCCTCTTTTGTCCAGACATTTTTAGAAAGTTGTTGATCTAAAACTGTATGGCCATTTCTTTTTACTGGTGCCTTAATGTTTACTCTCCTGTGGTGGACAGGCTTGTCTTTGTGTCCCTGACATCCAATTGTTTCAGTTCTAACAGAGTCGCAACAGCAGAGTACAAACCAGCCCAACAATACGTATTATTTTCAGTTCTTCATTATGCTTGTGAGACCTTAGCTTGTGTTTCATCATGTAAGCCTTAATTACATTGTTTTTACCATAGTTTTTTTTGTTTTGTATTGTTGATTAAATGCAATGTAACTCGAGTCAAACATGAACTTGGAACTACCCAGATTTCTACTCCGCTGTGTAAAACTGGAGTGCATCAAGTTTAAACTCAAACTTGACCACAACCCCTCATATGCAGCGATAGCCAAACCCAAATGGGTGTGCATTCATTACATATTTCTCTTAAACAACAGAAGTGCAGTACTGAAGCGCACCATTAAACGGTTTCAGATTCAATTCTCTCTTATTTAACCATGCTGCATCTTTCTCTTGTGCTGTTTTGTCAGTTTGGATCAAATTGTGCAGCTCATGTTAATTTCAGTTTGGGAGGGAGTCGTGAGGTCAGGTCAGATGACCAACTTTGGTTAAGATGCACAGATGTCAGCCAGTCCATTTGAATGAATCTTCTGTCACTTCCCTTCTATATTTGTTACGCTGCTATTCTAAGAGTGATGCTTTGCACACACATACTTGTGTAATCTGTGCAGTATAAAGCACCACATTGATTACAAAAGTGCAGCAGCACTGTTGCATATCTTTTGCCATACTGAGTTTGACTGCAGAAGTGTGGACACACTGCTGATAGGATATCATTCAGTTGCCAAATTACATAATTTACAGCTTTCTTTAAAAAAAAAAAAAAAAAAAGGAGATACAACATTTCTCTGGAAGAGTGTCAACAAAAGCTGAGCACCAGAAGCTTCATAAAGGGAGCATTTATTTCAGTGCTGTTGTATTGATTGCTGGTTAAAAATGTGCTTTGGGTTGCACATAACAGATGAAACGGTCCGATCAGCCAGGAGCTGGAAATCTGCCTCTGTTTGATCAAAAATTGATGATGTTCTTTTTCTCAGCACTGGTGTTTATTAATCATTAGAAATGGAAGGATAAAATGGGTCTCATTTGTTAGTACTGGCTTAACTTTGTGTCATATTGAAGTGACCTATGTATGCATGCCCAAGATTGACGATCAGAGATCTGTTAAGGACAATATTTTATTACATTTTTTGTACCTGTTCAGTTTCCTTTAAGTGCCTGCAAACATTTATTGTATAGAAGATGAAGGCTTTCTGAACCCATAGTATTACTAATTATGATCAGACTGCAAATAGCCTGTATTGTCATTATGAACAAATCTGGATGTTATTTTCTTGATTAGCCAATCTGTTTCTGAGAATTGCTCTTGCTGTGTCCTGTTGTCCGATCAACTGTCCAAAACACAAAGATAAGGTCATTTACTGTTGCATAATCCTGAAGAGGGGGAAAAAATCCAACCCAAAACCCAGCAAATCCTCATATTTAGAAGATGAAGCCAACCAATGTTTAACACTTGAGTTTGTAAAATCACTGACAGTTAATAGATCTCCCTAAATAGTAGGGGGGGGGGGGGGCTCAATGCAGCATAGTATTGCGATATTTTTTTGTGCCGATATAGTATCAATACAAGAACACCAAATATCGATATTTTATTAAATAAATTAAAATAATCTGGGAATCTCCTGCACCAGCATCCTGAAATAAGGTTATCAGAACAAATTAAAATTTAATAAACCATCCAACACTGGATGCATTTAGCTTGACAAAGTTATTTCCTAATTCCGAGCAAGCTCAGTCACACTAGTAGGAATAGGACAGGACGGCAACCTCCTTACATTTACCAGAAGAAGTGGTGGGTGTCTGGCGACTGTATTGAATTTTTCACATTCCGCAAGTGATGGCAATTTGTGGTAACTAAATGGTTGCCCACGCCTTCAGGGTTTGCACATTCAAAGCCACTTTTGATCGTAAGGGGATTGCACAGGTCGGCAACCAGTTGCAGTCTGACTTGGACTGACTGTACTCTGAGAGATGTTGAAGGTTTGCAAATAATTACTATCTGACTTATAAATGCAGACAGATTGCAAGCACGTTGCCTTAAATCTGAGTCTTTGTCAATGAGCACAACTTGAAGAGACTTGATTTGACTGGCTGCCAGCTGGTTGTATTCTGGCTTTATTCCTGTAGAACAGTTGCAGAATGCAGATGTGATAGTTGGATTTCTGTCTATGTAGACAGCAACAGATATGTGGTTTTTCAACAGCCCCTATTCAGTCTCAGACTGACTCCGTCTTATGCAGGGCTCTCAAAATTTCAAAATCCCTGGTAGCCCTTCAGGCAGGGACTCTTCAGTTTTTGGTAGCCCAAAATAAATTTAAGTAGCCCGAATAAAAAAAGAGAGCAATTTTTTGATTGATGTTTTGTTTCCTTTACAATATTATACATTAAAGTATAATATTGTAAAGGAAACAAAACATTAATCAAAAAATTGTTGAAAAACAAATTACAACATTGTATAAAAATTACAATCATCAACTCAAATACTTGGTTCTAATTGAACAGAAATTTCTATGAACTTGTAAGAACTGTGTAGGACATGAATCAGTCTGTGTCAGATCCTGAATTTGAAATTTCCACTGAAATCACGGGTAAGTGACAAGTGGAACCAAGATTTGCTTTTTGAAGTTTGCAAAGACTGCTAAATTTTGCCAGTGGTAGTTCACTCTTTGCAACATAGTACGCTGTTCTAAACAGATTTTTCAGGTTTATTTTTAGTATGTTATTTGCAATTGGTGTTTGTTCTGGGAAAGATATTGCAGACTGAGCAATAATGCATTACTTGCATTTCTCATGGGTTCTAATGGGGGCCTTTCTTAAAATGACTGGTCCCAGTAACAAAGGCGCTTGTCGACTCAGAAATCGAGAGAAAACCAACAACACACCCGGCAGAACATTATGTTATTTACACGGGTGCACGTAAGTGGTCCGCATGTGCGCATTCGCTGTCAAAATAAAAGACGCGCACCAGATAAGAAGATGCAACGCGCGTTTGCGTCCATATAAAAAGCACTGTTTTTGTCCGCTAGAGTGGGATTTTCACGGCACATTCCGCACCACATCTCTGTGCGTTCATCATTTGTTTGAAGCCAGCTCACCTCCTGCAACCACTTTTCCGAGAATACGTGCTTCTTTTGTGGTTCGGACTCCTTCTGACATTTGTTTGGAGGTGGAGGAACACCAAAGTAATTGCTTAAAGGAGCTTCTTCGACATCTTTAAGAGTTCTAAACAAATTTCTGTCCTCCTCCAGAAAATCTTATGTATGCAAACACGCGTTGCAACTTCATATCTTGTGCGCGTATTTTTTTTTATTTTGACAGCGAATGCGCACCTGCGGACCACTTATGTGCAGCCCCGGTTATATAGCTCATCATATCGCAGCCACAGAAATTCTTTTGTCCATGAAACCATAAAGCTGCACTTTCTTTTTGCCTTATAGTCTGATTTGTCATAACTTTTCCGTTTTGTGCTAAAGCTTTTCTTTGGCTGTCACTTCTTCACCCTGACCTGTCTTATTGCTAAGGATTGTCTTATTGCATTGGAGTCACACTGGGTTAAATATGTACACTTGGGTTTTAAGGGGTATTTATTATTTTCTTCTTTTTTTTGGGTTGTATGGAAGCCCCAAACGCAATTTCATTGTTCTTGACAATGACAATAAATAAATAAATAAATACTAAATACTATTTGGCTCAGCAGAACTAAAATATATATCCTGCTGCTTTTACACACACACACACACACACACACACACACACACACACACACACACACACACACACACAACGGTCAGCGATTCTCTGCGCGATCAACCTCTCACATGTTTAAGCTTGCTGCGGGAGATTTCACTTGTCATGTTTGCATAGTAAGCTAACGATTGATAATACCATGTCAGAGGAATTGGTGCACAAATTATCATCACTCACCAATCAGTGCTGTCGCTCTCTATACACAGTTCGTGCGATTGCAAAGTGAAAGCAAAAAAACAAGCGCAAATTCAAACGCGATTTCAATATGTCACATATTGACAGTGGCTCATCGATGCCAATGACATAATTACCCAGCTACATTTCCGAAAGAATGCAAAAGCATTGACATATATTTTCCTTCCTACAATAGCCCGACGGGCAGGGCAGAGGTAGATTTTGGTAGCCCGACTGGAAAAATCGCTAGCACCGGGACGTCGGGCTAGCGATTTTGCGAGCCCTGTTATGGCAACATTTATAGCAGGTTTTAGTGACAGGGTTGATTTTTGCAGCAAAAAAAAAAAAGAAGTGGGATAACTATGTTTTGATAAAACAGATATTGCCTAAGTTTAACATAATTAGCAGTTTGAAAAAGGTGATAAATTGCAGTTTGTTATTGTGCACTGCAAAAAGTTAATTGCAATAAAACGCTAACATGATCATTTCTGTCAGGTGAGCAGTCATTGCAGTTTAAAATTATTTTCAACACCTATGACATGTACAACCACTTTACTTGATGCTGTGTGCCTGATCATACCAGTGTGTGATGCTCTGCATTCTCATGTGATGAATGTTCAGATTTTTCCAAGATTATTTCAGATTTTTATGGCTTTTTCTGCAGCGCGTCTCTCTGCCGTCTGTAAAAAGCCAGGCGGCGGAGCAGATGAATAGGAATGGCAGATGTAGTTGTTTTGAGAGGACGGTTTTAATTTGGTCTTTTACTGCGTTGAACAGGTTGTTGTTTGGCAGCACTTCTGAAACTGTGTTGGAAGAGGCTGTTTTAATATGTACAAACTAAGCTGCTCTCTGGGGTTTGTTTTTCATAGCCAGCCCATTATGTACCCCCTTTGAAAATGGTTGCAACAAGAACATTATTAACATTATTAAACCCTTCAGTTAAATGTATGCTGGGTTTTTTGTTTTGGGTTTTTTTGGGGGGGGGGATGTACTCTATCTTCTCCTCTCTCCTCCAGCAGGGCAGTGTATGCTAATGAAGATCAGAGAATTCACATTCAAGGATAGGCTGAAAGTGTTTAAGACGAACTGCATATTTTCAATTTATTTTTACACAAAAATATGGATCAGTATTGATAGGATTTTAGTTATTCCATTATCGATTGTTTCCAAAGGTCAAATACTTTCTTTGTTGTGATTCCTGTTTTTCTTGTGTTTGGGGAGAGGGAGAGATACAAGCAATCTTCCCACCTGCCTTCACTGCCAACTGTATGTTTTCCCCCCCTCTGTGCATCTCTCTTTTTATTTTCTTTTTTTCTTTTTCTTTTTCTTTGTTTTTCTCCCCTCAGATTTGGTTGTTGGTGTGTGTCGGAGAGCTGCTACTGCCCTGGTCAGGACTAGCAACTTTTCTGCCACCAGCAGCAGCAGAGCTTCTAGCTTTAAACAAGATTCAAGGTTGTTGAAGAGAGGGAGAGAGAGTGGGGGGGAGAAGACAAAAGCTTAGCTTCTTTAAAGCTGGAAATCTGTAACCTGTTATGAGTACAGGGTAAATGACAGAAACAAGGTAAAGCCTCTCATATTGCAGTGAAATGAAACTGGTACACAAAATTAGGTTAAAAAAATTACTTGGAAGTTTAGTTTATGGATTGCTGCAAGCCCTTAAAGATTATGACAGGGTATCCTGGACGTTGTTTGCGTAAAGCTTCACATTCCCACACTCCTTACTGTTGCTGTGTTACTGACATCAGGGCTTTCCTAATACTGTTCTCATGGACGGTGAGATTTCCTGTCTTTGAAACTTGTGTTGGCAAAGCATGAAGATGGTGGACATTGTTTACGTTGCATATGGGGAGACTGGCCTTAGTAAATCCACACTCAGTCTGAAATCTTCAACTGAGGAAAACATATATGCATATTTTGTAACCAGTGAGTGAATCAGTCTGCTTTCCAGATGCTGGCTATTCCTAACAAAGCTACTACTCAGGGTTGCTTGTCTAGTTTTAAGACTCCTTACATATGGAGAGAGATAGTACAAGTCAGTTACTCTGTGGGGGTTGTGTTTTCAAGTGGTAAACGGATGTTCAAGCCACTGTTTATGTTTGGAGGAAAGCTTAAAAGTGGGAAGTGTTGCTTGAATCTTTGAGTTGTGTCTAATATACCAAATTGAGAGGGTAATG
Source organism: Rhamphochromis longiceps (assembly GCF_057381845.1). Classification (NCBI taxonomy): domain Eukaryota; kingdom Metazoa; phylum Chordata; class Actinopteri; order Cichliformes; family Cichlidae; genus Rhamphochromis; species Rhamphochromis longiceps. The sequence goes on from NC_140562.1 coordinate 19,195,241, forward strand.
GGATTTCTACAGATGGACAGCTTTGGAGCAGAGGGGACAGATGGTTGAAAGACATTAGGTTTAAATGGTGCAATCCACAGAGGGAAACGGGAAAGGGGTGACAGCAGCAAATGTGTAGAGAGGTGCTGTGTAGTTTGCATACTTAAAGACTTATTCAGCTGTGTATGTAAACTGGGAAATGAGGAGGGAAATGAAACTGTCTTCATAAGCATGGGAAGGACATTAAAGGGGCTTTTCCGTGGGGAGTTCCAAGAGGATCTCCAGTCTCAAGGAAATCTCTTGAAGAGTAACTTAAAGTCATCAAGTGGTCCTTTGTGGCAACAAAGTACAGCAACATAAAGAAAAAAGGGCACAATTATTGTTATTAGGGTCAGACATTACAACACACACTAGAGCCTTTATCTCCACTGCTGCCTCTCCTCAGCTTGAGAACCTGCAATTCTTTGTAATGATGGCTTACCTTGTTTTAAAATTAGCATTGTTGTTGGGGGCGTTACTGGGAGTTGTGAGTAGACATGAAACCAGAAAAGTAAAATAGCTGTTTAGTTATTTCTGGTGATTTTAATTCTGTGGCCTGATACGAAGAATTCTGTATACGTGTCTGCTGCCTGGGCAAGGCCTTTCCTGATGCAGCTGCAGTTAGTCACATCGACACATTAGAGGAGTGGTTCTTAAACAGTGGGTGACTCCCACAGGTGGAGTATAGGGGTGGGGTGGGGACAATGACGACAAAGGGTTTTATTAAGAATTTGCTTAAAGTTAATTTGCTTAAAGTTACCTGGTTTGATTTATATGTATGTGTAGGGCTGGGCGATATATCGAGTTTTTAAAAAATATCGATATATTTTTATACGAGATATAAGGTGTGACAATATCCTTTATATCGATATAGTCTACGTTATAATTATACTTGTGGAGCCGCAAGTTTGCCTCTCTTTCGTCCACTTTTGTCTTTACGCAACGTTACTCGGCCTCGCCCCTCCTTCACTGAACACAGCTCCCCCTCCTCCCCCATCGCTTCACCTGCAGGAAGCGACAAGATGTTAACGGAGATTTGCCGTGTCCGAGTTACTGCACTTCGCCCCGTGCGTGGGACTGGACGCCGTCAACGTGTTAGCTAGCTAACCACGCTAACGAGCTAACCACGCTAACGCCATGCAGCCCAGAGGCGCTGCACAGCCTAAAATCCTTGCATTTTCTCAAAAGTTGACAGCGCGCCTTATGTATGAATTCTGTTTGTGCTTGATGGCCGCGAACCGATTTTTATGTGGAACACGGCGCTCAGCAATCTGTCAAAAAAATGTTTTAGTACGACGTTGGTAAGCAGTGGCGTGTCTAGAAAATTTTTGTTGGGGGGGCCAGGTAGGGGCACAGATTTGGAGAAGGGTGGCAGATGTAATTGGCAGATAATGTTTAAAAAAAAAATTCTACCAACCATTAACCATAATTCAATAACCCTATAAACCTAATAACCGAATGCGCTTTTAACTCTTATTAGAATGAGATTTTAACCACTACGGTGCAAAGTGTTTAGATACTGCGTTGATAAAGTACAAGAGATACAATCAGTGCTTTGTCAGTGTTTACTCAGCATTCAAGGACAGCAATATTTGCATAGTATTTTTACTGACATATAGTGCACATATGTTTTGGGCAAAAACATTTTTGAATATTAAAATACGAACATTTGTAACAAACAATTGACAAATTAGTCAGTTCCAATGTAAAACTTTATCTGCCTGTTTAAAAAAAAGAAGATAATCTTCTCACAAACTGGTGTTTGATTTTAAACAGGAAAAAAGTGGGGAAACAACTGAAAAGACTAACATTTGAATAAAACCTGAAAGCAAGTAAATACTTTATATGCTGCCTTATGGTAAACTTTGGTAATATTGATAAAGAACAACACTGGCTGATGATGAAATACAGTCAGCTGGCATGGTGACACTGCCAGTATTAACCTGCAGGGCTGGACTGGGACAAAAAATTAGGCATTTTCACTACAGACCGGCCCACCAGGTATTAAAACCATAAAGCCTTTGAATGAAAACAAATGCTGTTGTGACAGTGATGTACAGTCTTGTTGGTATATGTATGATTTCTATACATTTTACATCAGATAAAAACTTTGGTTGTAAGATTTAGATAATTATTTAATAAAAGTGAGATATTTTAAATGAGAATAAGAAAGAAAAGTAATTTCTTTGTGCTCCACCTCTCCCTGTTAATGCCCTACCTGGCCCCCTGGCATAACTTTGCTAGACCCGCCCCTGCACAGTTACCAGCTGTCAGCTACGTAAAAAAGGATCCTGGTGTTATTTGTCTCTCAGAAACAGTTCATAACTTCCCTTCAGCTCATTCATGTCACCTAAAAGGTAAACCTGTTTCTCCATCACAGCTCTGATGATTCAGTAAGGACATCTCCTGGTTTCATCTTCATGTTTCCCTCTCACCACATATCCAAACCGACATCATGACCAGCAGCTTTACAGCTGTGGCTCCAGCAAACATCAGCTGATACTAGAAATTAATATTAAATAAATTCTAACAACAGCTGATCAAGCTTAAACGTGCTGCTGTTGTTTAGCGCGACATCTGCTGGTTTCCTCTTTCTGGCACAAAGTGGGCGATAAATAAACAAGAGAGAAAAGCCGATCAGCTGATTATTGATCAGTTTCATGATTGAAGTAGAAACAGGAGAGGGAGGGGAGAGAATGAGAGGAGAAGAGGCAGCTGTGCAGCGTAACGACAGAATAAATCCAGCTTTGTCTTTTTCCATTCTAGCTAAAGTTTGGGACAAACTGCGTCTCTTCTCAGCTCAATACGAAACGTGTAATATTTTCTCTGAATGAGGGACCATTCCATTTTTAAGGAGCCGTTGGCAACTCTACTAACTAACCTTATGAATAAAATAAAGTTCACTATCAGTAACATCATAGCAACTGAACAGCTGTACAGAAACTCCGTCATGCTAGCTCGGGCAGTATGAGTTATTGCAACTGACAGTAAAAAGTCAGCACAACAAAAATAAACTCCACCTAAACTTAGTTTATATCTGACCCAGATAGACTGCAGGTCATAACTTCTTACCTGAAGTTCAGTTCACCTGACACTCGGACTGGCGGCTGCCTCGGGTCTCTCCTCCTCCTGCCTCCCCTTTCCCTCATCCACCTGCTGGCCTCTGTGGAAGCCCCGCCATAGCCACCACCAAACAACTGAGTTATTTTTACACATCGACCTGCATCTGGCCAATCCACCACCTCTCATTGTTCATGCCCTTACAAAATAAAAATAAAAAAATAAGTCACCGGGCATATGCCCGATGGCCAGTCCAGCTATGCAACCAAATCTGCAGCTCCATACAGCAATGTTACGACTTAGATGATATCTTATAACTCATAACTCTTATGTTAGCTGCCCTCAGTAGCATACTGTCTGAAATATTCGAGGGCTGCAATAATTCTTTAAGTGTTATTTTTTCCTTGGGATTCTAATTTCACCGAAGTTTACTAAACTCAACAAACTTAATATTACTTACCGGGACATTTATTCTGTCCTCATTTTCTTTCACCGAAAAATTGTTTCCAGCGGTGCCGTCTTTCGTGCTTGGCTCTCCTACCTTTGCTAACGTGATGCGCATAGCGCAGAAGCCGATGCTGCATTCACTTACACTCGGATATCTGAGCGTCACCGTGAAAACATAATCGGACATTTGATATTTGATTGAATTGTATTGTTTTGCCTTCGGGGTGGCACCTGGGGTGGCCAGTCTGGTTGGGGGGGTGGCCTGTGCCCCCCCAGGCCACCCCGCTGGACACGCCATTGTTGGTAAGCTACGGTGCTGCACCGCTTGATGGATTGTCAGAGCATTACGGCTACCGAGGAGCCTTCGTGGAGTGATACGTACTGTGCTTCAACGTAATATTACCTTACTGTGTATAAGGACTATAAATGGCACCTGTTAAGAGACGTGGTTACGAAGAGGATTTCAAACTCAATGCTGTCAGTCACACAGTAGAAGTTGGGAACAGAGCAGCTGTGAAATCTGTCTTTGTTATTATGCTCAGCGTCTTTTAGTTTACATTTTGACTGCACAATTGTGAGCTTTTTGTTATGCACAAAAACAACATTGTTTTCTTTTATTTATTATTATTTAATAAATGCTCATAATTTATTTTTGAGTAAATCTTATGTACATCTATGCTCTATGTTAATAGAAATGCCTGTGTGACATCTGGGACACAGCTTGGACTAAGAACTCTCTTTTTGTTCTTACTTTATGGCTTTAAAAAAAAAATATATCGAGATATGAATTTTGGGTCATATCGCCCAGCCCTATGTATGTGTATATATGATACGATCATTATAGTAATATGACCATGATGTCAATGCCACGACATCCCCGCATGATATCTATGAAACCTATCTAATTCACAGCTTCAGGCCTTCCCTAGCTATCTTATCTTACGCTATCAGACGCACATTTTCTCTTCCTCCTATACTCATGAAGAATGTAATATTTATAATATTTGAATTCTCTTTCTCGGCTTATTGCATACCTCCATCATCTGTAACTTTGTCGTTAGCAGTGTGATACCATCCTCTGTTTTGTGCCTTTTAAAAATGCTCTCTTCTAAATGCTTGCTTTATCAGTTTGAGTTACTCTGAGGATTTACTGGAGCCTTAAGAGCAAAGTATGGGTTTATTCTGTGCTTGTAAACGGCCCGTTTGCTCAGTATCTGTGAGGCGCAAGGAGTATGTTAATAATTCAGTGCTGTGCCATGTAGCTCTGAGCTGGGTAATGAACATGGGGAGAAATCTCCCAGGCATTTTGCTTTGATGTGGGCTGTGTTTTGAACACTAGGTGACACAGTGCAGGGACAGAAGAAAGTGGCAGTCTGGGACAAAAGTCAAGAGTGGATATATTAGGGTCCACAATTATACTGCAGCAGAGCATATTATCAACAGCCAAAGATATGAAAGTACAAATAGCATCTCTTTGTCCTCTGAGAAGGAATACTTTATTTCTTCTTTGAAGTGTTGATCAGGCACAACTCGAACAGTGAGCTGCTTTCACACCCAATTGATGGCTACGTACTAAATATCTATGTACTGGTTACGTGCTGGAGCTGAAACTAGAGGAGCAAGTTTTACATAAACACAAATGAGCACTTTTCACACATGCACTATACCCCCTTAAACGTTTTGATGAAAGTGCATGTGAAAAGAAAGTGTTAGAGGCAGCCAGATCAGACTTTGCCAGCACCCTGGAACAAAGTGCACGTGTATGCTTGTGCACAGGTGAGAATTTACAGCAGTATCTCTTCACGAGCTTTTTGAAAGTGAGTCGCTCAGATTTACATAATTGTAACAGTTGTAACTTTACAGATTTGTTATAATCTTAAAAATTATCTCCACATCAATTATATATATATATATATATAAAAAAAACACCCAGCACGCCCCTGCGGGCGGTTTATCCTTCAAGCTCGGGTCCTCTACCAGAGGCCTGGGAGCTTGAGGGTCCTGCGCAGTATCTTAGCTGTTCCCAGGACTGCGCTCTTCTGGACAGAGATCTCCGATGTTGTTCCCGGGATCTGCTGGAGCCACTCGCCTAGCTTGGGAGTCACCGCACCTAGTGCTCCGATTACCACGGGGACCACCGTTACCTTCACCCTCCACATCCTCTCGAGCTCTTCTCTGAGCCCTTGGTATTTCTCCAGCTTCTCGTGTTCCTTCTTCCTGATATTGCTGTCATTGGGAACCGCTACATCGATCACTACGGCCGTCTTCTTCTGTTTGTCTACCACCACTATGTCCGGTTGGTTAGCCACCACCATTTTGTCCGTCTGTATCTGGAAGTCCCACAGGATCTTAGCTCGGTCATTCTCCACCACCCTTGGGGGCATCTCCCATTTTGACCTCGGGACTTCTAGGTTATACTCGGCACAGATGTTCCTGTACACTATGCCGGCCACTTGGTTATGGCGTTCCATGTATGCCTTGCCTGCTAGCATCTTGCACCCTGCTGTTATGTGCTGGATTGTCTCTGGGGCATCTTTACACAGCCTGCACCTGGGGTCTTGCCTGGTGTGATAGACCCCAGCCTCTATGGATCTTGTGCTCAGAGCTTGTTCTTGTGCTGCCATGATTAGTGCCTCTGTGCTGTCTTTCAGTCCAGCTTTGTCCAGCCACTGGTAGGATTTCTGGATATCAGCCACCTCCTCTATCTGCCGGTGGTACATACCGTGCAGGGGCCTGTCCTTCCATGATGGTTCCTCGTCTCCCTCCTCTTTCTTGGGTTTCTGCTGCCTGAGGTATTCACTGAGCACTCGGTCAGTTGGGGCCATCTTCCCAATGTATTCTTGGATGTTCCTTGTCTCATCCTGGACTGTGGTGCTGACACTCACCAGTCCCCGGCCCCCTTCCTTCCGCTTAGCGTACAGCCTCAGGGTGCTGGACTTGGGGTGAAACCCTCCATGCATGGTCAGGAGCTTTCTTGTCTTTATGTCAGTGGCTTCTATCTCCTCCTTTGGCCAGCCTATTACCCCAGCAGGGTACCTGATCACGGGCAGGGCGTATGTGTTGATGGCCCGGATCTTGTTCTTACCATTCAGCTGACTCCTCAGGACTTGCCTGACCCTCTGCAGGTACTTGGTGGTTGCAGCCTTTCTAGCGGCCTCTTCATGGTTCCCATTTGCCTGCGGGATCCCCAGGTACTTGTAACTGTCCTCTATGTCTGCAATGTTGCCTTCTGGTAGTTCAATCCCCTCAGTTCTGACTACCTTCCCTCTCTTTGTTACCATCCGACTACACTTCTCCAGTCCGAACGACATTCCAATGTCATTGCTGTATAGCCTGGTAGTGTGGATCAGTGAATCGATGTCTCGTTCACTCTTGGCATACAGCTTGATGTCATCCATGTACAGGAGGTGGCTGACAACTGCTCCGTTCCGTAGTCGGTATCCGTAGCCAGTCTTGTTAATGATCTCACTGAGGGGGTTCAGGCCTATGCAGAACAGCAGTGGGGACAGAGCATCTCCTTGGTAGATCCCGCACTTGATGGTAACTTGTGCTATGGGCTTGGAGTTGGCCTCTAGTGTTGTACGCCACATCCCCATTGAGTTCCTGATGAAGGCTCTTAGGGTCCCATTGATCTTGTACAATTCTAGGCATTCCAGTATCCAGCTGTGGGGCATTGAGTCATAGGCCTTCTTGTAATCAATCCAGGCAGTGCACAGGTTGGTCAGTCTGGTCTTGCAGTCTTGGCTGATTGTTCTGTCTACCAGTAGCTGGTGTTTTGCACCTCTGGTATTCTTGCCAATTCCTTTCTGTGTCCCGCTCATGTATTGACCCATGTGCCTGTTCATCTTAGCCGATATGATGCCTGACAGGAGCTTCCATGTAGTACTGAGGCAGGTTATTGGTCGGTAGTTGGAGGGGACCGGTCCCTTCTTGGGGTCCTTGGGGATCAGGACCGTCCGGCCTTCAGTTAGCCATTCCGGGTGTCTCTCGTTAACTAGCAGCTGGTTCATTTGTGCTGCCAGACGCTCGTGGAGTGCAGTCAGCTTCTTCAGCCAGTAGGCGTGAACCATGTCGGGCCCTGGTGCTGTCCAACTCTTCATACTGGAGACCCTTTCTTGGATATCTGCCACTGTGATGGTTACTGGACCCTGTTCAGGGAGGTCGCTGTGGTCTGCCCTCAGATCCACTAGCCACTGAGCATTGCCGTTATGGGTTGCATCCTTCTCCCATATGCTCTTCCAGTATTGCTCCGTCTCCAGCCTTGGTGGTGCTGTTCTCTTATTGTTCCCTTGCCACTGAGAGTACACCTTTGCTGGTTCTGTGGAGAACAGCTGGTTTATTCTCCTGCCTTCTATCTCTCTGGTGTACCTCCTCAAGCGGCTGGCCAAGGCTGTGAGTCTTTGCTTGGCAGTTTCCAAGGCCTCAGGTATGGACAGCTTGCTGTATTTCTTAGGCACCTTATTTGTCGCACCTTTCTGCAACTCTGTTAGTTGGCTAACCTCCCTCCGTGCTACTTTGATCTTGCCCTCTAGCCTCCTTCTCCATGGAGGGTACTGCCCCTTGTGGCTGTTCAACTTGTAGCCAAGCATCTCACTGATCACTGCTGCCGTACTGTAGATCAGCTTGTTAGTGTCGGTAATCGTGGTTGTAGGTATTGCCCGTAGTGCTGCATTAACATCATCTAGCAGACCTTCTGAGGGTACTTCACGTAATCTTGGTAACCGGCTACGGGGGATCCAGGTTTCAAGCTTGGCCATGATCCTATTTTTCAGGTCAGTTCCTCTCGCACTCAACGATCCTTCTCCTATCGCACTTGGGGCTATGTACCCAATCTCGGGTGGGGGTGATGATATCTCCCCCCTGACCTGGCGTCCTGACTCCTCCTTGCCGTAGCATTTGTGTTGTACCTCGTCAATCTCTAGCTGTGAGAGCAGTCCCTTCTTTCGAATGTTGGAACACTGAGCTACTAGTTGTTTCGCCGTCATTGTGGATGTTGGGTATCGAAGAATCCATAGGTCCCTCATCCTATTCATGTAGCCCCTTCCGCCGGGGTTACTTGCGTAGTAGCATTCCAACAACGCCCTGTTTTCGTCCCTTGCCCACCGATGCCTTCTTGTTCCAGTAGCCCACTTTTCGTCAGGGTGCCCTGGTTCCTCAACACCTGACGCGGACCTTGTTGATCCGGGCGACGTCCGAGCCGGCATGCCTTCATATTTATCTGTCTCGCTCATGTCTGCGGTATGCTTGCTTAGCATAGGGGGTCTAGCCTTAGGACCCTTACTGGATACAGACGCCCCAGGCAGGAATCGAACTTGCGATCCTCTGTTCCAAAGGCGTGTAGTTTAACCACTACGCTATCCAGCTGCTCTATATATATATATATATATATATATATATATATATATATATATATATATATATATATATATATATATATATATATATATATATATATATATATATATATATATATATGCCATAATCGAGCAGTATATATATATATATATATATATATATATATATATATATATATATATACTGCTCGATTATGGCAAAAATGATAATCACGATTATTTTCACTGAAATTGAGATCTCGATTATTTGACGATATTTATTTAACCCTTTAAGACCTACTATAGAACCAAGTCCGCCAGAGCTTATATTATATTTTTACATGCTGTAGTGCCATTTGTGGGAGCATTTCAAGTTGCTATATAACTGTTACAGCCCATATTTTAATAATATGTATGCATTAAGTCCATAGTAACTACATAATCACTATGTAGTTACTACATAGTAATTAATTAATTATTTATTTATTTATTTATTTATTTATTTATTTTATTCCATTGACATGGCGTGTGTATGTCACTTCAGGCACACAAGGCACCACATAGTCACAGTTTATAAGTCCCTATTGAAGACCTGAACTTTCAATAAGTAACTTTTACTAAATGTGGATCTATAATGCCTCACTACACATAGAAGTAGTTTTCATAATCAGAGTTACTAGCGAAACATAGAGCCTCCATGGTATGAAAAGTCTGCTACAATGCAGTTTCTGCCAGGAAACTTTTTCAGTTCAGCTCATTTATATAGGACCAAATTTTTATACTAAAAGGTAAAGACCCTACAATCAAACAATCAATCCCCTGTGAGCAAGGACTTTATGATAGTTGGAAGGAAAAGCTCCCTTTTTAAAAGGAAGAAATCTCCAGAAGAACCAGGCTCTTGGAGGGGCAGGTGAACAGGAGACTAGACTAAGGGAGAGACAAGACACAAATATAATGACATGCTGCAATGGTATATCCTCCTGAGAACCAGCCTTTTCATTTGTGGCCTGTGCAATGGACATTTTTGGATGTTTTTTGGTCTATATATTTTGACTTATTTGAGCTACCTTAATAAGTCTTGTTGTGCTAAATAGAGAACATCCTTTCCATTGATATCTCATGCGTTTGGGTGGCCTCTTTTAGCTCCAAAGAGGAAGGAAATCAAAACGTTCAATCGGAAGAATCTCTTTTCCTCAGTTCTCAGGAGGATATAAATGTATGATGAATGAAAAGAGGTGAGTGGAATAGTAGTGCTTAGTGCGTCACATGAAATCCTGCAGGCTGTGTCTGTAGCAGCATAATTAAGGGATAGTTCAGGGTCACCTAAATGAGCATCAACTATAGTCTTTATCAAAGAGGAATCCAAACTGGGAGCTGTTTCCTGAGGTGAAGGGCCTGAAGGCTCTGCCACCCATTCTACTTTTAGAAACCACAAGTAAGCCTGAAGTATGAGAGTGAAGTGCTCTGTTAGGGTAATATGATATTATAAGAACTTTAGGATATATTAACCCTGTCAACACTGGGGAAATGGGGAAAGATGGTAATTAGTAGACATACGTGGATGGCTGTCATTTGACCAGATAAAATGGTTTTAGTGTTGTGTATAGTTATTATTTTTTTTTTTAAATATTTGTTTTTCATTTGAAAAATATGGGGAAAATATTCATGGCAGCATGCTAATAATAAACATTAGCTTACTTGGCTGTTGAACCTTTTTGTTTCTATTGTGTCTAAACCTCCCACTATCCTTGAGCCTGTTATGGGAGTCAACTAAAGTTAGGCAGGCTGCTGGGGCTGGAATATACAGCCTAAACCCAGTAATGGATTATACAGCACTTGTATTGTCAAATTTCACTCATACCACACATTGATTTGGGTACTGCGGCTTGTTCTGGCAATATTGTGGGTCTGCTGTCGGACTGACAGAATGCCGTCACTTTGATAAAGCCACCGATGTTCCTATGTCTTCATACGTTTAAAAGGGACAAAAGTGATTTGAGCCGTCTAGCCTTTTCTTTTGTAATTTCCCATCACAAAATGCCTTCAGGCTGTGGGTCATTTTGTTCAGTCCTTTTCCATCTCACCTTAACACAATTGCATCTCTTCACTGCCTCCCACAACCCATTTCCTCTCAAATGCCCACCGGTCCTTCTCTGAGACTGCAGCAGAGGTGCAGCACAAAACCTGTTTGAAAGGCCTCTTTGCTGTTGGCATGGAAACGTCTGCCTTTGTGAATGGAGGCTTCCCTTACATGCCTGGTCAGAGGTCTCCCGATGTCTCATGGTCCAAGAGGACCTGGCCAGACCTCTGTGCCACATCACCAAGCCTGTGTTGAAGTCATGAAGTCAGGCACTTCTGCTCACGTAGTTTGTGTCTGTTCCTTGTTCACATTGTGTTACTGCAAGTCTCGACTTGACTTACATGAACTAGAGTGCTCTCAATCATGTCCTGCTGTAGTAACTGAAAACTAAAATTTAGAGAACTTTACAATAAAATTTGGGAGGGAGTAGTTTGTGCAAAGTCCTGGATTTGTTTGAACTAGTTTCACAGCACTTCACTTTGGAACGGGTTCAGAAATCTGGCTAAACTTCTGTGATTAGTGGCTCTCTGCTAATATTTATAAAATGTAGCGTGAAAAGAATATTTTATCTTCCTGCTCAGAGACTGAAGTTCATTGGTTAGAGCTATTGGTTAATTAATTGAGCATCTATCCCTCAGCAAAATGAGCATTTTACACATTACTGAAATAGGATAATATCCTGAGCATCACAGCTGGGTTTTTGTTTTTAAATACATAATACAGTATTTTAAAGATTAATTGGTCATACTGAGTGATTTGTTTGTGGAACAGTCATACAGTTTGGCAGGCTTCCCTGTAGGTTAATGACCTATTAGTTAAAAGGTAGATATACTGACCTTTTTATTACAATTGTTTTGACGTTCTAGACAAAAATGAAATGTTTCAGACATTGAGCATCCTCATATTGCCGTAGGCCTACAACTGTTGAATAGCTACTGTTTCATAATAAGCTGGCATTTCATCAGCCCAAAAAGAGGTCAGAATGAATAAACTCAACAAAGGAATGCAGGTTGTGTCTAAATTAGTCCATGATTAGATGTCATGAAAGAAAATCAACAGGTCTCTATTCCCTGTGGACCACAACAGAGAAGCCTTGACCTAATTATTCATTTTCTTTTTCCTAACAAAAGAGCTGAGTTTATTGCAGAATCCTGCGCTTGTCTTTTGCTGCTGTCTTCACTTGGCACAGACCTCACATCTTGCAGTTTCCCACATTGGCTGAGAACAGTAAATCTTAGTTTCGCCATAAATGTGGTGTTTATTGTTGGCGTTTCTATATGATGTGGGTTCTACATGACACCAACACAACATAACAATCTGCGGTTTTAAGTTATTTTGTGTGTGTGATTTCAATACATTTAATCAAAGTCGTTTCTTTTTCCATGGCAGTGTGTGACACAGAAATTGCCTTAAAACTCTGCAGTGAAATTCAGAGTTATGCAGATTACAGCTCTCTGGCCCACATTTTCCTCCTCATGGATGAATTATTTACTGTTTATCAAAAAAGTAGGTGTGGAGTGTGTAGCTGCTTAAGCTCTGGTCACACTTACTGTAGCTCTGTAATACTTTAACAGTGTGAATTTTTTCTTCTTCTATACACATATTTTAAGAATACATATTGTAACATTGCCCAAGGTTCACATCTCATGATGGTCGTGAGTGGCATTGTCGTTGCAGCTGTTAGTGTTCAAGCTCTTGTATGTGTTTGCGTTGAATGTGAAGTAAGGCTGTTTTTCTGTTCTACTAAATATTTAATTTACTTTCAGTATTTGGTACGAGTGGTTACATTTATTTTACTTTGATGCAAGTTTGAGGCACTCTAGGAATGTGTTGCATTGTCATGGTAGGATATCCTCCCTCAGACTTGACCTGGGTTGCTTTCCACCAGGGACGCAGGCAGCTGGCAGCTCAGTTAAAGTGCCTTTAAGTCTATTAGAGAGGATAATCCTTGAGGGAGAGTTTCGGTGAACAGAGGGAATAGGCAGAACAGTCAGTCGATTCACTTTCCTTGCCATCCAGCTCGTCCCATGTACTTCCCCTCTCCAACCTCGCAGCCAATCGTTCAACACATGGCCACCATATGCTTTCTTCATTACTCGCCAAAGGAAACACGGCTGCCCCAAACAGGACCTTGAAAAAGGAGAGGAAAAATAATCATGTGAATTTCCTTTGCTCTGCTTCAGAAATAACAGTGTAAATAGTCTCTGAGGTGCATGTAGTACATCACAAGTTAAACTGTTTGTGCATCTGATGTTTTCTGTACCTCACTTTGTTGGTTTCTATACCCCCCCTTCCAGCCTCCTGCCTTCCACCTTCACTGTCCCTGGCGCAGTCGGTGGTTCAGCAACACTTCAAAGGAGGAAGGTCTGTGGCGCTGCAGATAACACATTGTACCCCCTGCCCCTCAAGCACAGGCAAGCTTTTCCAGAGCTACTACGCAATCCATTGACTGACAGATTTTCTTTTCTTTAGAAAACTGTTGTTTTTTGCTTCTTTACTGACTTTTATGTTTTTTGTCCTCCTCTCCAGTATGAATGATTTAAATTTTTAACTGTTGTGCAGAGCATAAGGTTTAAATGCCCACTTCTATTTGAAATGCATTGTTGGCTTGAAACATATTCATGCAGTGATGAAACTTTAAAAGGAGAAGATATGTTGTTAATATAGAGGAGTTGTAGTCCAATATATTCCTGTAAATGCGCTAGACTATTGACGGTATTTGGCCAATTTTTATAGATAGATAGATAGATAGATATATATATATATATATATATATATATATATATATATATATATATATATATATATATATATATATATATATATATATATATATATATATATATATATATATATATATATATATATATATATATATATATATATATATATAAATAAATAAATAAATAAATAAATAAATTTTTTTTTTTTCCCCCCCTCATTTTTGTTCTGGGGAGGGGAAAGGAGTTTTTTTTTTTTTTTCCTTTTCTTTTTTTCTCCTTTTTTTTCTCAGTTCATCAGTGTCACCGAATAAACAAAAATTAAACTGGAGTTAACAGGGACATAATGGCTTTCATTATCTCAGCACCCCTGAGTTGGACCCACTAGGGTCGCCAGTGAATGTGCATGAGACATGTTGGCATGTGTTGTTCTACTAGATTAGGGAGTACAATAAGAAAAACTAGGTATCCATGGTGGTAGCAGTTGTCTGTTTCCAAGGGACTGTAATCCTGGCCGTATTAGCCGATAGGTAAATGGCAGGTGAATATCTGGTCATATGTGCACTTATGTAATGGGGTTCGTAAGTGTAACATGGTTTTGAATACTTTGAGAGAGAGATTGTTTTGCTGTTGACACCTGTATTTAAATAATGTATTTTGTTCACCCTTGGCCCACAGTCAAGTTTTTTTTTTTTTCCCTGAGAAAGAAACTGACAAATCCAACCAAATCTTTTTATACTGAAACATGATCACTGTATTATAAGCCACCCTACGAAACTATTTTAGCATTCCTTTATGGCTTTGAGTAGTTTTCAGTATCTGTTCATCTCCAGGTCATTTTCTTATCCATTTATTGCAAATATAGGAAAAAAGTAAATATGTGGACTAGCGTTTCCAAAAGCCCAGTCTTTACATGTTTTCTTTGTTTGAAAGCTATTCGTTAATAATGAAACGGCCTCACAAAATTATCACAGCTGTATTTCTCATTAATTGACCTGTCAATTAACTACTTGTTGCAACAGTTCAACGTATGATTCAGTGGTTGACATTTGTTTTTGTCTTTCCCTTTTCTCTGATACATATATATATATTTTTTTTCCCCCCTGATTTTTATTTTTATTTTTTATTTTTACATTTTTGTCTCTTTTGGGCTGAGCTGTGTAAATGCTATATAATAGTTTTAAAATTAGCTACAGGGGTTAAAGTAAAGGTATACTTTAGTGGGGACTGGAAGTTCGTCTACCTGAAAATAGTGGTTTGCATAATCATCCTGAGCATCTGTGGTGTTGAATTTATTTATATAGTAGGAGGAGTTTATATTTATGTAAATATTCTTTGTGTTCTATTTATATAAATACTTTGGGCTCCACCAGCAGCATCACTGACAGATGCACACGGGCTTCCAGCTAATCACCTGTTACAGGTAGAGTACAAAAGCCAGCTAGTTGCTTTCAGTACTTGCGGGTGTACCGCTTAACGTCAATTAATTAGATTGTAGCTGTTTAAATTAAACTCCCATCTCATCTTTCCTTAAAGTGATTGCTAGTCAAGCTCACAGTTAAAATAGGTGAGGAGTGAGGGATGGTGTTTTAGACACTTCACTTCATTTAACTACTGCGGCATCCCGTTCTACATATTTATTAGGGGTGCAACGATACTCGTATCGATATTGAACCGTTCGATACAGTGCTTTCGGTTCGGTACGCATATGTATCGAACAATACAAAATTTTAAATTTATTTTATCAACTTTTCTTCCGACGATGCTTTCTGTGTTGAACGCTCAGTGGATCTGCGCTCGACAGTGCAGCCTAGGCGGAGTAGTCGAACGCAGATTCACTGAGCGCAGGGCAAGCTAGCGACACAGAAGTTAAGCTCTCCTTGCAACATGGCAAATTGAACCTCCCCCACCCTCATTCAGATCTGGCGTTTGGAACTATTTTGGTTTTCATGTGACGTATGACCCTGAAGGTAAGCGCGTCATGGACTAAAGTAAAACAGTATGTTGGATGTGCCACGCAATGCTCAGTTACATGGGTGGGAACTAGTGTGTTAGCGCAGTTAGCCGTTAACGTGTTGGCCGTCCAGCCCCATGCACGGGGCGATCCGCGGTAGCTCGTTAACGGAGATTTGCCGTGTTGTGGCGTTAACGTCATTTCAACGAGATTTACGCTGACACACAACGAATATGACTGCACATCATCCTAGTGCAAAGACAAGTGGAAGCAGACAAAAACAACAAGCACGCATGCTACAAACTTTACCCGAGTCATTTAGACAGCCGTTAGCACATGATTCTCCTTATGGGGACCTGATGTTTAATATGCTGCTGAGAATATAGCCCAGAAGAAGCGTATAGTATAGCTTTTATTTTGGAAAGAGCCATTTCTCTGTGATAAACTCTTTTCCAAAGATGAGTGATTTCTCCATCAGATTTATTTTTTTTATTACTTTGTTGTTTCAGCAACATTAAATTTAAACACTGTACTTTTGAGTTAAAATATATATTTATAATTTTAATAAATGACAAATTAAAAAGGCATGAACATTTTTTTTTTTGTATCGAAAAAAAATATCGAACCGTGACACCAAAGTATTGAACCGAACCGTGAATTTTGTGTATCGTTGCACCCCTAATATATAAAGCGCCGCACATATAAGAATATGGTTGACCACTCAGTGTTAGTGTATGCTAATACTTAGTCATGGCATCTGTTGGCCTATCAATGTTTCCATGGTAGCGGCACAGTGCTGTTCAGGTTTCTCATGATTTCCTCTGGGATGAAACACCTCTCACTCCAAGAACATCTCTGTCAGCTTGTTGATTGCTCTGATACACATGGCCTTTGCAGATACAAGACTGTTATACAAGCATGCATTTATGTAATCAGGAGCCAGATGAAATCCTACCAAGTATATGAAAAGCATGTAACATTATGGCACTGGTGGGGAGAAGGATGGAGAGAGGAATACATTTAAATTCTAGTCTAACCTCTAATGAGATCTACTGTAAATTAAAGGTTGTATCTGCATTCACAGCAAAAGGGGCAGGTGGTGCAGGGAAATGGCAGCAGCTTCTGCTGCTGTTGTGACATTTTACTCTGGCATATGCTTTTTGGTTCCATGAAAATTGATCATCCTCTAAATTCATCCTTTAAATTATACGATGATAACCACAGGAATAACTTGATAACCTGCCAGTTCTCTCACTGACATTTACATGCTTGCTGTTTGTAAGTTTAAATGATTGCTCATTATTTTTAGCTATTGGAAGCTCATTTACACTTAAGTATTTACAATACAGCTGAAGCTGAACTATCATTTTAGGTCAATGTAACACTGTGCTGTGGATCGAAATTGACCAAAATTCACTTAAGAAAAAAAAAAGTGGTCTTTTCCAAGTTTTACCTAGGATCATTTCTTTTCTGTCTAGTTTGTTGGTGGATGACTTTTATCTACAGGGTAACAGGTGGGTCCAGTATCCAAAAATTACTCAAGAGTAGCATTACTTTAAAATATTTTTACTCAAGTAAAAGTGAAAAGTAGTCGTCCAAAAAGTTACTTAAGTAGGAGTAAAAAAGTAGTTGGTGAAAAGACTACTCAAGTAGCGAGTAACTATTTGTAATGTCTGATTTATTTTTTAAATAAATGCTATTAGACAAACAAATGAATAAATATGCACTGTAGTATTTTCAAAAAGGCAAGTTTATTTATATAGCACAATTCAACAACAATGTGGTTCAAAGTGCTGTACAGAGACACTAAAAAATAAAAACAAATAAAAAGCATGATTTAAAATGAAAAAAAAAAGAAGAAGAAAGGAACAGTAGATAAAATCAATAGTTCTGAGAGTTTGTTCCAGATATATGGAGCATAAAAGCTGAATGCATCTTCTCCATGTCTGGTTCTGACTCTGGGAACTGATAAAAAACCGGATCCAGGTGACCTGAGGGATCTGGAAGGTTCATACTGGGTCAGGAGGTCACTGATGTATTTTGGTCCTAAACCATTCAGAGCTTTATAGACCAAAAAGAACATATGTAAAAAAATTAAGGCACAACAATTCTAATTTCCAGATTAAGTTTTTCACAACAAAGCTTTTTTAACCAATACATACAGTAAATAATATAAATATATGAACAGTGCAAACCATTTCCAGTGACAAGATATACTGTATACTTATATTCACTTTTACTCTAAATGGTACAGCAGCCTCAGAAAACATTAGAACGACACAACTTCAACATATGTGTATATACAAGGCAGCTCACTTTTACCATAAATTGTGTGGTTGTGCATCTTTTTCTCTATATTTAGCAAAAACGTGCCATTTCTTCACTCAGTAAAATGATGGTTACGCTTCAGCAGCAGTTTGCTCTAAAGGTTCTTGCTGTGAAGCTGTAACTGTTTAGCAGTGAACGAGGAGTCCTGCCTGACTAAAGAGTCCTTCACAAGCTCTAGATGCAGCAAGAACTGTATTGATTTTAATTGACAGCTTCTTGATGTGAGGAAAGCTATGCAATAGATCCACACCTCCAGCAATTGGACATGAATGGTAGCTCTCCAGCTCCAATGCTTCTGGCTTTCCTGACCCCATGGATCTAAAGAAGTCATCTTGATCAGATAGCTGGCCTCATCCAGCTCTGTGCCTAGTTGGCGTCTGATGAAGTTCAGACCTGTGGAAAGATGTATGGTTTTCAAAAGAATTAAGTCTGGGCATCATAGTGCTGTATAGACTCCCAAGCTGCAGATGTTTGGCATGAAAATTTGATCACACTGGAGATGTTTTTACTAACTCTTATTGGAAAAACAATCTTATCATTCATATCCCACGCAAACAGTTTGCAATGAATTCCAGATTAAGTTTAAAATAAGAACGTATATTCTTATTTCTATTGCACATACGTTCTATTGCAGTGCTAGCCAATAGGTCCTCCTCGCACTGTTTGGCTGTTACTCCGGGGAAAGACGAGAAAGACGGTGATGAAAGCTGTGACTGGGGCTGCAATGTAGCCACTAATCTCTGCATGGCTGTCCTGAGAACGCAAACAGCTCAGTCTGCATGGCTGCCAAAAGATGAAACCCTGTCCCTTCCAACCACAAGGGAGGGGAGACGGATGAAGCTAGCCTCCTAACGCAGGATGTTTAAACTAAACAAGCTGCTGTTTCACATAATAAACCCTGTCAACCGCAGTATTGCCTTCCGATTTAACAGTTAAAGCAGTAGAGATGAGCTGTCTTTACATGTGCATGGAACTCTAGCTTCATTAACCAGGCTAGCTGTTAGCTTATAGCTCACGCTAGCTAACCAGCAAGAGGTTAAAAGGACAGCCAAAGCTGCGGACACAACACCCACAAACTTGTCTCACTACAATGTAGTGCCGAAAATATGATGTGATTCTAGTTTAATCAAACTGGGGGCAGGAGGAAAACCGCTCCAATCCTCGACGCCCAGTGTCCTGAAACTATTAACCGCGTCTTCACCGCAACACACCAGAATAAAATCATTAGGTCATTAGCAAGACTCTGTAGTACTTGACTGCATGCTGAGGTGGCAGTTTAGCCATTTAATTCATGTTGGACTATGGACATATCAAAAAGTTGACCCTCAAGGAATTGAGCTTGACATAGCTGCTGTAACATAGACTGACATCCACCTAACCACAGCTAAAAAGAAATTCAGAGTAAACTTACCGCAACACATTTTCCTCAGTACAGGGTGAATACTGATGTAATGCACCTTGGAATGACACAAGCTGTATTCCATTCACTTTTGTGATTTTTATTTTTTTATTTTTCTCCCCACAGCTGATGGGGTATTGGCACCACCCCTCCTAGCAGGCTGGCAGGCAGCGTGGACAAGTTTCTGAATACGATAACTCAGTAAAGAGGTGACGTAGTATTTTTAAATTGATAACAAGAGTATATCTATTAAAAATCTTAGATGTGTTCAAATTTCAGCAATCTGTATCTTGAGGTCAGAAGTCAAGTTTTTGCAAAATGACCAAATGCGATGACTGAAGAAGAAAGTCCCCTAGGATTCTCAAATTTATACCATACGTGTGTCTACTAGGAGGCTGAGTGGTAGCACTGGCGACAGCCAATATTTTTTAATGTTGAACTGGAGGATGAAAATGGTGTTTCCTCCTATAATGGTAATCTAGCAAATTTAATTAGGGAATTGTGTCTTATTCATGTTTGAATATGCTCTTGATACTCAATGGAAAGGTTGTAGCATTGCATATGTTCTCTCTCTCTTGGTTTATGGTTGTGTCCATGAGTATTTGCGGTGAAGAACTAAGTAAGAGTAGCCCACAGACCAGTTGTACCACATGCTCTGGGCACTGTGTGTTTCTGAGCTATTAGTGAAACTTGGAGAAAAGTGAAGTCAAACGGGAAACTGACACTCTTCACCTTCAAAGTAGTTGGTGTTTGCAGACAAATCGGCATCTTCCATGTAAACTGTCAACCAAAGCAAATGCAAGGTGGTTTGTGGTGCAGCACCCTTTTTGTGATTTCATCCATTGACTGAAAGAAACAACCAGCAACTGCTCACCAACCAGTTACAGAACATGATCCCCACTGGTTGCCATATGATTGCTGACCAGTCTCTAGGTCTGTGTGACTGGAACCAGCATTCCTGAGTGAATCAGCAACTTCTCTGCTGCCTGCCAGATTTAGACGCACAGCTCCTGGTTGGTTTTGTCCAGTGTGCTCTGTGCCATCTTAAAAGTGGCATTTGTACACTGACTTTAATTGTTCAAATTACAAATGAAGCTATTGCACTCATCCTAATGCATGTTTTTATTTAATTTTATACTTGAGTAAACATTTCTTCTTGACAGCATGGAGTGCTTTTAGTGCTTTAACTGTTACAGAAAGATCTATGGCCACTTTCCGGCCAATTTCGCTGCAGCACTGGCAAGATACTAAACTGTAATTCCAAAATCGAGGTTCATACAGACTCATCTATCTTTGTTATAGCATTAATCAGCTCTGCATCAACTGTCAGGTCAGACATACGTGATCTTACCCACTCATTAGTTCTGCTTTTTCCAGCATCTGCTCTGAATGGGGTTTCTTTGTGTGGGGCAAACTACAGACAATTAGACTTATAAGCCAAGTCATGATTGGGATGTTCAGGTCTCAGCTACTTGGTGTAGAGAGCTCCTAGAGTTGAAGGAAAAAAACTATTGCTGTTGGAGGTGGGGTCAGATAGGAAATGAGGCTGCATTCCAGCCATGATTTATGAACTGTCTTTATTCTCTTTGTACTAGTGGCTACTTTGCAGCTGCTCCAGATGCTGTCACTGACTTCAGTAGAGCTGTATCCATCTCAGCTTACATGTTCAAAGCCAGTCATATGTTGCCACATAACCAAAGCCAATGTGGTTTGAGGAAGTAAATATGGCAAAGTTAAAGATCCTCCCGTAGGTTTGACTTTTTTCCTTTTTATTTTAACCTCCTTCCTTTTTGCTTTTCACTAAGACATCATCTGTGGCTTTCATTCACTAAATAAATATCCCAAATGAAGCTCTGGTGTAGACCACAAAGCTTGGAACTGAAACTAAATGCAGAACAACTACACAATGATTCACGTCTTAAGCCTGGACCAGTATGACTAGATTAGACCCGTTTTATTAATAATCTCTGTGCGTCTGTAGCACGCTGCTGTGTGAGAACATGTTAATCACACTAGGCTCAAAGTTCACAACAGGAATTAAAGACTTTCCTTCAACACCTGTCAGTGCACTGAAGACTTTGTACAGTATCAGTAAATGAAATCGATTGGAGTGGAAGGAGTTGCATTAAGTTTGCAGTATGAAGTTGGATTTGCCAGTAGTTACATGCAGGTAATGGTGGTTGATTTCTGTAAGTTATATTAAGATTTTAAAGGTGGAGCAGTGATTGTTCATTAAATTTCCTTGCTTGGTCTCAACAGTGTTTCATAATGAAGTCAAGAGTTCAGACTGTCATAAGTGCCCATCCTGACAAACTAAGCCTCCTTTTTTCCCACTTTGGCTGTTTTTAATCTACTTTTTTTTGGGTTTTTTGTTTTTGTTCCCAAAATCTGATGTGGCATAAATTTACGAAGATTATCCAAAAGTAAGGAAGGCTGTTCTGAAGAGTCCTCTAATGCAGTTATCTAAATTTGTGTAAGAACGCGGAGCTGCTGTGGTTGTAACGTTTCCTAATTTGTAACATAACATTGTAATATGAAGGAGTTGTGGAGTTCATAAACATGTAAGAGAGACTGACGATGTGACGTTTCCTTTAAATTTATATCATACAAATTGAAGTACTTGGAACATGATTTCTTATATTTTCAGTGAGGACATTTTCCTTTTTATTTATTTATTTTTTGAAGTATTTCAGAGGTTTTGGTCAATTTAAGACTGTTGCATAACTCGTGCGTCTGTCTCAAACTTTGACCAGAGTTAGTCAGAGTGAATGAAGGCCAGGAAACACAGCAGTTGCATTCTTACATGTGAGCTCATATTCTTTGGCATCTAGATGCGTATGACAGCCTTGAAGTTGCAGGCACCCATGACCTCTGTGTTCAATTGACTCTGAGAAACTTTCAGAATGTTTCCTAGAAAGCTCTGGACTGACTCCCTTTTAAATGTAGTCAAAGGTTAACTTAATTTGTTTCTGAATACAAGAGTTTGCTAACATGCAACCTGTATCGTGGGCTACACAGAAGTAGCAGACCTTTGTGCAAATTGTTACTCACCCTCACTCTTGTCAATAGTAGACTAACTGTTGTCTGATCACCTTACATTATTTAATGGGTATTTGTTTTGAAGTTCAGATCATGACTGCGCCTTTGACGGAGCATTCAAACTTTGTTGGCTCACAAATAAAATTACAAGTGTGGTTTTCTCAACTGTACCCTAAACAATATTTGATTATTTGTTTGTGTGCATGTATGGGTGATGCCTTTGAACACAGACCTAGAGACTGTCTAGGGAAGTCCATTTCCCAGCTGGTTGCTGGGAAATTTCTGTTGCCCACAGTTTGCATGGAAGCGACTGACCTGTCTGCAAACACGAAAATAAGTTGCACCTTTTAAACCTTGAAGGTGAATGTTCTGTGTTTCCAGTTTGAGTTGCACTTCCATGTTTTACTACAGCTCAATGAGCAGTTGACATATGTTTATTCACAAGTTGGGGTCTCCCATGCAACCTATGGGCGACTGAGACCATCGCAAAGGGATTTCTAGAGTAAGACCCTCTTTACCAGAAGTTCCTGACTGTCACAAAGTGGATAAATGGTTGCAAATGCTGCTCTGCTTAAAAACAGAAGTGCATTGTCTGCAATAAACTTTCATCATTCATAAATTAGCACTTTAAACAAAGAATAGTCGTACAGTCAGATATTCATACTTTGCTTTGTAATGTGCAACAAACATGAGAGGGAGAGAGCACATGTCATTATCTCCTCTCTCCTTTAGCATTCCTCACAAAATCCACTTTCCTGAAGGAGAAATCACTTTTTGTGTAAAATTGATATTTATAGGAATTTTGTTGCTCAAAACCTCTCATATCTGAACAGGTCCAACAGTAGCTGTCTGTGACATGATTACACGGTGAATGATTTCCTTCTGTGCAACTTCGATGCTGCACGTCATTACAGATAAAGGCTGTGAGATTCCTGAATCGTGAAGCTGGTCTCTCTGCAACCTTTGTCTCACAGTTATCAAGTGTCAAACAGCTGGAAACCCTCTCTTGGCAGCTGTTCATTTCCCACAACTCAGTGTCAATATCTCGTTTTATTTACATGAACTATCATTTTCGCTCTCAGCCTGGGAGTGTGCTGGGGAGTGTAGCAGGAACAATTTCTCAGATTGAAACGCCTCTCTTGTTTCGTTTTGGCTTGTTAAACAAATTAAATTAAATTTTGATAGCTGACACATTCATCCTGTTGCCCAACCCTCTCCCCATGTCATACTTTGACTCATGGTGTAATGTCTTGAGTACTTGGGTTGCAAGAATACTTGCTGACTTAAGTTTTGACCATGTGATTACTTGCTATCCTCAAACCTGTGCCTAGAGCTAAGCTCCCCTACCCTATATACTTTATGAACACTTATTATGGTGCAGTGTTATTTCTGGGGCAGTATGAAATATTAAAGTTAAAGTCTGTCTTTTTAGGACCCGTGATATTGCCATAGCAGGTCCTAAGCGGAAGGAAAAAGTCAGTTACCATTCATCAAAGAGGCTGACCAACTTGTCTGGGCAGTAGGCGTTTAAGCTGCCTCCTTTAAAAGTTGTCTGAAGGATCAGTTACCTCTTTGTTTTATTTCATCAGATTAATTTAGTCAGGTAATGACTAACATTTTACTCACTCTTTAACCTAAAACTAAATCTATTCTTCTTTTCTTAATGTACAACTACAGTGACTGTAGTACTCTGATTACTGCAAAGCTGCAGGTGACCTACAGTCAGTATTGTGGCTGAGCTCATCTTGTGTGCACACAGATGGAAGGCTGAAGCAACAGCTGTTGCTGCTACTTTGCTAACATGTGCCATGTAGAGATTGTGTCGGTAATGCTGGTTCTCAGATGTTGGCCAAAGGAAACACCCAACCACAGGCTTCAAACCAAGATGCAGTTTCCCCCCCAAAATATTTTTAGCTTCTTTTTGAAATGAGGGGGGAAAAAACATGCCATGTAATTGTAGCATCAATACATCTATGATTTCCTGAAGACATTTTTAATTTCAGTTCAGCTTTAAAGTAACATGTTTTTGTGGGAGCTGCCAGAAGCTCTGTTCACTTCCCATCGGACGAGACGGGAAGAACTGACGCATCTATGATGGTGACTCACCGGTACATGCTGATGCAGGTGTTGTATGTTGTGCCAGGTGGTTGAATTGTTCTTTGGCAAACCTTGTTGAAGAGTTGTCATGCTTTGTCTGGGGTTTGCAGGAGAAATTGAAATCCCATCATTCTTACCTCACTACTCTTGTTTTCTCCTCTCATATTCCAGACAGCCCCGTAGCTTGTGAACTCTGTAATCCCTCAGATTGCTGTACTGACTGCTCACTCTTTGTCCACAGAAAGAATCAGCTCTTGGAGTCAGATTTGGAGGGGTAGAAGACCAGTTGTGGCCTAAACTAAGAGACACAGAGAGAACTGTAAGTAAATGCTGCTTGGTTAAATGTGTACTGCATAGTGTGTGTGTGTGTGTGTGTGTGTGTGTGTGTGTGGTTTTTATTTTTTTTGTTTGTTTGTTTTTTTTTTTTGGGGGGGGGGACAAGAAGTGTGTGTGTGTGTGTGTGTGTGTTCTAGTAAATCTGAATCTTGATATGCAATTATTTTTTTGTATCAACATATAGAAACACACATTACTGCAGATGTGTAACAAAGGATAAACAAAACAAATTACTGTTACAGAAATATATGTAATGCTGAATTATGGCGTGTGCCGCGTGTTACAGCATTGACAAACTGAACAACATAAACAAGCACATTATGAAATCTGCTGTGCCTATGGTCGCCTCTCTGCTTATGTATAGACCATTTTGCAGTTTCTTATTTTCAGATATGCTGCAAATCACATCCACAAACATTATAAATGGGCTCAAGTTTATGCTGTTTGTTGTTGTCGGCAGCTGATGGGATGTAAGCTTGAGCCCAGTTGTTTCCTAGCAACAGATTTCCCATGAAAGTGTCTGTTATCAAGTGAGTTCATTCCTACTTCACGGTGTTATCAAATACCATAAATAAGTTCTCAGCCTATAGGAAACACAATTTAATGATTTGAAAATATGAAGGATAAATTATTGACTACAAGCTTGGATAATGTTGAGATTTAGAGATGGCTCTCTTTTTGAATCTATAAGAGACTTTATGGATATGATGTGAATACTGTCACATCTCTACCTTAAGTGCTCAAAATTTAAATTCAATTATAAAATATATATTTGAGGTAGTGAAAATGTCCAAGTTACAGTTGGTCAGAGCTCAAGTTAACAAGTCAAATTGCTCAGTCTGTCTGCTTATAAGTTCTGAACCAATATTAACGCTACCATTTGTTACCAAAATACACAGTAATCAGTTTTTACCCTTCAGCTGTAAAAGGCTGATGGGAAGGGACGTCAAACAAGTCTGTGAATGGAATAACTCCTAAGCATAGGAGTAGTTTCAATTTGATACCATTGTTGTATCTACTAAAATCTCGGATGAGTTTGAAGCTGGGACAGAGGTCAGGTTTTTTCTAAATCTTGTAAATGCAAAAACTTGAGAACAAGGCGATGAAGGACTTTGAAATTGATACCATAGGGGTAGCTACTAGGCTAGGAAACTGAGCAGTGTCACTGGCTTCCACCAGTATTTTTCTTTGGTACCTTAGGCAGTGTATGTGCTGAGGCAGCAATATAGGCGGGTAACATTTGTTCTGTTCTGTTCTTACATATTGAAGAAAGAAACCCACAAGCACAGGAAAAACTACATATGGAAGATTGTGATTAGCGCAGGTGCAGCAGCGATTAGCATTACTGAGGACTTTGTGTTCGAAGGGGGCTGGAGGTGATCACCGAGGGAATGATAATTGATAGGCAAAGGGAACTATGCAAATTCTGATATTTGCATATTCTCCCCCTATAGCATAGATGGTGGTGGTGTTAATCAAAGGGCACTTTGCAACTTCCCTATTGACAGTGCATGTTTGAAAGGCCACAAACACAAGAACCAGCTATGTGAACAGTTGCACGGAGCTTAAATGGCTAATCCACCACTTATTGTGCATTGACTTTTGTTGACAATAAAACAAAACCTTTTTCCATGCATAACTAATCTTAGAGAAATCAAATTGTTTCTTGTGTTTGAAAGGGGAAAATAAATCTGCCGTTATATTGCATTTGCTATCCATCCATCCCTTTTCTTCCGCTTATCTGAGGCCGGGTCGTGGGGGCAGCAGCCTAAGCAGAGAAGCCCAGACCTCCATCTCCTCCAGCTTGTCCGGGGGAACACCAAGGTGTTTCCAGGCCAGCCAAGAGATTTAATTTCTCCAGCGTGTCCTGGGTCTGCCTCAGGGCCGCTTCCCAGTGGGGATATGCCCGGAACACCTCACCTAGGAGGTGCCCAGGTGGCATCCTTATCAAATGCCTGAATCCCCTCAACTGGCTCCTTTCAATGTGGAGGAGCAGCAGCTCTACACTGAGCCCTTCCCGGGTAGCTGAACTTCTCACCCTCTCTCTAAGGGAGAGGCCAGCTACCCTTTGGAGGAAGTTCATTTTCGCCGCTTCTATCCGCAATCTCGTTCTTTTGGTCACTACCCACAGCTCGTGAAATTGAGAGCTTCGCTTTTACACTCTGCTCTCTTCACCACGATGGACCGGTACAGCGTCCGCATCACTGCAGCCGCTGCACTAATCCCTCTGTTGATCTCCTGCTACATTCTCCCATCACTCTAGAACAAGACCCCTGGACACAAGGGCCCTCCGCGAATTGTTACCTTATCATGGTGGAGGGGTTTGTGTGTCTCAGGGATCCTAGGGGCTATGTTGTCCGTGGGCTTTTGCCCCCTGGTAGGGTCTCCCATGACAAATTGGTCCTGGGTGAGGGACCAGACAAAAAGCCATTCAGAAGACTCCCGTGAGTGCACGATCAAGGGAACAGTTCCCCCTGCCTGGGATGGGGTTACCGGGGCACCGCCCTGGAGCCCGGCCCGTGGAGGGTCCCCGAGGCCAAGCATCTGGTGGTCAGCGTTTTCTGGTTTTTAAATGATCAAGTATTATAACTTAAACTTTCATTAGGGCTGGGCCATATTATACCGTTCACGGTAATACCGGTATAATGTTAGGCAACGATAGGAAAATGAAATATCGCGATAGAATATGAGTAAAACGCGCATGCGCAGTGCCTTTGTTTTCATACGCACATGGCCGATTGTTGAGTGAAACAGATGAACCAGAATTGGTTTGTAAAAATGGTGCAACTTCCGTGATGTGGAACTGGTTTGGTGTTTGTCCGTCAGATACACGACAAAGCACATTTTTTTGCAGAACATGCAAGCGGCCGTCGTTATTGTCATATTTGTCGGACTAAGATGCCCTTAAATCTGGGAGTAATCTGGGTCCTAAACTCCGTATACTTCAGGTCAAACGAACACTGCAGCATCACTAAGAGTTAAAAACTGTCTAAATTCTTTCATCTTTAATAAAACGATCAGCATTGCTGCTTTACCAGGTGTAACTATGAAGTTTAACTTCCAGGCATCCATGAAAACAAAATGTATTACATTTAACGGAGTTAGAAGCTAGCAGGAAGCTAGCGGAAGTTAGCTCGCTAGTTTCGCTAGTTACCTAAGCATGATATAGCATGTTCTGACTGAGAGATTTCTGAAAAAAATCAAACGTACAGCTCTGCTATCACTTCCAACATAAATGAAGACAGAAAACTAAACAGCAGTGACGTTTGTAGGGTTACTGAAGTTGGGCTAGCTGGTATATAATGATGTGCTACGTGATCGCTAGCGACACAGCTATGTTAGCATAACATAAACAGTGAAGCTGGAGGACGAACACTAACACTTTTCCACTTATAAAAGTTAACGTTAAGGTTCCTCATGGTTAGAGACAAATGCAATCGCATGGCAGGATGCTGTAAAAGGACCAATCTTCAGTCAGGAGAACAACTGGGATAATCCGTCCACAATACGAGGTTAGTCATTAGTATACTGCAACAACATGGGAATAGAGCCGCTGCCAGAGAATTCAACATTAATGAATCAATGGTACAGAAGTGGAGGAAGCAAGAAGAATGAGTTTAATAAAGTTTGATTTATCTGACTGCTTTGTTTCGCTTAATGTGCCTTATAATCCCGTGCACCTTATGGTCCGAAAAATACGTACTGCACACTGCAGTTTAATGTTGCAAAGCACCTCTTTAACTTCAGTGGATATTATACATGGTTATGCTCAGGATATGTCAGCCCATTTCTACTGGAAATGCCTTTTGGTTAAACTTTCAGCAAGGAATTTGCATTTGCACTGTTACATTTTTATAAAGCTTTAATGTACATAAAAACCAGCTTCTTGTTTAAGTGAAAATAAATGGAAGGTTGTCTTTTTGCGCTAGTAATGTTGTGGAGTTGTATTTTGTCTCGCATCAATTATATCGTCAGTTATATCGTTATCGCAAATTTTCAAATATATATCGTGATAAATGTTTTTGGCCATATCGCCCTGCTCTAACTTTCATATAAAAAAATCTTTCAATTCAGAGTAACTTGATGTTTGCTCGGCACGTCAAACCTTTCTGGCTATCGGAAACTTTCCCAATCAAAAGAAACAGCATTGGCAAACTTGTCAGATGATCAGAAAAATGTATTTTTTGTGAGACCTCCTTTTTTGAGTCATAGTAAACAATACTTTAGATATGCAAATATTGATCATTTTTTACCTTGATCTCCATTCAAGTGTGACCTTTTTTACTTAATAAAAAAAAAAAAAGTGTTTAGCACATTGCTCCCAGTTAATGTGAATGTGTTTTCTGCGTTGAGCTGTACGGGTGACTCTTCCATAAAGCCAAGAGTGTGGTGCAAGGCATGAATTATTCATCCCATGCACGCGCTGGTGAATTAAAGGTAAAGTGATAGCACATAGCTGAGGCTTGCTTGGCTCACTGCTGCATTTTTAAAGTGTGGATTGGCACTCAAATGTCCAAATGTTAACGTTGTCTTTCCTCCTAAAACTGTTGCTCTGCTCTCAATGACCGGATAAAGGACATTTGATAGGGAGTTTGAATAATTCAGGTTGATGGTCTGGGATTGGATTTTCTTTCAAGTTTAACTTTGTCGTTTGTATTGCCACTTGGTGCTTTTTGTTCCAGACGTGAATGCTTGCTATGGTGACCTTTACAAAAACAATAAAACAAGCATATGCATATTTAATATGTGGTGATTGCCTGAGTGATGGTAACGAGATGGCTTATTGTATAAATATCAGTGCATGGGTGCAATAATGTGACACTCTTCCTCTTTTCATGAATGATGGAATTGTTATCAAGGAGGAACTTGACTCTGAAATGACAAATATTTCTACAGAAGAAAGATGTATCGTTATTTCTGATGGTAGAACAGTCACTGAGCTGTGCGTTTGCCTGCTAGGAGGAGTTTTTGCCTTTTATGTTGAGCATATTAAAGAATAGCCTCCCGTCAGAAGCTGACCTTATGCGGCTGAATATCTGTAGGAGGTACACTGCTGTCATTTTCTGAAAAGGTTCTTTAAATTTAAATGCAAAACTGCTTCCTAAGCAGACTGAAGGACTGAGATTTCACTATCCTGTGTGTCTCTCCCTAATCAGTCCCACACCTCTCACCCACTCGTTCTCTGTAAATAATTCAGAACAGCCTTTTGCCTACTTCAGAGAAGAGCATTCTCACAATGATGATGAGGGATGGCCAGGGATGGGAAAAATTGCTGCTAATGCACATTTCAGAAATGCAGAAAGTTTAAATGGCTGTGACATTTTAAATCGGGACCCACTGCTGGTAATTGGCTTTGTGCGTATCTGTGGATAGTCACACAGGTCCAATAAAACACGAGTGAAAGTGTAGCAGAAAGGATTCAATTGGATCTTTAAATAAATGCTCTCATTTTTCACATTAAAGAAGGGAAGTTATTTAACGGGACTCTCTAATATGTTAAACCCTGTAAAGGCTGAACCATGAGAGTTTTTGAAGCTGAAGTGTTTATTGAACCTTCTGACAGATTAGTTTGAATTTGAATCAGTGTTGCTAAATCCAGCATTTGGGGGCAATTTATCATTGTCCCAAAATGATCATTGGTCTCAAAACGTCGTGAATCAAATATGATAAACTTGGTGTTACAGTAATATAGGTCACTATTTTATGAGGCCAGACTCACTGTTTATTTTCACACCCAATATTTGACTAAAACTAACATTGCCTAAAACACCAAAGTTTAATCTCTCATCTGCAACAAAATCTTGAGATTAAAATAAGAGCTATATGCTACTTTTCTTACGTGATGATGATGATGATGATGATGTTTGTTTTCATGAAACCAGTTTAAAAAAAAAAATGGACGCCCTAAAGTTGTCCTGATACATTTGTCCATGCAGTCTGTTGAATTAGACGTATATTGATCCATTTAGCTAACCTCTTGTAACATGACTAACGCCTCATCTTTTCTTGTAATTTGGAGATGATTTTAGTTAGAGGTGATTATCTTGCCAGTTGTTTAAATGAGTTCTGTATGGGGATTATTAGTTTTAAATGATTTATTCATTTCCATCAAGACATGGGAAAACTGTAATAAAAGTATTTATAAAACTTAAGTAACCGATTAAGCTTATACCTCAAACCTGTTTGTTCATGAACAAATCAGCTGCTGGTGTGCTGTTTTGTCTTGTAAAGCTGCGTAGAAACGTGTAACACCAGTAGGTGTTGATGTAAGGGTCTGTTAACTGTTGAAGGGCGTGGTTAACTCTTGATCAGTTATTCATGCTTTTGACTCCTTGTTCAAAACAGGAAGTCCTATGTCCCTGTGTTGGAGACAGGAAGTTGTAACTTTTCTGTGTCTGTTTTCATTGTCCTAGAGTGAATGAATGTTATTAATGGGGTGTGGGTTTGTGTGTTTGCGTTTGCACAGCCTTAAGTAGTGAGAAATGATCCTAAATTAGCCTTTTTATCAGCAGCTGTTGGATATTTTCGGCTTTGCCCACTAGAGTGCAGCCTACTCAGAGGAAAAAGGATTGCCTGCATCCTTAGTCAGATATGCTTGTTGTATGGTATTATCACATTACCTATAGAGACACACACAGATGTGTGGCTGTCTAAACTCAGCATGAGTGTCGGTTCTTCATTGTACAGATTGACTTCAGTGTAATTTTTTTCTCAGCGTGCCAACATTTGGATACTGCAGGATAATTAAGGACATCATTTGCAAGCCCACTTAAATGTTTCACTAATTGCTTTGAAGAGATTAATGGCAGCATGTTAATTATCACATATTTGCCACTTGATTAACCAATGAAATAATTAGTCAACAAATTTGATCTTTTTAAAGGGCGTGTGTGTGTGTGTGTGTGTGTGTACACTCCTAGAGATTTAAATCATTCAGACTGGTCACTGAGTATTATGAATAATGTTGCATGAACGCTTGAGTAATGTTCAGTTTTTTGTTATTTTGGAGTCTTTGTTTTGCCCTTTAGGTTTCTTCATTAACGTCTACACCACATTAGAGTGTTTACATTTAACGGTCAGACTGCGCTAGTGTGCTTGACCTCACAGAAGGCAGCATTTTGTAAAAATGTTGAAGCTGAATTGGAGAAAAAAGAATACATTAATTGGCTTTTAAAAGACTTTAGTTTACATACATAATGTCTCTTACGTACGCTCCATGAACAGCTGAGTTTCAACAAAAACATCACATCACTCGTTTTTTTTTTTTTTTTTTGGACCTGTCTGCATACCCTTGGTTTTATGCAACACTTCTAATTGACTCTTTCAGAGTTTGGAGTTTTAATTCAGACCCGTTACTTTCAGGTAGAGGTCGGTGAGCTACAGCAAGAGTGGGAGCAGCTATCCTTCTCTCTGAGCTCTCACTTTACTTTCAAATGCCAAATTCTCAGCACAGTTGTTGTATTTGACAAATGTGAATTATGAGATGATCAGACCACAGTAATTGTGAACTGTGTTGATGCAATGTGTAGTTACTTTAGCTACCCCCCTGAAACCCTACACCTTAGTCTACACCGTAACCTAACATGCGTCTCCCTAGAAAGGTAGATTTATCACTTTTTTTTTTGTTTAAAGACCTACAGCATTCCTGGCTGACCTGGCATTTAAGATTTTCAAATTGATATCATACGTTTATCTACTGGGAAGCTGAGAGGTAGCACTGGTGACTGCAAGCGTTTGTCCCTCTAATTTTTCCACTTCTTTAAACAATAAATGTAATAAGATGTGTCTGATAAATTTAAAAGATGTGTCCAAAAAAGTAGCCGGGAATGCAGAGGAAGTGCTGTGGTGGTGCTGAATAATAATAATAATAATAATAATAATAATAATAATAATAATAATAATGGATACTTTATTGATCCCCATGGGGAAATTACTTGTTTTTTTCTGCATTTGACCCATTCACTCAGTGAAGCAGTGGGCAGCCCACTAAGCAGGCGCCCGGGGAGCAGTGTGTAGGGACGGTACCTTGCTCAGGGGTACCTCAGGGTAGCCGTTAAGTGGATTCGAACAGGCCAGTTGTTGTGTTGACTGGCTTGTAGTTGCATTTCGATGGAAGGGGCACATCAGGTTACAATGTAGATTTCCCACTGAAGCATAGTTCAGGTGCAACTCCTGCTGGTTGCCCAGTTTCTTTGTGGAAAAGAGAGAGGAGCTGTAATGGGTTTGTCAAGTGGGGAAGCGACCTTGTTGCCATGGGTTGGAAGACTGCTGGCTGTAAGCTACTTCAGATTTTCGTAGCTCATGCTTCACACCTCAAAGTGGGGCTGCTCAAATAATGATATATATCGGATGACAATATAAAAACGTCTATCGTTTCATTTTACGCTATAATTTGTTTTGTGGTGTCGCAAAATAAACTGTTTACGGCAATATTTTTTTCATCATTTTGATGGTCACTGTAGTGGCTATATTAGTTAACGTTCTCTCTTTCTCTTATAGTTAATATAACCACACTATGGACAGACAAGTGCCTGTTTTTATGCCACTGCGTGTCTGCTTGTTTATTTTCCACATAAACCTTTCACAATAAAGCTCAAGATCCCGTTGAGACTTCAAAATAAACTGAATCACGTGAAAGAGTATGTAGAGAGTTTACGGATGATAAGCAAAAAAAAAGAGCCGTCAGGTGCTAAAAAATAAATCTTAGATTCAAACGTTAGAACAAGCTTCACCCGCAGCACGCCGTGTAATCATGTTTCATGCATCGGTTAAAACATTCGACTCCAGGTACTCGACGCCCAGCTGGAAACACTTCATGCAAGTCGAGCTGCCCGAGATTCACAGAATTTACAGAAAATGTTAAATTTTCGTGATTTATATCATTATCGGGACGATAACGACGATACATGTCTTATATCGGGATATTAGCTTTTGGTCATATCGCACAGCCCTACCTCAAAGTATAAAAAACTCATACCACTTCATTGTATGGGACTTTTTAAGAGTGTAGATTGGTTTGGATTGAGATAAATGAATGGAGATTCACCAATGCAGGACGTGATGGAACTCTGTACAGTATAGACTTTGTTTGGTAATTACTATATTCACTTATTCTTAGCATGCATGTCATGGTTATATTTTTCCTATGTTATATGCAAAGCTCCGTGAGCTGCCGACGTGCCAGTTAGATGCTCTATAAAGCTGCAGTGTGTAAGCTTTGTCGTTATTTCTTCGTCTGAGATTCTGGGCTGTGGTGCAGCCACCCTCCTTTTATAGATCAATACTGAGGCAGTGAGCTGACACAGTGAAAAGCAATATTCATAAATAATGAACAGAGCACCCTTTCACCCTGCCCTGTCTGTCACTCCTGGGCAAGAAGAGAACAAAAGTATAAACACATGTATTTAGCTTACATTTTGCCAGACACTGGCTCAGTGTTGGTGACTGCATTACGTGTTGGCACGCTTGCCTGCTTCCTTGTTCCGGGCTGATGGTGTTATACCTTTTGGTACAGATTGTCTCTGATGATTGCAGATAAAGCCTTTTGTGTTTGGAGTGTTTCATTTCTCTCCTGATGGGCCGTTTGTTTTTGGATAGATGGCAACCCGGTGATTGAGGAAAGCTACGCCATTGAATCACAGTGAGCTGTCTTATGTAGTATCATTCCCATCAACAGCCCAGAGATGTGCCAGTGAGCACTGATAACAGCTTTAAGTGCTTCATCATTTCTCTTTGCAGCAACTTTTCATGTTAGGCACAGCTCGTACTTGGTCACAGCTGTACATCAAATGTGATGCACCTCATTGAATAAACAGTTTTTACATTTTTGCAGTATTCCCACAAAATGAGACTAACAGTCATTTGTAGAGTGGATCTGTACATCGCTAAATTAAGGGCTCTGTGGTGAAGTCTAGTTTGTACTACTTCAAGGTGTGTTGAAATGCAATACAAAATGAAGGACAGAATTGTTCTGCTTACACGGAAAATAAAACTGCTCAGTGCACAAACTGAGAGTTGACATTGGACACGAAGGCGAAGCGTCACCTCCTGCTAAATATTGAAGTAAAGTCTGTTCAGTGCGTAGCTGTGTGCGTTTTATATAACAAACGAGAGTCTGCTGATGCTGCCATACTTGTTTCGATTTCACTAATCAACCACAAGAAGGCAGGTAGGGGAATGAATACAGGAATGGTCCACAGCATGCTTATGGTGATCTAATACATGTGTGACTGCTTTGACCAAGGCACCAAAAATGGCGCAATCTTTTGGTTACAGCTTTGCTGGTTGTTGTGTTAACGATGATGATGATGATGATTTGAGAGAAGAAAACCTCCACTTGAGGATATTGACCACACAAGCACATTTACATCGGATTAAAATTGAAATGACACCAAAACTCAACAAAAGCATTAGTAGTCATTGGTTATAACTGAGGTTGGCTGGGGAGATCGAGTGTCATGAATTTGTATTTTCTTCCTGCTGGGTTTTAATATGAAACTCATAAAACCCATTCTCATTTCTTCCAAGAGTGCAGCCTTTGCATATTATTTGTCGTTACTGAATATGAAATGTAATTTTTATGGCTACATATTTTTTCACTTTCTTTCATTACAGTTTCCTGCTAGTGATTGTACCAAATGTTAGGTGTTGGTTATGAGACAGAGCTGAGATCTGCTGGTAAATATGAACAATAGCTGTCTCTTTTTGCTTTTACTAAGCTAAAAACACAGAAGCCCTCCGACAACAAGGGTCCCAGCTCTCTCTGTTTTCGGACATGGCTGAGGCCCTTTAATATCTGTTCTGAGTCTGTGCTGGGCATCAGTGCCATCCTCTATGGCACAGGTGTTGAACTCCAGGCCTCTAGGGCCGGTGTCCTGCAGGGTTTAGATGCGTCCTTGATCCAACACAGCTGATTTAACTGACTAAATTACCTCTTCAACATATCTTTAAGTTCTCCAGAAGCCTGGTAATGACCTGATCACTTGACTCAGGTGTGTTGACCCAGGGTGAAATCTAAAACCTGCAGGACACCGGCCCTCGAGGCCTGGAGTTCGACACCTCTGCTCTATGGTGTAGTGTTATGGGGCAGTAGACTGAGAATAGCAAAGAGAAACCTGCTTTACGAACTCACCAGGATCACCTGTAACATTGTAGGTGTAGAACTTGATTCTCTGGTGGTGGTGTTGGAAAGCTTTGAATATCAGGAAGTACTTCATGTGCTGAGTCACATGCCAAGGGCATGGCCTGGTCCATCCCTAACATGTTTGACAACTTAAAAAAATGTTTTTCTGTCTTTCTTTCTTTTTCTCTTTTTTTAAATTTTGAAACTTCCTATCTTATGTAGCAAAGCTGTTTACTCCTGGGATTCATAAAATATTCAGATTCAAAAATCCCCACCAATATATAAACGTTTGAGAGGTCCAGTTCAGTTCCTCTAATTAGCTGATGTGAAGCTTGGACAGCTATGGGCTGCAGTAGCCTGTGTTGACATATGTTGGCACTTAATTAAGCATAACTACTCTTGGTGGTCATTATTAGCATATTCTTGGCTTGACAAATTTCTCCCTCTTTCACTGTCTTTGATGTTGGTGATTTCTAGTTGTATAACACTGTGTGCCATTAATAGAAAGCTATTGTTGGTCCTTCAAAAGGGGCCCAGTCTCATTTTATTGTGCATCTGTCTTTGTCTTGCTGTTCATCCCGCCCCTCCCATTCGTTGTTTTTCCCACTTTCAAGGAGCTCAGGCTTTATGAGCTCTGATAACTATTAGCTTGAGTGCTGAATAATGTGCAGGTTGTCCCTGAGCACAGATTCCACAGGTTGAGCATCTGTGATGAGGTGAGCGGGGAATGTGTGGGTTCAACAAAGCTGGGACATGAGACACAAGGGAATTAAAAAGGATGTATATTGAATATGCTGCAGGTGTTTAAACTAGGTGTGTGCAGGTGGCATGTGCCATGTAAAACTGTGCTCTATTAGTTGCTCCATTACAAGCTTAATAACTAAATTACTGCAGTGGAGCAAAATAACAACAGATTGCAGAGTTCCTCTTTAGTTTTTCTTCATCAGTTAAAGTAACTGTCACACTGAAGATTTTCAGCTCTTTATTTCCTTCATTGTTACAGTGATCATCAGCAGCAAGCTGACCACAGTTACAGTTTATCACCCACCATAATAATCCTGCCTCCACCGTTATTGTCTCCTAAACGCTGGACCCCTCCCCCACCGCATCCTGACTGTATCCTGCTTATCAGTCCTCCTGGTGCTTGCTGAGTGGCTTGGATTTCTTATAATATTCAGTCCACTGCTTCCTCAATTAATGGAGCAACTCGGAGCTCGAATGTCATATGAGGAAAAACATTTTAATCGGCAAGTTGGAGGAGCTCAGTCTGAGTGGCTTACCGCTGGAGGAGGAGGTGGTGGTGGGGTGCACAGTGGTGGCAACAGCCTTGTCGGGGATAGCATCCTCATTGCACAGCAGTCGAAGGCAGTGAAGGGAATGGAAAGAAACGGATGGAAATTGTGAGAGACAGAGGGGAGTAGTGTCAGACACTGCGTCCGGTGTATTATTTGCAGCCAAAATAAGGTGTTCTGTGGATGGAAGTGAGTTTGGCCAAAAAAAAAAAAAAAAAAAAAAAAAGGGGGAGGGAGACTAGAGCAGGAGGCGTGTTGTTCAGAGATAGAAGTACAGCAGAGGGAGTGGAGTAAGTGGGAAGCAATCACAAGGGAAATGGACCGACAAACTGTACTTCCCAACTCAAGTACCTTCACTGTGGATTAAGGTGAGCCGCAGCATCTGTATTTTTACTAAAACCAGCCTTATCTCTGGTGGGAGTACCTGTGGATTAGTGCCATGTGGAACACAGTACAGCAAAGGCATCAGCTTTGAGGACAACTGAGGGGATTCAGAAAGGACCAGGAAGTGGCTGCGGCTCACAGCTAGTCTCTTTTCTCCACACCCCAGAACAGCCAGGCTACTAATGAGCAAGTCGATGTGTGGCTGTGGCTGCAGCATCATCTCCTCTCTGATGAAGAGACTGGGCCGCACAGCTTGCTGCTCAGATCTCCTCTCCTGCAGCCACACTTCAGAACAGCTGCAGCGACTGGCCACTGCCTGCCCACCTCGACCAAAGGTAATAGTGTGCCAGCTTCCATTGACACAGCCACGTCATGTGTCCGGAGACACTGGAATTGTGCTCTTTGTGAGCAATTCAAGAACCATATAGGTCCTGGCAGCATATGAGGGTGGTGAAGCGTAGTGTCCTTGTGTATCTGCTTTGGTTGTCTGAAATGATTTTTCAGGTATAAGAACTGTGCAACCAAGGAAAGCGGCACAGTAATTGATTCTCTAATGGAACCAGGTGATTTAATGGATGTCTCGCTGCCTTGACAACAGTAGACTTGCTAGCAGGGTGCACAGTCACTTAAATGGATGCCTTCAGTCTGCATGTGGTTTACAGTGATTGCTGCTACCCCCCTCCCTGTTGGAGAAAAAGCTTTTTCTAATGGAACAAATAAAAGCCAAACAAGACTGTGCACACGTCTGAGTGCCCTTTCACATTCGGCTGTGTGACGAGTGTTTGACTTTACTTTAATGCAGGTTTCTGTCGCATGGCTGTAGCTTCTAGGGTTCCCTCTGCTTCCCTGCTTGTTGTGCACACGATTGTTTTAGTAGTAAGCTGGCACTGAATGGGAATTTTAGCCCCTTCCAGAGTCTTCCTGGCAGTTGGCCATTCTCACAAGCAGAGGAGATTGATTCTCTTGGTTTCCAAGAAGATTTATGTTCTCATGAGTAATGATTTAAGAAAAAAAATCCACAAAGGAAAATGTTGTGGTATTATTGAGCTGTTGCATGGCAACAATTCAAATGAAAGAGAGGTAATGAGTGACGATTTTAGAGTACGTGCAGTGCTTATAGACAAAGCCTTAATATCCCTTATGTTGAACAGAAGTCATTGTTTTCCAGAGGAAAGCACTGACATAAAATGAAACATTTTGCTGTGGAAATGAATGTGGGGAGATGATATCCCTCCAATCTAGCAGCTCAAGGACTTGAGTTTCACTTTTTCCTCAGACATCACAGGGCACCAGCTCAAAATAGAGACATTGATTAATTGCTTCTGCATCGAACTGAAGGGGAAAGATGTTTCAACAAACGCTGTGTATTTATAGGATTACAAGAAACCATCCCAAATATTGCGTTTCTTATCTCAAAGGATTAATAATTGGAAACGTCACTCTTTTAAGGCTCACAAGGTTTTGTGTTACATGTTGCAGTCTAGAGGCAGAATGTGTCCTTCAGCTTTTATAATATTGGTCTGGTCCATCTTTGCTAATCTCCTTCTGTTAATGCAGTTTAATTTGGGCAAAGTCACTATGCAGTGCCACATTTTGCTAGATCTTCAGCTGCATCTGCGATGTTGTCTGAACAACCAATATTTCCCTGACACTGGAACTGTTCAAGTCAGTTCAGTGTGATTTATTGCTCCAATTTGAAGTTGAGCTCAGTCTTCTAATTTTGTTTCCTTATTCCCAACATGGTTTGTCTCGTAGATAAATCCACTGGCGTTGAAATGATTCCCCCCCCCCTCCAGCTTAGGACAGATTTTTCACTTTATCAAAACTGGAAATAATTCACTGTTTTTTAGTTTTCAAAACCTTTATCAAACACAGATATACTCTGTGCAAGTTAACATGAATTATGTCATTGTTATTGAAAATTCAACGCATTACATTTGTAATGACTGCGGAACAAAATACTTTTCTACAGCTTAAGTAGCATTTTGAGGCTTACCCTGCTATTTGTAGTTTAAATACCTGCTAAGGATTTAGTTTTAAAGACCATGAACTGTATTTTTGAAATTTAATGTATGTTTCTTTAACACTGGACAAGATGATTTAAGACCTACACCTTTTTTTTTTTTTTTTAAATTTAATAAAGACTGCCCAAAGGGCATTCAGGCCTAATGAGTCGTGATGAACAATTAACATGCATTTATTGAACTTGCATTGCATATTGGCCCGGGACTACCCTAGAAATTATTGAGAAAATACATTTACAGCCAATTTCAAATTTCCTGCCAATTTCAAATTTCCTACTTCTGGCATCCACATATTAGAACTGGGACTGGACTGCAGCTCAGTCTGCTTTG
The DNA here is from genome assembly GCF_057381845.1 of Rhamphochromis longiceps. Taxonomy (NCBI): domain Eukaryota; kingdom Metazoa; phylum Chordata; class Actinopteri; order Cichliformes; family Cichlidae; genus Rhamphochromis; species Rhamphochromis longiceps. The sequence continues at coordinate 19,235,204 of NC_140562.1, forward strand.
GGGTTTTTAGTTTGATTCGGCAGTCATTTGAATGCTGTAGCTGTTTTAACACACAACACTCGGCTGTTATAGTGTAGCTCAAACTAGAGCTGGGCGATAGAACGATAACGATATGTATCGCGATATAACTTTTACTCGATAGAGAAATTAAGCTATCGCGATAGACTTCGCCGCTCTTGTCCTCTTAAAATAAATTTTTTTTTTTTTAAAAAAGGTCAGCCAATCCAAACTAAGTAGCGCAGAGCCGAACCAATCACAGCCGCAGCGTCACGTCGCGTGACTTGTTACGTACAGCACAAGTGCCAAGCCGCACGTGTGTTTGTTTGGGAAGCAGCCAGCGGGTAATGGAGCCAGCGCATAATGGAGGAAATGAGTGTGCCGACTAGAAAAATCAACCGAGCGTGACCGAAGAGAAAACAGATGATGGTTCCAATGCCGGAGAAATTGTCGAACGGAAGAGCCATAGAAGTTCCGTAGTGTGACGGTATTTCGGCTATTTCAAGTCTGACAAAAAACAGAGTAGCGTGCACTGTAAATTGCACGCTACTCGGCACGAAAGCAAGTCTGGAAATACAATAAACTGGTGCATGCGTCACACTGTGCGCCACGTTATTGTTTCGGTGAAATGAATTTCTACAATACTGTTACTGTTAATTGTACTCTCTGCAGTGTTTAAATGCTTACATATACACACAGTTACTGTCCGTCCACACATACGACTCGGTTCTGCTTCTGTGCCCCAGCTTTGTTTACTTTTTCCCACCGAGGCTTCTAGACTTCTGATTGGCCAACATTTCTGCACGTTTAGGAATCTAGCGCCACCTGCTGCTTTGGCATGTTCATAGCAGCGTTTTCCTTCATTTCTGCCTTTATGTGTGGACGGGATTATTTTTTTAAAACGAAAACGGAAAATCTCCGTTTTCAAAAACACCCGTGTACGTGTGGACGTAGCCTCAGTCTCTGACTGGAAGCGCTAATTCGTCATTCGGCTTTTGTCAGACTAAAGTAACTGTTAAAACTGTTTGAAAAGCTCAGCTATACAACAAGGAGAGATTGAGAATTTCCTTTTAGTTCTCAGTTTATTTGATACTGACAAAAGTTAGTTTTGTCTGTTCTTCTGTAAAACAAACTAAGATTTATTTTTAGAATTAATATTTTGTTTCTAAGTGGAATTGACAATTTAGTCTGTTTCGTTTGTTCTATTTTGAAACTTAAACGCTTTAGCGGCTGCCTTTTGTGTAGTTTGCAATATTTGCCTTTATTTATCTGAAAAAGTCTCATGTTCCTTAAGCACATCTACCCTGTTGAACTTATTATGGGAAATAAATATTTAAATCAAAACAAGCTGCTGATTATTTCACATTTTACTTGTGAGCAACGGCACATTTAAATCTTACAAATATAGTTATTTGGCTTATATCGTGATAGATATCGTTATCGCCTGAAATGGAAAAAAACATATCGTGATATGAAAAAATCTCATATCGCCCAGCTCTAGCTCAAACACAAGGTTTCAGTGTGTTCTTGGTTTATTTCTATAGCCGGAGGAAACGAGTTTAGATGCAGGCTGTGTGGTGGGGCAGGAGTGTTGGCTGGCTACACTGACAGAGTTAATGCATACCTGTCCACCCCGTCACAGGAGCTAGAGAATGGTCCAAATCCATCCAAGAGAAGATGGCATGCCTTTGCTGTTGAGTCTAAATGTTGAGTTTGTGCACTGAGACTCAAGTAATGTCTGTGTGTACCACAGCTGAAGCTTCATCTATGTGGTGTCAACTTGGAACAGCATACAGAATAAAAATCCCTAACCCTTCCCCAACCAGTAGCTGTACTCAGTGACTGCCTGGATGTCTATACAGATCAAATCCCATTAAAACAAACAAAAAAAATTAAATAGTTTTAATTTGAATGATTTGCATGTTATTGAGCGACATTCACTACAGCCTAAACACAATTTGGGCTCCCACAGATTGAGACCAGGGATGTCCATGCTCATGTGGCACACAAATTACAATCAATTTGTGTATGAAACACACCTGTCCACAATCAGTTTCTTCTATTCCAACCTCTCCACCACCATGGGTGAGACAAAAAGGGCTGTCAAAGGATGTCAGGGGCAAGATTGTAGACCTGCACAAGGCTTTAATGTGTTACAAGACCATCAGCAGGCAGCTTGGTGAGAAGGTGACAACTGCTGGTTCGATTATTTGGTACTAGGAAAAATATAAAATGATAATCAATCACCTTTGGTCTGAAGTTCCAAGCAAGATCTTACCTCAGGGGATGAGGATGATTATGAGAGTGGTGGTGGATTGGCCCAAAGCTGCACAGGATTGTTAATGATCTGAAGGCAGTTGGGCCCGCAGTCACCAAGAACACCATTGGGATTATGCCTATGTAATGGAGTGAAGTCTTGTAACTAGGACTGGGCGATATATCGAGTTTTTAAATATATTGATATATTTTTATACGAGATATGAGATGTGACAATACCGTTTATATTAATATAGTCTACGTTACGTTATAACTATACTGGTGGAGCTGCAAGTTTGCCTCTCTTTCGTCCACTTTTGTCTCTACGCTGCGTTACTCTGCCTCGCCTCTCTCCTTCACTGAACACAACTCCCCCTCCCCCATCACTTCACCTGTAGGCAACGACAAGATGGACACGGCAGCTATCAAAGAGGAGCTGGTCGGTAAAAAGAAAACAATTGGAGATTACTATTTTAGTGTTGTCACTGTGACGTTAACGCCATAACTGCATTAACGGGGCAAATCTGTTAACGAGTTACCACGGATCACCCCGTGCGTAGGGCTGGACGGCGTCAGCGCGTTAACAAGCTAACCGCGCTAACGCGTTGACGCCTAAAATCCTTTCATTTTCTTAAAAATCGACAGTGTGCCTTATGTATGAATTCTGGTTGTGCTTACTGACCACGAACAGATTTTATGTGGTACACAGCGCTTTCAAAAAATGTTTTGGTACGACTTTGGTAAGCTACGGAGCTGCACTGCTTAAAGGATTGTTGGAGCATTACGGCTACCGAGGAGCCTCGCGGAGTAAGACGTACTCTGCTTCAGCGTAATATTACCGTATTGTGTGTGTATGAGGACCACAAATGGCACCTGTTAAGAGACATGGTTACAAAGACGATTTCAAACTCAAGGCTGCCAGTCACGCAGTAGAACTTGGGAACAGAGTCTTTGTTATTATGCTCTGCGTCTTTTAGTTTACATTTTGACTGCACAATTGTGAGCTTTTTGTTATGCACAAAAATAACATTTTTATTTTATTTATGGATCATTATTATTTAATAAATGCTGATCATTTATTTCTGAGTAAGTTTTTTTTCTTGTATATCTACACTGTATCTTAATAAAAGTGCCTATGTGAGATTTGGGACACAGCTTTGACTAAGAACTCTTTTTGTTCTTACTTTATGGCTTTAAAGAAATATCGAGATGTATATCGCCATCCAGCTAAAGAATATCGAGATATGAAGTTTGGGTCATATTGCCTGGTCATGTTGCCTAGTCCTACTTGTAACTTGACCTCCTGTGTTTGGAGGAAGGAAAACACACCATCCCCACAGTTAAGCACAGAGGTAGAACCATTTTGCTTCAGGGCTGTTTGTCTGCTAAGGGTACAGGGTGATTTTACTGCACCGACTCACTGGAGATTAGTCGGTGGACAGATCTCCAGCATGACAATGACCCAAAACATACCAGAAAGTCAACAAAGGTGTGTCTAAAGAAGCACATTAAGGCCATGGAGTGGTCGTGCCAGTCTCCTGACCTCAGTCTTGTAGAAAATTTGTGGATGGAGGTGAAGCTTTGAGTTAAGTGGCAGCCAAGAAACCTGAAAGATTGAGTTTCTGGAAAGAGGAGTGGACCAGAATACATCCTGCGAGGTGTGCAAACCTGGTGACCAACTACAAGAAACGTCTTACAGCTGTGAATTGCCAACAAGGGTTTCTCCAAGTACTGAGTCATGATTTGCTTGGAGATCAAATATTTAATTTACTCAATGAAATGCAAATCAAATTTTAACTTTTTTTCATTTCTGGATTTTTATTAAAAATTTCTGTTTCTATTCTATCTCCATTAAAATGAAACTACCATAAAAATTAGACCCTCAATTTCTTTGAAAGTGACCAAAGTTATAAATTCAGCAGGTGATCAAATAAACATTTTCCTTTAAAGGAACTGCAAACTGCTGAGCACACATTGTAAGCCTTATAACAAATGGATGAATCATTTTCCATAAAAGTAGGATTGAAATTAAATTTAGTAATTTACTTTATTTGCACCGCAGTCAGAGAAATTATGAAACGTGTACATGAAATGGAATAATCATCTTTTCAAACAAATTGGACTAATAAGTTTTAGATGTTTTATACATCTTGTTTATGTCCAAGTACATTTCATCACTCTTGAGATTGCCTATAATGTCATACAACAAATAGAAACACACGGTTGGCAATAGTAAAGTGCCTATTTTCATAAGTCTACATGGAATTGTTTTATTTTGTTTTTTGACTTCCTTTTTAATATCTCACTATATACTTGTGGACCTTTACTAACCACACTGAAACCTATTTGTTTCTTTGCTTGTTTAACTTTTAATGCGATACTGTTTCTCAGTCTCACATGAATATGGAACAAGATAAATAAAATGAGGCCAAAAGGTCTGTCGGACTACAAAGTCTCAGTCGGAGCATTTATCTTAGCTCAGGAAATGGCCCTTAAAACTTTCTTCTGTAAGTTTCTTAAATGCATCACGATTTACAGTAATTTATATCTGTAAGGCTGAAATAGGAAATGATGCAAGAATATCAGTCCCTAAAGTAACGTGCTTTAGGGCCCAATTAAATAGATGCGGTCTTAAGTGGCACACCACACTATAGATGGCAATAGCAGTAAATACAGACAGGATATTCTTCCACTTGAGGGCATCAGATAACGTTGTTGTTTTCCTACATATTATGTGTAATCAGACAGTTCACTTCCAGTCGTAGCAAAATAACACAGCAGACAATACTGACTTCTTACCTGTCTTTTGGGTCTTAACAGATTAAGAGAGGGATGGAAAATGTTCATCTGCCAGTGGTGTGCTTATCTTTGCTCTCCCTCCCTCTCTTTTTTTTTTTTTGTTGTTCCACAAACTAGCTGCTGTGTCAGATTAGTGAAGTTTGAAAGCTGGAGGACAAACTGTGAACTAAATGATGCTAAAATGGTCCATAGCATCTCATAGAACTGCATCATTGCGGCTAAAGCTCAAAGGAGTTGTGTGAAAGAGGGACTCCTAAGATTATCTTTAATTTTCTCTTTGGTCTGAGACGTCACAGGACTGATGCACCAAATGATGTTTCATTCTAGGAAAGTTTGGGGCGTGTTAGGTGGCTTTTAAATCATGAACAAAGCTGTTCATCTGTCTCTAAACCAAGTGTGTGTTTTTTGTGATCATAATCTCATAACAATCTTGATACTAGAGCAGGGCGATATGACCAAAAATATTTATCATGATATACATTTGAAAATTTGCGATAACGATATAACTGACGATATAATTGACACTAGACAAAATACTTTACAACTCCACAACTTTATTAGTGCAAAAAACCCCCCCATCAATGTATTTTCATTTAAACAAGCAGCTGTTTATTATGTGCATTAAAGTTATATAAAAAATTTACAGTGAAAATGCAAATTCCTTGCTGACAGTTTAACCAAAAGGCATTTCTAGTGGAAATTGGACAACATATCCTCAGCATAACCATGTATAATATCCACAAAACTTAAAAACAATACGGTAATATTATGTTGAAGAACAGTACTTATCACTCTGCGAGGCTCCTGCCTACGATAGCCGTAATGCTCCGACAATCCATCAAGTGGTGCGGGTTCGTAGCTTAGCAAAGTCGTACTCAAACATTTGACAGATTTTCGAGCGCCGTGTACCACATAAAATCGTTTCGAGGTCAGTAAACACAACCAGAATTCATACATAAGGCACACAGGATTATAAGGCACACTGTCGATTTTCAGAAAAATCAAAGGATTGATTTTAAGTGTGCCGTATTTTCCAAAAAAAACACGGTAATAACGACGGCCCACTAGCATGCTCTACCAAAAATAGTGCTTTGTTGTGTATCTGACGGACGAAAGCTAAACCAGTTCCACACCACTGAAGTTGCAGCATTTTTACAAACCAATTCTGGTTCACCCGTTTCATTATACCGGTATTACCGTGAATGGTATGATATGGCCCAGCCCTACTTGATACAATTCTGTGCATTTGCTCTCAGAGGCTTTCTATCAGGAGCCACAAATTCACACCTGCCCTCACTAGTTTTCCAGAGCTATTTTTGTCCACTTCACAGCTTTTGCTGGACTAAGAATAGCAACTGATGAATGAAACTTGTGTGTGAATACGAAAGGCCATTTGGCAAGTCTTTGCTCACTACAAGTGTTACTGCTTTCTCTGCTTTGTTACCTGCATTGAAACACCACTTCACCGACTTTAACTGTACAAGCTGCAGGTCTGATCATGTCTTCTACCTATATTTAAGCTTTTGAACAAGAACTGAAACTTCAGGGTTAAAAACAAAACACATATTTACCACATCTTGTCTTTATTTCCCTCCCTCGTCTTCCTGTCAGCCTTTGTCACCTCCATAACCAATTTCAAGTTGGACACTAATTGCTGAATCTTGACCATTCCGGTAAAAGGCAGGAACAACTTCAGCTATTCATAGCCTTCCTCTTCTGAGCTCACAGAAATGAACTGGCAGTCCCATGGGGTGTGTGTGTGTGTGGGGTGGGCTGTGCAATCTGAGATAGGTCTAATGCTTCCCACCACAGCGTTGGGACTATGCAGCAAAGAGGAAGACGAGCCTTACAAAGGGACCAGTGACTTTTTCCTCAAGGTCAAAGCAGTTGGTATGAACTGAAGCAGATAAAGCATGTGAGCGTCCCCAAAATACTTCTCATCACTCGTTTTGCGCATCGAGAAGATTTGGAAGTGCAGTATGCATCACTGATTCTTAATTTGTCACACTTAAGATTAGCTAGAGGCCTCGTGGGCATATAGAAGGACGGTTTAAGCTACATTGACAAAGCTTATGTGCCATTTAACAAAATAAAAACTTCCCTTTAGACTGTGTAGTGTCAGTAGGGAACAGAGGACCTCATATGTCAGACAGCAAACTGCTGCACAGCTTGTAACTGACCTGTTTTCCCTCTGTGGTTGTGCATCGTATCTGTAGCTCTACTGTATTGGTAGCAGGAAAGTAGCTTGGTTTAGCTATGATATTTTAACTGCTTCATGATACACTTGCGAGTACCTTGTACTTGCCTTTGTTTTTGCTTTCTTGTTCACGCCCACCTTTTAATGCATGCACAGTTTGTATGTTTGCAAGAATAAACTTGCAGTTTGTCTCAGAGCTGCACATGTGTCACTGATACTAAGGTCTAAAGATGGAGGCTGATTTTCATGCTACATACTCAACCTACTACCACTTGCATGAGGCAAATCCACAAGTCGCACGTCCCACTTACCTTTACTTGTATAATCCTTTCTTACCACACACTTGGTCACAGTAAAATGTGTTTGTTGGGTTAGTTTACCTTGAATACTTGAATGTAAGTGCTCGGAGTTCTTATCAAAATAAAAAGGCAGTCATTGTTTTGAAAGTTTTGAAATGATGTAGGGTGAATCTGGTCAAAAGGTTGTTAATCTTTTGGAGTGTAATCATGATCCACAATCTAATTTTAATTTGGCTCTGCTGTGGGTGTTCATTTGGTGGCCCATGCAGAAGGTTTGTCACCTCGGTTTAAGCGCTAAAAGCTCATTTCACCCATTACTGCATCTTGTTTTTGTTTAATTTTGAAAGCTCGGAGTGACTAATGGTTTATCTCAAGAGCCTTTTTTTGCACTTGCTTTTCTGTTCTTCATTGTTCATTTACCAAGTTTACCAAGTTATTCATTCACAATACACAGTCATTGTTTCCAGTAATTGTTGTCCTAATTGTATATTATCTATCTACACATCCTCCTAACCTCTTATCCAGTTCAGGATTTGGAGACTGTCACCGCTGTCACTGGGTAAGAGGTGGGATAGCTTCGGGACTGGCTACCACAGGGCCATGTGCGATTGCTTTAACTGTTTTAATCAGTCATCCTTTAAATGACTCGCATAGCAGAACTTTTATTTAATGACTTTGTCAGTATAATATCGCCAAAAAGCAGATCTTGTCTTAAATTTAAACTGTCCTGTCATCTTGGACCTGTCTACACATCTTCCTGGAATTCGATCAGGGTCACTAGCATGTGCTTCACAGCAGCTTCATGGTTCTCAGACTCTTGCAACAGGGGGAGAGAACAAGGTCCCAGAAGGACGTCATTTTAAAGGGGAAGCCTTGGCTGGTAGCATACACCACTTTTACCACAACATCCACATTGCACTTATACTCTATTTCTCACAGTCATTACCAGATGTAAACAAATGGATGCGATGCCTGCGATGGTTCTTCATGCAATGATTCAGCAGTATTAGATAAACTGCACAACAGTACCCACTGGCAGGGCAAGTAGCCACTTTTGTATTTGGTAAGGATAACCAAATACAAAGTGAAACTAACTTAAATAATATTTTCTATAAAAAAAAAAAAAAAAAAAAAAAAAAAAATGAACAACCAGGTTTGGTGATGTTGTTGAACTGACTTTTTTCCATTTTTATTTTTTAAAATGGTTAATCAAGTAAAAAGGGCAGTGCAGTGGGTGTGAATCCACTATCTATCTGCCTGGGACCTTTCTGTACGGCATATATTCCTTCTCTCTGTGTGCACGTGGGTGGTTTCAGATCAGGTACTCCCACAGTCTAAAGACATGCAGTTAGTGGGGTTAGATTGTTTGTTTGTTTTTGGTTTTTTTAAAATTGGACATGGGTTTGAATGTGAGGGTGAATGGTTGTCTAAGATAAACAAAGATGAACCGCAAGCCCTCAATAGAAGAAAGTACATAGAAGGATGATCAGTAAAAGTGTAGACACGACAGGAAAAAGTTGAAACACTGTGATAAGATGATGATGGCTGTAAAAAGGTATAAAAATACAGATATGATGAATGTGATAATTTCATGGTGCTGTCAGTTTGTCAGTGTCCTATAATTGTTCAGTTTTAACATGAACGTTCAATTTATTAGTCTGTTTCCCCACTGTGCATTTCTTCCTTACGTCATCTTTAATAACTTTAGTCACTTTATCATCTTTCATTTGATGGGATCAATCAAGAAGTATCATGAGGTAGTGAGTCTGGTAGGTCAGACTAGCAGGGAAATGCATTAAGTCCTTGCATGTTTTAATAAAATCATCAATACATGGAGCCAGCCTGTCAATAGTCCCATCATAGCAGAAAGCATTATGACATATTGTAATGCTGATGGTTTGTCCCACTTCTAGGCATCAAGCGCAATAGTATTTCTGGCCAGGTTTACCCTGTACGATCCAAACAAATGCATTTTTATTTCATTTGCTCAAAGAAAGTGGTGCTGATGGTCTTCAGACGTCTTGATCTGTTCCTGTCAAGCTTAAAGTTGCATTTTTTTCTTTTTTCTGTTTTGTATGTTGTTCTTTTTGAACACAGTCCGTAAAAGCTGACCTCATCCAGCGTTCCTCGTCATCACCGACACACCAGTATTCATAGATAATAGTTCAGTGACTCAGTAATGCTTTTCAAAGCGAGATTTTGTAAACAGTGAATTGAGGAGTTTGTCACTGGTAATATGTCTTTTCCTGTACCTGTAACAGCTGCTGAGCTTTATGAATTTACACATACTGCTTTATTTGTTCAGTGATTTCTTACTCATGTTGCTTTGAACCCAGCTCAGTCTGAGAAAACTGTGCAGTTCTTGGACAAGCTTTTCCTTGCATTGATGGTGTCCTATATTTTCAAATTTCAAACAGCCTGACTTTAATTTTATTTACAAATAAGAATAAACACACTGCACTTAAATGAATACAACTATTGTAGGGTGATGTATATTTTGCACATAGTATTGATCTGCACTCAGCTTTGTGTATTGCTGCCTCTGTCACTCGAAGAGTGAGGTGGTGACAAAACTCTGACTGTCCTTCAGTTCCATATATATTTTCAGATATTTCAAAGGAAAGCAATGCAACTTGTTTATGTTGACACATCCCAGTAAATTCTTTGTAGGAACACACAACTGTCTTTTCTGTAGACCGAAGAGTGTTTTTTAAAGACTTCAGGAACATTAATGCGGTGTGGCTTTTGTGCTCAGTGGATTGGATTTTCTTTTCTTGTTCACGTTGGCTTTGTTGGAAGTAAGAACACTAGTAGCACTCAAGGCTGTTCTGCCCATCCATCTGCATTTGAGCATCCACTGCTGTGTGATCTGAAGCCAAGTACAATCACTCCCACATTTTTCCTTGTCTGCTGCTGAGCAGCATCAGTGCATCTCAACGAGCGAATGTCTAATAACAGTTATTTTAATTCAGAGAAAACAAAGGAACGTGTATAACACAGACATGTTCCCTCCTGATGAGCATTTTGCCCGACTGTCTGAAGACAGTAGAAAACAATCACTAAATGTTTATCAGTTTCTCATCTGGGTTAATGCTCACATATATTTTTGTGTCTGTCTTTGCAGAATGTCAAACCCTTCTCCTCCTCAGACAGCCTAGCGAAGGTCCAGGAGGTAGCAAGCTGGCTTTTGGAAATGAACCAGGAACTGCTGTCGGGGGGCAGCAGCAGCAGCGGCGGGCGGAGTCGGGGGCCTGGGGGCCCGGCAGTGCGAGGTAACGCCTCCTCCACGGCTCGGGCACCCCAGCAGGCGGCAGAGGAGGGCGATGAGGATGAACACATGAACCGGGTGGTTGAGGAGGAAGAGCAGCTGCCGCAGAGGGTGAGGCAAACTGACATTTAAGAAATTTGTGATTTCAAAGTTGATTACAGAGAAAATGTCTGTGGAAATATGAACTTGCGTAAGAAGACTTAAGTTATGTAACCTAAACATCGAAGTTTGCGTTAGATTCACAGTTTGGTGTCTCTGTGCAAGATCACATGCAACAGATTGAGTTTCTCACGAGATCATTCCTCACTGATATTGTATTTTGGTTTTCTGGCTCTTCACAGCCCGAGGCGTCGCAGGTTGATGGCGAGCGAGAACAACCATGGGCGCCGAGCGAGTCCGGAGCCAGCGACGGCCCTCGGGAGGACGGGGAAGGGGAGGAAGACGAAGAGGGCCTGCCAAACGGCGTGAACGGAGGTGACAAAGGAGCCCGATGGATGTGGGGGGCAGAGCAGCGACGACTGCGAGGGCAGCCGCTTGCTGCTGAAGAGGAGGAAGAGGAAGAGGAGGAGAACAACAATAGCAGCACCCACCAAGAGGAGGAGGAGGAGGCAGAGGAGAGGACAGAGGGAGGGGAGGAGCAAGGGAGGGAAGAGGAGGAGCGGGAAGAGGGTGAGGAGGAGGAAGAGGAGGATGAGGAAGAGATGGACCAAGACAGTGATGACTTTGAACATTCAGCGGAGAGCGGGAGGGAGGAGGAAGAGGAGGAAGGCTCTCTCTCTCTCAGGAACAGTGTGTTTGCCCCCAATAATAATGAGGACTCGGGATGTACACGCCAAAGCTCTTCCAACAAAAAGGTAAGCAAAGCTATTTGTATTGAACAGTTTACACTGGAACTACTTTCCAGTGACGAAAGTAGTTCCAGTGTAAACTGTTTAAATGTGTGCAGGATATTTTTCGGTGCTGTGAGCATCACCATTAAGGATGTCGCTGCAACTCCAGAAAAACTTATTGTTTATGTCATTTATACATCTCTGTGTGAAACTGTTGAATGTGTTGCACTTGCGCCTACGTGGTCCATATTTAAGATGGTAGCACCCTCTTGTGGAAAACGCTTGTTATTGCAGGAGCTGAACCATCTGCTTGGAAATAATTGGATACTGGAACTGCATTATATATTTGGAAGGACAAGTAAACATTGTTGAAAAATTATAAAGATGAACCTGAATGGCTGAGATGAAAAGTATAAAAGCATTGTTTTAAGTAAGTGCTGAAATTGCATTTGTTAATGGCAGTTGTGGCTCAAGACTGAGTTGATTCAGAAGAGAAAACAGCTGGGATTTGGGTTTAAATCTGTTCATGGTCTGATGTGTCTGGAAGACTTGAAGGCACGTTTTCCCCGTACTCATAAGTACACCAGATAGCCCCACCTTTTGCTATAGCATAGACCAGGGGTGTCAAACATAAGGTAAACACACAAACATAAGGAAGTTTCACCGGCCCAGCCCACATAAGGTCACAGGGAGCTGTATGTGGCTCATGACATAAACTTTGCCATCCTCGACAGTAGAGTGGACCCTCCTTGCCACTCAGTGCTGGCAGAGTAATGATAGAGTGCTGAGAGTTTTCCTTATAGTGACTGCTCACTCATATCAATTGCTGAACTTTTATGAAAATCCTGACACGTCAGCGCCTGCAGGTGCAAATTAAAGGTTACTGCAAAGAATACGGCTTTGTGCCTCTCAAACATTGTCACCCTGTTGGAAGTTGTTTCTTTGGGGGTGGCAGAGCTCACCATATATTTGGAAATAATGTGAATCTTCAGTGTTCAAATCAACTGAACACTAGAGCGAGATCATGTGGCGACATGCTCGTCACAACAGCTCATAACGGCTACTCCGCGCTTGCAAGTTTGAGTGACAAGTCCTGCCTTGAACTGCATGATTACAATCAATGTAAAGGTGGCTGCTAATGCTTGTGAAGCTTGTTGCGACTTGAGGAAACTGATGTGAAGACTCTCCTGAAATATGTGGAGAAGAACTGTTTAAAAAGAGCAAAGTCGCTGATTCTTTCTGTTGTGACTTAGATAAAATGCTCATACTGGAGATGCGTATTTACTAGTGTACTAGTCTTTGCTTGATACAGTTTGATACTTTACTGAGACTTTTCATGGTATTTTTTTTCTCCCCTGTGTCACACATGCATACTAATTTTGTCATGACAGGTTAATCCTGAGCATAAATATTAAAAGAAAGCACAATTTCCTTTCTCTGCTTTAGCTCTACTCCAGGAACATTTTGTACTGGCTTTTGCAGTAAAATAATAACCGCGTACTACACACGCCCACAGCCTGCTCCCGGAGACAGTATTTCATTCATATGTGCAATATCCAGGCGCTGTTTTAGGAGCTGGTAAAAGCACCTTCATGCCTCACTGATTGATGTCTGACATGATGTGTAATGATTGTAGCTGGAAGCGAGGCAGCGCTTGATGTTCTAAAACTAATTCAAAAGGCTCTGATGCACCAGTGCTTCAACAGTAACGCTGGTGTCTTGTTTCAGTGATGAGTCTTTCAGTGTGGCCTTCACAGCACCTATATTTAAAAGCCAGAAATCGAGCTGGTTGGGAAGTTTTCGAGAGGCTCAGCGTGACAATCATATCTTTGTTTAGCAATTTGGATGGAACGAGCAAAGTAGTAAATCTGTGGCTGACAACTTTTAGTACCAAAGGCTTAGTAAGTGTTTAGGTCTCCATCCAAATGTCATTGTTTAACAGTCTCTGTACATGGCAGATACTAACAACATATTTTCACTTTGCACATATTTGTTGTGTATATTTAAATTTTGAGCATCTTAATCCAATATTTGTCAAGTTCTTAGTCCCGTTTTGGCAGACATCCTGAGACTTCATTGGCCACTTATTTTAGGCATTATCTAATTTAACTTTAATATCACGGGGTCATGAAAATACACATCCCCCCACCCCGGAAATTAAACTTCTACCACAAATCTCCCTTATGTTTGTTTTAACTTTGACTTATAATTTCCATTGGCTGTCCAACGTTTTTTACTATTTTGTCAGATTATTCCTTCCTTTTTTAATATACTCTTGGAGCAATGTGGAGGACTTAAGAGGAAAGTTCTCATCTCAGCAGTGACTGAAGTTATGGATTTTTCAATAGCTCTGCAGTCTTTGCTGTTTTGCTCTCTAAAATCTCTTTGAGCAATACTTTCAAGAAGTTTTAGTATAGATGTTGAAGAGCATGTGGCATTGTTTCCTGTGTGTCATACCAGAGAGTCGGTGTTGTGTGAGGTTTAGTGTGAGAGGCTTTGATGCTGATTTTGTCCTTGCTTATATTATCTTAAATATAGCCATTAGCCTGAATTTGCTCCCCCTGTGCCTCTCACCATCTGACACAGCTGTCAGATATGTTTTTCAGGGTCTCAGTCAGTGTAGTGGGCCAGCTGGCTTTGATGTTGATGAACACATTTATTTCAGCTGTGGATGCTGTATGCTTGGAATTAGGAGGTGGTGCAGGAGGACTGCTTTGACATTTATCATTAGTTCAAGTGAGAAGGTGAAGCTCAGAAGAAGAAGCTTGTGTAAGTCATTCATCACAGTCACACGTGTATTGTTACTGAGCTGAATTTAGTTTTATTTGATACCCGAGGAGCAACCCCCCACCCTCAAAAAAACCATGAAAACTTAATTTCAGAACTCTGTGGATACAATATTAAAAAACTGATGTGATCAGAGGAGTAAAATAGAAACACGTCATGATATATGTGGTAAAATAACAAGGTGGGTAGGAGGAACAAAGATGTAAATGCAGAACACAAAGAAAGGAGCTGGGTTGTAAAAATAACCACATTAGCTTAGGTTTGAAAGCAGAGCCACTGTGATACAGGGATAGAACTGGTTCCGGTGCTTTAAGACTATTCCTACCAGTCCATTCACCTTTGTTTCGCACTGAGCACATTGTGAAAATATGTGAACTTGTTGTCTAATGTAAATGCTCATTGCCCGGGTTGCGATTCTGCAGAAAATTTATTTTGCTTTCCAGGGCATGGGTCGCAGGGGCAGGCAACAGGCTAAGCAAGGATGCCCAGACCTCCTACCTCCTCCAGCTTATCCAGGGGAACACAGAGGCATTCCCAGAGATGTAATCTCTCCAGCATATCCTGGGTCTGCGGTGGGATATGCCCTAAACACCTTACCCAGGAGCCATTCTTGCTTTCTTTCATTGTGCAGTAGCAGCAGTACTACTCTATGCCCGGATGGCTGAGCTCCTCACCCTGTCTCTTGAGGGAGAAGGCAGCAACCCTTTAGAGCAGGGCTGGGGGACTTACAGGCCTCAAGGGCCGGTGTCCTGCAGGTTTTAGATGCGTCTTTGATCCAACACAGCTGATTTAAATGGCTAAATAAGCTCCTTGAAGCTCCTAGCTCCTATGAACTAATCATTTAATTCAGGTGTGTTGACCCAGGGTGATATCTAAAACATGCAGGACACTGGTCCTTGAGGCCTGGACTTCCCCACCCCTGCTTTTAGAGAAAGCTCATTTCCTCCTCCACTTGTATCGACCTCGTTCTTTTAGACACTGACAAAAGAAGTCGGGACCATAGGTGAGGATAGGGACGTATATCGACCAGTAAATCTAGAGCTTCACTTTTATACTTGGCTTTGTTTACGGCAGTAGACTGATGCAGTGTCACTACAGCTGCAGCCCCAGCCCATCTGTCTCCTGCTCCCATCAATTGTGATGACACTCAAACATAAAGCGATGATGAACTAAATTACAATAGGAAGACTGAGATTCTGGAGAGTTAGCAGCATGAGAAGTTAGCAGCAGGTGGTTTCACGGTTTGATCCAGGAGCTGAAGCTGTGTCACAGCTGTTCTAGAGCATAATTCAGGATGTCAGAGGTGCAGAGTTAGGACCACATCTGAGGAGTCAGAGTAATAATTTCAGAAAGCTGAAAAAATGGTACTTATCATTTATGTAGTCAGTACTGCAGCGCGGTTTGAGCTACGATGGCACTGTATTTATATTAGGTTACGTTTATATGCAGCTGTAAAATGGAGCATAGTTTAGCAAAGAAGAAAAATAAATGCCTAAGAAATTGCACAGCTGCTATGTACAACTGCATTAAGATTAGGTGAGTAGAAACCACAGACAGAATTTATGCGTCTGGTGTGGTCCACTGTTTCCATACAGGAAGACCAAACCCTGGTCTTTTTGTGTAGAGATTGCGTACGGAAAGGCTTGGGGGGGGGGGTCCTGCAGTCCACTTACATGCATACTAAGTTAACTGGTGATTGGCATTAGTTGTAAACATGAGCACAATTTTGAGCCATGTGGGTAAGCTGTAAACCTTTAAATATGATGAGGAGCTGAGAAAGAGGATGGATAGCAGTTGAGTAGTCAGTAGACAAAGGCATTGGATCTTGACTTGAACTTTTGATCTCTATGGGTACTGCAGCTAATTTACACGTTACCCTAATAGTCACCAAAGTTAGGATATAAAGACCAAATCTACCAGATGCTTTTTAGGTGTTCATTTCTCCATCTCTCTGCTGTAGAGCCAGCAAACACAAAGTGATACTATCTCTCATAAACTGCCTCACTACTTCACCCCTTTCTGAGCTAGTCTCCAAAAATTCGAGAGCTGCAGGTGCACCTACGAGCAAAAATGTTTCCTTCCGTCTCAGTCTTCACACCCACGCTTTTTGAAGTTGATCACATCAAGTTACCATGGCGACTTTGTGCTGATGCACTACTCGGCCCCCTCATTGCTGCTTGAGCTATATTTGAATTTATTCTCTTATTTAAAGTGACCAGCAGCCCGTCCGTGTCTATTTACTGAGTCATTCATTCTTAAAATAATTCAGGTTGGTTTTAAAGACTCCATGGAGACAAATATTTCACTTGAAATATAAATCTGTTAATTTGGACTATTTACGAACTATAGGAGAATATATATTTGCAATCTGTGATGTTCGTTCATTTAAAGCTTAGAATTATTTTACCACGTTGGAGAACCAGAGTTAATGTGCTTGATTAGAGCTTGACAACCTGATATTACATGACAGCATGGGGTGTTCCTGTAGTTTGGATAGAAAATGTGCAGTTCTGATGATACATGTGTGTCAACAGTGGAAGATCAGCACGTGTGTGGTTGGGTCATGTTGCTAAAGTTTGCAAACTTAAAAATATATAATATATATAGATGTATGAAAGTTCAAGCAGCTCTGTAAAATTCTAAACTTGAAAAATATTCCGCACTCTGCATGTCCCGGAATGTCCTGTGTGCACAGATTGTGTTCCCAGGTGCCGTAGGCTCAAGTCGCCCAAATGAGAATCTTCACCCTCTCCTCTTACTCAACACTCCCATCTTGTGATCTTGTGCGAACGAGGTGAGACTTCGGGTCATGCTCATCAGTTGACCTTCTAAATACATCAAGAGCCTTATGAATCTAGATACTGGCTGCGCATTAAGATTGCTGAAGGTCTAAAGAGCAAAGATGGTCTGGATTCAACTGAAAACGTAACTCAGATTTACATTTTAAACACACTCCTTCCTGTTCAAAGGTATGTGAACTAAAAGGGCATGCAGAACATATGTTCATGTATTAAATAACTTAAATGAATATATGGTGTTGGGGTAACATGATCCCGCTTGGCTGTAGCAGGTGTATCTCAGTACAATGTCTCATATAAATTAGTCGATGGGAAGGCGGTTTATAAAAATAAATGTTTAAGGATATTTTAATTTGGCACTACAGGTTTATTACAATAGTTTTTAACAGGTAAAAGGTCAAGGTGCAAATAAAAATGGTTTGTTTTACTGTTTCCTTTCTCTGCAGAATGATCTATTATATCTACTACTGTAACTCTTGAATTTGAAACCCTTTGATGCAAATCAGCATCACAAAAACAAACATTAAATGTTTTACGGTATTTTAAGAGTACAATTCAAATGGGAAAGCACATTGCAAAATCCAGTTAAATTGCATCTTAATTACACTTTTAAACAGTTTTTAAATAAGCAGGAACATAATATACCCATTTTGTTCTCACTACAGTACACTGCTGCCTGTCCGTCTTAGAATTAATTTTAATATATCACTCATGAATAAGGCATTATGTGATCTTACAGGATTAGATGTCTCATCATGACTCATCAGAGACCTTTGGTGGCAAGTGGATCTGCAGAGCCACAATAAGGCAAAACAGGAAGGTGCGATAAGGGGAGAGGGTACCGACCTCCACTGTGATAGAATAAAGTATTGAATTATTTGGATTCAAAGAAGATGGAAATAAACTGTCAGTGCCGCTATGTGCAGGTCCGTTAAATAATTTTGCCTTAACTTAAAAAAATAAAAAAGGGGAGGGGGGGGGAGAAAAAAGAAACTACTGTACGTTATCCTGACCACAGTCCAGCTGTCTGGGTAATAAGTTGGATGAAATCTGCATAAATTTACATCTGAGGATAAAGGTGGGTGGGGAACTTGTTTGAAAATCTGAGAAGCTATCAGAAGAAAAAAAGGAATAATATCTCAGCTACAATGGATGATACAGAGATTAATGAAAGTCGAGCAAACTCTTTCAGAAACCCCATAATTGGATTTTCTTTATCTTTGTGAGTAATTACAAAAGGACATATTAGGAGCTGCGTCTGCTCATGACTTTGGTGGCATTGACTCCAGTCAGGTCGAAATATTTCTCACGGTATCCCCGTTTCCATAAGAACGTATTTAAATCTGTATTTATGAATAACACGATGACGAATGCTTAAATTCATAATGTGCATTAAACTGCAGTCGGCTCTGTACACAAGCAAAGTTTTTATATTGTCTTAGATGGAATGACTAATAACTTCTTAGCAAACTTGGACACAATTTATAACACACACACACACACACACACACACACACACACACACACACACACACACACACACCTCTATTCGCTGCCACCAATTAAATATATTTCCAAAGAGAAGGCAGATGTAGGTGGCATCTCCCACACACTGGCCTTATCACACAGGCAGGAATGAGCCACAAAGGACCAGTGTTCTCAGCCTCCCACATGAAAGCAACTAGTTTGAGTCATTACCGATATATATTGATGACGATTTACTTTCACAGAGGCCCTCATTATAAACTAATACACCTCCACTGGCCTGCTGAATTGTTCTTTTTGTGTGTGCGTGTGTGTGTGTGTGTGTGTCTACACAAATAACACAGATAACTCTATTTCAAAAATAGTTTAGTTTGGCTAATTAAGGTAGTTAACTCCTGCTCTGATAATTAACCAATTCTCACGTTGCGCCTTTCTGAAGCATTCCTGGCATTCATTACAGCCACCTTCAGCTGATTCTTGTTTTGGGGTTACTCTGCATATAACTTCCAGGTTATGTATTCTCATTTTCTTCATGCAGGTCTTTTTGCGAGCTGGACTTCTGTTTTGTTTTTGTTTTTTAACCTGGGCTTTCTTGAGCCCCTATTTGAACATACCCAAACCTACCACAGCAAGTCACTGTTTCAGCAATATAAAACTCTCAGTTGCTTCCCATTAACTAACACTTTCATTCTTGCAGCTCATTAAGAGAATTTAACTTTCATTTTTATTCACCCCTCTCTTATTGAGGGGTGTTTATACGGTTTATCCCAAAGTCAAGGGTATTCCTGAAAGTTCAAGTAACAAAACAAATATTAAGTAACCGGCTTAACCAAAATATATATATTGCTGTGTAGCTCAATAAAATAAACAATGAATATCTGATATTAAAATCACTAGTAATGGAAATTTTTAATAAACGACAAAATAAAATAATCAAAAATCAAGAAAGGAAAAACAGAATATGAAGTGGCTTACTCAGTGCAGTACAAACAGCATAGCAAATATCAGATCATGTATAGTATAGTGTACTAGTGTACTGCAGGGTTGAAACAAGCACCTACAAAATCCAGTTCTTAGTTGAAGATCATGTAAGCAGTGCGTTGTATCACAAAAGATTTTAGATGTAGCTTTTTCAGTGCAGCATATTTGTCCCAGACCTTCACACCAGAGGGAGGCAGTGGTGTGAGGGGTCATGTTCATACACAATCCAGGTGGTGGTTGGCTTTCGGCGGCTCAGCTCAGATTGCCGATGCAGAGGAGCAGAAAGAGTGATGTAGTCCCCCCTCCAGAAACTTTCACTTTAATCATTTATATGTACCATGGAGGTTTTTAAAGATAATAGCAGAGTGCTGCCTTTTTCCACTTCATTATATATTATAGTTTTGGAATACCTTGATATTATTATCGTTTAACTAATTTAAGGCTGATGGGTTTTCTGTCATTGTCACACAGTATAAATATATTTCATCTATATTTCATCTGAGTCTGTAGAGATTTACTTTTCACAATCACCTCAAGTTCTCCAAAACTGCTGTGATGGGCTATGAAGGTAGTTTGGCAGCATTTAAGCAGAATTTATGCTCGGCCCGAACCAGTTTAATAGCCGGACCAATGAGTACTACTCATGAATCTGAAGGGGTTCCTCGGACCATGTCATTGCTTGGCTCCTTTTCCAGGAGCAGTTGAAAATAAAGAAAATAATGACCTGGCACTCCCACTCTTTGCCCCTCACACACAACCCAAGTTTTTATCCCGTCACATCAGTCACTTTGAAAAGCTGGGAGTGACCCGTGTAATGATGTTGAGTTACTCCAAGCCAAACATTCTTGGCCTCTGGCCTCCAGTAGTCTTTTCAGGGATTGCAACCCCTCTGACCCATTAGTAACAGTGAGGCAAAGTAATTTAAAAAAAAAAGAAAAAAGGAGAGATAAATGTAATAATACAATAAATTTGTAATAGGCCATGACATATTGTCGGTATCTATTAGAATGGTATGAGGTTTCTTTTAATTGTTCCTGTTTGGCTAACTCTTGATTATTTTTAAGCTTGTGGGATGCATGTTCCTGTCTACTTTGTGCCAGGGATATTTTTTGCCCTTTTATGATGGTGCATAACCCCAGGCCACTTTCCACCCCATAGCAAACTGGGAACTTAAAATACATTTTTCACTGGAAGGATAATCTTTAGGTTTCTTGGTCGTGGACAAAGCAAATTGATATTTATTGATAACGTTCAGGGTTTTTGGATTATGTGAAATTGTTCTATAATGAAAGAAGAACAAGCAAAAAACAACACCTGCATGACTTGCAGTTTAACAACTTACTTTGGGGTGATCATGTTGTAGCAGACTGGAATAGCGTGTCTTTCACATAGCTTGTTGACCTAAGATTAGTCTGAAAGCTCAAGTAACCTACAAGGCCTGAACCATATCAGAAAAAAGCGGCCGCTCACTGGTGCCTCACTGGTTAGGACACATTGGATGTGGACTAATAGTAGTGGTTATTTTCTCTATGGGAAAACTAAATGGTCCCGTTCATCGTTTCGGATAAGTGGAGGAATGGGGCATCCATCTTTTCAGAGTAGTCAATAGTCATCAGACAATTTTATTTTGTGCATATGTGTAAGGCGACACTCTGCATCTCTTGTCTCAGAGGATTGGTGCGCCCGTGTCTTGGCACACCAAGCTGAACTTGGATGCCTTGTGCCAACAAACAATTGACTGAGCTTTTAACAGGCAACATTAGTTGTTTTGGAGTATAGCAGATTTTTTTTTTGTTTTTGTTTTTTTACATTTTTATTTTGTTGTTTATTTTACATCACATTTCCTCAATTTGAGTATTCACCTAGTCTCTCTTTGACTTTTGAGAACAACACAAAAAACAAGTCTTTGTTTCTCTGCACGGGCTGCAACCTGCATAACTGAAGAGACAGATTTTATTGGGATTTGTCTCCATTTGCAGTCTACTGGTACTTTCAGTTGTTGACGTGTTGGAGGTTGTCATTCATCTGCCTTGTTAGCCATTATACTTTTCGCTGAAAACCAGTTGTTCCGAAGAGCTTAGACAATTTCCTGTTTCCACTGTGATGATACATCCTCTGGACAGGATCTCTTGATTGGAAACTTGTTGCAATCATCTGATGATCATGATCAGCCTGAGTGATTGTTAGTGGAAGACCTCAGTCCTCTAGGCTTGCCCAGATCTCACTGTCAGATGTGTATAGGAAGCACCACAGCTTTATAGAGTGCTTGCTTTGTTTTTCTTGATGTCCAGACCTTCTCCAACATCTATTTGGCTGTAGCTCCAGAGCTGACGCCACCTAGAAATGCAAGTTTGTGTTGGATGACCATGGTTTTTGGTTGACAACAGGCACCATTTCTTGCCTCAAGTGTTTAAGGAGTGAGTGACAGGCTGGAGGATGATGCACCAACTGGAGGCTGGTGATCGGTCTTATTCCTGGGGTTCCTAGTTGTGATCAGTTGACCTATAGAAAAAAAAAATAGCGTTTTTTAAAAATTTATTTTATTTATTAACGAAACTTTGAATCTATTGAATGTGGTCGCCATTGTTAGTCCAGCAGGTTCAGTTGCTTGTTCCAACTGTGCTAAACATACTGTTAAAAGCCATGGGTGTTGGTCTGCCTACAACACTCAATGGCGTCCAGCGGCTGACTGTCAGAGTGGTGTGTCGGGGTCCTCGGCGTACTGTCGGATGCTCAGGCCCTGTAATCCTCCTCAAACAATAGTGGATGTGAGAATAGAAGGGAGGTTAAGCCCTGTAGGTCTTTTGTTACCATGTGCTCGGGCATTTAAATGCACAGAGGGATAGTTGTGTTTTGCCACTCACTCGAACTGGAGATTCATTTGTATTCGCTGCCAATTATGAAAGTTTTTTTCTGCTGCATATTAATTTTCTTTTTTGTAAGTTGGCATAAAAGCGTACGTAGAGAATGTACATATCCATTTTCTCTGCCCCTTCTCTCGTTCTGCCATTTGGACCTTCACATCACTATTCCTTTACATCTCTGACACTGTGTTCGTGTGGTGCACGGTTTAATTAAAAACCATCGCATCCTGCTGCTGCTTCGCTTTCATAGCTTCATGTGAAAACACATGCACTAGACTTCAAAGTGCATCCCTCACTGATTAAGTGAATTCTTGTTTAAATGCATGTGTCACACATACTGACGTTGGACAGCTGTGTCGCCTCCTGAAATATCTTCAGCCTCTTTGCTGACAAAGTTACTGACATTCCCTAACATCACGGTTCAGGGATGAACCAGAGAAGGATGGTGTAAAACAAATCCTTCCTTCCACAGGCATGTTGACATCTGATTCCAATAAAGAAATGTTTTTTTGTCGTATGCTGACAATTTTGTGTGTTCAAGTTAAATGGGCTAAATGATGATGTAGGCCACAGAGGTAGGAGGACCAGGAGGGGCTCAGAGAATGACTACAATGAGGAAGTTCCCTGGATACACGTGCTGCAACAGACGACTCTTGGTACACATTCCACCACAGAGGGGTCATGAGAGCAGATTCCACGGTGCCTGTCTGAGGGGGGAGAGGCTGCTGGGTCCATCCTCTTTTCAGGCCCCGACAGCAGCTGCTCTGCCTGGCTTGGGCGCAACAGTGACCTCACACCCCGGAGATATTTTAAAGGGTGCCAGTCAGCATGAGCTCTGAGTAGGTAGGAGCTCGACAAGTGCAGTTTTAACACATCTGCTGCACAATGTTCGAGAGATCCGAGGGAGATCCAGCAGTGGTGTAAGAAAAAGTATCTACTTGCAAGTTGGTCGGTTTTCAGAGCCCCTTAGTGGGAAATGATACGTTAGACATCTCTTTCTTTCCTTTTCTGTTTCTTGTTTCTTGCAATGCTGCGGCATTGCCCTATTCCCCGTTTCTCGTCATCCGGCGCTCAGAGAAAGATGCCGAATGTTTCCTGTAACAAAGAGAAGACTCTACACGTCCCGCCAGAGAGCCAGGCACTCAACCCGGCTGATTCTAAAGACATCGCCACGGAATCACTACCTCCTCAGAAAGTACTCAAGATATTCAGCATCAACATCATTGCTCAGGGTTTGCCTTTCTATCGTAGACGGGTGAGTGTTGTACATATTCAGCCAGTCGCAGAGTTTGGGTTTGGCCGATCCGGAAATGCCAGAGGTCATCGAACACGCTTACCCCTTTTCACCTTGGTTGGTGTTGCTTTTATAGCTGCCTGTTTATAGAAAACGGCAAATCAAAAAAATTAAGCTGCTGTGTTGCTTTCGTTCGTTACTACTCTAGTAATAGTTTGCATTGACAGGGTTATAACTGAGTTAAGCGAATGTTTTTCTGACAAATTGTAAACGTAATAGACTTGTTTTTGTTACATGCTACAGATAAATTAAAAATCTTGACCTAACCCCCCCACTCCTTTTTCCCCTTTTTTAACATTTCTTCTTTCTTTTTCCACAGTACGTTGATTGGTAGTGATATGACTAGTTTAAAAATGGCAAATGTAAATACAAATTTGTCCTTTTGTCATCTCACTATGCACTGATACAAGCTTCGCGTGCCCCAGCTCCACCCATGGCAGGGGACGGACACCAGCTTATAGCCTTAAAAAGGCCGTAAACTACGAGCCTATTTTTAGGGGAAGTTTTTGGATAAAGTATTGATTAAATGGAAAACCTTAAAACAAAAGTGTCTTCAGCTGTTGACTTATGATAGGCTATAGAGCAACTGATCCTGCCTTCTATGACATTTGTTTTTTCTTTTCTTTTTTGTTAATTGGCAAATACGTTTGCATTTTTTTGTTTTTGTTTTTTTATTTTAATGTAGAAATCAGTATTGTTGGTTGAAGCCATAAAATTACATTACTACTTAATTACGGCATTAGTTAAGTTGCCTGTAATGGTAACACTGCTCGCGTTGAAACTTTACTTTGACTCATGTGCTCACTGGAATCGGTGTGATAATTTAATGTGATTGGAAATTAATGAAATCAGATTGCCAGAAATCAGCTTCCCAACTGAAAACAAAAAAACTTTAAGACCACCTTATTGTCAGATTAAATGCACAAAAGTACAATTCAAAGTCTATAACACAGTTGAGGGTTGGTTTCGTTTTCACAATTTTGCAATGAAGCGACTAATACAGGCAGTAATGTAGTAGTTGTATTTTGTCAAACTTTTTTTTTTTTTTTAAATTGTCGATAAGAAGGAATGTGTGGTTTGTTAGGTTTCTTTTGTTGGTTTTGTTTTTTTCCCTTAAAATGTTACTTAAAATCAACTTCATTAGCTGGAAAGCTTTCTTATTGTACTCAGCAACATTGTACTCACGCTCCATTTAAAGAATCTGATTTGGTGGGGAACTTAAATATTAGAGCAGTGACAGCAGATGTTTTTATTGAGCCATAATTGTCCTGGTGACCTTTCGCCAATTATCTGGGTGCTGTGATTGGAGTTATAGATAGATTAGTCAAAAATGTCACCACTGGATCTGCCACAAAAGTCTGAAGAGGACTCTGATGGTGAGGAGAGAGGTTGTGAAATATGGACTGAAATAGAAATGAGAATAGATGTGACAGTCACTGGGGAGGGTCGGCTTGTCCTTTTCTTCTTCTTGGGTTTTCTTCCAGAACAAAGCAAGCTGCTTTGTTGATTCGATTTTTTAAAAACGAAATGTCTGTTAAGATTTGTGCCTTTTATGTAATGGCCTGTATCATAGGTTAAAAGGATAAACTGTGGTATGTCACAACAGGCAGTTTCTTCAGTTTAAACAGGAACAGGATGGGTAAACAAAGCAGAGTTCAAACCTTCATTGCACTTTGTTTTACAGCAAAGTGTTTTATTATC
Organism: Rhamphochromis longiceps; assembly: GCF_057381845.1. NCBI lineage: Eukaryota > Metazoa > Chordata > Actinopteri > Cichliformes > Cichlidae > Rhamphochromis > Rhamphochromis longiceps. Next base: position 19,260,760 of record NC_140562.1, read on the forward strand.
TCTAATTTCTATGTATGAATATAGCCTGCAGTTTTCATGCTGACTAAAAATGTCAATACAATACAATAAAACCCATTCTATGGTGAATGTAGTATAGTAGCAGCGTGTAAAAATCCAAATAGCTCAGCAAATTAAATGGAACAAAATAAAATACAATAAAACTGCTAAAAAAAATAAATAAAAAATAAAGGTAAAGAAAAGTTGATTAGCCATTTTTCCAAATCTGAATTATATCTGCCACATCATCATTTATTTGCAGTTTATTGTTTAAAATTGTATTGTGCAGTTTTATTTAGGTTTTTCAGGAGAAACAAAATAACAAAGATGTAGAAGTCTAGAACTCGTGTTTCAAATATGGTACACTTGGCTTTCAAGCATTAAGCAAGAAAACTGCAAAAATGATCGAAGAGGTAAAGTCAAAGGATGAAACTCTTCTATCTTGGGCTTTTTATATCGTCATCCGATATATATCGTTATATCGAACAGCCCTACTTCTATCTTCATCACTGTTTATGCAGCAGACTCGGCAATGGAAATACCAAAGCATATGTGCTTTGTTTAAGAATGCTTTTGTTTTACTATTTCGTTGGTTTAACATACACACGTATGTCTGAAAAGAATCTTGAGCTTCCATGTCGTTTACTTTGGAGTAAGAACTAAATGGAAAGGTCCCACAAGGCCGGTTCTTGCTTACACTGCTGCATGTAGAGCACATGCCACGTGGACTATGCTGCATATGTGACAGCTGTCAGTGAATGGCATAGCAGGGGTTTCTTATGGTCTCTGTGGTTTAGTATAACCTGGCAGTATGAACGCATTTTAAGCTTGGACTTTCTGCTTTGTTGCTCACAAAATGTTTTCTTACAATTATTATTATTTTTTTTTTTTTCAATTGTTAAAGAGGTTTTACTAAGAGGTTATTTCTTGCATCTATATGTCTGCTGAGTATCTCAGAGGGTTGCACCCAGGCTCTAAACCTTCTCATACTCTGCTGATTAAAAATGAAACTACTTTTAGTTGCTCCCTTATTAAGAAGAGGTCTCCACAGCGGGTAGCTCCACATGTTGGTTTTGTTTTTTTAAAAACACCAGATGCCCTTTCTGACACACCCCAAAGGGTTTTGTCTCCTCGTGGGATCAAACCTGAGATCTTTCACTTGTGAGGCAAACATATAAACCACTAAAGTTTGGAGCTACTGCTGTGCTGATTAAAATAGTCTTGAATTACTCCAGTATTAAGGTGACCAGGGGAATCCGCACTGCCATCTCCTCCAACAGCTTGATACCTATTCTGGCTGCCGGAAACACAGTCACGATATAGAACATTAACAGCAGGACATTTTAGTTGGGGTATTAATTTTCTCAGCCACCACACCCTGCACTGCAGGGCTGTTGAGTAAGGCAATCTATTCTTGCCCATAGCAGCTATGCCTGCATCAACGGCTATCAGCAAGAAGCATCTGTGGTTTGAGCAGGTGCTCCGGGCATGCTACAACTTTCTTTAGCAAGTTTCTCACACCTCAGTCTCCTGTAGGTTTGTCCATGAGTAAGTTCAATAGTGATACAGATCTATATATTGGCCTGCTTTAGACTGTTCATTAGGATTGTGAATTTTAATTATACCAGTGGTTAATTGGGCTGAGACTTTTCCAGTCAGATACAGTTGTTGCCATTTTAACTGCTCTCTTCTAGAAAAACTACAAACCTGCTACTGTTATGAAAACCTTTATGGTGGTTATGGCAGCAAAGATCTGATGCTTGTTTTTCAGGTTGTATCTCTACAGCCTTCTCTCCTAGTTCCCTTGGGCACTTTAAGATTATATGTGTCATCAGTTTTATGATGATGCATATAGTTTAGGAACATCGGGTGCGATTGTAGTCATATTTTATATGTAGTCAAAGAATTGGTCATAATAAACAAGATTCTTCACTGTGTGTATTATGACTGCGGACATGCATAGAAGTATACTCTCGCTTGACTAGTTGGTGATGGCATACATGCGCAGGTCGGTAAATCTGGTTTCCTGTCTATTTTTGAGAACATGTGCCTGGAGACACTGAAGCCGCGCTCACTTTCGATTCGAGTCGTGTGTCCCTGACCGGCACGTGACAACTAGGGTGACATGATATACACACCGGATCCTGCTCCTTGGAGGTCAGATGATTTGATGGAGGCTCAAGTGTTATTTGTCGTTGGTCAACTGTTTTCCGTTCTGAAAACCTTGATTTCACCTCAGTTTATTGCAGTGTTTTGACTGTGCTTGCTTATTTTTAGCAGAGGACGACAGAACTTGGCTTCCCAATTAAATGTTTGACGGTACACACTAGATGCACTATTTACAAGACTGTGTAACAGGAGCAAAATGCAGTTCTCTGCTGCTTTATAATGAGAAATGGCCACAGCAAAAACACGACTACAGCAACACTGAAATTGCCTGATTTAAAAATATGGACTTTGTTAACAAGATCAGCAAGACCATTTAATTGATCTTTATTATGCACTGTCCACTTTAAGTAAGGTAAATTATTCTGAGTGCCCAGCATATTTGGAATAATTTAATTTTAAACTATCTTTTTTCACCTTAAAAGTTCTACCAGACTTCTTCTTTATTCAGCAGCACTCGTGTTTCACCTTATCACTGCCTGCCTGCAAGAAACGGGTTAAGCATTTTAAATAAACTAAAGCCCTCCTGACAGCATCATTCAGTTCTACAAACGGCATCAGTCGGGCATCTTAACCATTTTTGTCCTGTTTAGCCAAATACAGAATATTGTGTTTGACAGGATAAGAAGCTAATTAATCTTTTGAAGTTTGCATCCTTTATTTTTGTTCCTTCTTCTTTCCTTTCTATTACTGATGCAATGCGTTGTAACATACTGGAGGGAGGTTGGCATGAAGCTCCAGAGAGAGCCCCCTCTTTGTTTGGTGTTGCTATTGAACTGGTTGATGAAAGTGCTCGAGCACTTACAAACTTACATGGATATGTACTTCATGGCATGTTAGGTATTTGAGTTTTTTGTTTGCATCTTACAGCAGTAACCCCAAAAAGCAGGAAAAAAAACTGAACTGTGCATTTTTTCTAAAACCAAGGCTATGTTCAAGAGATCTTGTTTATTATGTTGACTTAGTCATTCTGCAACCAAAGATGCAAACAGTCTGGTCTTAGGTTTTCAGTTAAGTGCTGTTTAGCTGTTTAAAAAAATAAAGCAAAATTAATTTTAGTTAATTAATTTGTTAATTTAGACTATTAACAATCTAAATTTAAATGGTCTGTTGTGCAGTAGCATGCATTTGCACATGTTGCTGTTCTGTGTTAATGTCTAAAGTCTGCTTGCTGCACAGTTGTCGGACTTCTTTAAAACTTTTTTAAAAACTGAGTTCTCACATGAAGTTATAATTGAAAGTTGACTGATTTTTCTGCTCCAAATTTCAAGCGCTCTCTGCTGAACTAAGGTCCAAACCACAGTGCATTGCAAGAGAGTGGATTCTATTGCCCTTCGCTGCAAATAACAGAGGGAAGGCATCTGCCATTGGCTATTCTGAGAAGGAGTCCCATTCCAGGGAGTATACAGATCCAGTCGGATAGCTACTCACATCAGCCAAACACTTTTGTTTACCCGTGTGAAACAGACTCAACACTGCGGCAGAAAACGGCCTATGTGGTTTGCTTGTGACTAAATTAAGTCTGCTTGGGCTTTTTTAAATATTATGACTTTGTGGGGGAAACATGAAATGAAAAGGAAAATGTTGTTCTTCTCAATTTTATTTTGCATGTAATTTCCAATGTCAAGTTGACCTAGCTGATCGGTTAACTTGAGCCTGAACTAAATACCTCTCGAGTTCAAGCTGCTGGTGTACAGTGTTGTAGTGTTGTGGTGCTTTACATACAGAGCATGCTGCATAGCAATGTGCCTCCACCTGCCACAGGGCTGCCTGAAGGCTCTGACATTTCCCACGCTGTTAGACAGGAGCCGAGAAAAGATAAACTGCCTTTTAGTGTCCCAGCTCCTAAACATCGCCTTTTAAAACTGAAAACATGAAGCAAAATAAAACCTCAAACACTTTCTTTCACACAAATGCACACCCACGTCTCTTTACTGGTTAAATAATTCATCTGAGTTGTGGTGTATGGAACACATTCTTCTTTCATAATTCAGCACAATTGGATGCGCCATAGCCTTAAATCCGAGCCAACTCTAGTTTGTTTGTTTGTTTTCCCCCGCCTGTCCCGTTTGGTTCTTTTGCCATCAAAATTATTGTCTAAAGGCCAAGAAAGATGCCCAACGGATTTACTTTACCAAATGGAGCACCTGTGTGTACACCTGTGAGCATGAGTGCGCATGTATTTAAAAGGTTCCTTCATGTAATGATCTGCTAGAGGGTGTAGGGAGCCATAGCCCCGTCCTCCAGGGCATGAAGCAGGTATGGAGGAGATCCAGGCTCCAGACATCAGAGACCCTCAGAGCACAAGAGGCCAAGGCAGACCAACAGAGGGGCAACCGTGCCACTCTCCGGGAAAGAGCTGAGGAGAGTCACAGATGAGTGGTCACTCAGCAGCCGCGGAGCAGACGCCAGGGGGGGTTGCAGTGACGTGCCCATGAGCTCCACCGACAGCCAGAGTGACCGAGCCCCAGGCCCACAGGCGGAGGGCACCCCACCCGCCTCTAGTTTGTTTTTAACCCCTGCACCAAGTTCTTTATCACCCCAACCATTTATCCTGTCAATTACCCAGTGTTGAGCTTATCAAACATTTTTTGTGGTCTACGGAGTGGTTTACTCGTCTCACACTGATCCTTTTGAAGTGTAGTTTGGATTAAATTGGAGAAAAAATGAAACGTAAATGAATTAAATCATTTTTCAGAGCACCATGTTTTAATATCTTTCTGCAGTAGTCTTCGATAAGACTATCAGAATAACAGCAAGTTATAAATCCCTGGATTGTCACAATTGCTAATTGAACCTGCTTTGGTAGGTTGGGTGAATATAATAAATGGTACTACTTTAACATGTTCAAAATAAAGGTTCAATACAAATACAGAAATATATTAATTGATTTTCAAACATTTTCACTACAAATGTAACTCTGGAAAATGTTACGAAATATACAGTGTTGTGCAAAAGTCTTTAGTCACTACTAATTCCACTATATTTGGCTAGGAAGATGAGAGTCAAAGTTATTGAACAGAAAAACCTCATTTTAAATACAATGTATATAAGGTAAAAACAAAGTCAGTTTTTGTTATGACCACCTCTTCTTCATCAGAATTTTCTCAGGCACCTTTCTTTTTGTTTTCTTTAAGCAGTCTTCAGGAAAGTTGTCCAGGGTTTGTGAAGGACATTCAAAGGTCTTTTTTTGGATGTTGGCTGTTTTTTATGTTCTGTCAAGATGATTCCACACTACAATAATGTTGAAGTCTGGTCTCTGGGGAGGCCAATCCATGACTGATACTGTTCCAGTGTATTTTTCGATCCAGGTATGCTTTACTGTATTAAAGTATCATTAAACAAGAATGTCGTTGTAAAGTATGAGGACTGAAACTGAGTGAAAAAGCAGCCAATGTCCACTGAAAAGCTTGGAATAACCTTCAGGAAGCTTGGAGGACTGTTGCTCAAGACCACTTAAAAATTTGTGTTTTTTCTCCTTGAAATTGAAACACAGAGAAACGAGGGGTGACTCAAGACTTTGACATTGCACTGTACAGTGGTTTGCAGATCAGTGAACCCTACATTTAATTAAAAAATTGTACAGTGGCAAAAAAAATATTGAAAGTATTTTTTAATGCTCATGTTGAATTTCATGTCAAGTGTGCAGTGGCATGTTTGCTGCAGTGTTGCATCATTGATGATGTATAAATAAGTGCACATTATTTTGTGCCATTGAACTGGTGTTACCTTTTCTGTACAGACTTCCCGTCTTACTACCTACAGTCAGCGTCAGACTTCAGTGGGCAAAGTATAAGGTATAGAATTCAGATGATGGTTGTAACCATGCTGACTGTTTTGTTTTTGGCGTCAGTGGTGTTAACCCCAATTTTAATTTTAAAACAGTGTTTTGAAATGACAGGGCCTTAGCTGTCTGGTGTCTTACCCCTGTCTGAGTATCAGCATTTCTCATCACTGACCTTCAGCGAGCCGCTGCTGTGCCTTTCACAGCGACCTGCTCGCTGTAATCTGGACATCGGTGAAGACAGACTGTGAACGGATAACTGACTGGCAGTAACTGATGCGACCGTCTGCATAGTTTATCTAATCGGTGTATGAACCCTGCTGTCTGAGTCAGTGTGTGGTCTCCCTGCTTTAATGTGCGCTTGTGTTGTGCTGCAGTGCAGTCTGGACATTACAGACCGTGACTCCCTGTACTGTTAAACCGCTGCAAAAATGTCAGTGTCTAATGTCAGCTTTGTGGGCTTTTCCTTATTTTTGCTACGCTGTGTAAAGCGTTATCTGTAATCTGACATTTACTTTGTGAGGTTTCTTTGAGAGGTTTTTAAAACTCAAAGAAAGGACAGTGAAAGTCGGGTCTGTTTTACACCCTGAAGAGTTTCATATGGAGTATTTGTAAGGGCAAATAACACTGAACTTGGGTCTTTTTTTTTCCTTTTTTTTTTTTTTAAATAAATGAACCTACAGTTGATAAATCAGATCCAACTTTTATAATTGCAGGCATGGTATTGTAGGTAAGGTGAGGTATGCATGTCCATACCTTACAGGTGCCAGAGGGGTCTGTTGTTCAGAGATTGAGAAGAGATTTGAATATTTGCTCAGCAACAAGAGGATTACACTCTCTGAGGAACGCAAGGTCTCTAGCAGGGCAAGGCGAGCAGTCGGCCTTTATAAGATAGGATAGAAAGACGGATGAATAAAACTTGTGGTACTGTAGTGGAGCAGTTCGGCTGAAGTCATTTTTCACAACACCCTGGTTTTTTTGACTTTTTCAGATAATTCAGAAACTAACACTGGTGAACATCTTGTTAAAAACAACAATAAAGAAACAACCTTTTATTTTACCCAAACTATAAATCCATAAAAGATCTTGCATTTTATACTATAGTGAAGATGTTCTTTTTTGTAGCCCTCTTAAAGAAGTAGAATTTTCTCCGAGCCTAAAAGAACGCCTAATCTTTCTCTAATCCACCGTGCAGCACTAATCTCTGTACAATGCTTTGTGATGTTCAGGTATAACACCAGAATTGAAATGAACACAATACCCTCTGAGACATACAATAGCTGCTTGTGGCAGTGTCCATATTAAGCCCATGTGACTTGATTCCTCATCTGACATTGATTAGCAGTATGTACAGCGTGAGGGATGATGGATGACTGCCAGGTTTCGGCCATGACATCCATGTTTATAATTTGCTCAGTTTATAAATGACCTTCGCTGTGATGTATTGTACCTTCAGGTCTGACATGTAAGGCCAAGTTCAGGCCAAAAATAGCATTCTGTAAAAACCACAAGGGGCCACATTGCTACAGGTACCAGTGAGAAAATGAAATATGATCTAAGAGGTTTAGTTTCAGGAGAACATCAGTGAGTTTGAAGGCTTATCACATCCCTAAATGCCGCACCAGGGAAGGATTGTCTATCTCCGGTGTGATCACGATGGTCGTCGTTTGATCTTCAGTCACAATGTTCACGAGGTAAACAATAGAATTAACACAGTTGACGTTACAAAGTAAGTTTACAGGAGCGCACTTGTCTGTATTGGCCTGACAAATATAGCCTGTTGTAGCAGAGGACCTTAGTTTGTTTATGACATGTTGCTGTCAGTCATAATCAGGCTTGTTTGATTTTTATGGCCTTCTTACTGTGGCATTCATACTTTAATTTGACTTTCATGTTCATGACTGAGGATAATATGCTCTCCTTTATGTCATTAACACTATAGCAAAGTGGAAATTACTGCACCTTTTTCAGTTTGCCCTCTGTGGGCACAGAACAGAAGGAGGATGAGTGCATGCCTGGCAGAGTACTGATTTCGCTCTTCATAAAACATCTACTCACGCTCTGCCTACCTTATATCACTTTCATAATTCTCTTGCTGCAGTCTTCCCCCTCCTCTCATTCATTCAGTTATTCTTCCATCAGGAAAGGTGAAGCCTGGCCTTATCTCTGAGCAGCAGAGCCTAGACCGTCACTCTTTACACTGGATGGGCTTCTTATTGTTCTAAATAAATGAAGTCATGGCATTTCACTACAAGTAGTTTCTTATAAGTGAGAATTTCTCCAAAGAGTGTCATTGCAACAAGTGTAAGCCTTGCACAGACGGGCGTATAAATATTGAACATTTTGAGGTAGTGGTTGACACATTTGCTTAACACGCCAAAGATCCTCTGTTTAAGATGGGGAAGGAGACAGATTCCTGGGAGGCCTGCTTCAAATCCACCTCCATCGTCCCGATACCCAAAAACTCCAACCCATCTTGCCTCAATGATTACCGCCCAGTAGCACTCACCCCCATCATCACTAAGTGCTTAGAGCGACTGGTCCTAGCACACTTCAAATCCTGTCTCCCCCCCACCCTGGACCCCCACCAATTCGCATACCGCCAGAACAGGAGCACAGAGGATGCAGTCTCCATCGCAATGCACTCTGTCCTCTCACACCTGGACAACAACAACACCTACGCCAGAATGCTGTTTATAGACTTCAGTTCAGCATTCAATACAATCCACCCCTCACAACTCATCAGGAAACTGACAGATCTGGGCATCAGTTCCCTCATCTGCAAATGGTTACTGGACTTCCTGACCAACCGCCCCCAACATGTCCGGCTGGATAACCGCTGCTCATCTACCATCACAATGAACACCGGTGTACCACAAGGCTGTGTGATGAGCCCTTTCCTCTACTCCCTCTTCACCCACGACTGCAGACCTGCTGATGGTTCCAACACCATCATTAAGTTTGCAGATGACACCACGGTGATTGGCCTCATCAGTGACAACGATGAGGCCGCCTACAGGGAGGAGGTGGATCGTCTGGCTGAGTGGTGCGACAGAAACAACCTGCTGCTTAACACCGAGAAGACCAAGGAGCTCATCGTGGACTACAGGAGGAATGCTGACCCACATCCACCCATCCACATTAAGGGGACGGCTGTGGAGCGTGTGAGCAGCTTCAAGTTCCTGGGAGTCCACATCTCCGAGGATCTCACCTGGACGACCAACTGCTCCAAGCTGGTCAAGAAGGCTCACCAGCGCCTCTTCTTCTTGAGGACTCTGAGGAAGAACCACCTGTCCTCAGACATCCTGGTGAACTTCTATCGCTGCACCATCGAGAGCATCCTGACCAACTGTATAACAGTCTGGTACGGGAACTGCTCTGAAGGCGTTGCAGAGGGTCGTGAAAACTGCCCAGCGCATCGCCGGAGCACCACTTCCTGCCATAAAAGACATCTACAGGAAGCGGTGTCTGAAAAGGGCTGGGAAAATCATCAAAGACCCCAGTCACCCATCGCATGGACTCTTCACCCTCCTGCCCTCTGGGAGGCGCTACAGGAGCTTCCGGACTAAGACCACCAGGTACCGGAACAGCTTCTTCCCCACAGCTGTCAGACTCCTGAACTCTGCCTCCTGACATCTGACCCACGTTAAACTCATGGACTGAACATACACACACCCACAATGGACAACTGTACCCTCAAACACAATAATAACATGGACTGAACCACCACTCACAACCACTAGCACTTTATATAGCCGCTGTAGAAACTATCTACACCCTCACTTATCTTAACTGCACTACTGTATAGCTCTGTGTAAATAATCATTCTGTACATTCGATAATCTTTAATCCTACAACTGTTTACAACTTGCATAGTTCCCATTCTGTATAGCTGTATATCTCAGATTCTGTAAAGTTATTTATTTCATATTCTGTATAGTTTTTCATATTTATATCCTGTTCATATCCTGTACATAGCTTGTACTCACTACAGCCTGTACATACTTATAGTTATAGAATATTCACAACATACTTCATACCGTGTACATTATAACATACCATAATAGACCCATTTCTGTAATATACTCACATATCTATATTATTGCTAATATATATTGTAATAGATCTATATCACTAAAGCACTTCTGGATGGATGCAAACTGCATTTCGTTGCCCTGTGCATGTGCAATGACAATAAAGTTGAATTCTATTCTATTCTATGTAGCTTCATACCTTTTTTTTTTTTTGGGGGGGGGGGGGATATTTAATTTTAACTTCTATACGTTTGGCTATTGATAACTGATATTAAAGTTTGGTGACCTACCTATTATAGATAAATAGTAGATTAGAAACACAGCTGTGCAACCGGCCAGAATCACTACTTTTGTTTATTTTTATCAGTTAAGATTGAAATTCTCAGCTTGCCATTACATTAGGGACTAAATCTGTTGGAGTTGTTCTATAGTCCCGCATGTAGTAAACACACAGTGATGTGAACCCCCCCAAAAAATCACTTTTTAAATTTTTTATTTTTTTTTTTGTTGTTGTTACATTTGTTATTCCCCCTCCTTTAATTTTTTAATTTTAACCTTAATGGCTGTTTTGTAAATTACACACCCATTAGACTACAAGACATGAAAACAGGGTATGTTTTGTGTCTGACAAGCTGCTACCCTATGACTGTGCAGTATCCTTGATTTCTCATTCCATAGATGGTTTTAAATATGGATGTTGCTTCCAGGTCGGAAAAGCGAAGCTGCATTTTGTCTGAAGGCCACCAGATGGTGATAGTTGTGGTTGGCTTCTCGTCCCTGTAAACATGAGCTTACTGATGAGCTTGTAGTTGTTTTGCGTCATTTTGAATAAAATTGTTATTGCAAATCTTGGTTTCAAAAAGGTTGATTGTTCAGCATCTGCTTATTATTAAAAAAAATGTGTTTGTTTAATAGAACACATGAGCAAAACTTCATTCTGCTTCTGATGGAGGGATACCTACACTGCATTAAAAATGGAGTTGTTTCAATGCTGACATGCCATGCAGCATGCGCCTACAATACAGATAAGACCTCAGTTGCTAAAACTGTAAAGCCACTGAACAAAATATTAAGCATTAGCAACTCGCTAACAAAGCAGGGAGTGGCTGAGTCATAGTGAAACTGAGTTGTTGGTGAAGTATTTGGTCTGAATTCTGTTAATTAAAAAGTCTTGATTTGCTTTTGAGAAAGTGTTTGGATTGAAAGTATTTTGGTAATTATGATATTATCTTTCAGCTTGAATGTTTCCGAAGTATAGAAGTTGAGCTTTAAACAGAATCAGTGGGGTGACAAAAGTAAAAGATAAATAATGATTTAAACGTAAACTGGGTGTGGGGGGAGAAAGTGAAAAATAATTGCAATTTCATTTCTGTGACTAGATGCCTTGGTCTTCTCACAGCATGCAGACCTCTATGACTTCTGCGTGGGAGTTGTAGTTTGCACGGCTTGCTTTCAGACTACTCCACAGTAGCACTGTTCTTGATTGTTTCAGCTCTGGTTTGTTGCTTTTAAGCCAAACACAGAAATTGCTTTTACCTTTCAGCGGTCGGTGCAGTAAAGGCTCAGTGCCGAGTCCATTTCTGTCGATGCTGTTCTGAACAATTGGTGAAGAAACTAAGAAACTAAAATCGATTGCGATGAGCCAAAAGAGGATTGCTTCATCACCTTCACAATGTTGCATCAGCACCCACTACACACACCTTTATAATCGAGGTGTGAAACCCACTATTTTGTAGTATTTGCAATACAGCCTCACAAAGACCAGGCAGGCCTTTTTTATTTTATTTTTTATACCCACACAAACATTTCCTTAGGTCTGTAACATATTATTATAATAAAGGAGTCTTTGATTGCATTGGGAGGCGTTTGTGTGGGTATTTGTGGACATCATACAATCCAAAAACCTTAGTGTGGTTGAGATCAAACCATAAACAGAGTTAGATGGCTGTGATCAGAAGCTTTTGTACTCAAAACTTGTGTAATTATGTCGTAATGTAGTAATTATCTTAGTAACAACCCTACTCTATATAAGTCTCAGTCCACCCACAAAAAATTATTCTGAATTACATGCGGTCTTATCTAGAAATGCAATTGTTTGTGGCCTCACTTGCTCTTGGCTCTGAGTTGATGGGGCTTTCAGATTGAACAGCTCTGGGGACTGTCTGACGTGGGTGTTGGTACTTTCTGCATCCAGGAGTGTGGCAAGGTCGATGTGGTTTAATGTTGTCATCAAAGGACGAGCACGAGGCTCTGAGCATATGTTGTGACACTAAAATGCAATGCTCGAACTAACCCTGCATCCTTCAGAATGACTCCAAAAAGATTTGCATCGGCAAACTAGTATAAATCTGACCTGAGGGTAACTGCCTTCTTCAGTATCCACAACGCTAACAAGAACTCCGATGTGATGTTATTTCCAACCAGTGGTTGGTGTAAAAGTAAAGATTTTGGCATTTTCTTTATTGTCTATGGGCTAAATAAGGCCTGGACTTCATTAATCTGTGTTTCTATATATTTTATTAATGTTGTTCACAAGCCTAACATTTTATGTGCTTTTTTCACTTTAATTGTGGCTGCTGGTGCATTCATCAGCTCAAATCAGAATAGACTTATTTCTGGACCAATACCAAGATACTTTCTTAAAGGCCCTGCTTGTGCTAAGAACTGGTTGAACTAAGATTCTGTGCTGCAGATACACAAGTTTTGATGCAAATTTTATCTTGTTTTAAAGCATCGGTACAAAGTAGTTTAACCAAAAACTCCTCATAGCAATTTATTTCACTAATGAGTCCCTAGAAACGTAATTTGGTCACTGCTGTGGATTTTCATCTGTCCTGTTGGTTACAGGACAGGTTGCCTGCCCCTCAGCGGACTCTTTTGGGTTAACATCAAACATCCTGCCCAAACAGCTGCCGGGTTGATTTTCATTTATTAGATAGAAGAGGAGTAGGAGCAGGAGTTGGAGAAGGAGTTTGAGAAATATGGTGTCTCACCCCCTATTTTGGTTTATCTGCAGTGGCTTTACACTCTAAAAACTAAAAATGTGTATTTTGTGTGCCTGTTTGTAAAAAAAAAAAAAAAGCAGAAAAAAAAAGCACTTTCACTATACAGTTTTGTGTTTTTTCTTTTCTTCCATGTCTGCCTTCCTCCTCACTATTTGCTGTTAACTTGCAGGTAAGACAAAAGTCCTTTTCTTTTAAAAATAAAATAAAATTCTTTATTCTGTCTGGTTATTAGTGCTGCTATTTCCATCTCATGCAACTGAAATTAAGTAATAGTATCCCAATGTGCTTTTGTTCTGAAGCAACTCAGAATGCTGCTCTGCTGCCTCTAGGGGGCAGCATCAACTAAATGTTAAATGGTTGCTGTGGCAGCTTTAGGAGTTCTGTCCCATGTCCAGACATCGCTAAGACAATTTGTGCATTAAAGCTGCAGCTTAATTAGCATCTGTTGGATTAACCTTGTCTTGCTTTGGTGAGTGTATTGGTTGTGCTTTGTGGAAAGAGTGCAGCAAACTCTGAGTCCTCTGTGGTGTTTCTGTAGTTGGTTTTGTATCTTAGTGGCTCTCTGTGGTTATGGTTTAGTTGTGAAATCATGGGCACTGTCAGTCACCTCTGTTGTGCATTAATATTGTATGACTGGTTTCTACACCCATATCTTTTATGAGAATTAATATGCAGAAGCAGTGCATGTGCCTCACAAGGTAGCGTCCGCTGTCTTTCAAGCACCAATTCTCTCTCTCTTCTTCACTCATTTTCCACAGGCAGACATTACCGGCTAAGGGCTTCAATAAATGTTCAGGTTTTTATGATGACTATGAGTGCAACACTCAATACTGCATTAAAGAAGCTCTTGTTCTGAGTGTTGCACATCGCTGTAGCTGTAATTCAGTGGTTATTCGGCCAAAAAAAAACCTCAGAACATTTCTTGGGAAATGTTTCCCAGCAAGGTCGGTACTAAAAGGTTGATTTGTGTTCATTAGAGTTTTGGTTTGAGAAACGACTTACATTTGACAGCAAAATAAAAAGTAAAATGCCAACAATCTATTCAAATAGTTCTGTTAATAGTTCAGACTAATCTGGGAAAAATGCAGGATTCCTACACTTTCATGACTACAGCTTGTCTAAATTTTAGATCTTGTTGGCAATGACTGGTTCATTTAAGCTCATGGGCACTGCTGACCAATGTTTGCTCTAAGCTGCGCGCGTGCGTGTGTAATTGCGCGCTGCTGGCACGGTCTCTGCTCACAGAAAATCTGCGTTGCACACACAAAAAAAAATTAGAGCTGGGCGATAGAACGATAACGATATGTATCGCGATATAACTTTTACTCGATAGAGAAATTAAGCTATCGCGATAGACTTCGCCGCTCTTGTCCTCTTAAAATAAAATTTTTTTTTAAAAAAAGGTCAGCCAATCCAAACTAAGTAGCGCAGAGCCGAACCAATCACAGCCGCAGCGTCACGTCGCGTGACTTGTTACGTACAGCACAAGTGCCACGCCGCACGTGTGTTTGTTTGGGAAGCAGGCAGTGGGTAATGGAGCCAGCGCGTAATGGAGGAAATGAGTGTGCCGACTAGAAAAATCAACCGAGCGTGACCGAAGAGAAAACAGATGATGGTTCCAATGCCGGAGAGATTGTCGAACAGAAGAGCCATAGAAGTTCCGTAGTGTGACGGTATTTCGGCTATTTCAAGTCTGACAAAAAACAGAGTAGCGTGCACTGTAAATTGCACGCTACTCGGCACGAAAGCAAGTCTGGAAATACAATAAACTGGTGCATGCGTCACACTGTGCGCCACGTTATTGTTTTGGTGAAATAAATTTCTACAATACTGTTACTGTTAATTCTACTCTGCAGTGTTTAAATGCTTACATATACACACAGTTACTGTCCGTCCACACATACGACTCGGTTCTGCTTCTATGCCCCAGCTTTGTTTACTTTTTCCCACCGAGGCTTCTAGACTTCTGATTGGCCAACATTTCTGCACGGTTAGGAATCTAGCGCCACCTGCAGCTTTGGCATGTTCATAGCAGCGTTTTCCTTCATTTCTGCCTTTATGTGTAGACGGGATTATTTTTTTAAAACGAAAACGGAAAATCTCCGTTTTCAAAAATACCCGTGTACGTGTGGACGTAGCCTCAGTCTCTGACTGGAAGCGCTAATTCGTCATTCGGCTTTTGTCAGACTAAAGTAACTGTTAAAACTGTTTGAAAAGCTAAGCTATACAACAAGGAGAGATTGAGAATTTCCTTTTAGTTCTCAGTTTATTTGATACTGACAAAAGTTAGTTTTGTCTGTTCTTCTGTAAAACAAACTAAGATTTATTTTTAGAATTAATATTTTGTTTCTAAGTGGAATTGACAATTTAGTCTGTTTCGTTTGTTCTATTTTGAAACTTAAACGCTTTAGCGGCTGCCTTTTGTGTAGTTTTGCAATATTTGCCTTTATTTATCTGAAAAAGTCTCATGTTCCTTAAGCACATCTACCCTGTTGAACTTATTATGGGAAATAAATATTTAAATCAAAACAAGCTGCTGATTATTTCACATTTTACTTGTGAGCAACGGCACATTTAAATCTTACAAATATAGTTATTTGGCTTATATCGTGATATCGTTATCGCCTGAAATGGAAAAAAACATATCGTGATATGAAAAAATCTCATATCGCCCAGCTCTAATTGAAATTAAAATTAATACTTTAACAATTCTGTTTTGCAGTGTTAGTCAGTAAGTGACTGGCTGCTCCAGTATGGGATTAGAACGATGCCACCTTATCCCATAGTCCAGCCACTGATGTGATTCACATTCGTATATACGCAGCTAATCAACGTCGACGGGCTATGACAGCGTCCTTATGTGCCGACACCGGTGTTTTAGCTAGCAAAGCGGCGTGGCTGATGTGGAGTGAAGCCACGTTAATGACAACGTGTACAACCACAGACGGAACAATTGAGGGAAAAAGTGTGGACTTTATACCAGTTTTTAAATTGTGTTGATAGGCCACAAAAACCACAGTTATGATAAAAATATCTGCATTGTTTGGTTTTCTTCCTGAATGCTATTGTTGTTTATATTTACTGCGCGAAGAAACGGTAAAAACGGCGTTTTATAAGGAAAATGCTTGAAAGCACTCTCAGCCTGTGAGCAATAACACCCCCCCTCCACCACCATGTCGACCAATCAAAAAATGATATGACAACATGGCATTTGTTTCGGAAGGGGGGAAGTTTTAGGAGTGACGGCGGTGTTTTGAGATGTGAGAGATTTGCCATGTTTGGCGCAAATCTTGTGTAGTTAGGGTGTCGTGTAGTCACTAGTTTTGTTGTGTGTGTCAGAACAATGAGGCGACCGCTGAATGTTACAGGTGTTACAGGAGTGATACATCTGCTGTTGTCAGGCCTGCAGGTTATCAGGCTGTTGTTCTCCTTTATCTCATAATGGACAGAAATAATTTTTTGGAGTGGCACAAACAATTTGTGCGGCATCAAATTTGATGCAGAACAGCTGATTGTTCTATAAATAAAATGAAATGTTTATTTAAAAAAACGCCTTGGCTGCATTTTTAGGGAAACAGCTGCAAAAAACGTTAATGTTTGCAAAACTCAGTTACTTTTTTGAAGAAGTAACTATATAATTAATTGCCCAGCATTGGTCATTATATACTGTATTTTGAAGACAGAGTTACAGGACTCTCTCCCAGACCAGACTCAATAAATAAATGCAAAAAGGTCACATGTTGAGCCACCATGAAGTACCAAAGTATAGGAATGACCTCAGACACATTGCCACTACAGTAAAAGCATACCTGGATAGAAAAACACACAACAGAACACCATTGGTCATGGATTTGACTCCCCAGAGGCCAGACTTCAACATTATTGAAGCTGTGTGGGATCACCTTGACCGAGAACAGAAGAAAGGCAGCCAACATCCAAAGAAAAGCTTTGAGTGTCCTTGAAGAAACCTGGAGAATTATTCCTGAAGACGACTTAAAGAAATTAGAAGAAAATTTTCCTGACAAAGTTCAGGCTGTGTTGAAAAAGAAAGGTGACTTAGTTGTACAAACGTTTTCCCTTGCATACTGTAACCAACAACTACAACAACTGGGGTTGTTGTTGAAATTTTACTTTCGAATTTTACTAGCAATATATGAGGGCTCAAGACTTTTGCACAGCACCGTATAGCCTCATCTGACACTTGATGCAGCTCTATATTCATAACCACCAAAAATACTCAAATCATGAATGCCCTGTTTGATTGTGTGTGCGTGCGCGCGTGATTTCTGATTAAACAAGGTGAGAAACACAAACTTAATCCAATCCCCCCCCATACATATTCTTACTGCTCAGGACTGCTTTCACCACACGTTTAATAAAAGCATTGTCCATGTAGAAAAGAGTAAGAATCTCATTTCAGCTTCTCATATCGAGTCTTATATTCTGCTGCCTGAGGGCATATGCCAGAGTATACACACTTTATCTTGGCATGAAAGAAAATTATTTTGCTGCTGTGGCACAATGATGGTGTGTAAAAGCACTACTTGAAACCCTCCACTATTCTCTCGGATGTTATCACCCTCTCATATTGCTCAGACATTAGACCATAGACCCAAAAAGCATGTCACAATTAATTATTTTATGTATTCTTCCACCAAGATGGTGTTCAGTTTCTTTTTATAATTAGAATTTCTCGCCCATTTTACAGCACAGTTTAGATTTCCAGTGACCGTAACAGTTCTGCGAAGTGTTTGTTTTTTTTAAAGTTTAGTTTTAATTGAGAATTCTCAGCCACTGAAAACCTAAACTATTGCACATGTTGTTTGAACCAACACTGCAAAACCTCTTTCTTGATATGAACTGCAGTATTACCAAACCTTTGAACTTGTGACGGTATTAAATTTACTTAGTTTTTGCAGGTTAGTTAAACTTTTAAACTGATTTAATATTTCCCCTTTCTTCGTCTGTTACGAGGAGTTGCTGTTTTCTTGATTTGGTCTTGTATAATGGACAACAAAATATAAACGCAACAGCTGCTTTGCTACATTTACCTGTTCAAATGCTTCTCAAGTGTCTGAGCCAATCACATGGCAGCAACTAAATGTATTTAGGTCAATATGACCTGTAAAGGCCAAACAAGTGGGCCAGTGAGTGAGTAGATTAAAGGTTTGGAGTGTTTATTAGACAAACAGCAATTAAAGGAGTGTTATCCTGAAAATTATAAATTCATGCTAGTAATCAGTGGTTGTTCCCCTAGGACAGAGATGTCAAATGCATTTTACATCGTGGTCCACATACAGCCTATTTTGATCTTAAGTGATCATGTTTGTTCACGTTTTCTTTTGTTTGAAAGTTTACATTACAACTGCAAAAGAACACTTTGCCATGACAGGCTTTTCAAATGAATGAAAACTAATTACACAAGGTCACAACTTGTGACTGTACTGTGTTTCTCGGTCCCCCAACAGTTTAGCTCAGTTTGTTAGTTTGTTTCTTTGTTTGCATGGCCAGGAACTGAATATTTATCCTGATGCAGTTCCCTGCTGAATGTGAATTTTGATTAGCAATTAAAGACCTCCTTAAGGCAGTATAACAAACCAATCAATATTCTCTCCTCTGATGAGAATAGAGGGAGCACGTTATAGAGATTAATTTACTAATACAAAATGGAAAATCAATGATGGGTTCCACGCATGCAGAAATGCACACAGCGCTGACCCTCTGGAACTGTGTTAGCGGTCTGCTATATTATTGTGATGGATGGCAGTGAAGGGGATTCTATGGTTACATTAGATTTTCCAACTGTGTTTCCTAACTGGGCAGCAACATCCGGGGCCTTTCATTTAAACAGATCTGATGTAATTAGTGCTGCGTCATTACTGTTTCTTACCCCTCCCACTTTGTTTACCATTAACAAAATGGAAAAACACGGCCGTCTCCCAGGTTATCCAAATTTGTTACTCTGAAGTTAAACAAAAAAGAATTGGGAATTTATAGCATTATATTATGGTAAATGGTAGATGGACTGGTTCTTATGTAGCGCTTTTGTAGTCTACTTGAGCACTGAAAGTATTTTGTATAACATGCCTCATTGTACACCAAAGTGCTTTCTGCACATCTACACTTGGTTCAGGGGCGCAGGAATAGAGATTGACAGACCACGTGACTTTCGCGCATTGCTTTGTGGGTACCCGTGGCAACAAAATCAAAACACTGCATCAAGCGCTAGCATTTCCAGCAGCGGTAATCATTAATTCTGCGGTTTTAATCCCTACTTGCATTTTATTTGCCTCAAAAACAGTTATGTCCAAAACGACGGAGAACACGGCAGGTCCGTACAAAGACAGACGTGACGAGAAGGGGGAAAAAAAGTACGAGGAAAAAAAATCAAAGGAGTGAAAGGGTCAGACCCATACGAGCATACAGAGTGGAGTAAGGACGTTAGCGTGCTGCCCAACTTTCATCACGCACATATTTATTATTATGGTCCTAAGTTTTAGTGCATACGCTCACAAAATGTTTAGTAACTTCAGATCCCTGCAACAAGCCCAGGTCCAGTTTACTTTGGTGATTTGGGCTATTCCATTTAACAGCTGTTGTTAATTTATTTCTTTATCTCCTGTACAGGCCAACGCAATCTATTTGTCTTTTCAGGTTGTAGTATTACACAACATTTTCAGATCTAATAGAAATAAAATGAGTGTTTCGTAATTCATTCAATTTATTGTCTTTATTTATTCCTGGCATTATTGTTTCATTCTATTACAGAATCATACAAGAAAGACGCAAAATTGTATTCCATTGTGCTGTTTTAGCTGCTTTGGTTTCTCCCACAAAACGCTACGTCCAGATGAACAGAATCAACTTTTGGAGATTTACTTTCCTGGATGATTGAGACTGCATCAAGACATAAAAATGAGTACAACGCTGTATTTTTAAATGTGATTCTTTTGATCCTGCAAACGCACTGAATTCTTTTCTGTCCCTCATAAGACATTTGCAAAGGCCATAATAAAAACCTGAATCATGTTTTTAATAGCTAAAATTTCTTATTGTTGATTGGGCTACTTTTAATCCCCCCAGGGTCCTTTTAAATTTATACCTAATAAGCTTGATTGAGTAATATTAAATTCACCTACACCTTAATCAGAATAAATAGGCCCAAACTGAAATATTCCTTGGTTGGAATTATCCCTCTCATGAACTGATCAGCCTGAACACAATTAAAAAAACAATTAAACCCGATTACTCTCTTAAAACCGTAAGACAAGAACGAGAACTGCGCCTCAGGCTGATGGATATAGGAACCATCATTTGCATGACATGCTGATCATTTCTGTTGCCATTGGCACATGTAGTCAATCAAAATGTGGGGAAAAGTGTATTCAGAGCTGAGAAATTAGGCCATCTACATTATAATCCTACTGGAGCATTTTTCTGAACATTCAGGATGCAAAATGTCAGGTTGAATTCTTCAGCCAGAAAATGCACAATATTAAATCCACAAAGTTTTCATGCATATAAAAGTCAGTGGAGATGAAGTTTGATATAGTGGAGTCGCTTAAGGCTCTCGCTACCCACATTGTGTGCTTCACGCTTCATCTCCCCTGATCTTCCCAGGGCCTCTCTCCACACCTCCTCAGATCAGCATGCTACAGTGGATCTCAGAAAGTGCTGATTTGGTCAGACTGGCCTCTTTAATTTGTGATGAGTGTGGGAGAGTAGGACCCCACCGGGAGCCCAGAGCTCCTTGTGGCCAGGTTGTGCTGCGACTCCATCCCCCTAGCCAGCTGTAGGTGCATCTGCCAAGTCAGCGCCAGCTACAAAGTTCTCACCACCACTAAGAGAAGCACAGTTTGAATAGAATTTGCCTTTTTATGTGTGATAGAGACATGAATTTGACGTTTTCATTGGGCGCTGCCGGTAAAATCAGCCTTTAATGTGAAGGGAATACATATCAGCTGACCTTTATTTACTATTAGGCTATATTACTTTGTCTTTTCATCTTTTAAGCTGAGCTCCCAACTTGTGCCAGTGTACAAATTTAAGTTTTACAGTTCAAGCTTTTACAACCTTTAGAGCTGCCAGGCTTTTATAGCATTTTGTCATTTATGGACCTTTAACAAACCGTGAAATAGGAAACTATGTTGTAAAACCTTGGGGTTTGTTCAAGGTAATCACAAAAGACATTTAATTTCACAGTATTTGTTTTTGTGCAGTGGCAGATAGTACAATGTTTGTCTTCAGTACTTCTTAAATTCTCATTTTTCTTTCATAAGCAAACATTAAAGCTAACATCCAGTAATGTGAAGAATTGTCTTGTATCACTGAAGATTACGTGAAGATGGCAGACTGAAGGCAGAAGAGTCCAGATGGTCTTACCTTTAAGTTTCATCCTAAATTTTAAAGAGTTACAAAAGTTTGCAGAGATTGCAGAAAGTTGAGGGCAAGATCACAAAAAAGTCAGTGATATTCTAATAACTGAAAATCAAAGAGGTTATTGAACACATACAAAATTCAATTCTTCCAAAAAACATAAATACTCAGATAAAGTTTTAAACACAAGAGGCATATGCACACACATACTGCCGTAATATCTTTCAGATTTTAGTATGCGTGCATCTGTTTGTTTTACTCTTTATAATTACGAGGAAATTGTCTTTCTTCTTGTCCCTGGAGTTGTTTTAGCATTTTAAAAAATACTAAAAGCCCCAAAATGTTGTGTTTTCTTATGTAGATGATGTGAAAACAAGAATTAAAGTCATTTAGGATGCAATAAAGTGGGTAAGCACGATGTGTCATGCTGCCAGAACTGCTTCAGTGCACTTTGGTATTGATTCTACAAAGTAATCGATCACTCTTATTCTAAAACATATTCTTATATTTGGTAATGAGGGAGCCTAAACACTGTGGTCCAAAGTCTCTGAAGCTGAAGTCCATAATTCACATCCTTTTTATAGTCATAGAACCACTGAGTGAATCCTTGTGTTATGTATGGGGGCATCTGTTTCTTGGAAGAGCTCACCACACTCCGAATGAGAATGTTTCATTAGGATAAAGGTGTTCACTCGCAGTGACCATTACCTCAATGGGGACAAGATGACTAAAACCATGACAACAGAAGGGCCTGGGTCCCATCACTACAGGGTCAAAGGTTCAGAATCTGTCTTTAGTAATTTTGCATTAGTCAAGTACCCATGTGAACTGTAAAATGAATCCAGTCCTTGTTTATGGAGACAGGAGGAAAACCAGAGACAGGAGGAAACCCAGTAATTGTGACAGATTTTAAGTAGATATCTTCAAATTTTTTATAATTGTACAGATTCCCCCCCCCCCAAAAAAAAAAAAAAAAAAAGGATTTCGCTCTCAAAGATGAGGTGAATCAAGCTCATAAGTTGACTTGCACTATATTAAAGACTGTATATGGGGCTCTAGAGTGCAATTTGGTGCATGAATCCATTAACTGACAGGGATTTATGTGAGATTTACAGGCCCACCTAATTTTCACAGACCCTTCAAGAATGCTTTTGCTTTGGGAAAACTGTATGACTTTTACTTGTTCACTTACTTTTACTTACGGAAAGTATTTTGCCAGCAGGTGAAGCGCACATGGTTTATTTCAGGTGCATCTTACGTGAGGCTGCGAGGCCCAAAGTTCAAACTCTTTTTCCCTTTTTCTGCCCCAGTGAGCACGCCGTCTTCCCTGATACTGCTAAACACCACCTTCTTTCTGCCTCATCTTCCAGTAACTTTTATCTTTGCATCAATTTTTTGAAAGCATTTTACCATTTTGTGACATTATCTTAATCATGATGCACATTTTAAGCCTTAAAGCATAGTACAGGGGGGAAAACAATGACTGATGGCTGTTTGAGAGACTGGCTGCTTAGTATCAATCCATTTTGCTGGAAGCAATGCTGTCGGTAATTACATCAGACGTATGGCATGGCCGATAAAAGAAATGAAACTCTGGAAGTTGGGCCATTTCCTTTTTAAAGATTGTTTGCGACGTCTTGTGCGTCATGGCATTGTTAGCTGACAGTCATCACATCTATGCAAGAAACTTGCTTACTGAGCTCTTTCATAAATTTCTGTCATAAAAGTTGTAAAGCTGACCTTATTCTTTAGAAATTGAAGCTTTTATTGTCAACCTCATTATGAACCTCTGCTGAATGCAAAAATGAGTAGCGAGCCCTGCGCCCTTTGCCAGAATTGGTTGACTGTAATAGCAAACAAGAGCCTTATTCCTGGACAAGGCCAGAGGCAGCACACTGCAGCCTGAAGGCCAGCCAGAGCGAATCCTGTTGCCAGGCAACAGTTTACAGGCAAAGGGGGGGAGCTATTACCGGGGTCCTCCATGGCTGCTCAAACCCCTGCGTCATCGTCACGTCAGGATTGGGTCTGCAACTTGCCTGGCCTTGAATTATTGATTCGATTCCGCCCAGGCATCAACGTTTTACTGTGCTGGTCCAACCTGAACACTCCTGTCTCCTGTCACTGTCTGCTTCTTTTTCAGAAACACAGTCCACTAGAGAGGAAAATACTTTACCATAGTTTTATTGGCTTAAAAAAAACAGATTCTTATTTTCACTTACTTTAGTATTCTTATACCGTGAAGGGATAAGGGGACTGGGATTTCTGTTGTGTGCCAATTACTGCATGTATTTAGTTTTCAAAAGGAAAACACAACAAAGCAGCAGGAAGACGTATTCAGTCTCATCACTCACTTTAGATTTTTTTTTTTTTTTTTTTTGGGAGGGGGGAGGAGTGGGTGGCTGTCTGTAGTCTTGTGTGTTTGGTGGTGGCTGTTTGAGGTGTCCTTCTGTGATGGAGCCTTATTTGTTTCCTGAATGTCTAATCTGCCAAGTTCATGCCTTTGGCTGCCCACTGAGAAGGGGTTCCTTGTTCTGTGTCTGCCTGGCAATCCCAGTGACTGCTGCTGTCCCCGGCCTCTTGTGCACATTAACATACAGCTGTCCCACAGGATGTAGTGAGAGACACCCAGGAGCTTCAGAGGGAAGTTGGGCACTCCCTCTCCTCTCCCCCGATTCAAGTCACAGCCAGCAGCAGTAGCAGATGGGCTGGGGAGATTAAACCAATCGGCACATGGCAGCTATTGTGAGCTGCCTATTGTGAAAGTTAAAGGTCATCTATAGGGTCAAGGCTGAATGGCTGTTATAAATGAACTGTATTGATGAAGGTTTTGCTAATGATCGCTTTTTGGCTTGTCAGGAACATTGATCAGTGCTGCTTGCTGATGGGATGCAAGAGTGCCGGTGACACACAGGAGGAGTGAGTTTAGTTTTCTCCATCAGCTACATTGTACAACTACTTAATACTATAATAACTAACGTGATAAAAATACATTTAAAAAATTAATAATTTAAAAATAAATATATACTTGTTATCCTTACCGTGTGTGACATTTTTCTAATTCGTCTGTAGACATCTGCAGTGGCTTGAATGTTTCTTTGAAAAACTCGCGCTGAAGTTTACTAAAACAGCTGTGGATTTATCCTGAGTTCTATATTCTACCTGGGTGTGTATTTTAAAAACATTAGTGAGGTGTTATTTAATGAAGCTGTATTTTTGTGATCTGTAAGGATTTCAGCCTTAAAAAGAAAAGTATGAACAGGAGTATTTGTGGCACAGTCACACTTAAGTAAACCGTAGGACAACAACCTTCACGCGACTCAGAAAAATAGATGGCTGTGCGGTGGTTGCATTGAATTTATTTTTTCAATTATAATAGTTGCAGCAAACACTTTCATTTGCAAGGCGATTGTACAGGCCATCTTTTGGGAGGCAACGTGTATGTCAAAGGCTCGCAAATAACTGCAGTCAACAGGTTGTGATCTACGCCAACGAGTACAACTCACCCGCGTTGTCTTTTTGCAGTAGGGGACCAATTTTTGTTGTATTGTGGTTATATGAAAGCAAGGTTTCCAAGTGCTTATATCACTTTGCAGTTACAGTTTCCGTAGGATGGTGCTTTATCACTATTTGTGGAGGAATTTCTGGCTTTCTGTTTAATGTCTCAGGTTCTTTCTGCTATCTGAAAGTAGTTGATGTGAATTTGTGTATATGCAGATGGCAACAGATTCGTGATTTTCGCCAATTTATCAGTATCATCACAAATGAATTGCATGTCACTGCCAACTTGTGTCGTAGCAGACAGACTCCATCTTATTGCTCTTTTATTAACATCTTGATGCATCAAAGTTGAAGATGAGAGTGGTTGCAGAGCTAGTCCCCCCATCTTTGACGGAGCCAAAGTGCGTTGCACGTTCATTGCACACAGTCGCAGTAATGTTGGTCTCCAACCACTGTTTTCCCAGCCTGACTGTAGGATTAGAAAGGTTGGACGTGACGGAAAGTACAGAGAGTTGAGGTTTTGACATTAAGGGAAAAATCATTAAAACCCTCTAAGGTTTGTTTTATAGTTGATGGGAAGCCTTGAAGTGGAAGTTTGGTAAGAACAAATGTGCAGGCAACGTAATATTAAATGACTGATAAAGGAGATGCAAAAAGAATGTGGTCAAAGCACTTTTCAGTATACATTATTTCAGAACTAAAATGTCAGTTTACCTTGAAGGCACTCTTTGCATAATGTGTTGTCATCAGTGAAAATGTAAAATAAATTGTCGTCTACATTCTGAATAAGACATTCATTTCAGCCTCATATATCCCGACTGCTTGGTTTCAAACAAAATACTGCCGTAACACGGATCACAACAAATGCTCAACCGTCACTTCTTAGGAACCATTTTCTAAGCAGCTGCTCCCTTACCTTGACATTTGAAGTCATGAGTTTCAGGTTGAATTTTACTTAAAGGTCATGAAACATGGAAGACAGAATAGAAATTGACTGGAATAGTAATGCCCTTTGACTGGAACATCCTTTGCTTAGGATGCTCAGTTTAGCTGAGGGTTCATGAACTTCAGATCGCAATCTTGTATTCATTTTTAAGTCCTGGGAAACATTCAGGCACCATGTAGACTGAGAGGCTTGGATAACCAACTCTGTTAGTTGTGCTAGTTCAGTTTACTCTACTTTTTCTCTGTGTGGTACTGACCCCCCCAACCCCCAGTTGTGTGCCTCTATTTTTGAAATGCAGGGCAACATCCCTTAAAGAAGATGGCGTGGTTTCTTAGCAGAGGAGAAAAAAGAAAAAAAAGCCACCCATGCTATTTGCGGTGTGCGAGTATGATGCTGTGCGCGCAGAGAAGTCTATTTTTGGGAAATTGTTCCAACCTCACTTCCAGTTTCCACTTTCGTGCTCATTTCATTGACTGGGCCGTTGGCAGTGTCGGCTCTTTGTGGGGAAAAGTAGAGGAAAAGAAGTGACAGCGTGACATGTCAAGTTAACCTCTAAAATAAAGAAGTGACAACTGTCTACCCAACATAAGAGGTAGAAGATTGTGTGGTAATGATGGCAGCTGGAAATCTGTAATGAGTAAGCCCCTTCAACAGAGACCAAAGTCCCCTGATTGTGTCTCTAAAGCACATTATGGTCGCCTGCTGCTATGCCATTTCGATATAAACAAGCTTTTTAGCTGTGTTTTAACAATCCTGACATGAATAGCAAAATTAAAAACAATATTTTAAAATGTAAACTGTTTGTGCTTGCTTCTTGGCTTCGGGAGTGCTTGCACTATTAAAACAGGAAGCCATATTTACTTTTGTCATGCCATCTGTTGCCTCTGTGTCTGCAGTAGCTCTGCAGATTCTGCTTTGCTTTCACTTGCTTCTCTCAGGTGAGATGATGATTTAATATCATCTCATATACATTTGAGTGTGTGGGACAGGTTGAATGAACGATACACATCCATCATGGCAGGTTAAATTTTGCATGTTTGTAGTTTGACCTCAAGTATTCAAGTTAATCTAACAACTTGTGTTTACAGTGCAGTTACTAACAGGATGGTTGTCTATTGATAATCCAGGCCATCTGCATCTCTACACAGAATTCATCAACAAAAGGTTTAGGCATATAATCTAGGCCCAAATATTTCAGAACAGCAAATATAATACTATCAAAATGCTAATAACATGTACTGTGTTAATATTAAGAAGTGCCTACAAAGTACATGGCTGGTGAAGTCAAAAAGTGAAACATGTTTAATCCTGAATGAATGCTATATAAATAATAAATGTGTTGTAGTTTAGTCACTGTGCATCTTTTTTTTTTTTTTTTCCTCTTCTAAATCAACCCAAACCTGGAACTTGCACTGCGCTGCCTGACGTATGCGTGTATGCATTATATTTTCCTGTTGTAGGTGTTCTTGGGGACTTTGATGATATTCAAAGATTATGTATGGCATGAACATCACACATGAGCACATAAATCAGCAAAAAAAAAAACCCACACGTACTACAGCTGCTTGAGGTGCCTTTCCAGATGACCTGTACAGCATTTTTCCTATTTATTCTGTGCAAACTAGGAAGTAGAAAAGTGGTGTTGCTTGTGTAGTTTTGGTGTGTAGGCGGGATCTACAAGTATTAGAAGAAATGTCAGAAGCTGTTTGAGTTGGAGGCGGCAGTGGGAAAAGACTGCAACAAAGGCTGAACCGAATCAGTGAGCTTTAACCACGTCCAGTGTCCAACCTTTTTGTAATTTTGAAAGCAAAATATTTACTTGGTAATGGATTTCAGTCTAGGGGTCACCTTAGTTTTATTTTGTGTCATAAAGTGCCAAAGGAAGGACAGTTAAACATCTGGACTCTTACTTTGGAGCTATATTGTTGAAATTTGTGCAGATGAAATGTGAAAAAAAAAAATATACAGTGGGGCAAAAAAGTATTTAGTCAGCCACCGATTGTGCAAGTTCCCCCACCTAAAATGATGACGGAGGTCAGTAATTTGCACCAGAGGTACACTTCAACTGTGAGAGACAGAATGTGAAAAAAAAATCCATGAATTCACATGGTAGGATTTGTAAAGAATTTATTCGTAAATCAGGGTGGAAAATAAGTATTTGGTCAATAACAAAAATACAACTCAATACTTTGTAAAATAACCTTTGTTGGCAATAACAGAGGTCAAACGTTTACTATAGGTCTTTACCAGGTTTGCACACACAGTAGCTGGTATTTTGGCCCATTCCTCCATGCAGATCTTCTCGAGAGCAGTGATGTTTTGGGGCTGTCGCCGAGCAACAGACTTTCAACTCCCGCCACAGATTTTCTATGGGGTTGAGGTCTGGAGACTGGCTAGGCCACTCCAGGACTTTCAAATGCTTCTTACGGAGCCACTCCTTTGTTGCCCGGGCGGTGTGTTTTGGATCATTATCATGTTGGAAGACCCAGCCTCGTTTCATCTTCAAAGTTCTCACTGATGGAAGGAGGTTTTGGCTCAAAATCTCACGATACATGGCCCCATTCATTCTGTCCTTAACATGGATCAGTCGTCCTGTCTCCTTGGCAGAAAAACAGCCCCATAGCATGATGTTTCCACCCCCATGCTTCACAGTAGGTATGGTGTTCTTGGGATGCAACTCAGTATTCTTCGTCCTCCAAACACGACGAGTTGAGTTTATACCAAAAAGTTCTACTTTGGTTTCATCTGACCACATGACATTCTCCCAATCCTCTGCTGTATCATCCATGTGCTCTCTGGCAAACTTCAGACGGGCCTGGACATGCACTGGCTTCAGCAGCGGAACACGTCTGGCACTGCGGGATTTGATTCCCTGCCGTTGTAGTGTGTTACTGATGGTGACCTTTGTTACTTTGGTCCCAGCTCTCTGCAGGTCATTCACCAGGTCCCCCCGTGTGGTTCTGGGATCTTTGCTCACCGTTCTCATGATCATTTTGACCCCACGGGATGAGATCTTGCGTGGAGCCCCAGATCGAGGGAGGAGATTATCAGTGGTCTTGTATGTCTTCCATTTTCTGCTGATTGCTCCCACAGTTGATTTTTTCACACCAAGCTGCTTGCCTATTGTAGATTCACTCTTCCCAGTCTGGTGCAGGTCTACAATACTTTTCCTGGTGTCCTTCAAAAGCTCTTTGGTCTTGGCCATGGCAGAGTTTGGAGTCTGACTGTTTGAGGCTGTGGACAGGTGTCTTTTATACAGATGATGAGTTCAAACAGGTGCCATTCATACAGGTAACGAGTGGGGGACAGAAAAGCGTCTTACAGAAGACGTTACAGGTCTGTGAGAGCCAGAGATTTTCCATGTTTGAGGTGACCAAATACTTATTTTCCACCCTAATTTACGAATAAATTCTTTACAAATCCTACCATGTGGATTCATGGATTTTTTTTTTTCACATTCTGTCTCTCACAGTTGAAGTGTACCTCTGGTGCAAATTACTGACCTCTGTCATCATTTTAAGTGGGGGAACTTGCACAATCGGTGGCTGACTAAATACTTTTTTGCCCCACTGTATATATAATATATATAGGGCTGTCAGCGTTAATCGCGTTAAAGTGACGTTAACGCAGCATTTCTCCGTTAACGAGTTAACGCGGATCACCCTTTGCGTGGGGCTGGACGGCGTCAACACGTTAATCGAGCTAACCGTGCTATCGTGTTGACGGCGTCCAGCCCCACGCAAAGGGTGATCCGCGTTAACTCGTTAACGGAGAAATGCTGCGTTAACGTCACTTTAACGCGATTAACGCATCCCTAATATGCATATGAAAATGTGCTAAATGTGTTTTCTGGATAGCAGCTCATGTGGCTACAGATCCAGTAACTCAGGACATCATCATTAAAATGGACATTTTAATAGTGGATTTAACGTAAACACATTTGATAAGCACTAAGTATACCAAGCTTCAGCATTTTCAAATACCATAAATATACTAAGGATGTTCCATACATTCAATTTCCTAGCTACCTGAAAGAGACTAAATTAAAGGGAACAACTGAATTTCTAGAAGTGAAAAAACACTCAAGATTATGCACATTCTAGTGAGTGTCCATACAAATATTGCAATATAGCAAATAGTTTCTCAGATTCTTCAGCGGTTTCAAATGTCAATGACGATTAAAGGAATTCTCAGACATAATCTCAGATTACTCTGCCAAGTGTGGCTAGCGTCACCCTTGTTCTCTTGCCGTTTAATGTCTGCATGCCTTTGGGAAATGTGGTTTCATATTGATCAGCTGGTTATATGCTAGATTACTCTGACGGTGCTGTTCATTCTCTAGATCAAAATACTGCAGAATCACGCTGGCTCACAGGGCTGTCCGCTCTCTCCCTCTTTTGTTGTGCCACTTTTCTTGTTCACAACATCCTGTTACGCAGAGACAGGGGTGCTGCTGTACATGTTATTACTGTACAGCTGGTGTTGTGTAATGTGTTTACAGCAGGTGCTTTACATTAATATCAGTAATTAGTTTGGCTAATGTTTTGCCGACTGACGTGGCAAAATGTAATCTTTTAGCACAAATCCCTAACCAATAGAAAAATTGAAACACGTATCCATCAACTCAAGATCCGCTGCTCGGTTCTTCATCACCTCTGTCTCTGTGTTGTTCAGCACGAGCTCCAACTCCTCAGAGCCCCAGTCTTGTATAAAAAGTCTTTTCCATCCCAGCATTTACTGGGTATATGGTAAAACCTCTAGCACTGGCCTTAAAATTGTATTCAGTATTTCTAATAACAAACTAAAAAATTTGCGTGCCTGTTCACCCAGAAGGTTTTAACTGTCACATTTGTCTCTTACAGTAAGCTTCAAGTTTGTGTTAATTGTTTGTTTTCTGTCTTTTTTGTTGCAGTAGTTTAGATACCATAATTTTCTACCTGTGATCTTTATTTGTTGGATTGACTGAATGCATATGTCAGTAATCATTGCATCTCTTGTTTAAAGGTACTACAATAGTTTGATATATGTCTGCTTTTGCATGATAGGGGAAGGGGATACAAATAGGCTTGCAAAGCCCTTCATGGTTCACAGCTCCTCTTCCTTTCCTGAAATGAAACCTTTATGATCCTTGATCCTTGTCATTCTGTATAGCCTTTCAAATCTTGGGAGACATCTCTGTTTTGCTATCATCCATCCATCCATCTATCCATCTTGCTCAAAAAAATTCATCAGTTTCCTTTTTTAATGCATTATAGCATGACCAGATCTTTTTGAAAACAGTAAGGTCCAGTGTTTCCCTAGTGTATAAAATATCTAGCCAACATTTCTTTTCTTAACTTGCATTGCCTGAGCCAAAAAGGTCACTCAGTCCTCAGTCCTACCAGTACGGCAAATTAAATGGTGAATATGATCCCATAGCTCGTATGCTTCCTGAACCATTGCTTTCCTTGTGATTGTCTACTCGTGCATTCTTTATCCTCAAGCACTTTTTTAGTTTGCCTCAGACTGTTTTGTTAAGTAATAGTCCCATGTCCTTTGCGATCACTATTCTTGTGTGGGTTTTTGTTAATGTGAAGCATTACAAGAAACATTTCACTATCATTTCTGAGTTGCGGTACACCCTTGGTAGAATTTGACAGAAACAATAGCAGGTTAATACAGAGGAAAATAATTCCCTTAAAGGAATTGATCTCGATCATTCATCGATTTTCCTGTTTATAATTTGTAGGACATAGAATAGGAGAGGGAATACATTTCTGTGGAACTACTCTAGATAAGGTAGGTAGGTAGGGTACATTTAAACAGATTTATTAAAAATTGTGCATGAATTAAAGTAATATGCTTGTCATTTAGCATGCTAGTGCTGTAAAAACCTGCTTTTACAGCAATATAGCAATCACAAAAACATGCTTACTTTAGTCATTGATATTTGAGGCCATGTCCACTCCACACTCTGCATGCAGCTGCATTGCTTTCATGTTGCGTCATTCTTATTAACCAACAGAGGCCCATGAATGTCTAAATGTTCATGTGCTGCCTGTTTGATCTCTCTCTTTCCAAATAAAGTCGTTTGAATCTCACTTTGTGGCATCAGACATGAGAGTTGATAGCAGTCAAGTCTAGCACTAAAAAGGTTGCTATCACCCACTCTGCTAGTGGGCCACCACAGATAACGGTAATCCCGAACACTTTAGACAAGAGCCTTGGCTTTCGCAACATGGCCGGTGGACATGTCTAAAGAAGATCAAATGTACTTATCACGAACTGTATTGCGCATCAAAATGCGAGTCACGTATTTCACTGCTATCAAGTGTTTATTTTGTTCACCTCTCCACTAACCTCGGCTAGTTGAATAAGACTGACCAAACAAAGGCTGTGTTTGAAACTTTCAGCTGAGCAAACTTGAAAGATGTTCGGCCCGCATTTTTTCCAGATTAGCTGGTCAGTCAGGCTCACCTGCCAGAAGGACTCGCCTTAGTTTGACTCTCAGAAAAGGCAGAGACTGGAGCTACACCTTGTCCTCAAGACGAAATTGCTTGCGCTGATGATTTGTTTACTCTTTGTTGCGCTTCATTATTCAGCAAGTTTAGACACTCACACAGTGTCTCGGCAGTGCGAGAAAGCTGCCATGCAATCTTTGTTCTTTTATCTGATTGTTACAATGAAGATGTTACAGTCTGTAATAGAGCTGCAGCTTTTAATTATTTTAGTAATCGTGCAATCTATCAATTATTCCATCAATTAATTGGATAAGAAATAACTGTCTCATGAATCAGCAATAATTAATATTCAAAAGTGAAAACATGTCTTTCAAAATAAACTGTTCATAGGTTTCCATTTTAGAAACTGCAGTGTGTTCATCTGTCAACCAAACGTATTGTATTTACCTGCCATGATAAAAGTGTACTTTTAATGTATGTATTTTTTACACAAAGTATTTCCTTAAGTGCAAAACTATCTAAATACACTGAAGTAAAGGTCAAAGGTCAAAGTCAAATAACATATGCAGTCTAAACTAAAGCCAAAAAAAAAAAAAAAAGTAGGTTTACGGTCTTCCTCGAAGGCATTGGAGAATGTGGTGGCGGCAGTGAAGAGAAGTGAGCATATCAGCATTCTGAAGACTGCCCTGTGCTTTGATGCAAAGTCTTTGTGCTGCTGAAAACAAGACGTTATGATGGTGCAGACGTTAATTAATAGTGATAACTCTGTGTCCAACCTAACAACCTTCAGGTCAGTGGCTTAGCATTTTGCTGGCCAATCTTTTTTTTTTTTTTTTTTTTTAAATGGATTGTAAAAAAGCTTTTATTTTTATATTTTTAAATATGAATGCAAATAATATAAATATATTATATATAAAAAAATACAAAATAAAGGGCGAGAACAGGTGCTTTTGATGATGATTTGCGAGTTCTACAGCAGTTGATGTCATTAACATGGTGGTAAAGGAGTGATTTAAAAGCTGGTTAAGCGACTTGACATGCCAGGTAGAAAATGTATTTGTTTGTCTCACTAATGTGCAGCTCCTGCAGTTACTGAAGTTACAGTAGTTTTTGCTAAAGTGTTAAACAGTTGTATTATTTTTTTCCTTAGAATTTCCCAAGAGAGTGCAGCCTAGGCTACTGTTTTGCTTATATTTTACTTATGCTGTGTCACTGCTATTGCATTGTAATGCTGCTGGTACCTGGTAGCAGTACATTCACACTCGAATAGGTAGCTTGTCATCAATGACAGTAGCTCCTTGTAAAAGGAGGATGGAAAGTGCCCTTCATTTTGTTTGCATCTGGCAGGCAGCAGTATTTATTACTGTAACCACTGATGAAACATTGTTCAGTCGTTTTCTTTTAATGTCATCATAAATCATATAACTCCAAGGCCATATTGCCCACCTGTAATATACACAGTGTGGCTGAATAAAAGGCATGTTTATGGAGCCACAGTGAGTTGGTGTGCATGTGATGTACTAAATGTAATTTCAATCCATTTGATACTTTTGACCTTTTAAGTAACATGTTACATTCTAGATGTGCTAGAAGAAAAGTTCATCTTCTCGTAACCATCCATATTTTGTTAAAATCAGCATTGCCATCCAGAGAGCCACGCTGCTACCTTGCCTACTAAATCTTGATGCTAAAGCTTAAAAGAAGGGTAAATGTTCATT